>NC_133515.1:114150000-114750000 GCF_049354715.1 Callithrix jacchus
GCACTGTGCACTGTGTGTGTGTGTGTGTGGACATTTTCCTGTCTGTAACAGGGTGTGACATGCACTGTGCACTGTGTGTGTGTGGGGGGGCATTTTCCTGTCTGTAACAGGGTGTGACATGCACTGTGCACTGTGTATGTGTGTGGGGGCATTTTTCTGTCTGTAGCAGGGTGTGACATACACTGTACACTGTGCACTGTGTGTGTGTGTGTGTGTGTGTGTGTGTTTGGGCATTTTCCTGTCTGTAACAGGGTGTGACATGCACTGTGCACTGTGTGTGTGGGCATTTTCTTGTCTGTAACAGGGTGTGACATGCACTGTGCACTGTGTGTGTGTGTGTGGGCATTTTTCTGTCTTTAACGGTGTGACATGCACTGTGCAGTGCGTGTGTTTGTGGGGGCATTTTCCTGTCTGTAACAGGGTGTGACATGCACTGTGCACTGTGTGTGTGGGGGGGCGTTTTCCTGTCTGTAACAGGGTGTGACGTGCACTGTGCACTGTGTGTGGGGGGGGCATTTTCCTGTCTGTAACAGGGTGTGACATGCACTGTGCACTGTGTTTGTGTGTGTGTGTGTGTGGGGGCATTTTCCTGTCTGTAACAGGGTGTGACATGCACTGTGCACTGTGTGTGTGTGGGGGGGCATTTTCCTGTCTGTAACAGGGTGTGACATACACTGTGCACTGTGTGTGGGGGGGGGCATTTTCCTGTCTATAACAGGGTGTGACATGCACTGTGCACTGTGTTTTTGTGTGTGTGTGGGCATTTTCCTGTCTGTAACAGGGTGTGACATGCACTGTGCACTGTTTGTGTGTGTGTGTGTGTATGTGTGTGTGGGCATTTTCCTGTCTGTAACAGGGTGGGACATACACTGTGCACTGTGTGTGTGGGGGGGGGCATTTTCCTGTCTGTAACTGGGTGGGACATGCACTGTGCACTGTGTGTGTGTGGGGGGGCATTTTCCTGTCTGTAACAGGATGTGACATGCACTGTGTGTGTGGGGGGTCATTTTTCTGTCTGTAACAGGGTGGGACATACACTGTGCACTGTGTGTGTGTGGGGAGCATTTTTTTTTGTAAATAGGGTGTGACATACACTGTGCACTGTGTGTGTGTGGAGGGGACATTTTCCTGTCTGGAACAGTGTGTGACATGCACTGTGCACTGTGTGTGGGGGGGGGACATTTTCTTGTCTGTAACAGGGTGTGACATGCACTGTGCACTGTGTGTGTGGGGGGGCATTTTCCTGTCTGGAACAGTGTGTGACATGCACTGTGCACTGTGTGTGGGGGGGGCATTTTCCTGTCTGGAACAGTGTGTGACATGCACTGTGCACTGTGTGTGTGTGGAGGGGACATTTTCCTGTCTGTAACAGGATGTGACATACACTGTGCACTGTGTGTGTGTGGAGGGGACATTTTCTTGTCTGTAACAGGGTGTGACATGCACTGTGCACTGTGTGTGTGGGGCCATTTTCCTGTCTGTAACAGGGTTTGACATGCACTGTGTGTGTGTGTGTATGAAGGGCATCCTCCTGTCCATAAATGGGGGATATATACACACACACACACATATATACACGCCTGTTATTTGCTTTTATTTTTGCTTGTGCACAGGCTGTTTCTGGAATGATCTAGAAGACACAGAAGAAGTAACTGGCTTCACACAGGAAGTTCTGTTGCTGGGTGAACAAGTGGGACAAGGTAGGATTTCACTTATTTATTTTTTATTCTAAAATTTGAACCAAGTAAACACATTTAAATACCTTCAAATATTAAAATAGTAGGATTTAGAGAATGACTTCAGAGCTGCCTCTGCAGGAGCAGCCAAGGCCTCCCCCTCCCTCTAGGTCCTAAGTGCTCTGGGCTCAACACCAGCCCATCAGGTGAGAAGTAGAGAAGCAGCTGGGTGGGTGCAGGCTGCTCAGGGACCTGGCTCACTCCCCGGGCTTTGCAGCCTCAGGGGATGGGTGGGGCTGTCACCCCAGCAGCCAGGTTCCAGGGCCCCAGTCGAGACACACCCACCCCACGCACAGGCAAGCACACCTTCCCGGGTGTCAGCCATAGGGAGCCTCAGGCTGCTTCCGAGGGGAGCCCATGACCCTTGGTTCCTTTAGAAAAAGGAACGATTTTTCTTAGTCCAGGCGCCTCTTTCCTGAGTGGGGCAGAGAGAGAGCGGCTGCGCCGAATCCCGCCCCGAGCGGCGCCCGCGTTTCAGGCAACCTGGTGTTTATTCACCAGACTGAGGCCGCCCGAGGAACGTTGCTGGGGCTGGTGCTCCCCACAGCGGAGGAGCCCTGGCCTCCCGGGTGCTGGGCGGAGGCGAGGACGCCGTTCCAGGCGGGAGGCCTGGCTCTGAGTCAGGCCCAGTGAGGGGCAGGGAGGCCCCACTCCAGGCAGTCACATCACGTGTAGCCTAAAGCTGCCTCTTTTTTTTTTTTTTGAGATGGAGTTTCGCCCTTGTTACCCAGGCTGGAGTGCAATGGCGCGATCTCGGCTCACCGCAACCTCCGCCTCCTGGGTTCAGGCAATTCTCCTGCCTCAGCCTCCTGAGTAGCTGGGACTACAGGCACGCACCACCATGCCCAGCTAATTTTTTGTATTTTTAGTAGAGACGGGGTTTCACCATGTTGACCAGGATGGTCTCGATCTCTTGACCTCGTGATCCACCCGCCTCGGCCTCCCAAAGTGCTGGGATTACAGGTGTGAGCCACCGCGCCCGCCCCTCTTTACCTATTTTAAGTTCGGCCCAGAGGTTCTTCTGTACATCGTGAAGTTTAACCTAAATGGAGCTGGATGCAGACCGTGGCCTGCACTTGTGCCTATCACCGAAATTTGGTTGACCAGGTGCAGAACTCTGTTAAAATAAGGCAGATGCGGCTGTGGCCAGCCTGGCTGTCCCTCACTTTCATTTCCTTCTGTCACTTTCCTTTCCTGTCCATAAAGCTTCCTCCCCCAAGCAGCTGTGCTGGAGTCCTGAGAGCCCCTGGGGCTGGGAAGGCTGCAAGATCGTGGCTCAGTTAAACGCTGTGAAACTTAATTTGCCGGAAGTTTCTCTTGGATCAAGGACTTTCGCTGTGGGGTCAGACACCCCCAGACAGAGCCCTGGGGCCCCCGCACAGGCTGTTTCGGGTTGGGAACGAGGTGGTGACCCCGGCTTATTATTCCCACCTGTGCCAACTCCACCCAGGGCCCCCAGGGCAGGCTCTGCTGGTCGTTCCTTGTAACATCAGGTTCCAGGTCCACCTGCTGCAGCTCCTGACTCAATGAGTCTGGGCCATGGGGATCCTGGTGCCCTAAAGGCATCTTTAGTGACAGTTGGTGAGTGCCCCCCTTGCCCACGGTCTCCCCTGGTCCACAAGGAGTGTGTCCGTTGTGTGTGGCGCCTGTGTGCGTGGCGGGCAGCCTGGTGCCTGGTGCCGTGTCCTCTGGGCCAGTCGGTGTGGAGCGTCAGGTGTGTTTCGTCCACACCCTTCTTCCTCCCGGCACTGTGAGTATCTGGATACATTAGGAGCCTCACTGCGGAATTTGTCACAGGAGCTGTGGAGCTATGAATCAGGCACTTGATCAAACTGAAGTAAATTCTGTTTAAAACCAAAGCGTGTGGCCATGGGCACTGCAGCCCACCCAGGCGCACTTCCAGGAGACGCCCACGCCTGACGCTGTTGTCTGTTTCTCTTCAGCAGCCGTGGAAGGAGCTGTTTGCCTCCTGTGTTTCCTTTCCTTCTAGCTGTGAAAACGGGAGCCCAGGATGTTCTTGAACAAGGTGGAATCACCCCAAGTAAAAGGCCTCCTGCTGGTAAAATCTGAGAACGCCAGCTTCGCATTTCCAGGCTCCGAGATAGCAGTGCGTCTGTGAATTCTACAACACAGCAGTTCCTGCTGGGAGCTGATCCATTTTGTCTAAAGCACGAACTTTTTTGAGCAACAAGCCAAAAACAAGGTTTTTCAGATGGTTTGCCTCCCACAAAGGCAAAATAACCTATGAGGGATCATTTGACAGCTCCACACATGGGCCCCAGGACGGGAAGAGCGGCCAGGCCTCCCTTTCCCTGTGGTTTGTCTCCTCCCTCTCCGGCCACAGACCTCCCTCCGTTCAGTATGTGCCAAGGCCCTGGCTCACACCCCTCAGAGCCCAGACCCACTCAGCTTCCCAGTCGCCAGGCTGCCTGGAGCACAGAGCCTCTCCCCAGCGATTCTTCCCTTGAGACTGCGTCTTCTCCAAGGCTCTGGAGGGGCACACGCCCGCCTCACACCTCCTCACTTGTTCATGTACAACTGGAAGCTTGACGAGCCTGATCAGCCAGAGATTGGAATCACCAGAATGTCTGTCTGCATTCTCTTTCAGGCTTTGCAAAATGCTAAACCTTCGACTGTTTCCTCTTTTAAAGTTTAAATCCTCTCCCTGGAGAGGTGAGTAAGTGAATAATTATCCTAACAAGCAGACTCTTCTGGAAAAAAAGGTCACTAAGAGGGTTATTTCCATTAAAAATACATTTGTGTTTCTTTAAATGTGTTAAGTGGCCTTTGTCAAGGTGCTTGTAATAGAAGAGCACATAAAGATGAATTTATCTGGAGATGTAGCTTCAAAGATTTGTCACCAGATCATTAAAAATACATAAACCACTCTAACATTTCCATATATAAATGGAGAACATTAACTCTCCTGCTATTGAATTTTAAAATGCCAGATTTTGTAATTAGACTATATTGAAAAATGCCAATGACTCACTTTTAAATTTGACAAAGTATGTGATGAATTATGAATTTAACAGCCTACATCTTTTCTCTTGTATCAAATTTGCAAAACTTAATCTAACTTTGTTACTGGAGTTCAAAGGCTGCTTCTAAGATGGAAAAATACCCATTTAGAAGAAAATAATGTATATAATGGAAACATCTGTTAATTTAAACATATACATTATGCAAATGAGCACAGTACTTTGTACTTTCAGGTCAGAGAGGATAAAAATATGCAAGTCGTGTGGTACCTAGATTTGCATCGTTTAATAATAACAAAGAATTTAAAAGCCGTAAGATTGTCTAGCCGTTCCATTAATGGGGCAAAAAATTAAGGATAAGAAAAATTAAGCAATCAGTTAAAGATAACAACTGCCGGGCTTCACCGTGTGACTCCCAGGCTAGTGCTGTTTCTACACCGTTTGTCCAGCGTGTGGACTGGGCCAGATCTTAAACAGGCGGTCGTGTTTATGCAGTGGCTTTGCTTTCTTGTAATACCAGGGTTATTCTGCTGGGGGCATGTTCTGGGGCTCTACAGTTCAGATAGTGCAGGAGAGAAAAGGCAATGTGGCTGTAAGCTCTGTAAGTGTCTGATTATTCCTAGAAAGAAGGAGAGCACCTGTTGTCAAGGCAGGCCCGGCACTCTCACTCTTCATAATAGAAACTGCCTGACAAATGTCACCCAAGTTCTACACGATTTTTCAAGTACCTTGACGGTTGTCAGAATCAAAGTGCAGTCGCTTGTGTTGAAACCTGGACGAGCGGAGCTGGGGAGGGCCTTGAGGGGGCCACGAAAGCCTGACGACAAGAGCTATCACAGAAGACGCTGCAGACTCCACATCCCTGCGTGACAGCCCCGGCGACCTCACACAGAAAGCATCTCTGTGAGCACGTCTGCCCAGCGCCCGCCTGAACAACCCCACCCTGGCACCACCCAAGGGTAATTGTCTCCAAACCACTTATGTTTTCTTTAAAAACTTGTTTCTTCTTGATCTCCCTGCACGTACCCACCGACTCCATGGCAGTGCTCCATTCCCAAACACATACTGTTTTCCTTAGAGGGTCTTTCTCTCTTTCTGTCTCCCTGCGTGTACCCACCGACTCCATGGCAGTGCTCCATTCCCAAACACATACTGTTTTCCTTAGAGGGTCTTTCTCTCTTTCTGTCTCCCTGCGTGTACCCACCGACTCCATGGCAGTGCTCCATTCCCAAATACTGTTTTCCTTAGAGGGTCTTTCTCTCTTTCTGTCTCCCTGAGTGTACCCACCGACTCCATGGCAGTGCTCCATTCCCAAATAGTGTTTTCCTTAGAGGGTCTTTCTCTCTTTCTGTCTCCCTGAGTGTACCCACCGACTCCATGGCAGTGCTCCATTCCCAAATAGTGTTTTCCTTAGAGGGTCTTTCTCTCTTTCTGTCTCCCTGCGTGTACCCACCGACTCCATGGCAGTGCTCCATTCCCAAATAGTGTTTTCCTTAGAGGGTCTTTCTCTCTTTCTGTCTCCCTGCGTGTACCCACCGACTCCATGGCAGTGCTCCATTCCCAAACACATACTGTTTTCCTTAGAGGGTCTTTCTCTCTTTCTGTCTCCCTGAGTGTACCCACCGACTCCATGGCAGTGCTCCATTCCCAAATAGTGTTTTCCTTAGAGGGTCTTTCTCTCTTTCTGTCTCCCTGCGTGTACCCACCGACTCCATGGCAGTGCTCCATTCCCAAACACATACTGTTTTCCTTAGAGGGTCTTTCTCTCTTTCTGTCTCCCTGCGTGTACCCACCGACTCCATGGCAGTGCTCCATTCCCAAATAGTGTTTTCCTTAGAGCGTCTTTCTCTCTTCTGCCTCTTGCTGAGGTTGGCAATCCTAAAAGTCAAATTACGAAGAACTCAGAAGAAAGTCCAAACCTGTTTTCAGGGATGAACAGTCTCTCGACGCTGTGTCTTCTTCGAGTAGCACCTGCTTTCACCTGGGTGCTGGTGTCCTGTTTCCTGCTGTTATTTTTATTTCTCAATATATTTTCCATCCTCTGTTGTTCTGTGTTCAGCCTGTGAGTGCAAAAGTAACTGCATTTTTGCATTGTCGGAATTTGGCATTTCATATGGGAAACATTTTTAAATCCATGCGGTTACATTACATCATTTTAGTGAGCATTTCCCACTTTACCTTTTTTCCCTAATCACTTTTTACTTGGTATTTATTTCATGTTTGTTTTAGACTGTGGAAATGATGTTAGGAAAAAAGCACCTTCCAGTCATTTTCTTATTCAGGTTCAAAGTGGGTCATGGAGCAGCAGAGACAACGGGCGTCGTCAACAACGCACTTGGCCCAGGAGCTGCGAAGGAACATACCCCGCAGCGGTGGTGCAGGAAGGTGTTGCAAAATGACGAGAGCCTTGAAGTGAGGACGCTGACGACGAGGAGCAGAGGGCAGTCATCAGGCCGATTCCCAACTACCCGGAGGCTGCCGGGGAACTCAACGCCGGCCGTTCTGTGCCTGTTCAGTGTTTGAAGCAAATGGGAAAGGTGAGAAGGCTCCACAAGTGATTGCCTCAGGAGCTGAGTGAAAAATTTAAAAAAAAAAAGTCGTTGTGAAGTGTCCTCTTCTCTCATCTGCACAAGAACAATGAACCGTTTCTCAATCAGATTGTGACATGTGACGAAAAGTGGATTTCATACGACAAGCAGCGATCACCAGCTCAGTGGAGAAGCAGCTCCTCAGCACTTCCCAAAGCCGAACTTGCCCCCAAAATCGGTCCCGGTCACTGTCTGGTGGTCTGCTGCCGTTCTGAATCCCAGTGAAGCCGTTCCATGTGAGGAGTGTGCTCAGAACATCGGTGAGGTGCACCCAAAACTGCAGCGCCGGATCAACAGACAGGGCCCAGTTGTTCCCCCACAATAAGCCGACCCCACGTCACACAAGCCAGCGCTTCAAAAGTGGAACAAATGGGCTACACGTTTTGCCTCATCCGCCATGTTCACCTGACCTCTCACCGACGGATCACCACTTCTGCATGTGGACATCACCTGACCTCTCGCCGACAGATCACCACTTCTGCATGTGGACATCACCTGACCTCTCTCCAACAGATCACCACTTCTGCATGTGGACATCACCTGACCTCTCGCCGACAGATCACCACTTCTGCATGTGGACATCACCTGACCTCTCTCCAACAGATCACCACTTCTGCATGTGGACGTCACCTGACCTCTCGCCGACAGATCACCACTTCTGCATCTGGACGTCACCTGACCTCTCGCCGACAGATCACCACTTCTGCATGTGGACGTCACCTGACCTCTCGCCGACAGATCACCACTTCTGCAAGCATCTGGACAACTTTTTGCAGGGAAAACACTTCAACTCCCAGCAAGATACAGAAGATGCTTCCCAAAAGTTTGTCGAATCCTGAAGCGAGGATTTTTGTGCTACGGGAATAAACAAACTTATTTCCAATTGGCAAAAATGTGCTTGACGTAATAGTTCCTATTTTGATTAATGAAAATATGCTGAATATAATGGCTCCTATTTTGATGAATGAAGATGTGTTTGAACCTAATTTTAATGATTTAAAATTCATAGTCCAAAGCCACAATTACTTTTGCACCAATCTAATATTTTCTGCTGTGTGTGCCATCCACTTGACTATATTCAATCACTTATTTATTTATTTATTATACTTTAAGTTCCGGGGTCCCTGAGTAGATTGTGCAGGATTGTTACATAGGTATATACATGCCACGGTGGTGGCTTGCTGCATCTATTTCTCTGTCATCCACATTAGGTATTTCTCCTGATGCTATCACTCCCCAATCCCCCCACCCCTGTTATTCCTCCCCTAGCCCCCTGACTGCTGACAGGCCTCAGTGTGTGATGCTTCCCTCCCTGTGTCCATGTGTTCTCATTGTTCAACATCCACTTATGAGTAGAACATGCGGTGTTTGGTTTTCTGTTCTTGTGTCAGTTTGCTGAGAATGATGTTTTCCAGTTTCATCCATGTCCCTGCAAAGGACATGAACACATCTTTTTTATGGCTCCATAGTATTCCATGGTGTATATGTGCCACATTTTCTTTATCCAGTCTATCATTAATGAGCATTTGGGTTGGTTCCAAGTCTTTGTTACTGTGAACAGAGCTGCAATAAACATATGTGTGCATGTGTCTATAATAGATCGATTTATAATCCTTTGGGTATATACCCAGTAATGGGATTGCTGGATCAAAGGTCTATTTCTAGATCCTTGAGGAATCACCACACTGTCTGACAAACCTGACAAAAACAAGGAATGGGGAAAAGATTCTTTATTTAATAAATGGTGTTGGAAAAACTGGCTAGCCATGTGCAGAAAGCTGAAACTGGATCCCTTCCTTACACCTTATACAAAAATTAACTCTAGATGGATTAAAGACTTAAACATAAGAACTAACACCATAAAAACTCTAGAAGAAAACCTAGGCAATACCATTCAGGACATAGGCACAGGCCAGGACTTCATGACCAAAAGCAAAAGCAATGGCAGCAGAAGCCAAAATAGACAAATGGGACCTAATTAAACTTAAGAGTTCTGCACAGCAAAAGAAACAGTCAACAGAGTGAACCAGCAACCAATAGAATGGGAAAAAATTTTAGCAACTTACCCATCTGACAAAGGGCTAATATCCAGAATCTACAAAGAACTTAAACAAATTTACAAGAAAAAACAACCCCATCAAAAGGTGGGCAAAGGATATGAACAGACACTTTTCAAAAGACGACATTTATGCAGCCAATGGACATATGAAAAAAAGCTCATCGTCACTGGTCATCAGAGAAACGCAAATCAAAACCACAATAAGACAACATCTCATGCCAGTTAGTCATTAAAAAGCCAGGAGACAACAGATGCTGGAGAGGATGTGGAGAAATAGAAACACTTTTACACTGTTGGTGGGAGTGTACGTTAATTCAATCACTTCTAATACTTACGTGTTAAGTGCTTAGCTGCAATTATTTTATTTTCCAGTTATACAACTTTCATTTATTGCATTTTTTAGAAAGATAATTTATGTCCAACTGGCTTCTCTGCCTCATGGCTGGACTTCCTGGAGGATACCTTCATTGTAATCTGCACTTATCGCCACAGAGGCTGGTGCTCCTGCTCAGCTTCTCTGGTCCTTCTCTTACAGGGTCTTTGGGGGGTCGATTTTCTGGCCACGAACCTCTGTGACTGTTGTCACCTTTGCCTGAGTTTTGCTCAAGCCCAGGGGGCTCATTCTTCCCCGCCCAGCCTGGCAGGCTGAGCTGCACTCACACTATAACCTGGGTCCCACGCCTGCTAAGGGCAAGTCAGGCATGGAGTGGCAAGTGGTGCCCGAGCGAGTGCAGAAAATTGAAAATATTCTTGGAAAACACATTTTGAGAAATCTGTTTATAAATCATGGGAGTCTTATGGGCCAGGGTGTGAGTTTGGTTTTTATTCAGCAGAAGAAGGAAGTTTTGTTTTTTTAATGTATGGTACCTTTCAGGACTGTGCTTAGGAAAGCTATGGGCTGTTCTGCTCAGCCCAGAGGGGTGGAAGACTGGAGTCGGGGCCCTGCACAGTACTGAGCACAGGCTATGTGCAGTTCATGCAGGAGTGAAACGAAGAGGCTGGCTGAAAATTTTGCTAGAATTTCTCCTAACAAGATTTGCTAAGAGTTGGCTCTCACAGTGAGGGTTTTCTGGAGCCAGAGCAGCTGGGAAATGACCATAACCTTGAGTGACCAGGACCTGTTTGCTGTGTGTTGTTTTGCGTGTAAGTTCTAGGGGGAGTGCAGTAGGTTTTGATTTCCGTTTGAGTTTGCAGTGAAAGTCACATATGCAGACCTGTCTAGCCAATGGTTGGAAAAACTTGAGTCTGAACCACAAGAGCTGTCGGGCCAGGAGGTGAACTGGCATCTCACCCTCAGTCGGCCGTCTGCAATGAAGCTGAGTTCCTGTCCCGTTGCTTCTCAGTGACTCTTTCATGAGATTTCCCGAGATTGGCTTTGGACTCTCTCTGTAAACCTTGACACTTCATCAAAATCTGTTCCATCTGGGAACGTTTAGGGCTATAACCTATTGACTTAAAAATCTGTTCCCTATCTGTCAGACTTGATATTGTAACTTTTTTTTTTAGGTGGGTCTCACTCTCAGCAGGCTGAAGTGCGGTGGCACAATCATGGCTCACTGCAGCCTCGACTGCCTGGGCTCAAATGATCTTTCCACCTCGGCCCCGAGTAGCCAGGACTACAAGTGTGCACCACCACACCCAGGTAATTAAAAAAAAATGTTGGTGGATCATGAGGTCAGGCATAGGGGATCAACCTGGCCAACATAGTGAAGTCCCGTCTCTACTAAAAATACAAAAAATTAGCCAGGCATGGTGGTAGGCACCTATAATCCCCACTAATTGGGAGCTGAGGCAGGAGAATCACTTGAACCTGGAGGCGGAGGTTTCGGTGAGCCAAGATCGCACAACTGCACTCCAGCCCAGGAAACGGTGCTAGAGTCGCCTCCAAAAAAAATATTTTTTTTTTTGCAGAGACAGTGTCTCACTACGTTGCCCAGGCTGGTCTTGAACTCCTGGGTTTTAGTGATCCTTTTTCCTCAGCATCCCAAAGGGCTGAGATTACAGGTATGAACCACCAAGCCTGGCAATTGTGACTTTTTAAATCTTGGCTTGGAATGTGGGAAATATTAACTTCTATGAATAATGTAGTTCATGTCAGCAAAGACACTGTTTTCAGGCTGTTCCCTGCAGAAATAAAACACAGACATGGAATAGGATGACTGCTGGGAGAAAGGAGGTCCCTAAGAAGTGGGAAGATGCAGCATCCAAATGCTAGGCTTGAGGGGAGTACCAGTGCGTCTCTGTCCCTCTGTGCTGCTGTAACAAGATACCACAAACTGGGTAATTTGCAGGTAATAGAATGTAACTTATAAGCAATAGAGTTTTATTTTTCACAGTGCTGAAGGCTGGGAGTGCAAGATCAAGGCGCCGGCCGGGTGGGTGTTTGGTGAAGGCTGCCGTCTGTACAGAAAGTGGCCTTGGGACGAGGGCTGTGTACTCACAGGAAGGAGGCGACAGGGGCCTGTAGCAGGCTGGGCTCCTTCCTGCAGCCCCTGCACAGGGCACTCATCCGTGCACTTCCCAAAGGCCCCACCTCCTCACACCGCCATAGTGGGGATTCAGGGTAACATGAATTTGAAGGGGACACACATGCAAACACAGTAGACCCTCTTTTTTTCTAGTTCAGAGCTGTGCACTGTTGAGTTCATCACAACGGCAACAGTGAGCGTCACTCACCCGGCTGCACTTGTGGGAGGCACTGCCTGCTCTGGCCTCCTGGCTCCGGAATGTTCCCTGCAGAGCAGTGACACCAGGAAAGGCCAAGAGGCTCAGCCCTTCACTGTGTGGCGGCTCGGACAAGCTTGTCTTTCCCTTTTCTCAGAGGCCTGTGTGGGGCCAGACAGAGCTGGGGTTTCCAGTGGCCTGAAGCGTGGCTGGAAGCAGAGCCTTCCACTGGGAAAAAGGGAATTTTTCCACAGAGAAGGATGAAGCCAGCAGCAGGGGAGCCGGCAGGACTGACGCCCACGGAGCTGACGAGGTCGAGTGTCGGGAAGCACGCACATTCTCCTCGAAAACAGACACAGGCAAATCTGCATTACAGGGTTTGCGTGGCCATCAAACAACGCATAGCGTCCAACGCCGTGACTACACCCCTGCCTAAACTGGACCTGACAACCGTAGGTGCACACGGCAGTCTAAATAGGGAAGACACTCACACAATTGCTGCTAAATTCTGATCCTAGGAAATCCAACAGTGGAAGTACAAATCCAGTTGTTACTAAATGCTGATCCTAGAAAATCCACCGGATTGACACTTCAGGAGAGAACAGCTGACGAAATAAATCAACGGAAATTCAAATATTTAGAAAATACTACTTTATATCTACTGTTAAAATATTGAAAATTTGTACTGAATTTTTTTCATTCTTATGAAAATATTGAAGCAATAAGAACGTGAGATATTACTGTGGTGCCTGCTGTCATCAGCGATCTGAAAATCACATTAATGTGGATATACGGGTACCCATGACATTAGCTTTTCTGTTCCTTTGGACACTGAGGTTTGTGTCACGTGATTTTTTTTTTTTTTTCAGCCAGTCAGGTGAAGCAGTGGGAGTGGAGGAGGAAGAAGGAAATCTGTAACTGGTTGTGATCAGTTAGTTGTAGACACCACTGCACTCAGACCAGCAGGTTTCATTCCTGGAATCCCTGACACAGCAGTTACTCCTTCCTATAATGTGATCACAGAACAATGAGGCTAGTTTTAGCAGGTGGTTTCTGAGCACGATTTGTACAATACGCTTGTTGTCTGGACAACAGTGAACTTACCCATCCTCTAGACTGACAAGCACCTTTGGACAATTATATTAATTTAGTGTTCCCCAAATTTTGTAACATTTCCTGGAACAAGGAAACAGCACCATTTATAATTGTCATATGGAAGAGCGCTATATCCTTTAACACCTGTTACCTTGTAGCGATAATCACATCAGAACATTTTTAATGCAACAGGTATGTTGTTTTTCTTCTTTTTGAAATTCATACTGACAGTAAAATAGTGGCAAAAGATTTTAGTCTTTTCCTTAAGGTTTAATAAGCAGAGAAGCTGTGGATTTATAACCAAAGGGATAAAAGGGGAATTTCATCTTTTAAAAGAAAAAAGATCAGATTTCTGCCTGGGGTGGCATTAGAATGAGACATCTTCCAGGTGTGGGGCCGTCTGAGCCACCTGCTAACCTCCATGGGGCGGCATGGGCCACAGCCTAGCGGTGACCTCTGCCCTGGAAAGAATTGCTCGTGTGGACGAAAATAGTTCAGGGAAAAGTGCCCGGATGGAAAACTCATCTTCCAATTTAATTAACACAGCCTGATTTTTTATTAACCAGAAGACCAGAGGCAGAATAATGGGGATTTCAGTTTCTGTCGTTACATTCCTGGGGGTGGGGATTCGTGGGGTTTCTCGGTGGATGAAAAATTATGTGAAAAGATGGTTCTGAGGGGAAGGCTTTACTCCCTCCCCTGCTGCTCGTAACAAATGCCATGTGAAGACTGCTCTGAAGATTGACGTTCTGACACGCAGACGGTGTGAGGTCATGTCTATGATGACATCCACAGGGAGGATCCCTGCGATCGCGAGGTCATGTCTATGATGACATCCTCAGGGAGGATCCCCTGCGATCACGAGGTCATGTCTATGATGACATCCTCAGGGAGGAGCCCTGCGATCGCGAGGTCATGTCTATGATGACATCCTCAGGGAGGATCCCCTGCGATCGCGAGGTCATGTCTATGATGACATCCACGGGGAGGATCCCTGCGATCGCGAGGTCATGTCTATGATGACATCCTCAGGGAGGATCCCCTGCGATCGCGAGGTCATGTCTATGATGACATCCATGGGGAGGATCCCTGAGATCGCGAGATCATGTCTATGATGACATCCATGGGGAGGATCCCTGAGATCGCGAGGTCATGTCTATGATGACATCCTCAGGGAGGATCTCCTGCGATCGCGAGGTCATGTCTATGATGACATCCTCAGGGAGGAGCCGTGCGATCGCGAGGTCATGTCTATGATGACATCCTCAGGGAGGAGCCCTGCGATCGCAAGGTCATGTCTATGATGACATCCACGGGGAGGATCCCTGCGATCGCGAGGTCATGTCTATGATGACATCCTCGGGGAGGATCCCTGCGATCGCGAGATCATGTCTATGATGACATCCATGGGGAGGATCCCTGCGATCGTGAGGTCATGTCTATGATGACATCCTCGGGGAGGAGCCCTGCGATCTCGAGGTCATGTCTATGATGACATCCTCAGGGAGGAGCCGTGCGATCGCGAGGTCATGTCTATGATGACATCCTCAGGGAGGATCCCCTGCGATCGCGAGGTCATGTCTATGATGACATCCACAGGGAGGATCCCTGCAATCGCGAGGTCATGTCTATGATGACATCCTCAGGGAGGAGCCCTGCGATCGCGAGGTCATGTCTATGATGACATCCACAGGGAGGATCCCTGCAATCGCGAGGTCATGTCTATGATGACATCCTCGGGGAGGATCCCTGCGATCGCGAGATCATGTCTATGATGACATCCATGGGGAGGATCCCTGCGATCACGAGGTCATGTCTATGATGACATCCACGGGGAGGATCCCTGCGATCGCGAGATCATGTCTATGATGACATCCATGGGGAGGATCCCTGCGATCGCGAGGTCATGTCTATGATGACATCCTCAGGGAGGATCCCCTGCGATCGCGAGGTCATGTCTATGATGACATCCTCAGGGAGGAGCCCTGCGATCACGAGGTCATGTCTATGATGACATCCTCAGGGAGGAGCCCTGCGATCGCGGGGTCATGTCTATGGTGACATCCTCAGGGAGGATCCCTGAGATCACCTGGGGTCCCAGCTAAGGAGGCGGCTGCCCCAGCCTGCTTCAGACGCAAGCATTGAGCACCAAACACTGGGTTCCAGGGGAAAATGAGCAACACAGCTTTTCCTGAAGCAGACAGAGGAGCTGACCACAGGCCTGGGAGTGAGTGCAGGTGGGGTCCCTTCCACACTCCTCAGCTCTCCCTGCTCGCTCGGCGTCTGCCTGGGTTGTGGAAGAGCTAGTGTCTGCTGGCAAACACGGGGCCTGCTGGATCTTGCCCTGTTACTATGTCTTGTAGCTGGACAGACCGACGCCACTCTTGCCCCAGCTGGCCCCCCTCACCTGCAAACATGCTGTTGCCTCTTGAAACTCACATCCACAGAGCTACACACAGGGACCGCGGTGGTTCTGATACTTCAGAAAATTCTTCAAAGTTTGTAATTCTGAAGGCCTGGCGCCAGCGGAGCCCGTGGGCAGCCCTGCCAATTTCCCAAAGGCCCCAGGAGGACACGCAGGGCCTTCGGAGTCCTGTGGTCCTGGACGCGGGAGGGTGGTAGCCTGAGCCCATCATGTCACCATGTTTGTCTCCAGAGGAAACACAGCAGCTTAGCAGGACCCTGGATCCTGGCATGCACACTGCTCAGGGTCACCCCTACCCTTTATTGGGCAATTTGTGGATGTCCAGCTTCACCTGAGGCTGCCCACTGTCCCCCTCAGCCTCGAGGGCCCAGGAGGTGGGAAGGTGCTGGCTGACGTATCCTGTGATCAGGGCTCTGTGGGGAGTCTTTGGGGGTCTCAATAGCCCTACATGGATTTGACAAGCACAGAGGCAGGGTCGCCTTCTTGGGCAGATGCAACCTGTCCTGTGTCAGCCCCGTGGCCTCCTAGGCCGCCTAAACCCGGGTGCTGGCTGCAGGCTGTCTGGCAACCTGCAGCCTCATGTAATATGATGACCAGATGTGGTCTCTTTCTCCGTCATGGCATGGGATGGCGTGGGCAGGTGTCCTGATCCACTGTACAGAGAAGAGGGTGGAGTTGGCAGCCTCGGTTGGTTGAGGGATGGGAGCCACATCCACCTCAGTGTCCTGCCACAGTCAGGGGTTCCTGGCCACCCCAGGGAGCACTGGGCCTCTTGCACACCTGGGTAGGCACCAGAGGCTGTGGCTCATGCAGAGTGGACCATTCCCACTCAAGACAGCCCAGGGCATATGAAGAAAGGCCGAGCCCTAGAGGTCATGTTTGCGAGCCCAGCATTGGGCCTCCCAGGACCTGAGAGCCATTTAGAGACTGCAGGTCTTCCCTGCCGCACATTCCTGCCTGAGCCAGCAGAGGAAGGACCTGGCCAGCTGCAGGGGTGAGAGTGCTTGCTTCTGACCTTTCACAGCCACCTCCAGGAAAGGGAGAGGCAGCCCTGAACTGCCTTCCAGTGCCGGTGAGCAGGGCTGCAGGCTGGGGAGATTCGGGACAGGCTGAGCAGGGTCAGGTGTCTGCACAGATGAGGCAATGTCCCTGCCCCGGGCGCTGTTCAGTCCAGCTCAGCCTACTAGGTCCGCAGCTCCGGCCTCCCCAATGAACCCAGATGCTGGGTTCCTTAAGCGCAGGGTTTTGATCCAGCAGGGGAGAGGAGTTCTTCACTTGGTTTAACATTCAGTGGTCATTGATAGATTTGTCCTATTTACAGGCATAGAAAGACCGTGACCACCTCAGGACACGCAGAAAACACTTTTGACAACATTAACACTGACTCAAAAATCAAACAAATCCTAGAAAACAAGGAATAGAATGAGGGAAGTTCCTCAAGCTCCTCCAGGGCCCCGATGGACACCCCAATGCTGGCACCTGCATGGCCCAGGACCGAGGGCTCCCTGCAGACAGCTCCTCTCCCAGGAGCCTCACGCCAGAGACCTGCCCAGGGTACTGGGGCCAGGGAGAACAAGACCCACAGCTGCCTCCGCTCAAAAGACATGCCTGCCTATGCAGAGAATCACAGCTAAAAACCATTAAGATTAGTATGTTAGTTTAGCAAGTTTTCAGGACAGGCAGTCAGTACCTAAAACAAGCTGAATTTCTATGTAATAGCAACAAGTACTGGAAACTGAAATTAAAATATATGTATATCATTTACAAGAGCGCCCAAAGTGTGAGATATTTAGGGTTAGTTTTGCATGCACTTCTGTCCGCCCCCCGCGGCTGCCACTGGCCCAGGACTAGCTTCGTGCTGTTTTATCAGCTTGGAGGCTCTTGGTCCACACAAAGCACAGCTGGACTCCGAGCCCACGTGAGGGCCAGTCTGTGCCTCCGAAGGCACACGGTGTCTCAGTCCCACCCCAAAGCCCTGGCCAACTTCGGTTATGTCTCCCTTTCCACAAGGAGACGTCTTACTTTTCCTTTTTTTGATTCACACAATCACCGAGGCATGAAACACGAACCTCCTCATGACCTGTGGCTGGATCCGTGCGTGTGATTCGCACGTGGTGGCCCCTCAAACCGCCATCCTCTGCACAGTGAAAACCAACCACTGCGAGGGACGACGGAGGCCTTCAAAACGCTAGCGATGAGTTTTAAGTCACACATGGATATCAACTTTGTAGACTCTATTTTTTCTCAAGGACCTTGTTATTTCTCGTTATTTATTATACACTTCTACATACCAATACATGATCGTTTAGATATATGTTTGGTGTGTATTTAAGAGTCAGTATTTTAGTTTCAAAGTATAAAATAAAAATAATAAGCCAATTGTAAATCTGGCCGCAATTCTAAATTTGAGATTGAAAAGTACATGAATGATAGAAGACTTCATTCACTGTGTGCGCACAGCAAGTTATTTGAATGGGAATGAGGATTAATTCCTTAACATTCTGAGAACTAAAAATAAGGAACATTTCTCATCCAGAAGATGACTTAATGTAAGTGCTTTCACAAGCACCCCGGCTTTAATAATTAAGCAGGTGAGGTTGGCTGAAGTTGGAATGTATTTTTGACCTTTTTATTAAGATGGTTTTGCCGCTGTGTGTTCCCATGAGCGATGAAGACCCCGTGCCTTTTTCAGGTCAGGTGCTGATGTGGAAAGTGCCCACTGAAGCTGGCCTGGTGCTCCCGTAGTGTCCCTCTCAGAGCTCTTTTCTTTAAACCACTCCGTCATTTCGAAATTATGAAAGGAGTTTTAAAACTCGTGAATAATCAGAGGTGAGCACAGTATTAAGGTCTGCGGTGGATTCACACCAGAGTCGTTTCAGGCCCGTCATGTGCCTGGACGCTGCATTTTCTGTCATAATTTTTAGGAACAAAAAAAAGTGAGGGCAGAGTCTCCGGTCTCCCAAAGGCACGGGGTTTTCCAAGCAGGAGGGCGCACACGCTGGGAGCTGATTAGCTATTAATTAGCTGATGGAGCCGAAAGGTCTTCTTTTCGGACGAAAACGCCTTGTACTGGCTGTGGAACATCAGTTCACTCCCTGGAAAGTTTTGTAGCTTCAGTTTCGATTTTTTTTCAGTGTAATGTAACAGTAAGGCTATTTTTGTTCGTATTATGGATCTAGGAGAGGAGTGTGGCTGCCAGAGCTGTAATGGATTATCAGGTTTAACTGATGCTCCTGGGGGAGAGTCTTAAATATCCCCAGATGCGCCACTTCTAAAACCACACCCGCCAGCAGAGCATCCCCTTCCAACAGGCTGACCAGCAGCCCCCCACCATCCGCAGTGACAGTTTCCTGACTAGTTTCCTGACTAGCAAACCACCCCCCTCCCCTGGGGTCATTGTTTTGCAGCCATGAGGCACTTTTGGCTGGAGCCTCAGGCAGGCCTGAAAGGAAGAATTCGGGGCCCTCCCGGGGGTCATTGTTTCCTGCTGAGTCACCACCCAGCCGCACACCTGCCAGCCAGAAGGGCCCTTTGAGGTGGTCACAGGCAGGCTGCTGCTTTCACACCCTTCAAATACCGCCACACCGGGACTGTAATCCTGACAAACGGCCTCTGTAATCAGCCCGTCTCCTCTGTCCTTTTCCTTAAAAGCTCAGACCTCTCTTTTGTTCTGGGGCACTTCCCAAGATACCCTGAAGTGCTTCCTGCCACCTCTCCAGTCTGGCTGGAATAAACTCTTCGTTGTTAATGTGGCTCCGTCTTCTCAGATCCACCTGAGCCTCCCACCCTCAACGCTTTCCACAGTGCAGTGACCAGCTTTCTAGAACACACCTCTCCTCCCCTTCTCAGACCCCGTGCAGCCCACTCCTGCCTCTCAGGTGCACCAGGGTGCCTGCTGGGTGGGGGCACCAGGATGGGGAACAGGGTGACTGCTGGGGGTGGGGTGCCAGGCTGGGGGATAGGGTACCTGCTGGTGGGGGGCACCAGGCTGAGGGACAGGGTGACTGCTGGGGGTGGGGTGCCAGGCTGGGGGACAGGGTACCTGCTGGTGGGGGGCACCAGGCTGAGGGACATGGTGTCTGCTGGGGGTGGGGCGCCAGGCTGGAGGACAGGGTGTCTGCTGGGTGGGGGGCTCCAGGCTGGGGGACACAGTGTGTCTGCTGTGTGGGGGCTCCAGGCTGGGGGACACAGTGTGTCTGCTGGGTGGGGGCTCCAGGCTGGGGGACACAGTATGTTTGCTGGGTGGGGGCTCCAGGCTGGGGGACATAGTGTGTCTGCTGGATGGGTGGGGCTCCAGGCTGGGGGACAGGGTGTCTTCTGGGTTGGGGAGCTACAGGCTGCAGGATAGTGTGACTGCTGGGTTGGGAGGTTCCAGACTGGGGACAATGTGTCTGCTGGGGGGGCACCAGGCTGGGGGACAGCGTGTCTGCTGGGTGGGGGACATGAGGCTGGGGGACAGGGTGTCTGCTGGGTTGAGGGGCTCCACGCTGGGGGACAGCATGCCTGCTGTGGGGGAAGCCAGGCTTGGGGACACAGAGCGCCTGCTGGGTGGGGGCACCAGGCTGGGCAACAGGGTGTCTGCTGGGGGTGGGGTGCCAGGCTGGGGGACAAAGTGTCTGCTGGGGGGTGCCAGGCTGGGGGACAGGGCGTCTGCTGAGGGGGGGCACCAGGCTGGGGGACAGGGTGTCTGCTGAGGGGGGGCACCAGGCTGGGGGACAGGGTGTCTGCTGAGGGGGGGCACCAGGCTGGGGGACAGGGTGTCTGCTGGGTGGGGCAGCAGGCACAGCTTGTACGCACGTCGCACTCCATCAGTCGTCGGCCCTCTTCACATGTTTATTCCTTTGAAAGACAATTATTAGCTAAAGTGCTGGAGATAAGAGGTGAACCAGACACACCAAGACCCGCCCTTTCATGCAAGTGTGGGTGGCGTGGAGAAACCCTGAGTGACCATGAACGTGAGCAGCACAGACGGCCGAGGCCGCACGCGGGCTCCAGAGACAGAAGCCTCCGAAGCAGGTGTGTGTCACGAGCAGGATGACTTTTGAGTCTGACCTGACTGTGTGGGAGCAGGAGGCTTCCTGTCGGCTGCACTGACTGAGGGAGTGTGTGCGGCACCCGGGGATTTTCCCTGGATGCTCCTTCCGCAGTTTCCTTCAAGGTGCTGAGATGCATTCACGTTTCAAGAAAATGCATTTTTCTAAATGTTTTCATAGGTGAAGGAAACCACATAGGGCCTGAGCTGATGGTTAGCACAGTTCTAACCACGTTTCGGTGCTGACCTGGGATGGCAGTGTCCTTCTCGGATGCCGACACTTTTGGCTCATTAGTTCTCTCACCACCCTCTCCGAAGTCATTCAATGCCTGTTTTTTGGCGGATAAAACTCAAATAGACGATGTACTCTTCCAAGGATCACAGGCGGTGATCACAGAGTCAGAAACTGAACCTCTTCTGGATTAAAAACCTGTAGTTCTTCCTGTATTCTAAGCAGTGTTGTAGGGCCTGAAAAGTGAGGGACTTGCACTTCTTTCTTTTTTTTTTTTGAGAAAAGTCTTGCTTTGTTGCACAGGCTGGAGTGCAATGGCACGATCTCAGCTCACCACAACCTCAGCCTCTTGGGTTTAAGTGATTCTCCTGCCTCAGCCTCCCAAGTAGCTGGGATTACAGGTGCACACCACCACACTCAGCTAATTTTTGCATCTTTGGTAGAGACAGGGTTTCACCATGTTGATCAGGCTGGTCTCAATCTTTTGAACTCATGATTCTCCTGCCTCAGCCTCCCAAGTAGCTGGGATTACAGGCATGCGCCACCACACCCAGCTAATTTTGTATTTTTAGTAGAGACGGGGTTTCACCATGTTGGTCAGGCTGGTCTCAAACTCCCGATCTTACGTGATCCGCCCACCTCAGCCTCCCACAGTGCTGGCATCACAAGTGTGAGCCACTGTGTGCCTGGCCCTAGACTTGTACTTGTGAGCATGACCACAGCTCCTCCCACAGTGACCACAGCTCCTCCCACAGTGACCACAGCTCCTCCCACAGTGACCCCTCTCCTCTTAAGGCTGGTGATTCACACAGGATGGGGTTTTAGGGAATGTCACTCCTAAAGTGTCCACTCAGCTTTTAGAGATATTTGTCCCCACACAGGTTAATGAAATCAAATGGCCTAAGTTAGCTGCCGGGAGCCTTGGTGGCCGGCCTGCGCTGAAAAGGGCATCTGAGGCAGCACCGAGACCCACAGCCCCAGCTGCTGTTCTGGGTGTTTGCCTGGTTTGTGCTCTAGGGTTCGGTGAACTGCTCTTACCTGTCGTTGGTGGCAGCATTTCGGGCCCTGGATGGAATTCTCAGAGTCCTCGAATTCATGTACTATTTCATGCTGGTTTCTCTTCAAGCGACCCTTTCCCTGCCATTCTCACATATTCTGTGCACACAGCCTAACACGTGAGATTCCAAAATGTACCCCCCGTCTTAGACATGCTGGAACTTTCATGCGTAATCTTGATTTTCAGTCAGACTTCCAGAAACATAAATTAGTGTTGACTACCATTAAATTAAATGTTTAAATAGCAGACCCACAATTTTCATGGATTTCATGTGTGATTAAATAGTTGATCAAATTAATTCAGTTCAAAGATGAATATTGGATAAGTAAGAATATGCCAGGCGTACAGGGAAGACAGCCTAGTGAAGATGCATGAAGCCTGCGGGCCTGACGGAGAGCAGCAGGCGTCCCTCCGAGCTGGCTCATGGTCAGGGCCTCCAGAAAAGCCGCTCTGAGCCTCCGGCCTCAGAGGTGATCTCCCCAGCCTGCCCCAAGCCAAGCAGCTCCAGTGGGCTCACTTGCACGATTTGCACGGCTGCACTCACCCTTGCTGCTGAATCCCACACCAGGTCACCCGTCTACCCAGGAACCGTGTGGCTAAGGAGCCGGGCTGGGAGTTCCGATCAGAGCAGACTGCGTAGGGTTCTCAGGAGGTCATCAGTCGACTTCCCCACCCGCTGTTGATGGAGAATCTGTAGCATGTCAGGCTCTGAGCTTGGTTCTGTCCGCAGTATGTTAGAGAGCAAGACGGAGAAGCTGCCCCATGTGGATTTGACAAGACGCTACTCTGATTACATAGACACGGCAGGAGATGAACTGAAATAGACTTTGGAGTCCTTTCTTGGAAAGAGTTTTTAATTTCGTCCTCTTTTTTCAATCCGTGAGAGAAGGTTCTGGGGTCCTGGGAAGGGCAGAACACAGGAGCTTGGGTGCTGGGCAGATGGACAGACAGCAGGTTATTAATCATAGCCCTGGGCGGGGGCGCTGCAGGCCCTGTGAGGGTGCTCTCAGGAGCCGTGTGAAGAGGTGGGGTCTCGGGAGGGAGGCTTGGTGGTAACAAGGCGGTGAGGCGACACCTGGCTCCTGAAGAACGATGGAATGGTCTGACTTGAACAGTTTTGCCCGTCAGCCAGGAGTTTAGTCAAGCTCCCTGCTTGAGCGGGGCTGGTGCCTGGTCCTGGTCCCTGGGAGGAGGGGGCCGTTTGTCTATGGGGTCCTACCCACAGGAGCAGAGTGTGGAGGGGACGGTGGCAAGGTCATGTGGGGCCTCTTCATTTCCCCTGATGCCAAAGCACACATAACATTGAACCTTAATCTTAGATCTTAGAAAACCATGTGCCTGAAGCCATGAGCCAGGTGAGTGCTCCAGGGAATGAGCGAAGTTGGCCAGTGCACAGCTCAGATGTACGCAGTGCAGGTCTCTCACACACCCGTTTCCTACCCGCTCCACCATCTCTGAAAGAGCAAGACGGACCCCTCCTCTCCCCGTGCCGCCCCAGGCTGCTCCACGTGAAGACGAGAATGAAGACCTTTACAGAGGTCCTATTCCAGTTAATGAATGGTCAGTGTACTTTCTCTGCCTTATGATTTCCTGAGTATCGTTTTCTTTTCTCCAGCTTACTTCTTAGAGAGAATACAGTAGATAAGGCATAGAACCTCTAAAATATGTGCTCATCAACTTTTTACGTCGTCAGTAAGACTTAGGTCAACAGTCGTTATTTGCAGTTACATTTTGGGGAAATAAAAAGTTACATGTGGATGGATTTTCAACTGTGTGAGGCTCAGCACCCCAACCCCCAAGTTATTCAAGAGTCAGCTGAACAATTATCATTTTGGAAGTCCCACAAGTTTAGCCGATCTGGCGTCTGTGGAACCCCTCTGATCCAGACTGGAGCTATAGCAATTGTTGGGGGGAAAGTGTGCTGTTTGTTATTTTATAAGAGGTGTTCAGAGAAGGTCTCATGCACAGGATGTTGTTGGGGTTGAGACCTCAGAGGATACTGGCATGGGGAAAGAGGGTGCCGGGAAGAAGACCTGAGAAGGAAATGTGCTCTAGGAGCAGAAATGGGGGCACCGCCACAGCACAGATGGGACTGCAGCCTCGGAGGCCGTGAAGATCACGCGGGGGTCTTGGCTCTGCCTCCGAGTCACATAGGAAGTCATGGGCTGGGACATAAAGGAAAGGCATCTTTATAAACACTTCTGTTTCTTCACTCATCCTTAAAATATTCTTTTGCCTTTGAAAATTCCTCTTTTCCTTGAAAGGCAACCTAAAAGCTCCCTTACAATCAAATTTTACATATTTATGTATTTGCTTATTTTTTGGGACAGGGTCTCGCTCCATTATCCGGGCTGGCTGGCTAGCCTACTGCAGCCTTGAACTTCTGGGCTCAAGGAATCCTCCCCCTCAGCCTCCTGAGTAGCTGGGACTAAAGACATGTGCCACCATGCCTGGGTAATTTTATCTGTTTATATTTTTTGTAGAGATGCAGTCTCACTTTGTTGCCCAGGCTGGTTTTAAACATCTGGGCTCAAGCGATCCTCCTGCTAGACCTCTCAAAGTGCTGGGATTACAGGCGTGAGCCACCTCACCTGGTCTATAATCAAATTTTAGTATTTATATGACAAAAATAAAACTTTTCAAAACATCTATAACACTTTTGATAATCAATGTCATTTATCTTGGTGTGGTCATTAAATGCATGAAATTCTTCCCTAGAAGACCAGAGAAAGTCAGCCTGCCTGGTGATAATGAAAAAAGGGTGATGCAAAAGTTATAATACAGGGAGGGACAGCAGGGGGTGGGGAGCCTGGGGAGGGATAATGCCAGATACAGGTGACGGGGGATGGAGGCAGCAAACCACATCGCCATGTATGTGCCTATGCAGCAATCTGCATGTTCTGTGCACGTACCCCAGAACCTAAAGTGCAATAAAATATATGTATATAAAGGTATGATAAATAAATGAGAAATGAAAGTCATCAATTGTTACAAATATTCAACTGTAAATTTCTCCTATCAATCTCTAGCACATGTAAGTCCTTACTTTTACTAATTAGCGCTGTATTAGTGTGTTTTCATGCTGCTAGTAAAGACATACTTGAGATTGGGTACTTTAAAGGAAAGAAGTTTAACTGACTCACAGTTCAGCATGAATTGGGAGACATCAGGAAACCTACAATCACGACAGAAGGGGAAGCAAACACGTCCTTCTTCACGTGGCAGCAGGAGAGAGAAGGGCCCCTTATGAAACTGTCAGATCTGGTGAGAACTCACTCACTATCATGAGAACAGCATGGGGGTAACCTCCCCCATGATTAAACTACCTCCCACTGGGTACGTTCTAAGACATACGGGGACTATAGGAACTATAATTCAAGATGAGATTTGGGCGGGGACACAGCAAAACCATATCAATCATTGATACTAGTAATTGTCCCAGCATTAACTACTAGTCACCACGCCCACACCTAGTGGAGGGTTTTTCTCACGATGACTCTGACTTCTGCACATCTGTACTTCCCACCCCGTTATCCCCTTCCTCATCCGCTGAGATTTGGCGGGTTCTGTGGGAGTCTGCCCAGGGCGGCCTCTGAGAGTCCTTGGGTGCGGAGTCACCTTTGCATTTAAATACAAGGTCCTGCCGTGTGGCAAGTTACAGCCAGGCTCATTACCGCAGCGCTGCAGTCGTGAAGAGGTCAATAGTTTTAGCATTAGATGATTTCAGACACCCCCGGTGGGAAACACGAAGTTTTGAGATTACTAACTGTCCGTGAGACCCTGAGATACTAGTTTTTTAAAATGAAAGGAAGCACAGTGTGGTCACTCGGCCCTAATTATCTCAAGGACTTGGTCTTCTCAGAGTAAACGTTAATTCATGCCCATTTCTAACTGAAATAATCACGGCATAATATGAAATTTGCAAAATAGACTCCTAACTCAGCAATATCCATTAGAGTTGACTCTAGTAAGAAGAAAAAATGTGTTTAAGCCTAAGATTTTTCAGAGCCAAATAATGCATTTCTTTGCTACCCGAGGTGCATTATAAAAGGCCGACTTGTGGAAACCAGCACCATGTCCCGGGCGTGAAGCAGCCTGAGGGGCCTCTGTGCTTTCTAGCTGTTGAGCCACAAAATATTTTTCCAGTATTTGAAATCTATTTTCCAAATTCAGCAAAGGTAACCAGTGAGTGAAGTTCAGGACATGTGTCTGAAGTACAAGGAGGCTCCGGTTTCATTAATGTAATTCATATGAGGCTGGGAAATCATTTATCAGCCTGTCACACGTCAATGTTAGTTTAATTTATTGGGAAAAGAGTTAATGGATGGGAACGCAACTCCATTTATCAAATCATCATTAATTTCAGCCCTAGGTCAGCCATGAATCAAAGAATTCAGAAAAAAACCAACAAAATCCTTGTGTGAGAATCAACTAACTTAGGGATTTACGGTAATTATTTAGACGTTCACAATGGGTTACTTGTGCATTGTCTGCTGGGGCTGCTTTGCCTCACACATGGGATTTGGTTGGGACGGCCCTTCACCCTGTGAAGGCAAACTGTGGGGGCTGGTAAATGAGGAAAGAGAAGTCCCCCCACTGTAGTGGGTCCCTCGGGAGCCCAGCAGATGGGGACCACGTGGTGCAGGTGTGGGTACCTGCAGGCCGCAGGGGTTCAGGCTCTGAATAGACCAGAAGTTTCTTCTAGTTAAACCACAGATGTTCTAGCATTCCTCAGCAGACACTGAGCTAATGCTGCAGGGACAGTGCCCAAAATAGTCAGGAAATTATAATACAAAAGCTCAGCAACCCTGGGTCTCTGAATAGGTTCACTGTTCGTATTTTCATATTGTGTCCTTTAAGTAAGTGCATGAAATAGAAAACGTTTTGATTGCAACAGTCTCCTTTACTCCCCATCCTTGCTGTTCTAACAGTCATTACTAGGAGCAGGGCTCATTAATTCTTACTTTAGGATCCGACTTGCCTTTTTAAACCAAAGGCAACTTTTTCCAGGTCAGAACAAAATAAAAGCCTCTCCAACCTGACTCCATCCTGCCGCCTTAGGCCTGTGTCGTCCTTCGGGGGTCCTGGGGTCTTGCTATTGTTTCTGGCCAACTTGGACTCTGACTGGTTTTCCTGCCCGACGCCCATCCTCCTGCCCTCGGGATCCCCTGTGGCCATGGCAAGACTATGTGTCCTAACGGTGGGCTGACCTGGGGTGGGTGTCCCACATCCCAGGGCTTGGTGTCCTGCGTGGGCAAGGAGGATCTGTGGTCCCCAGAAGGTTCTGAACCTCCCTGAGCCTCAGTGCCCTGCTCTGTAGACCATGCCCACAGCCACCACCCACGTTCCTGTCTTGCTGGTTTCCTTGGTGGTGTGGTTTACAGATAACACATCTCTCTGATAAACAGTGGCACATTCTCCCCTTGAACTGGTTGAAATCCTGGCTAAGGAAATATGGACCTGACTTTTGGCTCATCTTGGACCCTCAGTTATCAGTAAGGAATGTCGCTTTTCCTCTCCTGCACCTGTCAGCTGGCATGGCCCTGGGACTACTGTCTCAGGCCTGGTCTATCTGCCCCTGGCAGGGTCTGATTGTCACCCACCTACTCACCGGCCATCCCTGGGGCCCACTGCAGACACAGGTGCCGGGCCTCAGACCCACCCCGAGGACAGCAGGGTGGCCAGCCTCCTTGCCTCCCCCTAGGCCAACACCATGGTCCTGTTGCCTGTGCAGACACCTCCCCTGTGGCCTGCTCCAGGGGACACAGGCAGCAATGCACCCCCTTGAGGGAAAGTGATGAACCCAGGCCTGCGACAGCCCCACCCCAGCCTGGAGCATTTTTCATTTCCAAACCCTGCTTTCATGGCATGTACTAGGTGTGCTCATTCTTTGTAGGAAGCACATCATTTATATTCAGAAGCAGATAATTGAGTCCAGTGAGCAGCGGTGAGAACCAGCCTCCCACTGCCACCTCCCTCTTCAGACCTGCTCGTGGTGGACTCCATCCACCCAGCAGAAGTTTCACTTTTGGTGGCAGAGGCCACAGCTTGTCCTCGTCAACAAAGCTATTAGCCTGTGGGGAGATTTTAGAGCCTGACGTCAGGATTTCTGTCCCTTGGCTGCGGTGTTGGAAGCCGGGGACACTGACAATGAGTGCACGGGGGCTGCAGGCTGTGACCTGCTCTGGTTCTCCCAGTGCCCAACTGAGATGACTGTGGCATCCTGCTATGCCGGGGAGGGCACCATGGTGCAGAGTGTGAAACCACTCACTCCACAGAGACACAGACACACCCAAGGCTCCCCTGAGTCTTTCTTCTCAGCCGTTAAACTGCTCTCTGCATTCCTCTGCCTCAGTCTCCTTGGTAGGCAGAGAGCGGAGAGGAGCAAGTGTCTTACTGAGAGAGCCAGGTAGGAAACCCTGCAGAAGGAGATGCAAGGCGGCCTCACTGAGGCCCGAGCATAAACCAGGCACATGCTCCAGATACACTAATGCGGCAGCCACGTGCACACTCACCTTCACACGTGCTCACTCACCTTCACAGGTGCTCACTCACCTTCACATGTACTCACTCACCTTCACTTGTGCACACACCTTCACTCAGGCACACACACATTCACCCGTGCACACACACGTCCACATGTACACACATGCACGTAAGTACAGGTGAATGTGCCTAGGCAGACATGCACACACATGTACACTTGTGTATACACAGATACACATGCACAGCTATGCACGTGTACATATGGGCACAGGCATCTATGTGTATGCGAATGCACACATATGCACATTCATGCATGTGTCCACATATAACGTGAGTGTACGTGCATGTTTTACAAGTAAGTGAAGTCTCTTTGTAATCATATTTCTTTTGAGCTTAATTTTATTAGCTTAACATTTAAAATTTTATCATTGTAAAATAAAATAGTGGTAGATCTGACTCCTTTGTTAGAAAAGCATCCAACACTTGATGTTCTAGCTATGCAGTGCTGTATCACAAATCTTAGCCAGAGCTTAGTGGCGTCACAAAACACCAGTCATTTATTTTGTCTGCAGATCTGAAACCCAGGAGGTTTCGGTCTGGGGCGGCTTATCTCAAGCCTGGCTTGGTCGCTGGGGCTGGAGGTGCAGGGCCAGGATGGAGGCCCTCAGGAGATGCAGGTCGGGCTGCCATCCTGGGAGCTCAGCTAGGCTTGAAGGGCCCAGTCTTCTCCATGGGGCTCCTTGTGGCCTCCAAAAGCAAGTGCTCCACAAAGCAGGAGAGGACGCTGTGACCTCTGGGGAGCCCAGCCTGGAAACTCAAGCCTGGCGCTTCCTTGAGTCAATAACTCCAGCACTCAGCAGGGGCAACTTCACAGGAGCTGGCCAAGCTCGAGGCAGGGGATGCAGACAGCACCTCTCTAGGAAAAAGCAGTGCCAGCCCTCTGTGACCACGGCAGTGAACCCAATTTAGAGACGCAGTGAGGCAGGAAAGCAGCCTGAACTGTTTTCCATGATTAGCATTTCGTGACGTGGTCCCTACAGCCCAGTTATCCTGACTCATTGTGGGTCCGTCATTCAACCCAGAGACCACACAAACATCAGAGGATTTATGCTCTTTTTTGTAAACTTGATCAATAGAAATGGATGTTCTTTGCTTTCTTACACTTTTCTTTTACTGAAATATTGCAAGGAATGAAAAGAAAAAGTAATTTTCAGATAGATTGGATTTTCTGCCAATGCTTCAACGATGATACAAGGTCAAACTTCTGGTAGGCACTTTGAGGGGACTTAAATTCTCATTATACTACTTACTCTTTAGCTGTGAAACCTTGGGTAAGATATTGACTCCTTTTTCCCACAATTTCTTCATCTGC
Source organism: Callithrix jacchus (assembly GCF_049354715.1). Lineage (NCBI taxonomy): Eukaryota > Metazoa > Chordata > Mammalia > Primates > Cebidae > Callithrix > Callithrix jacchus. The sequence goes on from NC_133515.1 coordinate 114,179,728, forward strand.
AGTAATACTTTCTCGGGCTGTAAATAACATATTTTTATGTTACTGCATGCTTAAGAGAAGAGAGATTGAAACGTCGGTCATCGGACAAACCTTGGAAGTTAGAAGGTCATTAGATGCCGGGAATCTTCCCAGAGAGATTTAGTGTTCAGACTATAAGGGAGGACACAGTCCGAGGTTCTGAACTTGGAGACAATTGTCCTCTACCCACCTCTGGACCATTTGGAACTAGGGAAGCCTCACCTTCTCCTCCAAGGGAGAATTTGTTGGCTTTAGAGAGAGGAATTTGCTTTCTCTTCCTCAGTAGAAAAGAGGCAGGGTGTGTATTGACTCCTGGATTTGTATTTTCTGAGTTCCTCTCCCACATACAGATGCTGGTCTGTGCAGTCACACACGACGCTCATTGCATCATCCCAGAAAGAAGAGTCGGGGCAGCGGGAATGACATGAAGATCATTGAGAGTGATGGTCACTGGTTTCCACCCTAGAAACCTCATGTTTGTATTCAGGATAATGGCAACAGGTGTGACTATCAAACGCGCATCCCTGACTTTGCAGGATTTATGTCAGGATTAAATGAAATAATTTCTGAAAATCCCACTGAATGGGTCATGGCAGAATCATGCTTAGTGAATTTTAGCTGGTATTAGAATCTTCTGATATGAAAATCAGAATATTTTTACTCAATCAGGAAAAGATGTATCTTTGCTCATCGCAGTATGTCCTGGACTGTAAAATGTATTCACTGTGGCAGGGTCTGGGAAGAGTTCCCTGAAGCCCGCCCCTCACTGAAAGTCAGCAGTCTCCTGCCTTCTTCACTGGCAATGTGGCCACACTGCTGGGTCCTGGCTGAGGGAGGACAGGGTGGCTGCGTCCCACTTCCAGGCTTGGCCAGGAAGGCGCTTATGCTATTTTCCCATTCATTATTCTGGGGTAGAAGATTAACCAGAGGCTTTGCAAGTCCAAGGACCAGGGAGATCCCAGATGGGCCCCTGAATAATAGCATTGAAGGGCCGTTCCAGCCCAGAGTCTCCACTGCATTCTTCAGACTTTGCTTGGAAAAGAAACAAAGTCTGTTTGATTGTTTTAATCCACAGAGATGTAGTGGTTACAAAAGCAAAACTTGTTTCCATGACACGTACATCTTTCTTCCACAGTTCTGAAATCACCTACTCACCGCCGCAGGTGGCCCCCTTTACCCAAGTCCCTAGCCAGGGTCCCCAGACACGAATAAAATGCCGACTTGTGTCTGGCCAGGGAAGCGTACGTCAAAAGGCTGTGGACCATATTCCCCACCTGTGGGTCCAATATTTTCACATTCAGTGTGTTGTCCATGCTTAACCTGAGTACCAATGCCTCAGAGAAGTGCTCATCTCACCAAAGCCTTTACCTCCACCCAACAATAACTTAATGCTAGTCAGCATGCTAGCCATCATGCAGGGCAGCACACATCCTAACAGTACACACACTAGCCATCATGCAGGTTAGTACACATCCTAACAGTACACACACTAGCCATCATGCAGGTTAGTACACATCCTAACAGTACACACACTAGCCATCATGCAGGGCAGTACACATCCTAACAGTACACACACTAGCCATCATGCAGGACATACACATCGTAACAGTACACACACTAGCCATCATGCAGCTTAGTACACATCCTAACAGTACACACACTAGCCATCATGCAGGGCAGCACACATCCTAACAGTACACACACTAGCCATCATGCAGGTTAGTACACATCCTAACAGTACACACACTAGCCATCATGCAGGACCATACACATCCAAACAGAACACACACTAGCCATCATGCAGGTTAGTACACATCCTAACAGTACACACACTAGCCAACATGCAGGTTAGTACACATCCTAACAGTACACACACTAGCCATCATGCAGGGCAGCACAAATCCTAAAAGTACACACACTAGCCATCATGCAGGACAGCACACATCCTAACAGTACACACACTAGCCATCATGCAGGGCAGCACACATCCTAACAGTACACACACTAGCCATCATGCAGGACAGCACACATCCTAACAGTACACACACTAGCCATCATGCAGGACAGCACACATCCTAACAGTACACACACTAGCCATCATGCAGGACAGCACACATCCTAACAGTACACACACTAGCCATCATGCAGGACAGCACACATCCTAACAGTACACACACTAGCCATCATGCAGGTTAGTACACATCCTAACAGTACACACACTAGCCATCATGCAGGTTAGTACACATCCTAACAGTACACACACTAGCCATCATGCAGGTTAGTACACATCCTAACAGTACACACACTAGCCATCATGCAGGACAGCACACATCCTAACAGTACACACACTAGACATCATGCAGGTTAGTACACATCCTAACAGTACACACACTAGCCATCATGCAGGTTAGTACACATCCTAACAGTACACACACTAGCCATCATGCAGGTTAGTACACATCCTAACAGTACACACACTAGCCATCATGCAGGACAGCACACATCCTAACAGTACACACACTAGCCATCATGCAGGTTAGTACACATCCTAACAGTACACACACTAGCCATCATGCAGGTTAGTACACATCCTAACAGTACACACACTAGCCATCATGCAGGGCAGCACACATCCTAACAGTACACACACTAGCCATCATGCAGGTTAGTACACATCCTAACAGTACACACACTAGCCATCATGCAGGTTAGTACACATCCTAACAGTACACACACTAGCCATCATGCAGGACAGCACACATCCTAACAGTACACACACTAGACATCATGCAGGTTAGTACACATCCTAACAGTACACACACTAGCCATCATGCAGGTTAGTACACATCCTAACAGTACACACACTAGCCATCATGCAGGTTAGTACACATCCTAACAGTACACACACTAGCCATCATGCAGGGCAGCACACGTCCTAACAGTACACACACTAGCCATCATGCAGGTTAGTACACATCCTAACAGTACACACACTAGCCATCATGCAGGTTAGTACAAGTCCTAACAGTACACACATTAGCCATCATGCAGGGCAGCACACGTCCTAACAGTACACACACTAGCCATCATGCAGGGCAGTACACGTCCTAACAGTACACACACTAGCCATCATGCAGGACCATACACATCCTAACAGTACACACACTAGCCATCATGCAGGACCATACACATCCTAACAGTACACACACTAGCCATCATGCAGGTTAGTACACATCCTAACAGTACACACACTAGCCATCATGCAGGTTAGTACACATCCTAACAGTACACACACTAGCCATCATGCAGGGCAGCACACATCCTAACAGTACACAAACTAGCCATCATGCAGGTTAGTACACATCCTAACAGTACACACACTAGCCATCATGCAGGTTAGTACACATCCTAACAGTACACACACTAGCCATCATGCAGGGCAGCACACATCCTAACAGTACACACACTAGCCATCATGCAGGTTATTACACATCCTAACAGTACACACACTAGCCATCATGTAGGACCATACACATTGTAACAGTACACACACTAGCCATCATGCAGGGAAGCACACATCCTAACAGTACACACACTAGCCATCATGCAGGTTAGTACACATCCTAACAGTACACACACTAGCCATCATGCAGGTTAGTACACATCCTAACAGTACACACACTAGCCATCATACAGGTTAGTACAAATCCTAACAGTACACACACTAGCCATCATGCAGGTTAGTACACATCCTAACAGTACACACACTAGCCATCATGCAGGTTAGTACACATCCTAACAGTACACACATTAGCCATCATGCAGGGCAGCACACGTCCTAACAGTACACACACTAGCCATCATGCAGGGCAGTACACGTCCTAACAGTACACACACTAGCCATCATGCAGGTTAGTACACATCCTAACAGTACACACACTAGCCATCATGCAGGACAGCACACATCCTAACAGTACACACACTAGCCATCATGCAGGTTAGTACACATCCTAACAGTACACACACTAGCCATCATGCAGGTTAGTACACATCCTAACAGTACACACACTAGCCATCATGCAGGACAGCACACATCCTAACAGTACACACACTAGCCATCATGCAGGTTAGTACACATCCTAACAGTACACACACTAGCCATCATGCAGGTTAGTACACATCCTAACAGTACACACACTAGCCATCATGCAGGACAGCACACATCCTAACAGTACACACACTAGCCATCATGCAGGACCATACACATCCTAACAGTACACACACTAGCCATCATGCAGGTTAGTACACATCCTAACAGTACACACACTAGCCATTATGCAGGTTAGTACACATCCTAACAGTACACACACTAGCAATCATGCAGGTTAGTACACATCATCCTAACAGTACACACACTAGCCATCATGCAGGGCAGCACACATCCTAACAGTACACACACTAGCCATCATGCAGGACAGTACTCATCCTAACAGTACACACACTAGCCATCATGCAGGTTAGTACACGTCCTGACAGTACACACACTAGCCATCATGCAGGTTAGTACACATCATCCTAACAGTACACACACTAGCCATCATGCAGGGCAGCACACATCCTAACAGTACACACACTAGCCATCATGCAGGACCATACACATTGTAACAGTACACACACTAGCCATCATGCAGGGCAGCACACATCCTAACAGTACACACACTAGCCATCATGCAGGTTAGTACACATCCTAACAGTACACACACTAGCCATCATGCAGGACCATACACATCCAAACAGTACACACACTAGCCATCATGCAGGTTAGTACACATCCTAACAGTAAACACACTAGCCATCATGCAGGTTAGTACACATCCTAACAGTACACACACTAGCCATCATGCAAGTTAGTACACATCCTAACAGTACACACACTAGCCATCATGCAGGTTAGTACACATCCTAACAGTACACACACTAGCCATCATGCAGGACAGCACACATCCTAACAGTACACACACTAGCCATCATGCAGGTTAGTACACATCCTAACAGTACACACACTAGCCATCATGCAGGTTAGTACACATCCTAACAGTACACACACTAGCCATCATGCAGGACAGCACACATCCTAACAGTACACACACTAGCCATCATGCAGGACCATACACATCCTAACAGTACACACACTAGCCATCATGCAGGTTAGTACACATCCTAACAGTACACACACTAGCCATCATGCAGGACAGCACACATCCTAACAGTACACACACTAGCCATCATGCAGGACCATACACATCCTAACAGTACACACACTAGCCATCATGCAGGTTAGTACACATCCTAACAGTACACACACTAGCCATCATGCAGGTTAGTACACATCCTAACAGTACACACACTAGCCATCATGCAGGTTAGTACACATCCTAACAGTACACACACTATCCATCATGCAGGACAGCACACATCCTAACAGTACACACACTAGCCATCATGCAGGGCAGCACACGTCCTAACAGTACACACACTAGCCATCATGCAGGACCATACACATCCTAACAGTACACACACTAGCCATCATGCAGGACCATACACATCCTAACAGTACACACACTAGCCATCATGCAGGTTAGTACACATCCTAACAGTACACACACTAGCCATCATGCAGGGCAGCACACATCCTAACAGTACACACACTAGCCATCATGCAGGACAGCACACATCCTAACAGTACACACACTAGCCATCATGCAGGACAGTACTCATCCTAACAGTACACACACTAGCCATCATGCAGGTTAGTACACGTCCTGACAGTACACACATTAGCCATCATGGAGGGCAGCACACATCCTAACAGTACACACACTAGCCATCATGCAGGGCAGCACACATCCTAACAGTACACACACTAGCCATCATGCAGGACCATACACATTGTAACAGTACACACACTAGCCATCATGCAGGGCAGCACACATCCTAACAGTACACACACTAGCCATCATGCAGGTTAGTACACATCCTAACAGTACACACACTAGCCATCATGCAGGACCATACACATCCAAACAGTACACACACTAGCCATCATGCAGGTTAGTACACATCCTAACAGTAAACACACTAGCCATCATGCAGGTTAGTACACATCCTAACAGTACACACACTAGCCATCATGCAGGTTAGTACACATCCTAACAGTACACACACTAGCCATCATGCAGGTTAGTACACATCCTAACAGTACACACACTAGCCATCATGCAGGACAGCACACATCCTAACAGTACACACACTAGCCATCATGCAGGTTAGTACACATCCTAACAGTACACACACTAGCCATCATGCAGGACAGCACACATCCTAACAGTACACACACTAGCCATCATGCAGGACCATACACATCCTAACAGTACACACACTAGCCATCATGCAGGTTAGTACACATCCTAACAGTACACACACTAGCCATCATGCAGGTTAGTACACATCCTAACAGTACACACACTAGCCATCATGCAGGACAGCACACATCCTAACAGTACACACACTAGCCATCATGCAGGACCATACACATCCTAACAGTACACACACTAGCCATCATGCAGGTTAGTACACATCCTAACAGTACACACACTAGCCATCATGCAGGTTAGTACACATCCTAACAGTACACACACTAGCCATCATGCAGGTTAGTACACATCCTAACAGTACACACACTATCCATCATGCAGGACAGCACACATCCTAACAGTACACACACTAGCCATCATGCAGGGCAGCACACGTCCTAACAGTACACACACTAGCCATCATGCAGGACCATACACATCCTAACAGTACACACACTAGCCATCATGCAGGACCATACACATCCTAACAGTACACACACTAGCCATCATGCAGGTTAGTACACATCCTAACAGTACACACACTAGCCATCATGCAGGGCAGCACACATCCTAACAGTACACACACTAGCCATCATGCAGGACAGCACACATCCTAACAGTACACACACTAGCCATCATGCAGGTTAGTACACATCCTAACAGTACACACATTAGCCATCATACAGGGCAGCACTCATCCTAACGGTAAACACGCGAGACAGCCCGTCGGGCAGTATGCACCCTAAGGGTTCACATGGGAACCATCCACATAGGGCTGTGCACGTCTCATGCTTTCAACCTGCTGTCAGAGCCGCTATGATGGTAAGGAACCTGATGGGTCAGAGAAAGGGCTCCATCCCACCTGTATGTTTTGTGTGCATTTAAAGTAACACTTACTTCAGTAGATGGAAAGACACTGAATTCTCCCAAAGATTTACTTGTTTTCAGTAGATCTGAACAGTTTCAAGGTCTTCCTCACAGGCTTGCACAGAAGCTTCCTGTGAAGGGCGGGCAGGTTAATACTGCCAGTGTGACCAGTGCCAGCATGGCTCACAGCTCAGGCCATGATCAGGAGTGAGAGGCACTGGAGGCGTTTTCTGCCCCAGGTGACCATAACTGGTCTTTCCCCAGGACTCTGAGAAGGCCCCAGGTCACGCGCAGACTGGGAATTTCTAACTAGCTGCTACCTTGAAGTTCACCCACATCCATCCCGGCACAAGGCCACACTAGAAGGCTTTGCCAAACTCTAGCCGAATCTAGACATGCTGCCTGCAGGGCACTCTCTAGGTCTGTGGGTTTTAGCCCTGTGCCAGCACAGGGAGCTGTAACCCTCCCCACACCCCAGTACAGAGGTGGGAGGAAAAGCCACACAGCACGCTGTTGCCCAAAGTTGACACCGTCCATGGTTAAGCTCTTTCTTGGGGGTCCAGACCACACATTTTGTAGTAATTTAGCAGAAGAAAAGGAAATGCATGAGGGTTAAATTAGTCACAGGAGGCTATCGAATAGAGAAGAAATTAAATTTAGTCTTGGAGGAAAAATGAACTTGGGAAAGTAGGGGAGAAATGGGATTTCAGAAGGGAGGGCAACCCCAGCAGATGGTGACTTGTAGGTCACAGAACTGACGGGAAAGCCTTTCCAACCCACAGGGAGGTCACGTCTGAAATGGCGGCCAGCCAGGAAGCGGGCAGCGTACAAACGTCCTTACCACCACGCAGAGCATTCTAGACGGGATATGGTGGGAAAGACCAAGCCATGACAAGGATGTGAGGAGAAGAGGCGCTGGCAGTCATACTGCCTGAGTCAGTGGCCTTGCGGGATGCCCAGGTCAGGCTTAGCCAGTCGTCTGTAACCCTGAGCAAAGATGGAGCTGTTTCCACAGCACACGAGGGTCTCTGGGGGCTGTGCCACACGCCTGGTCCCTGGTGTGCACCTGAGTCTTCCACCCTGGGGAACACAAGACAGGAGCAGCTCCGTGCCTCTCCACACTGCCAGCTGGCAAGGGACGGAGCTTACGTCACATGCTCACAAATTGTTCTAAACACAATTTATATTCAGAACACATCTCTGAGGTGGAAGTGAACATGTAGGATCCCGCAGTATCCTGAGACTCTGGCAATGCATTGCAAGCTTAAGTACAAGAGGACGCTTTGAAAACAATGTGTTTCTTTGACCACCCGCTCAATTTTTTAAAGAAAATCCAAACAAAATGCACCTTGTTTTCCAGTGTCCCCAAAACATTCCTTTTCCTCCGTCTAAGGAGAATAAAAGGGAGCTCTTCCCAAGTAGGTCACTTCCGCTTGCACAGAATCCGCCGTCTGTCGTCGGCGTGATGGCCATTGTTAGGTCATTACTGCCTCCACTGTACTAAAATCGCTTTACATGAATCTGCTGTAGACCATGCATCACACGCCGAGCAGGTGCCATGTTAGGAGTTCTTTTCAGCAAATCGTGTGTCTGACAAAGACACAAACTCTTCTACTCAGGATACCAAGACTTTGGTGGTGCGACGTGCGGCTCAACCTGATGTTATTTTAGTCGCTGTATTCTCGTAATTTTTCTGCTTTCTGGAAAGTGGATTTTAGCTCCACATGAAAGCTGAAACTTGACTGAATGCACAGGTTAAAAGAAAGAAAGCTGTTGCTCGGTCATTTTAATGTTGGAAATAGCAACCACTCTTTCCCTTTGCTGGGTTAAGAAATAATTCTGTATCAAAGGAACCAGGAAAACATTTCATCACAGGGCAGCATCAGCCCAGACGGACACAGAAGCTTGGGCTGTGAATCAAGTTGGCTGGTGTTTGTGATTCTGGGGGGAAGGGTGGTGCTTTACCTATTTATGTTTCATCTGTAAGTCTCAATCCTGCCTGGAATCCACAGGGTGTGAGGTTGTGGGAACAGAGCAGGTGCCTCCTCCCCCAGGCTCCTCCACTGCAGAGGACGGTGCGCAGACAGGGCCTCAACAGGAGACCCTTCATCTCTCCGCAGCATCCCCAGCCCGGGGTTTGCCTCCTCACCCTGGGGGGTGTTTCAGCAGCCTCCGATGAAGGGTCCAGCCTTCCGCTGCCCTTGATCTCTGCAAACATCTGCATGGGCCGACAGCCTCCCGGCCTCTGGGGCTTCTGTGTCTTCAGCATCTGCCAGTGGCTCCTCAGGGGCTGCAGGGCTGCGTCCCCACCTGTGGCCTGGCTTCTGCTCCAGCCACGCTGAGCCTTGTGATTCTTGCCGTGGCCTTTTCACGGCGGTCCTTGGTCAGCCTCCCACTTGTCTGGAGAAGCCTCTCCCCTGCTGTGTGGCTGGGAAAGCTCGCTCTGCTTCTACCACTCAGAGGATGGATTCTTCCAACACACGTTTGCTTTAGAGACCCCAGAAGTCCCATGAGAAACAGAGCCGCAGGCTGTGAGCAGAGCTGGGCTCAGGCTGCGGGCAGGACTTGCCCCAGGGAGTGGACTCTCTGTGCAGAATCCTTAATAACAGCTATTTACACTTTCTATTATTACCACAAACAACCATCTGGGAGAAGACGTGAGTTCTAGGTCCCCCACGTTTTCAGTGCTTTCGGCGAGGGGGAGTCCGCAGACCCTGTGTTTCTGTTTTTCCATTTTCTCTTTTCTCCTTTTCACATGGAAGCAACCGAAGCCTTTCCTGAGGGGCTCAGGAGATGGCCTGTGAAGTGTATGCAAATGTGAAGTGTCCTAGCAACGGTGATTCGTGCAGGAAGGAGACCCCTTGGCGGAGGAAAATGGCAGGCACCTGTGGCCGGTGTGGGGGCCCCTCTCTGCTCCCCGGACTTCTCCATTGTGTGGCCTCCGCTCTCACCTCCAAGCCAGAGATGACCAACGTGGGTCCAAATGCTTAGAAACAGGCGCTGGGCTGGGGGACCCACAGGGCGCGTGATCTGGATCCCCCCTCGATACCAGGCTTCCTTAGACAACATGAAACTGCTGAAGGATGGTTTCTAAATGACTGAGGGTCAGCAACGTGAAATCTCGGAGGAAACCTCTTAAACACCCTCCCACGGGGCTCCACTAGTGTCTCGACAATATTTGTATGAGTAATACAAAGCAACAAAATAATAAAATGTACTTTTCTTTTTTTTCCTTTCAGCTACATCACAGATGATGATGTTTTGCTTTTATACAGGAAACGTAAAAGAGGATGACCTCACTCAAAGTCCTCAGAACTCTACCTATTTTATGGAAAATGTAAACTAAATGTAAAATAGTAAAAAGTTCTTTGATATATTTTTCAAAATCATTTTCTCGTAAAACACTAAATCATGTATTAAAAAGAAAACAAAAATTTAATTTGTTAATATTAGAAATATAAAAAATATTAAACAGAAATTTGATATTCTTTTTGGAAAATGTGATAAACTATTTTTTTTTTTTGAGACGGAGTTTCGCTCTTGTTACCCAGGCTGGAGTGCAATGGCGCGACCTCGGCTCACCGCAACCTCCACCTCCTGGGTTCAGGCATCTTTCAGCAAACAATCCTGTGAAGCTTCTTACACATGTACGCAGGTGCTCGTGAGCCTCCGTTTGATGTACTTTTATGAAGTTAACGCCATGCGTTCACTAATATCCTGACCTCTCTGGATGCCTCAGGCCAGCGCCCTTCTGGCCCAGCTCTGCGCTCTGGCCTGGAGGGGTGGGGGCTGCTGTGATGGTTTCGGAGACACGGGTCTTCACTTGCATGTGTAGGAAACATTGCAGGACTGTCTGCCTCCCGGCCAAACTGCAGACATTGGCTACGGGTTGATTTCCGCTCCCTGATTTGTTCTGTTTTGGAGGCTACATAAACTTGTGAGATATTGTAAATCATAACTAAAATGTCTTTCCTACAGACAGCATGAGAGGTGCTGGCAGAGCTCATGGCCTGGCCAGGATGGAAGTTCTGGTCTCTCTGGTACCATGTGGATGCTCTAGGGGTTCGGGACCTGCCGGAGGAGGTGGGGCCCCCATCTGGACCAGCAGAAGGAGATGCAGGTGAGACCACCGGTGCTACTCAGCAGTGACCCCCTTGTTCTGGACCCCAGCTGCAGCCCTGGTGAGCAGACAGGAGGTTCGTGCGGGAAAAGTGTCCAGCAAGTGCAGAATCTGGCAAACACAGATGCTGTTTCAATGGATGGGACTCTGGGAAAAGAAGTAAATGCCTGTATGATTAGTAGGCACATAAATTACGTGCATTAGTCAGTTACTAAGTCAAGAGTCTAGCAGCCCCCTAAAATGGTGAGGCACGCCCTCCAAAATCCTGATCAGGAGCAGGAGCCTGTGGTTCAGCGAGGACCTGAGGGTGAGCAGGTTCACAATCACTGAGCGTGTATCACATGCCAGAAACTGAGCTTAATACTTCATGATCATTAACACATTTCATCTTCTCAGCAACCTTAACACAGGAACCTGTCCAGTCTCTAATTTACAGACTGAGAAACTGAGGCATGGAGCAGATAAGCGACTAGCTCGAGTGTGCAAAGCTGAAGGGGCTGCATAGGCCCTGCCCTCGGCAGGCTGGCTCCAGGCCTCTGTGGTCAATCCTCTCACAGGAGAAGGAACAAGAAACGGAATCCTTAGTACTTGGGTCTCAGTCCGGCTGCCACTCCGAACCCGGGAATTAGCTGAGACCTCGGACAGTCACTTTTCCTCTCTGCTCTTGGCCCTCCCTGTGACATCGGGATGGAGCTGCACTGGGAGGCTCCTCCAGGCATTTCAAACAGCGGCCGGAAGTCTGAGGTGTGTCAGTGTCTCCAGAACACTTGCACTGTTGGAGAGACAACTGCTCCCCCCAGGCACGCCGGGCCTGTCTTTCTTGCCCACAGCGGCAGAGCCCAGCTGAGGGTCAGGTGGCACCAGCATGCTGGCGTCAGGCTGAGTTCCGTTTAAGTTACATCTGAACCCAGTCACAGATGTCTGTGCTAGGCCAGCTTACAGTGGTACCTGAATGGGAAAAAATATTCACCAGGCAACTTTTAAAAGCATAAAATGGGTACATAGGTTTATGTAGACACCTTTATTGTTTTAAGTAGACTTTTTTTTCCGAATTAGGTTCATGGAAAAACAGTGACAGTAGAGAGTTCCTATGTGTCCCCTTACCCCACAGAAACACATGTTCCCCAGTCATTAACACTTCTCATTAATGTGATATACTGTTATAATCAATAAACCAATATTAATACATGATCCAGTGAAGCTTGTAACTTACATGAGGGCTCCTTCTTCGTGCCGGGCATTCTCGGCTTTGACAAATGCACTCCATTGGGAATTCACCGTGACGGTGTCACATGGAGGAGTTTCACTGCCTTGAAGGTCCCTGTGCTCCACCAGCTCATCCCTCCCCGATCCTTGGCAACCCCGGACCCTTTCACTGTCTCCATACTGCTGCCTGCTGCAGAATGCGGTGCAGCTGGAATCGGGCAGCAGGCGGCCTTCTCACGTGGGCTCGGTTGCTTTCTACATTTTAGGTTCCCTCATGTTTTCTAAGGGCACGATAGCTCATCTTCAGATTTCTGAATCATATTTTGTTATCTGGATGCCCAGTTTATTTTTCCACAAAACTGCTGGAGCGTGTCATGGGTGCTGCCGACTTTAGGCAGCTGTGAATAAAGCTGCTATAAATATGTAGAAATAAGTTTTCAACCCGTGAGTAACTACAGAAGAGTATGGTTGCTGGAGCACACGGTAAAAGTGTGTGTCGTTTTATAAGAAACTGCCAGACTGTATTCCGAGGTGGCTGCACCACTTCAAAATATACCAGCACCGGGTGAGGTGAATTTCCACCAGCACTGGGTGAGGGTGAATTTCCACCAGCAGTGGGTGAGTGTTAATTTCCACCACAGTGGGTGAGGGTGAATTTCCACCAGCAGTGGGTGAGTGTTAATTTCCACCACAGTGGGTGAGTATAAATTTCTAACAGCACCAGGTGAGTGTGAATTTTCACCAGCAGTGGGTGAGGGTGAATTTCCACCAGCAGTGGGTGACCGTGAATTTCCACCAGCGGCGGGTGAGGGTGGATTTCCACCAGCGGCGGGTGAGCGTGGATTTCCACCAGCGGCGGGTGAGCGTGGATTTCCACCAGCGGCGGCTGAGCGTGGATTTCTACCAGCGTTGGGTGAGGGTGGATTTCCACCAGAATTGGGTGAGTGTGGATTTCCACCAGCGGCGGGTGAGCGTGGATTTCCACCAGCGGCGGGTGAGCGTGGATTTCTACCAGCGTTGGGTGAGGGTGGATTTCCGCCAGCAGTGGGTGAGTGTGGATTTCCACCAGCGGCGGGTGAGGGTGGATTTCCACCAGAAGTGGGTGACCGTGAATTTCCACCAGCGGCGGGTGAGGGTGGATTTCCACCAGCGGCGGGTGAGGGTGGATTTCCACCAGCGGCGGGTGAGCGTGGATTTCCACCAGCGGCGGGTGAGCGTGGATTTCTACCAGCGGCGGGTGAGGGTGGATTTCCACCAGAAGTGGGTGAGCGTGGATTTCCACCAGCGGCGGGTGAGCGTGGATTTCGACCAGCGTTGGGTGAGGGTGGATTTCCACCAGAATTGGGTGAGTGTGGATTTCCACCAGCGGCGGGTGAGGGTGGATTTCCACCAGAAGTGGGTGACCATGAATTTCCACCAGCGGCGGGTGAGGGTGGATTTCCACCAGCGGTGGGTGAGGGTGGATTTCCACCAGCGGCGGGTGAGCGTGGATTTCCACCAGCGGCGGGTGAGCGTGGATTTCTACCAGCGGCGGGTGAGGGTGGATTTCCACCAGAAGTGGGTGAGCGTGGATTTCCACCAGCGGCGGGTGAGCGTGGATTTCTACCAGCGTTGGGTGAGGGTGGAATTCCACCAGAAGTGGGTGAGTGTGGATTTCCACCAGCGGCGGGTGAGGGTGGATTTCCACCAGCGGCGGGTGAGTGTGGATTTCCACCAGCAGTGGGTGAGGGTGAATTCCCACCAGCAGAGGGTGACCGTGAATTTCCACCAGCGGCAGGTGAGGGTGGATTTCCACCAGCGTTGGGTGAGGATGGATTTCCACCAGAAGTGGGTGAGTGTGGATTTCCACCAGCGGCGGGTGAGGGTGGATTTCCATCAGAAGTGGGTGAGCGTGGATTTCTACCAGCAGTGGGTGAGGGTGGATTTCCACCAGAAGTGGGTGAGTGTGGATTTCCACCAGCGGCGGGTGAGGGTGGACTTCCACCAGAAGTGGGTGTGCGTTCCTGCTGCTCCACATCCTCCCAGCATCTGGTGTGTTCAGCCGTTTCCTCATTTTAGCTTTTCTAATGGGCTTGTGGTGGCATCTTCCTGTTACTGAAATTGGCAATTCCCTGAAGACATATAACATGGAGCACTTTTCTAAGCTGATTTGCCATCTGGGTATCTTCCTTGCAGAGGTGACTGTTCTTTTGTCCACTTTTAAATTGGGGTTTTTCTCTTACAGGTGAGCTTTTAGAGTGACTTGTATACTTTGAAGAACAGTCCTTTGTCAGGTAGGAGCTCTGGAGATATTTTACGTCTGTCCGTGACTTGCGTTTTCATTCTCTGAACATCGTCTTCCATAGAGCGGAACATTTAGGTTTAATGAAGTCCAGCTAATCATCATTTATTCGACAGATCCTGTCTTTGGTGAAGTTGCTGCTAGACCCAAGGTCATCTAGGTTGTCTCCTAGGCTACCTTCTGGGAATGTTATGGTTTTGTGTGTTCCGTTTGAGTTTCTTATCCGTTTGGAGTTAATTTTGGGGACGGACACGGGGCCCGTGCCCGGATTCATCGTTGGCATGTGGGCACTATTTGTTGGAAAGACTCTAATTTCTCCACTTTGTGGCCTCTGCTCCTTTGTCAATGGTCAGTTGACTATTTATGTGGGTCTGTTTCTTTGCTTTTCATTCTGTCCCTCTGATCTCTTTGCCTAGTCTTTTGCCAGTACTATACCATCTTCATCACCGTGGTTTATTTATTTTTTATTTTTATTTTTTTTGAGACAGAGTTTCACTCTTGTTACCCAGTCTAGAGTGCAATGGCGCGATCTTGGCTCACTGCAACCTCCGCCTCCTGGGTTCAGTCAATTCTCCTGCCTCAGCCTCCTGAGTAGCTGGGATTACAGGCACGCGCCACCGTGCCCAGCTAATTTTTTGTATTTTTTTTAGTAGAGATGGGGTTTCACCATGTTGACCAGGATGGTCTCGATCTCTTGACCTCGTGGGGTCAGGCCATGTCAGTCCTCCGACTGTGTTCTCCTTCAATATCAAGTTGACAATTCTGAGTTTTTTGCCTCTTTATACACCCATTAAGTTTGTCAATACCCACAAAACCACTTGCTGCTATTTTGATTGGGGCTGGTTGCATTCAATCTACAGGCCACGTTGGGAGGAACTGACATCTTGACAACATGGAGCCTCACTGCCCATAATCACCGAGTATGTCTTCACTGATTTAATGACAGAAAACGTTTAAGCTACAATGTTTTGTAAGAAAGCAAATAAAACACAAACAAAACACTTAATCCTAAATACACACACATTTACAAACTTGCACACACACATTTACACACATGCACATACAGGCAGAAGGAGAAAGAAAGAGCTCAGCCCAGGTCACGTCTGCATAGTGGTGTGCAGGTGATGGGTGTCTTATATTTTCTGATGCTTTCTAAACATTACATAATAAACCCACATGACTTTTATCATCAGGAAAAATAAACTTTAACAAAATAATTTCACTTTAATGGTGTTAAAAATAAGACTGTGTACTGAATAGCAATGACCTGAATCTATTCTCAGATTTCAGTGTGCTTCTCAGGCACCTGTTTCTCTTTTAATTTTTCCTTCTTTAAATTCCTCTGAAGTCAGAATTCTTTCATCCTTAGCCTCCACTCACTTTCACGACCTAATCACAGAACGTCAAAGTGCCTGTCAATTTCCAGTGAACCTTCAGCTCCCTTTTCATGAACTGGGCCCTGCCTGCCGCGCACTTGCTCCGGCGTCACCTGGAGTCACAGAGTGCGCTGAGGACACTTCTAATTGAACCCCAGCAGCTCATTTTTTTTTTTTTTTGTCATTGACTCTTTTTTAGTGATTCCAATTAGACTTGATGCGTATCGACAGGGTCTGCTGTGTTTTTCGTATGAGGAAGACTGTGAGAAGTGGATGCCTTATAACTTGGATGGAATTGATGCTTGAAAGCAACATGGTTATTTGGTTAGAAATGGGTTACATTGCTACAGTCTCTGAGTGTCACCAACACTGTCATTATTTTGCTTGCACTAGAGCTGGTAAATTAATTACAAAACCATATGCATAATTAAATCCTTATTGCCTCGTGGGTTTTAGCTGTTGTCTCTGTTTTTTTCTGTCCTGAGTTGCTTCAGTTGCTGAGAAATTATATGAAATCCCACAGAAGGTGGGTCAGTCTTGAATGGATACAAAAATGACTAAAACCATGTTGTCTCCTGATCTCTTCTGCATACCATGGATTTCAGCTTGAATTGCAATTTCCATTTGAATAATATGCACATCATATCTCCAACAGCTAGATCTCTAAAGATACTCTGATGTTAAAATCAAATAGATGCATATACATGTTCATATACATGTGTACCTGTGTGCATTTATCTACATATGTGTTAATACATATCCAAGTTCACTGTGCAGATGCCATCAGCAATAAAAGCAAAACATCTCAGTCCTAACATTAAACTGGATATTTTAAATGTACACAGAAAATATTCATCTATTCTTTGAAACTAAGTACTTTTTAGAGAAATATGATAGAAAGAAAAAAGTTTCCATAAGCTTTTAAAGAAAATTGCTTCGTGAAGGTGCCTAGGATGACAGGTCTATACTTTTAAAAACAAAATTATGAAAATTGTCTCTACTTCTGAGACAGCCTAAAATTTAGATGACTTTGAATCCTCTTCTAATAGTTTTCAAAATTCTTTTAGGAGAAAGCCCTAATTACGAAAGTAAAACAGCATTATTGGACACTCTCATCATAAAAGCATGCTGTTTAAAAATTAAACCTGCACGGAGCTGAGGGTGTGTGGCTCCTGCCTGGTCTCAGGGGTCTTGAGGCCCCGGCCATGTGAGGATTTCCAGGGGGGTGTCCCGATCCTGGTGCGGGTGAGCACATGAGGATTCCCGGGGGCCTGTTCTCAGCCTGGTGGGATGAGCACATGAGGATTCCCGGGGGGTGTTCTCAGCCTGGTGGGGTGAGCACATGAGGATTCCCAGGGGGTGTTCTCAGCCTGGTGGGGTGAGCACATGAGGATTCCCGGGGCCTGTTCTCAGCCTGGTGGGATGAGCACATGAGGATTCCCGGGGGGTGTTCTCAGGCTGGTGGGGTGAGCACATGAGGATTCCCGGGGGGTGTCCTCAGCCTGGTGGGGTGAGCACATGAGGATTCCCGGGGGGTGTTCTCAGCCTGGTGGGGTGAGCACATGAGGATTCCCGGGGGTTGGTCTCAGCCTGGTGGGATGAGCACATGAGGATTCCCAGGGGGTGTTCTCAGGCTGGTGGGGTGAGCACATGAGGATTCCCGGGAGGTGTTCTCAGGCTGGTGGGGTGAGCACATGAGGATTCCCGGGGGGTGTTCTCAGCCTGGTGGGGTGAGCACATGAGGATTCCCAGGGGGTGTTCTCAGGCTGGTGGGGTGAGCACATGAGGATTCCCGGGGCCTGTTCTCAGCCTGGTGGGATGAGCACATGAGGATTCCCGGGGGGTGTTCTCAGGCTGGTGGGGTGAGCACATGAGGATTCCCGGGGGGTGTCCTCAGCCTGGTGGGGTGAGCACATGAGGATTCCCGGGGGGTGTTCTCAGCCTGGTGGGGTGAGCACATGAGGATTCCCGGGGGTTGGTCTCAGCCTGGTGGGATGAGCACATGAGGATTCCCAGGGGGTGTTCTCAGGCTGGTGGGGTGAGCACATGAGGATTCCCGGGAGGTGTTCTCAGGCTGGTGGGGTGAGCACATGAGGATTCCCGGGGGTGTTCTCAGCCTGGTGGGGTGAGCACATGAGGATTCCCGGGGGTGTTCTCAGCCTGGTGGGGTGAGCCCGTGCTGACCTGGATGGCTCTTCCGTCGGGTGAATGAGAATGATGTGCTCTTCTCACGGCAGGTGTGTGGACAGTTTCCACCGCATCCATAGAAAGTCACAGGGAAGGGCTGTGGAATTGTAACATTCTCCCAAGGGCTCCACGTGTAGTCAGGACATCTGGGGACTTGTATTCAGGATTTGGAGGGAGCATCTGCCCTCCAGGAACTTTCCAGTTTGTTTTGGTAAAAAATGACAGTGAAGGAAGAAATCAGTAGAAACCAACAGGTGCTGGGCTGAGCTTGAGGGTGTTTCTGGTTAAGTTCAGTAACTGCCTTTTCGTCGCTGTTTGGCCGTTTCTTTACCCATTTTCTAGATGCCACAAAAGAGAAATTCTTAGCCAGTAGAATACAATGAGTTACTTCAATTCCATTGAACAATTGGGTTAATTAAGGGCACTTGTGTTGGGGTCTGACAGGGCGAAGGAAATGCCAAATATTGGGGAGGGTGAGGAAAAGTGATTACCCCGGGGGTGAGTCACAGCCCATCCACCAGCTGCTGGAAATGCCCCTCTGGCTGTTTTTTTTTTTTTTTTTTTTTTTTTACCAGGTGTTTTGCCAATGAAAAGACAACATCGTTGCTATTCTGATAGTAAATTTAATATCTGGAAATAGTTTTTGATACTTCGTGGTATCAATGCAAGGTCAAATTGTTATTACATGAAATCCTGACATTTTTTAATCAAAAATAACAAAAATTAGTTGTTAATTTTTTGCCACATAAATTAAAGTGTGATTTTTTGTTCTTGCTCCGTAACTACCACAAGTAGTAACTGGACTGATTTACAAAGACACTTGGCCCGATTCACAGAGAGGCCTGGTTGCCAGGCACACCTGGGGCGAGGCCTGCCCTTCTGCTCCATCCTAAGAATTTCCTGGGTGGCCCTGGCTTCCTGCCACCCCTGAATGCACTCGGGCCTCTCCTGCAAGGTTGCAGAGAGCAGTCCTTCCCGTTTTCAGGTGAATGTGCACAGGGACCCAGTCTAGCCCTAAGAATGTGGAGCTAAAAGGCCTTCAGACAAAACACGAAGCTCCTTCCTGCCCTGCAGGAATAAGCAGCGCCCAGAGCTCTTCGCTGACAGTCTTTGAGAACTGGAGGGACCGCGGGAGGCTGCAGTTCATTTTTGCTGTTTGTTTTTCCATGAAAATTACGTACGTCTCAGTATTGGCCTATTAAAGTTGCATTTGTTAGAAAGACGAGCTCTTGATACTGTCCCACAATTGTTAGGAACTTCCAATTAGTGAATAGTGTTCAAATGAGGAGGGAACTGTCTGAGGACCCTGAAGTTTCAGAGCCTGAGGCGCCCTCTGCAGGTCCATCGCGGCAGTGGCCGTGTTCACCGTTTCCCAGTGGTGATGGAAGTGCCCGGAATTCAGGGGGCAGTGCGACTCCATCCATGGGTAGCAGGAAAATAAAGCAAAAATAAACGCATGGAAGTGACCGGTTGGAATTTACTCAGGGGAAGGGAACAAGCAGAAAAGAGAAAAGCCAAAGCCATGTTTCCAAAAATTCAAATAGTATTTTAAAAAAGAATGCAATCTCACCGGTAATAACAAATAATAAAGTTAAAAATTTTTTTTTACCAATAAAGTAGGCAAATATTGACTACATTACACACACACACACACACACACGCAATCACATACAATCACACACAGACACACACGCACAATCACACACAGACATCATTACACACCCACAAACAGATGGTGCGTGCTATCTGTGAGGTGTTGGCTTGGCTGGCCTTGAAGAAGGAGACTGGAATTCTCAGAAAGTGTTTCTCTAGGTGCAGAAAGTACTGCAATGTTTTGGAATGCATTGTGGCCGTTCTCAAACAGAAACACATCCCATAGCTACGAGATCACCCTCAGCAGTGTCTGGATTACAGATCTGTTCATCTCAGTACCATTGCTAAAACTTAAGGCAGCAAGTGAAGGAATGTCACATAAATTGCTATGCCATGCAGTTACTAAAAACTCTACTTAAAAGTGCTGATTGAAATTGATAAGTTAAAGCTGTCATAAATAAAATTAGTGGAGTATTAAGTAGATTGTAATTACATTTTTGAACTAAATATTCATGCATGTATGTGCACGATGAAATTGCAGATATGCTAACCCAAATGTGAACAGTGATTAGCCCTGGGTACTGAGACTGTAGGGAGTTTTCCATTCTTCTCACCTGTCTATTGTAATGTTCCTAGATGAAAATGTACATGTTTTTGAGACAGGACCTTGCTCCGTGGCCCAGGTTGCAATGCAGTGGCATGATCACAGTGGCAAGCTCCAACTTCCGGGAGCAATCTTCACACCTCAGCCTCCCCAGTAGCTGGAACTCAAACACACACCACCAACCTGGCTAATTTTATTTGTATTTTTTCATAGAGAAGGCGTTTCGCCATGTTGCCCAGGCTGATCTTGAACTCCTGGGTTCAAGCTATCCTGCGGCTCCAGACTCTCAAAAGTGTTGGGATTATAGGCGTAAACCACTGTGCCCACCCAGTGCATCCTGCTCTTCAGTGTTGTTGACTTGGGGACCTAAATGTGTAGGCCTGGGGCCCTCTGCAGTCCAGGAGGACCACCCCAGAAGGGAACTTTGCCTATTGTGGGACCGTGGGACCGTGTGAGTTAATGCTCTGTCATAAACTCCTCTTTATGTGTACATCTGTCCTATTAGTTCTGTCCCTCTGGAGAACCCTGGCCAACATACGCTCTTTTCTGCACGGAGAGGAGGTGGAGACCTCTGTGTTTTATGTACGTCATGCATATCTCCAGGCATCTTGTCAGCTCCCAGGCTGGAGAAGTGAGCCCTTCCACCTGCTCCAGGTGTCAGCACTGCTAATGTCCTCAGAGAAGGGCTCATTTAGGCAGGAGCTGCTTGTTTTCCAGAAACTTACCAATTTCCTTCGGTTAAAAAGCCATCTTTGCAGAATGACTGATTGCAGTAGGTCCCACTCACAGGCTGTGAGCTCCTCTTATGAATTCAAATCCCAGAAGGCGAAGTTCAGCCTTCAGAGGGTGAGTGACCCTCAGCATGGCCAGTGGCAAATGCCTATGGAAACACTAATGTGCATTGCATTGTGAGCTTCTGGACCACCAAATTTGTCAGCTGAATTTCATAAATTAACAAGCAAATTCTCACTTACAAGCACTCTGAGGCCCGCCCTGTGTGGCTGGCACATGGGCGAAATGAGTAAAATGCCAAGTACCTGCCTGGGATTCATGCATTTGCCTATTTCAGAGAAAAAAAGCAGGCACAGGCCACTTTCAATTCTGGATTGCAGAGGTGAAAGTGACTGTGAGTATTGTGTGGATTTGACACAGGGTCCAGAGAGGTGCAGGGGAGGAAAAGCCTGACATCGTAAGGACAATCGTTGGCAAAGCGGAAACAGCCCCTTCCAAGCCATGAACCAATGGCTGATTTCAAGCTGCTTTCTGCGAATTGTGTTGGCATCTTATAGACATTGGCTCCACTTTTCACAACTGTGTAAAAAAGTGCTTTACAAAAATAAGAAAAATGAAGCTAATAAGAATTGCAAGACCTCCCTAGCTTATGTATAACTGTAAATAGTCGAGACAAGGTACTCTTTCTGCCTGGCATATTTCTCTTGTGTTTTGAGAAATTCAGAACTCTCAGACGCATTAAAAAGTGACCTCATTCAAAGAAATGGTTACTCATCCCTCTTTCTACAAGGTGTAACAGCAGCAGAAAGTGTCGTCACTGTTTCTTGCCAGTTGTTGGACTGCACGGGAGGCGGCGCTATAGAAACGGGATGAGCCTGTTTGTTGATGTAGAACATTCGTGGGGTGTTGATGAAGGACGTTCGGACCAGGAGGATGGACTTCTGATTTCTTCCTCTGTGAGGGAAACATCACACCTGTGAAGCCTTATGTGAACTCCCAAGCACAGTGGCTCTCAGCTCCTGCTGCTTCACCAGCCTTCGTATGAGAATCAAAGCAGTTTCTTTAATGATTTTATGAATATAAATTTTAAACTGCTTTCTGCAACCAGTCTGTAAAAAACTGTCCTTTGGTTACTTAGGTAGAGAAACTGAAACTCGGAGTGTATCACAGCATAAGCAGCCGCCGCGAGAAGCAGCCAGGATCCACGTGAAGGTCTTGTGAGGAAGAAGGTGTGGGAGGCTGTATTTCCCTCCTACAGAGGGACAAACACTTGAAATATTCTAATAGCAGATGAAAATGCAGTTTTATGAATTAAAAAATGAAGCTGCTGCAGACAGAACAATAACTGAGCTCCAACACAGTAATTCAGGGAGAGACTGCCAGGTGGAAACAGGCTGGGGTGAGGCTGGGTGGAATCAGGTCGGGGTGAGGCCGGGTGGAATCAGGTCGGGGTGAGGCCGGGTGGAAACAGGTCGGGGTGAGGCCGGGTGGAAACAGGCTGGGGTGAGCCCAGGTGGAATCAGGCAGAAACAGGTGAGGGAACATGGACCAGAGCGAGCACAGCTCAGAGAGGAACTTTTTAAAAGAAAAGAACACTCTTTAATAGTAAAAAAACATGAAAGACAATAAAAATCAGAGCTCAGAAAACAAGGTAAAAGCTAAAAGTATTGAACGATGATTAAAGCAAGCAGATAAAGCAATGCAGTGACTAGAAACACAATTGGGAAGTCAAGGCATTCGCTTCTTGCCTTATTTAATTACAGCTTACATGAGACTAACCCTCCTGCTAACAACTGTGAAATCCTGATATTAAAAAACGCTGTTAGAAATGCTTTAGAAAAGCATCCCAACAGCCAAGATTTGGGTTGGGGGAGAGGCGGGCGGGGTCTGGAGAGAAGGGAAAGACCATGGGGACTGGCCTGTGCTGACACTTTCCCAGAGCCTTTGAGCCCCAGAGTTAGGAAGCAGAGGATGAAACTTCACGCATGAAAGGAAGGAGAGACAAAACTGGAGTCTGGGGCTACCAAGGCAAAAACTAGTGAGACTCTAAGATCCTAGGAAACAAAATACAAGTGAGTCCTGAATTCCACGACCCTGAATCACTCGCCAAGCCCCCACCTGCCAGGGCGAGGTGTTCACACAGCCCACGGAAGCTGCATGCAGGGTTCTCAGAGACAAACACGATCCCAGTCTGGTGGGAGCGGGACAGGCCTCTGTCACATTTTAGGGTTGAATCTGAGCCTCCAGAGGAGGAAGGACCCCAGAGCTGAAGTGCAGCCTGGATCCCCCTCAGTCCTGCTGGAAAGGAGGCCCTATGTTATAGTGTTAGCAACAAGCCAGAAAAAAGTAAGCCCTTGTGGAGAAATACAAAACCTCCAGACAAAAACATTATACATATTGTGCCTGACATAAAATACTGTCTGTCATGAGAAGAAAAAAATCAAATAATAGAAAATGAAGGGGAAGAAAACCAGACCACGATGAGCAAAGCACATACTGTGAGACACGAATGTTGACATGGCAGCACTGCAGATGCTCACAAATACAGGCACTTCAAATGGAGAAATGTAGTCGACAAAAACAATATGATTGACACTTTAGAACTGAAATACGTCGTTACTGAAAACATGAACTTAATATATATGTTTAACAATAAACCGGATATATGACAGAGAGGGTTAGTATAATGGAAATAGATAGAAATAAATATGCTGAAGTTTTGAGAGACAAAGTAAAGGAAATACGAAAGTAGAATAAGCGATGGATAAAGTTCTACTGTACACGTAACTGCAGTCCCTGAAAATAAGATGAGAAGATGGAATAGAGACAACAAGGAGAAAACAGGGTTAAAGAGACACTAAGCGTTTCAAAAGCAATAAGGGAGAGACTGGCTGAGGGGTGTGAAAAGTTATGAGGCATCAGGCACTGTGGAAAATAAAAATGAACAATTTGAAGAAAATTACTTCAAAGAACAAGAAAAGCTTCTAAAAATAATTTTTTAAAGGGAAAAATAATAGCAGCCAGAGGGGCTAAAACCATTTCTTTTAAAGACCTATCAATAATCCTGACATCTGATTTTTCCACAGAGTTAATGAAAACCAACATGTAATTGTTGAAACAAAAATATCTGACAACGTATAATTCTATACCCAGCAAGATATATTTCAAGTGAAGGCAAACTGTAGATATTTTCAAGCACTGAAAAACTAGGTGAATTATTTGTCAAAAGATCCTCATAAAGAATACATATTGAAAGAAAGAAACAGGAGTCTCCAGCCATTCAGAAAACCATACTAGATTGAAATACAGATGGGCAAGATGCAAAAAATGGTATCCCAATGAATATATCTCTATCTCAATCTATCACCTCTCTCCCTCTCTTTCTCTCTCTCTATATATGCAAAAATGGTATTCCAATAAAGATATCTATATCTATCTTTACTATCTCTCTCTCTATATATATATGCAAAAAAAGGGTATCCCAATGAATATATCTCCATCTCTCACCTCTCTCTCTCCCTATATATATGTATATATATATATACATGTGTGTACATATATATATGCAAAAATGGTATTCCAATGAATATATCTATCTCTATCATTGTTCTCTATTTATATATATCTCTCTCTATATATGCAAAAATTGTATTCTAATGAATATATATATACACACACACACACATATTCATTGTATAGCTAGAATGAATGAATGAATTCTATAACTAGAATATATAGAAATCTATGCTAATATATAGAATATATGCTAAATGTCCTTAATGTCTTAATGTCCCAAGTTTCTCTGTGTTACTTCCTTTGTATCTAAAAAACTTTTATTCAGTCATCCCTGTAGATCCCGTCTGCTGGAAACAAACTTCCTTAGTTTCTCTTTAAGAATAATGATGAAATAAAGGTGTTTTTAAAAGGGAAATTAAGGTACTTATTTTCTATCTTGATAGTCTTCATCCATCATTATCTGGCTGTTAATTTTCAATCATAAATATTTTTTAAAATGTCATTCCTTTTGGGTGATTCAACATTTCAAAAATCATTGGTAGTAACAAAAAGAAACATTAAAAGTTGATCAAATATGCTGATTTTTTTCACATAAAGCAAATTTCCTAGCTGCTTATCTCCTTCTAAGAAATAACAAATGTAGAGTTCCTGCTCTTCTAATAAAATATAATGAATCTTAAAAGGGGAAAATAGCAAGAGATAAACGGTTCATATAATGTGGGGAACCGTCATATTAACTGGGAATGACAGCAGGGGGCAGAGAAGGCCTCTCGTGCTCACAGATGATGTTTCCAGGTATTTTCAAAATATCACTGAAGGCCAAGTAATTACATCAATTAATACTCAGTGGTGACCTCAAGGGCAATTTGAAAATTGGCACGGCAGAGAACCACACCGTGGCAACCAGACCACATTGGCAGCAGGTGCAGCGTTCACACCGCGGGTCCGCTCCGGAGACGGGAGCAGCCTGCGGGTCTCCCGCTGCGCCTCTCACCCCAAACCCTCGGCAGCTGCATGATTTCCTCGGCTGCTTTTCATTACCTCGCATTTTCCTCAACCTGGCAGAGGTGAAAAACTCAAACAGGGCTCTCAGTCATGGCAGGGTTTTAATATTTTACATATATTGTATGGGTATTTCACAAATATGCCATTCTTTTCTATCTTGGTTCTCTTAAAACATTTACCATACATTTCAAGAAAGTTTTCAATGATGACAGGGTTGAAATAACTGTGTGCATCTGATCAAAACGGCGGTGTGCTCATCAATAAATGCATTTCTCAAAACTTACCAAGGACCAGAACAGGCTTGCTTACTTCCGAGAAACAAGCCCTATCTTCTAAGAGATCTGAGAGGGGCCTATTATTTCCTGGTTCTATTTTAATGTATAATCTAATACAGTGATTCTAGATACTTAAAACAAGAGGCTGCAGAGATAATCTCACTTCCCTGAAATTCTGTGATTTATATTTATGTGAAAATAGTGTATCTGTTTTTCTTCCTACTGCCAATCAATTATGTTGATGTTACTTTCAGAATCTCACCAGAATGTGTATTCTTCCCACCTCATAAAGCATGGTCAGCTCTTTAGCTCATTACTACTCTCTTATCATGAAACCAGCTAAAAGCTATGGGAAATTGCTGGGAACAGTGAATAGAATTTAAGATAAATCCATCTGACATTTTTTTTTTGAGACGGAGTTTCGCTCTCGTTACCCAGGCTGGAGTGCAATGGTGCGATCTCGGCTCACCGCAACCTCCGCCTCCTGGGTTCAGGCAATTCTCTTGCCTCAGCCTCCCAAGTAGCTGGGATTACAGGCACGCGCCACCATGCCCAGCTAATTTTTTGTATTTTTAGTAGAGATGGGGTTTCACCATGTTGACCAGGACGGTCTGGATCTCCTGACCTCGTGATCCACCTGCCTTGGCCTCCCGAAGCCATCTGACATTTTCTAGGATGTGATTATTGTAGCTGACTTTTCTTTAGTGAGTTTTACTTTAACGTTTTCCAGCTTACCTTTAAATTGTAACATAGTTAAATGACACAGTTATTTGACATAGTTAAATTGTTAACATAGATAAATTGTTAACTACTTAACATAGTTAAATAGTTAACATACTTAAATGACATAGTTAAAGTGTAACATAGTTAAATGACACAGTTATTTGACATAGTTAAATTGTTAACACAGTTAAATGACATAAATTGTAACAGTTAAATGACAAGCATGTGAAAGAGCAGCTGTCTCCCAGGTAGGAAGGCGTCCGCCCCACTGCAGGGGCCTGAGAATACTGAACGGCCGAACTGGGTCATTTGTATTCCTGCACCATTTTGTTTGGTTTTATGGTCCCTGTTTTCCTTTTTGTACTATTTGTTTGTATTAGAATTGCTTTAAAAACTGAATCTCACTTCAGTGAGTACATAGGTAGAGTTTTTAATGCTCTTCACGTAATCAGGAGAAAATAAAAATAATTTAGATAGAGAGTATGAAAATATAAACTCAACACGGCATTTGGAATGTCCCATTCTCTGGAGTGTAATAAACTGTGTCTATTAGAACCACAGAGTTAGAAGGCGGCGAGATTCTGGTCTTTCCCAAACCATCATCACCCAGAAGGTGGTGGTGAGCTTGATGAGGGGGACCTGACACTCTGTATGAGAAGGGACCAGGCTCTCGAGGTGTAGAGGAAATAACGGCCCTCAGCGGTTCCTCTTTGGTCCAGTTTCCGATGTCCTCTGAGGCAAGCTCCCCACCTGCCTTCCTCTCCTCATCCTCTGCAACACGATGCACAATCCTTTCCCAGGTCCTCACAGTTCTATGCAGCCCTCCGAGCCTACCCAGATTGGGGATTCCATTATTTGGTCAAGTTGATAGAGTCAAAACAGAGCCAACATCTTCCCATCTTTAAAGTACCTAGATCTCAGATTTAAATTTTAGACAATCTAATGTCATTCAAATGCTAATGCTAAAATTTATTATTGCTTTCCACTGGAAGTCAATCTTGTCCAATATTGTCCTGCTAAAACCATTCTTATGACGATCATCCTCGACTTACTCATAAATCCACTAGGAACAGAGAAACACATTCAATGGCTGCTTATTTCTCACTTCATCTGAAGCACACTATTTCCTTCTTTCTTGAGTGATTATCTTCTGTCCTGCTGCCCATGTCTTTGCTCACCTGTTCCTTAGGTAATAAAATAAACTCTCCTTCCTCAAAACTCTGCCCCAGGCTCTCTGTGTTTCTTTGGACCCATCTCTCAGCAACTTCTGACAGCCTAAGTCTTCAAAACCACCTTATGGGGACGAAGCCCAAATCCATCTTTCTGGGAAAAGACGTCCCTCTGATCTTCAATTTCCTATGTCACATCCTCTGGAAGTAACTACATGGAGCTCTTCCGGGCACGTCAAGCTCTCTGCGTCCAAACTGATCACCCCATTTTCTCTGCAAAGTTGATCTCCTTCCAGGGCATGGGTCTTGGTGGACGTGATCACCACCCAGACAGCTGACTGGAAAAGAAAGCATGCCCCTTTCTGCCTTTACCTTTCCTGACGTTTTTCATTTGGTGAATCAGAATGTTGCGATGTGTACAACCTCATTGTGTGTCTTCAACCCAGCCATCTGTTCATGACTCTGACACCACCAGCTCTAACCTGGGGGATCCCGCTCTCTTGACCCCATTTTCTGAGTTGTCTTCAGATTGCACTTTTGAGATGTAGACGTGGCCATGCTGTTCCACCTGTGCAAACCTCCAGCCGCTTCCACTGTAGCAGGAAAAGCCCCAGGCCCGGGGCAGGTTTTCAGAACCTCAGGACTGTCCAGTTCCTTTCTCTTCGCGTCAGCAAGTGACACCTTTACCTCCTCTGCCTTTCTTTCTCTTCCCTTCCAGTCTTCAGCCATTGGAGACGCTTTTTCCTTAAATAGTATTGTGTTGTTCTCTCTTCCTCATCACTCCCCTGGCCTCTTCCCCACCCCTGGCTTGCTGTATTTGTATTTCTGTGCAACAAATTAAAACAAACCTTGCACCTTAAGCTCAAGGCCATCCTGGCCAACATGGTGAAACCCCGTCTCCACTAAAAATACAAACATTTGCCGGGCGTGATGGTGCACGTCCGTAATCTCAGCGTGCATCGCCATGGCTTTGGTGCATGACCCGCCTTCCACAGCCGCTCCCGAGCACTGCGTGGGCTGATGCGTGTGCTCCCCTGAAGCGTGTGCTGAAATCCTAAGCCCCAAGGTCATGGTAAGGCAGTGTGGGGCTTTGGGGAGGTGGAGCCCTGGTGATGGGGCCGAGTCCTCCTAGGAAGACAGGAGAGAGCTTGCTTTCTTTCCTTCTCGCCCCACCATGGGAGGACATGTGGAGAAGGCAGCGCTGGGAGTGCAAACCAGGCAGAGGGCTGCCCAGACCTGGAATTGGCCAGCAGCTTGGCCGTGGGCTTCCAGCCTCCAGCGCTGTGAGGAATCCAGGTTGTTTCAGCTGCCAGGTCTGTGATGGCACCAGCATGGGCCTCTGGTGCACCTTGGGGTGTCACCTAATCCGTGGATTCCAGGCGGTCCTCTTCACTTGACCATCTGCCTTGGCTGTTCAGGCACCAGCCTTACTCTGTTTGGACCGGAGCTCCTTCTAGGCTCCCTGAGGCATCTGAGAGACGAGGATGAGCCAGGTCAATGCCCTCATCTTTGTCCAGCCTCATGTCTGCCCGGGACTCCCTCTGCAAGGTGCTCATGAGCGTGCCCAGGACGTGCTCAGCTAGTTGGCATCTGACGGGTGTGTGGGGCACAGAGCCTCCCCTCCCACTTCTGCCACCCCACCTCACTGGGGAGGGTCTTAGCAGCCACAAACCAGCTCTGCAACAATTCCTGGCGTGAGTGCCAGGCCTCAAATGTGATGGTGTCCTGGGAGTGTGGCCTGCGCTTGATGTGCCTGGAAGAGCTCCACGTAGTTACTTCCAGAGGATGTACCTGACCACGCTGCCACCCTCACGTGTCTCTGGCAGCCCCATGCAGAGCTCCAGGACAGAAACCACCCTTAGAGGGTCCCTACTGCTTCCAGAAACCACGAGACCACAGAAACCACCCTTAGAGGGACCCTACTGCATCCAGAAACCACGAGACCACAGAAACCACCCTTAGAGGGTCCCTACTGCTTCCAGAAACCACGAGACCACAGAAGCCACCCTTAGAGGGTCCCTACTGCTTCCAGAAACCAGGAGACCACAGAAACCACCCTTAGAGGGTCCCTACTGCATCCAGAAACCATGAGACCACAGAAGCCACCCTTAGAGGGTCCCTACTGCTTCCAGAAACCACGAGACCACAGAAACCACCCTTAGAGGGTCCCTACTGCATCCAGAAACCACGAGACCACAGAAACCACCCTTAGAGGGTCCCTACTGCTTCCAGAAACCACGAGACCACAGAAACCACCCTTAGAGGGTCCCTACTGCTTCCAGAAACCACGAGACCACAGAAACCACCCTTAGAGGGTCCCTACTGCATCCAGAAACCACGAGACCACAGAAACCACCCTTAGAGGGTCCCTACTGCTTCCAGAAACCACGAGACCACAGAAGCCACCCTTAGAGGGTCCCTACTGCTTCCAGAAACCACGAGACCACAGAAACCACCCTTAGAGGTTCCCTACTGCATCCAGAAACCACGAGACCACAGAAACCACCCTTAGAGGGTCCCTACTGCATCCAGAAACCACGAGACCACAGAAGCCACCCTTAGAGGGTCCCTACTGCTTCCAGAAACCACGAGACCACTTCTTGCTGCTTTGAGAAGCCACTGGCCTGAGGCAGTGCCAGGCAGCACAGCTTCGTCAGGGAGGATGGCTCTCAGCTCAGCCCAGCCCCAGCCCCAGCCCCCGGAGGCCCACACTCCCTGCAGCCTGGAAGTGGCGGGGAGCCAGGCCACCTGCAGGGCCTGGCCACGCTCCTCCTGCAGGAACACTGGCTCCCTTAGCACGTTCCCCTCGGCTTTAGGCGTCCAGGTCACAGTAACAGCGGCTTCACACTGTGAGTGAAGAGAAACATGTGGGCTTTCAACAAAGAAAAGGAGAAGCTGAAGGGTTTGCGATTTCCTCTGTCGACAAAGCTCAGCTCCCATCAGAAGCAGAGACAGACGTGCCTGTCTCCAGTTACTCCCAGATGCTAATGATGCACTTACCTCTAACGGCTCCTTTTACTGCTGCCTGTTAATTAATTAAGGACGTAGCTGTTTCCTGACACAAGTGCCCCAGGTCAGTAAATGTGCCAGTGTTACACGGAGAGAGGCACATTGGATTAAGAAACACTCGTGTTTACGCTGACAGATGGAACTAAACTGAATTCTCACCCTCAGAGACGTGGTGTTCCGCAGGATACCTCACTCGAAGATCGGCCTCACCCCTTACAGATGCTCTGTGCGGGAGACGGACGTCTGACTGCCATCTCATTGGACATAATCGGGGACTTTTTCTCCTTCTTGTTAAAAGTATTTCTGTCTCAGTTTAAATTGTCTGAATCTTACCATATCCTTCTTTAAAATCTTTAATTTCCCCAAAGTAATTTTTTTGGTATTCAATTGCCCTTAAAATTTGGTGTAAATTATGCACAGTTTAGTAATTGCTATTAGTGTATGTGGAATAACATCCTTGTGATAGCCCTGCGAGCTTTTCTTTGGGTGAAAATGCAAAATCACATATTGAGGTTCGGATAAAATCGTCCTCAGAGCACGATAGAGGTTTGTAGAATCAGTTTAAATCACAGACATTATCTTCCTTTAAAGGCCTATTTTTGGCCAGTTGGATGATTCGTACTTAAAGAAATATGTACAAATACACTTCATTATTCTTTACAGTTGCTGTTCTCCTAGTGCTTTGGAATCATTTACATGCACTGGGCGGTGGCCTTCGGACTCTTCTGTTAAACCTCTTGCTTCGGTGTTGGTGCCGGTGGAGAAGGGCACGGGTCCCGGATTCCTGCACTTCAGGACACGTGTGCAGTTATTGCAACATTCAGCTTAAACTCTGCAGAGCACTAATCAGTTTGTGATTTTGCCCAAATCACTTCAACATGTCTGAGCCACAGATGTCATTTACATAAAAAACTGCAAGTTCGTCGCCACAAAAACTTTCCATTTTAACATTTTTAACAGCCTTAGCTAAAAACAACCTGTAATATATGCTTTTACTAATATTACATCGAACTTAGCACAAAGTCAACACCTGAACAAAATTATGCCAAATTGCAGGGTTTATTGCCGGCAACCACAGAGGACTCACGTCTCTCCAACCCGTGGCCCCGAAAGAAGAGAGACAAGACCTTTTTATACCCACTAAACTACTTTAGGGAGCCGGGGGAAAGGAGCAGAGATGAAAGAAAACCTTCATCCCACCGAGATATCTCAGTGGGCTGTAAATCACCTCCTGGGTAGGAGAGGAAGGTGATGGGTTCTGGACACTCCGAGGCCTAGGAGAGAGATTTGCAGAACTTAAGATAACCGTTTGCTTACGTATCGTCTGGGTGGGAGTTACTTGGCGCCAGGTTGGAATTATTCGGAGGTGCTTACCCTTGGCTGATAATCAAAGGCCAGCAATTCTGGTAGTTACAGAGAAACTATGCAGCTTTACCTTTTTGCAAAGTAATGTAGCAGTTTGCAGAAACCAAGGTTAGCAGTCCGCAGAAACCAAGGTTAGCAGTCCTTGTGAGGAGAATGGAAGCAGTTTTGTCCTTTATAAGATGGTGGTGGACAGGTTCTAACTCTAGGCTAGCAATATCTCACTAACAGTACATGAATTTGAACATCTGTCTACAGCATTATCTCCAAAACTGCCCTATTGATTTTTCTGCTAAAAATAAAGGTGACATTAAATCTGGGAATGGCCTGAGCAGAGGGCAAAGGGTCTCTGCAGGGTTGAAGGTGGGAGCCACAACAAAGCTCAAGGGAAGGTCAGAGAAGAGGGGAGACCACTGCCAGCTGAGGTGCGTGCCCGACAGAGAGCATGGGCACGGTGGAGAGAGAACCCAGCCCAGAGCCAGCCCAGGATGGAGGTGCAGGGACTAACTCTTGCCCCTTATCACAGCTGAGGCTGGAGGAGCCACATCCTCTGCGCAGGAATAAACTGTGGGCAGACCTGCGCATGCGGGGAGAGAACAGGGCATGTCCTTGGCCTGTGACGTGCCATTCACTGTCCCTCTCCCCCAAGGTGAAGCCACGTGGTTACACTGAACAAGGCCACGTGAGGGCCGGAGACAGACAAAGGCTGGGCGTGTGTGGAGGGCATGTGCTAGGGTCCCTCACTGCCAGGAAAGGGCATCTCCCAGCACTTCAGTCAGGTCGCAGACTGAACACAAATATAATTAACCACCAGTGTGAACCCAGCAAGAAGCCACAGCTGGAACCACAGCTGGATGTGAGGAGGAGCCACCAAGCTGAGCCCCACCAAGTCGACGGATGAGCAGGGGCCTCGGACACAGAAGCATGTGCCAAGGTGTCTGTCACTGCAGTGCCCTGAGTTTGCGGTGTGCTGTGGCCCTGGTGCCCACCCCCTGGCCGAGGCACTGGCATGGCTGTCATTCTAACAACAAAAGGAAGCCAGAAAACGAAAATATCCAAACTCGTCTTGACCTCATCAGAGAGCTGAGGAATCAGAGCAGCCGCGCAGCATGAATCCCTGGTGTGGGGGCAGAGCACGCTGTGGCTCCCGGGCAGGGCTCGGGAGCAAGGGCCGGGGTTGCAGATGGAGCAGATGAGAAAACAGGGCACCCAGTTCAACTAGAGCTTCTGGTAAGCAGTGAATCCCCTTTTCATATAGGAAGACCCAGACATTGCCCAGGACATGCTTATACCAACCATTTTTCATTACTTATCAGACATTCAAGTTGAGCCTGGGTGACCTGTATTAATCTGCAACCCAACACGGTGTCCACCATATGAGTGAGTATAAGAAATCAGGTAAACAGGTCATGAATTTTGAAGGCCTCGTCTGATTCTCGGAGAATCCTGGGGGCCGCGACACTAGGAGATTGTCCATTTTCAGGTGGGCTTTTTCCACAGACCTCCTGCAGAAAGGCCAGAGGCAGGGTGGTGGGACAGAGCCACCCCTTGCAGGGTCCAGCCCTACAGGGTCCTGTGAGCCCCTCCCTGCCGGTGCAGAGACAAGAAACTGTAGAAATGAAAGACACAGAGAGAGAAAAGAGAGTTTGGGCTCGGGGTCCACTGCCAACAAAAGCGTGGAGATCTACAGTAGCCCCGGGTGCCTGGCTGTTCTGACTTTTGTTGAGTACAAAGCAGGGGGCAGGGAAGGTCGGGTGAGGTACTGGTGGTCAGTGATAGGTCAGGTAAATCATGTGTCTTGAAGTTAGAGGGCCCAAGACTTTCAAGTAGCAGAGATGAGAAAAGCCAATGTGTCAGTGCTCTTCGTGTATTTTAGAAATATCAAGGACATTAATTCTTATCTTCTGAGGAAAAGAGAAACCAGGTGCAGAAGCGGGGCGTGAGAGTGGACAGGGAAAGTGACCACAGAAGCACAGCCTCACATAGAGACAGTTAAGCCCCCAGATGTCTGCGGGCTTCCCCGACAGCCATCAGGCCTTGTCACAAGAGCTTGGAGAAGCGGAGTTTTCTCCTAACTTCCCCAGGAAGGAGATGTCTCTGCCATTTTGGACACCTCCTTCCCCGGCTGGCTAACCAGCAGGCACTTTCATAGCGCTGGCACTGCACACAGCCGAGGCACCTCCAGCAGCCCTTAGGCGGGCGTGACAGAGGACTTAGGGCATCTTGCCTTAGGGTCACTTTGATGTCACTTCAGTTCTATGCTTCATAACCGGATAGTCATTTAGTAAAATTAAAGGTTAAATTGAGTATATATCTTTATGAATAGAGGTAACTGTAAGATTATATATGATTATATAAAGGAATAGCTATGTGCTTACATTTCTGATTCTTTTCTAAATCAATATTTATATGGGAACAGGCTGGGGCTTCAGACCCTTGCCACAGCACTTGTGGGATTTCCCCGCCACAACCCTTTAGAAGCAAACCTGGAGTAGATGCTGATCCCATTAGGGAAGTCTGAAGCTGTCAGTGGAGCAGAACATGACTGCCCGAGAGCAGCTTTGGCCACGGCAGTGGCACCGGTGGAAGGAAAGGGCCTGGGTCCCTGAGAGGGACGGACACTGTCCGGGGCCTGGATTCCACATTGCTCTGATTCTAGGCCCCTGAGCACTCGGGGAAGCTGGTCACTCCCCTCCGGGGAACCTCAGGCAACAGCAGTGCCCGCTCCCATGGGGAGGAGGAGCAAGGCACTGGGAAGAGCCGGCCTGACTGCAGGCACCACGGCCGAAGCGAGGCTGGACCGGACGGCAGAGAAACAGGCAAACACCGGGCACCACATGGCATTCCCCCATGATGGGGCTGGACTGAACTGCAGCCCACCCTGGAGGGTTGCAGGTAACCACGGCAACAGGACCAGCAGCCACACTCCTGACAGGTGGACCAAACCTGCACAGTAAAAGCCTGACCAACAGGCACATGCCCGTTTCCAGATGTGGGTCCAGGGCTCGTCTTGGTGGTACACACATGTCTGCTCTTTTCTACTGTGGTAAAAAACGGGATTCACAGTTACCATCTTAGTGATTTTAAGTGTGCAGCTCATTACTGCTAAGTCTGTTCATATGCTCAGTTAAGTGTATTCATATGATTGTAAAACAGGTCTCTAGAATGTATTTTTATCATGCAAAAGTGAAACTCTGTACCCATTAAACAGTAACTGCCTCCCCCCTGCCCCTGGTAACCTCTCCTCTGCCCCCTGTCACTGTCATTGCCTGTTCTAGAGCCTTCCTCTAAGTGGGACCACACGGCAGTCGTCCTGGTGTGACTGGTTTGTTTCACTTAGTACCAACCCTCAAGGTCCATTCATGGGCAGCAGCAGGTGTCAGAACTCCCTTCTTTTTTTGAGGCTGGATATTGTACCACTGCACAGACACAGCATGTTTTTATCCACTCACCATTCGTGGACACTCAGTGGCTCCCACCATTGGCTCCTGTGAATCACACGGCTGTGAACATGGTGTACCAATATCTCTTTAGGTCCCTGCTTTCCGTTCTCTTGAATACACACCCCGAGGTGAACTGCTGATGTACAGAAGTTCCACTTGTACATTTTTAGGAAACTCCACATTATTTTCCATCACAACGTGGGGGTTCTGACAGGCACTGAGTACGTCTTTTCAACTGGGCCTCCATGAACTGCTGGAATAAAACAAGCAGGAGATGGACTCAGGGTCCTGCTCAACCCAGTTTCTGTTCCTTAGAATTCTATTTATCCTGAAGAACTGTCATGTTTGTCTTTATTGAAAGAACTGCTGTTAATAAATTCTACCAGATTTTTGCTTTATAAAATGTCTTTATTTTACATTTCATTTTGAGAGGTAATATTACTCTGTGGAGAGCTCTAGACTGACAGTACGTCTCCGTGGAGAGCTCTAGACTGACAGTACGTCTCCGTGGAGAGCTCTAGACTGACAGTACGTCTCCGTGGAGAGCTCTAGATTGACAGTACGTCTCCGTGGAGAGCTCTAGACTGACAGTACGTCTCTGTGGAGAACTCTAGACTGACAGCACGTCTCCGTGGAGAGCTCTAGACTGACAGCACGTCTCCGTGGAGAACTCTAGACTGACAGTACGTCTCCGTGGAGAACTCTAGACTGACAGTACGTCTCCGTGGAGAATTCTAGATTAACAGTACATTTTTCTTTCAGCATTTGAAAGATCTCCTCCCACTGCGTTATTTTTGCATTGTTTCTGAAGAGAAGTCAGCAGTTAATCTTATCTTTTCTTTGCCCTATAACTACTTTTTAAATATTTAGTTCTCAGAAATGTGTCCATACATTTACCTGATGTATTGTAGAGTCATTTAATTTGTGCTTGTACTACTAAGGGATTGTTGGATGTGCTTATTCAATTTGTATTTTGATATCTTTCACCAAATTTGGGGAATTTTGACCAATAACTTTTCAAAGTTTATCCTCTTTCATTCCTGCCCTTCTTTATTTTGGTGCTTGCTATTATTCCACAGCCCCTGTGATTGCTTATTTTTCTCTCTATATTCTTTGTGTGTTCTCATTTTAAAAAGCCTTCTATTAACTTCCTCAGTCAGGTTGAAATGTAAATATCTCCTGGCACTTTGAGACCCCAGAAATCTATATTCACTTTCCATTTCCCAGGAGGGTCTCTACTAGCAAAGTGGCACTGTCATCTGGGGAAACACCGGAGGTTCCTTCTACAGCCACAGAAAACCAGGACATGGACACAGCAAAGGTGGGTTAAGAGAGGAGGAAGTTTAAGAGGCAAAGAAAGAGAAAAGCTCTCTCTGCTGCAGAGAGAGGGGTACTGGAGAAAAGGGATTTCTAGATCCTAGTGAAATGCAGGATGTTTTATAGACAAGCTTGAGAAGGCAGGTTCTGATTTACATAGGATACGAAAGAATGGGCAGACCAGGACCAGGTGTGCCATTTGCACAGCATGTGAAGAAGCTGACCACCCGACCCTCATCTTTTATCATGCGGATGGTGGGTTCTCCTTCTGGCCGGTGCCATGTTGCCTGCTTTTAACTGTACACATGGTGGCAAAGAGAAGGGAAGAGGGAGCCTCCATGCTGAAGGTGCCTGCTTCCTGGTAGCCCTTTTCCATTGGCACGGCTGCCAGCCTCCCCCATGCAAGCTTCCAGCTGGCCCCTCAGTGTCTGCAGCTCGACTTCACAGGCTGCTCTTTGTTAGAAAAGAAATGATCTGGAGGCTACTTTTTATTAAAAGGGAAGCCTTGCTGAAGGCTTCTTTACCCTCATTATCTGCCTGAATGATTTCTTTTTAGCTCCTGTAATCCTAGGCCATACAAAGTCTTGCTTCTGGCATGTTCAGCTTGGCATCCAGCCAAACATTCAAAACGTCAGTTCAGATCCTCACTCCCCTCTGCAGAGCCACATCTGAACTGTTGCTGGAGCCTCCTACGTGGTCTCTCTCTTCCCTCCTTGCCCTGGGGCCATGATTTCCCCCAGATTAGTCCTGGAAAGCATAAGTCAGACCAGAAGCCACCAGTCAGTTCCAACCCTCCAGCGGTTCCTTGTCTTCTCAGGATGGAAGCAGAACACCCCACAGGGTCTGTAGCCCCCGCAGTGCAGCCCCCACACTCCCCACCTGCCCTCTCTCTCTGGGCCTCATCCCATATCACCTCCAAGCCTTTGCACACGCCTTGCCTCTGCCGGAAACACTCTTCCACCAGGCGGGTGAGGGCCCAGTCTCCTCATCTCCTTCAGGATGTCCCCAGGTCACTTGACGTCCTCTCCATGGGACCATCCCTGATGCCTGTTCACAGTCTCAGCCCGAACTGCCCAGGCCGCTCCACTTCCTCTCCCGGCTTCAGGTCTGTGCAGAGTGCCTTCTCCTGGTGCACTGCCTCACTCCTCCTGCTCAGCGTTCAGGACCCATCAGGACAGAGAGTTTTGTTCCTTTTGTCTCTGATTCATTTGCAGCATCCAGGGAGTCTGCTTTTCTTTTTTTTCTTTTCTTTTTTTTTTTTTTTTTGAGGGAAAAAGAGAAAAAGAAGGGGAAAAAAAGAAAAAGAGGGAAAAAGGAATATTACTTCATTCCTAAAATGGGTTTCAATAATGGCCGATCAATATTTTGAGTGTTTAAAGTGGTTAATGCATATTTTATGTGTTTAAAATGGAAACCTCTATTGTGTTTATTTGTTCTGGCTCTGAGTTCAAGTCCTGGATATCGTTATCAATTTGTTGTCTCGTTGAATCTAAACCTCATTATGTGTCTTATGTATCTGGGTGTTAAGATCTCTTATTGTTGCATTAATCCTTTTACCCTTGCATCCTTGTAGCTTTGAAATCTATTTTATTAAGTGTGAGAATTGCAACTCCTGCTTTTTATTTATTTATTTTTGCTCTTCATTTGGTTGGTGAGTTTTTTTCCATCCCCTTGTTTTGAGTCTTTGTATATCTTTAGATATATCGTTAGATTTTGTGGATAATGTATATTTTGTGTGTTTAAAATGGAGAGCTCTATTAAGTTTATTTGTTCTGGATCTTAGTTCCAGTCCCGGATATCATTATCAATTTTCTGTCTGGTTGAATCTAAATCTCATTATGGGTCTTATGTATCGGGGTGTTAAGATCTCTTATTATTACATTAATCCTTTTACCCTTGTATCCTTGTAGCTTTGAAATCTATTTTGTCAAATGTGAAAATTGCAACTCCTTTTTATTTATTTATTTTTGCTCTCCATTTGGTTGGTACGTTTTTTTTTTTCCAACCCTTTATTTTGAGTCTATATCTTTGGACATACTGTTAGATTTTGTCTGTATCTTTTGATTGGGAGATTTGGTCGATTTAAATTTAGGGTTGCTGCCGTTTGACATTAACTGGCTATTTTGTCCTTTCGTTAATAAAAATTCTTCTTTATGTTAATGCTCTTTACTTTTTCGTGTATTTTTAGAAAGGGTCATACTGGTTGTTCCTTTCTGTGTATAATGCTTCTTTTAGAAGTTCTTGTAAAGCAGGCCTGGTGGTAATAAAATCTCTGAGTACTTGCTTGTTCCTAAAAGATTTTATTTTTCCTTCAAATGTAAAGCCTAAATTGGCAGGATATGAAATTCTGGGCTGAAAGTTCTGTTGATTAAGTATATTGAATATTGGCCCCCACTCTCTTCTAGCTTGTAGGGTTTCCGTTGAGAGATCTGCTGTAAGCCTAATAGGCTTACCTTTATGGGTAACTTGATCTTTCTCTCTGGCTGCCCTTAATATTTTCTCCTTTGTTTCGATCTTGGTGAATCTAACAATTATGTGCCTTGGGGTTGGTCTTCTTGAGGAATATCTTTGTGGTGTTCTCTGTATTGCCTGGGGTTGAATAGTGTCCTGCTTTGCTAAATTAGGAAAATTTTCCTGGATAATGTCCTGGAGAGTATTTTCCAGCTTGAATTCATTTTCTCCGTCACATTCAGGTACACCAATCAAGTGTATATTAGGTCTTTTCACATAGTCCCATATTGCTTGGAGACTTTGCTCATTCCTTTTTATCCTTTTTTCTCTATTCTTCTCTTGTTGTTTTGTTTCATTAAGTTGATCTTTGACCTCTGATACCCTTTCTTCTGCTTGATCCATTTGGCTGTTTAAGCTTGTACATATTTCACTAAGTTCTCGTGTTGTATTTTTCAACTCCATAAGTTCATTTGTATTCCTCTCTATATTGTCTATTCTTTTCAACATTTCATCTAACCTTTTTTCCAAGTTCTTAGTTTCTTTACATTGGGTTAGAACAAGTTCCTTTAACTCCCAGAAGTTTCTTATCATCCACCTTTTAAAGCCTACTTCAGATAATGGAACACAGTCCTTTTCCATCAGAGCTTGTTCCGTTACTGATGAGTCCTTTTCCATCAGGGCTTGTTCGGTTGCTGATGAGTCCTTTTCCATCAGGGCTTGTTCTGTTGCTGATGGGGTCTGATTTTGAGTATACTCGGCCTTCTTAGGCTGTTTTTTTCCCTTCATTGTAGATGAACCACCTTTCTAATTAGTTTTCTGAGTCGACGTCCGACTTATTGATTCCCAGTGTTGGGATCCGAGCAACCCACTGTGGCAGCCTAAATAGCAGCGATAAGACTGATGGTGCTCTTCTGCCCGGGAATCTCTGGTCTGGCTTCCCTCTTGAGTCCGCAACAAGTGGCTCTGATTTCCCGGAGCTCCAAAGTCCGGTCAGTAGGGGAAGCAGTCCCGTTGGCTCTGCATGAAGAGCTGCTGTGCCAAGACGCCGGCAAAACCGCTGCGGCGGCCACGAGAGTCGCGCTGGCGACCCGTGGGGCTCCTCCACTGGGAATCGGCTGATCGGTGAGTGACGAAAATTCGTCTACAAGTGTGGCGTCGTCTCGTTCTCTGGGCTTTCACTGGGAGCTACAATCCTGAGCTGTTAGTGGTCGGCCATCTTCGGGAGTCTGCTTTTCTTAATTTAGTTGTCTTGTGTTCTGAAGAGGCATTAATTTTTATATGTTTTTAAAAACTTTGTATTTAGAACCAGAAGAAGGCATGCGTTAGCATCCTGCTTAGTCAATCATCATACTGTCCATCATATGCCACTCAATTTCTGTTAAATGAATGACATAGTTTTAATATTAATATATGTTTTATATTGCTTAAAGAGTTTTAACTATTAAATAGAATAATGTCTATGAAAATGTATAACACAGGCCAGGTGCCGTGGTTCACACCTGTAATCCCAGCACTTCAGGAGGCTAAGACAGGCGGATCATAAGGTCAGGACATGGAGACCAGCCCGGCCAACATGGTGAAACCCTGTCTCTACTAAAAATACAAAAATTCGCCAGGTGTGGTGGCACGCACCTATAATCCCAGGTACTCGAGAGGCTAAGGAAGGAGAATTGTTTGAGCCTGGAAGGCGGAGGCTGCAGAGATCCAAGGCTGTGCCACTGCACTCCAGCCGGGGCAACAGAGTGAGACCTGGGCTCAAAAAAAAAGAACGAAAAGAAAAGAAAATGTGTAACACAAAGTCAGCATAGAATAAGTGCTGGTTTCATCTGTTTTTGTTAGAAATTAATTTTTCATTTATTCACAAAATTTTGGATAGATTTTATCCAAAATTTATCCACAAAGGATACATTTTTCATTGATCCTTTCCAGTTTCTGATACAGACCTAAATACTACAGATACTTTCTTTAATAAGGTAGATCCAGGTGGATGGTCAATTTAGAATAGAAAAAAATCGAGATTATTAATTTTAACATCGTGTTGAAGTTTATATTAGTGAAACATAAAATGTCTTCCTGTTTAGAGTTCATGCAAGATTCTCTGCCACTGTAGTCAAAAGTTTACTGTGGAAATAGAACCCATGCATTCTTGCCACTTGTGGAGAGAACTGTTTATACAACGCAAGTTTAGGGTCTATCTTTGAACAAACCTAACTGAAAGAAGCAAAATTGAAGGGTTTGTTTATTTTTAGCATTTGGCATTAAAACCTTGCCATTTCCAGCGAGACCGCAGACCGCATTGTCTACTCAGGTTGGCATAGGTCAGTGATGACCGTGGAAGTTACTAGGTGAAGTCAGCTGTGCACACAGACATCCTGATGAGAAACCAGGTGCCTGAGAAATCGCCATGGGGCTGCAACCAGGTCACGCCTGGGGAGAATCTTGGATTCACATCTCAAACCCCGCAAACCCACAAGGACTGCATCAAAATTGTGTTAAGCAGGGAACACACTTAATGCTTATTGATATGATATCCAAAAATAGCAAGAGGCCAGTTTGAAAACTACTACCCACCGCATTCTCCCCACCAGTGTTCTGACCTCATTCACAGAATATTTTCCCTCTTGGATTCCTGTCACTTCACATAAGACCAGAACATTCACAGGGATGGGAACGTAAACCCAAACCACTGAATTTCCTGGGTCTGTGCAGCCAGCGTCTCCTGCCTGGGGGGCAACCAGCAGCCTAAGGGAGGGTCCTAGGGGTGTTTTTCCAGGTGGGCTCAGCATATCCCAGTGCCTTACTCTTCCTTCTAGGGTCTGAGGGTTCACAGGAGGCAGAGCTCATCTGCTTGCTAAACACGGTGGCTTTAGAGCATGGGTAGTGTGGCATTGGATCCAGACTACTTTGGAAAACAGCCAGGATTGTGATGATTTTCCACAGGGAGACACACAAGGCCACGTATTGAGAGAGCCAGTCAAACTCGTGTGCCCAGGACAGTGCTGAACCGAAGGTGGACAGGGCCACAGCTTACCAACCCAGCACGTTCTGAGCCTGAGCATGTTCCAAGCACGTTCTGAGCCTGAGCACGTTCTGAGCCTGGGTTCACGAGCACGTTCTGAGCCTGAGCATGTTCCAAGCATGTTCTGAGCCTGAGCACGTTCTGAGCCTGGGTTCACGAGCATGTTCTGAGCCTGAGCACGTTTCAAGCATGTTCTGAGCCTGGAGAGGGTTCCTGGACATAGAGGGTGAGCAGGCCACATTGCAAGCTGACAGAAGCTGGCACCCACCCCCAGCCTCCCACCCTGCCCTCTGACTCCAGGGCGGGGCTGAGGGTCTCCTCTGCTGACCCTCACACCTCACACTGGCCCAGGGAGAGGGACTGAGAAAGAGGAGGAGCTCTCCAGACACAGTCACAAGGAAACTCTCTCCAGGAGCAGGCCTAGGCCACTGTGTTAGGCACCAGCTTGGCAAATTGGTCAGTTTCACAAGAGACGGCACTAAAAATCCACCCAACAGGGGCTTTGAGCCAGTGAGGGCAAGCGTTCCACTGCGTCCGGTGACCCCCAGACCTGCTCCAGGGGCCTCGCATGCTGCGTTAACAGGCAGCTGTGGGAGCTCCCAGCCGCCATTGGCAGAGACAAAGGCAGACACAGGCCTGCAGGCTCCCACTCTGTGGGTCCAGGGAGACCCCAGCAGCTTCTCCAAGCACGGAAGAACGGGCACAAGAGAAATCCCCTCCTAGGCACCACATCCAGGTCCCATGGGCTGGGTCAGTTTCTCTAGAGGGTCAATGACACACCTGTTATTTACAAAGGCTCAGACTGAGTTAATTAAGGAAAACAAATGGAGAAACCTCATAGACAGCAGAGCCTGTTAAAAGCCAGTAAGAATCACTTTTTACAGCTTCTCAGATTATTACTGAAATAAAGGTATCAAGAAAATATCAAAGAGAATATTCGGTCCCCTAAGAAAACATGCTTCAGTTCTCAAGTGTCCAAAGACCTCATTTGAAAAGTAAGTTTTCATGAAACCCTGTCAACTCTGAATGTCTCACATCACAAAAACCTTTTCAGCTCCAATGACTACATTTGCTCCAAGGGATCTTCCAAAAGCAAGCGTGTGCCCAGGGGGCAGGTGGATGCCATGCCGTGCCAGGTACCAGGCAGGCTTCGGAGGCCAGGGCGTGGCCCCACCTCACGGATGAATCAGGATTGGGCAGGGCCTGTGAAGCTCTGTGGTGGGGATGCCTTTACCATGTACTGGAGCAGAGATTTCACCAAGCTGGTGACCAGATTTCAGCTTGTCTTTGAGAGGTCTTAATTTCCCCTCATTCTAGAGAGAGATTTTCATTGAGCAGATTTGCAGGCTGGCAGGTGTTGGCTTTTCCTGATGCTGCCACACCGTACTTGGCTCCCAAGATGTCCAGGGACCCTGCCGTTCTGGTTGCTGGGGTGCAATGTGCCCCCCTCCCCAACTGCTCTTACGATTTTCTCTTTATAACTGGACTCAGGCACTTTTATTTATTATGATGTAACTTTGTATACATTGTTTTTCCCTGAGCTCAGTTAATCCATATGCA
Source organism: Callithrix jacchus (assembly GCF_049354715.1). NCBI lineage: Eukaryota > Metazoa > Chordata > Mammalia > Primates > Cebidae > Callithrix > Callithrix jacchus. Next base: position 114,223,974 of record NC_133515.1, read on the forward strand.
CTTGTGGGTTTTCTTTTTAATCCTGTTTGGAAATCCTTGCTGCTTATTTTTTGCATGTTTTCTTCCCTGCCCCCTACTTGCTCCTTGGGGGACTCGTCTCACACGCCAGAGGGGCCTGTGCTTCTCTCAGAGTTCACCGGGGCCCTGTTCACTGTCTTTCATTCTTCATTTTTTTCAGTGTTTTCCTCTCTGTGTTTTATTTGGACCGGTTTACTTTGCCATGTCTTTAAATTTACTAAGATTTTCTTCTGCAGCATCTAATCGTGTATTCATCACATACAGGAGCTTTTTAACCTCAGCCATTTCAGTTTTCATGTCTTCAAGTTTGATCTGGGTTTTGAAAAATGCAGTCTATGTCCCTTCTTGACACATCCATGCTATTCCCAACTTCCTGAACAAACACGACAGTTTCACGGCTGCTTCTGCTGCTCTGATCTCGTCCTTCCACGGCAGGTGGCGTTTCTGCATCTGTTGCTGTTCAGTGACGTCATTGTCATTTTACGTTGTCTTTTTCTGTTTCTTTGTGCATTCCTGAAAACATTTTATTAGACGCCAAGTTGTAAATTTCACTTTGGTTATGTCTTGGATTATTTTTAAATTCCTGTAAATTTATTTCCGCTTTGTGCTGAGACACAGATATGTGGACACGCTTTGTTTTTCTGATGCTGAATCACATGGTCTATAGAGCGGGAGCGGAGGAGCTTATTTTGCCCCCGTGTTGAAGCAACACTGCTTTGATGACTTCAGTCACGTTCCTGTGAATCACAGAGGCCTTCTCCCTGCCCAGCTGGTGACATTAGAGACTGTTCTCAACGCGCAACCTGCAAATACTGTCCCCTTAGTAAATCTGGAGGACATGCTCCCAGACCAGACACATATACGATGGCTAAACCCCACAATTAGCCTCAGGAAGCCCCCAGCAGCCCCACGCTCTCCTTTGTGCAATCCTCTCTGGGACCCCCAAAAGCCCCCAGTCTCTCCTCTGTGCAGCCCTCTCTGGGACCCTCAGGAGATCCCCCCAGGCTGTGTCCTGTGTGGGCTCCTGCCTGGGCTCCATGATCTGTCACTCTGGGCGTCTGCTCTCTGCAGCAGCAGCTCCCTTCCTAACCCTGCTCTGCTGTAACCTAAAAGCTCTCCCAACTCCCCCAACCCCTTGGCACAAACATGGGAAATTTCTTACTTACTTGTATTTTCACTTCTCTCGGGTACCTCTCTTCTTCACTTCCTGATATCCAATATTGAACTTCTTTCTTTTTTTTTTTCTGTCTGGTGGTCCTATGCTTCCAAGAAGGGGACGTGTTTAACCTGTTGCCTCATCTCGATGTGCAGCAGAAAATATGAATTATTCATGGCTGTCTGTAGAGAACAGAAAAGGGACAGAGGCTCCCAGCAGGGAAAACATAATACTGGAAATATGCAGAGTAGTATGGCTGGATGGATCATTCCAGGTGGAGAACCAGGGCAGAGTCTCAGGTCAGTGACGTGTGAGCTCCACACAGCTAGGGCTGACCCCAGCAAAACTCCTGCCAAATCCTTGGGCACTGGGGACTGTGTGGCCTCCCTGTTGGCTGTGCAGCAGGCACATGGTCCCAGGACTGCGGGCAGGATCACTTGCAGCCCTGTGGGCCCCCTGGAGAGAACACAGGAAGCCCACGCCTGGCCTCCCCTGACCTCACAGGAAGCCCACGCCTGGCCTCCCCTGACCTCACAGGAGGCCCGTGCCTGGTCTCCCCTGACCTCATACGAAGCCCACGGCTGGTCTCCCCTGACCTCATATGAAGCCTGCACATGTTCTCCCCTGACCTCATACGAAGCCCGCACCTGGTGTCCCCTGACCTCACAGGAAGCCCACACCTGTTTGCCCCTGACCTCATGCGAAGCCCGAGCCTAGGTGCCCCTGACCTCACAGGAAGCCCGCACCTGGTCTCTGCTGACCTCACAGGAAGCCCACGGCTGGTCTCCCCTGAACGTCATCCCCTGTACCCTCCCCTGTGCTGATGTTAATCTGTAGCTTTTCACTGTGATAACCTCAGCCCTAAGTGGGAGCTGCTCTACGTCCTGGGAGTCCCTCCAGGAATTCATCCTGGGTGGTTCTGGGACCCTGACGCTCTTCACACCCTTGAAGTCAGAACGCCTTTCACAATAACCATAGGTTCTCCAGGACGTCATCCTGGGGTTGTCCTGGACGCCCTCACACAGACTGACATGCAGTTATTTCAGTTGCATTATTAGATAAATTAACATTTCTTAACTGGTTGAAATGATGTTTAAAATACATTTAAAATTAATACTAGATTTTTTAAATTGTCAAATAAATTTTCACTTAAGATTTTAAAAATTACCAAAATGAACAAAATGATCTGAAAATGTAGAAATAAAAACTGCCTTAATGCCAAAGCTGGAGTACTACAAAGAGAGAGACTAAAACACATCACACACATTCAGGGTGCAGGTGCTTAGGTCCTCCGACCGTGGGAAGGGGTCCCCGTGAGCTGAGGAAGTGCTGCATCGTGGAGCCCCTGGGGAAAAGGCGCAGTGTCTGCTGGAACTGTAGTGAATCCATAAACCACTGTCAGACGCGTGAGGCCTCAGCAGTGTGGCGCCTTCTACTCATAAACAAGTCACATCCACGGCCTCGCCGGAATGCTTTCATGTCTTCAGGGAAGAAGGCGGGCAGGCTTTTCATCTGGAGTTGTTCTTAGTCACCTGAGGCCTTTTGCTGCTGCCGAAAATCACATCTAATCTGCTTCCGTTGCTTGTTGCTAGAGTAAAAATGCAGTGGCTGAGGCTCTGGCAAGAATGCCGTGTTCACAGAACGATCCTCATCCCCTAGATGAGTTTGCACGAGATTAGCATTATTTCTCTTTTAAATTTTGAATTATTCATCAGTATATTATTTGGGCTAGGAAACTTTTCTGTGTGTGTAGATACTGTACTCTATGATTTTTTATTTCTTCTCGTTAGTCTCTATCTGTGTTTTTCAATAAGTTTACCCATCTCATCTAAGTTTTCAGATCTGCTGTCATAGAGTATCACCCATATCTGGGTGATACTCGTTACCTTGACACGCATGTGCAGCCTGTGGTGTGGCTCCCAGCTCACGGCTTATTTCATTCACTTCCGTTTTCTCAATCTGCCTTTTATAAAATCTAATCTTGCTGGAGGTTAACTGGCTGGTCATAAAATAGCTGAATACTGAAGAGGTTTTTGTTACGATGTTACATGCATTGAATGTTTTAGTTGACGCATACTAATAATTATTCTTTTCTAAGCAATTTTGGGTCTTTATATAAAACAGATATATCAAAATAAATTTTAATGAAAATAACTGTACATAATAATGAATTAAAATTATAAAATAAAAAATTGAATTTTCTCAGAATCATCAAGTGAATGCTGTAATCTACTAAACACTTTAATACACTGATTCTTTTATTATAAACCAACTAATATAAAGCAGTTTAGATATTTCTTAAATACTAGTAAATTCTTAGATTTAGTTTTTTTATGTAGAACCTTTTGAATTTTATATTTTATCATAAAATAGTCCCTGTAGGACAAAAATGGTTATATTTTGTCAGACCTAATTTCATGTAAAGGGAAGTACACAAGAGTAGCCTGCTAAGTGCTACTTATGATAAGCAGGATAGAATCTACATAACGCATCAGAAGCTATGATTTTGCCTTTATCATTAAAACACTTAATTTCTTGAAAATCTCAGTTCTCACTCCTTACACCAGTATTTTGCACTAAGAATTCATTGAACTCCATTAAACTTCAATGCCCCTTATTTTTTCTTACTGAAATCAAAACTATATAAAAAGCTAACTGATTTTTTCAACTTTGTTCAGACATCAGTTACTGATAAAAATGAATACTGAGAGTTGACCTATTATACTAATAACTAATAGGATATTTCAGTCCAATAGACACAGAACTGAAAAATGCAATTATTATAATTTTATAAGTTGCAACCTTTAATTGTAAGTTATTATATTTGTCATTCAAAGTGACCATTTTGTGTGCAATTTACTTGTTAGTTTTTGTCATTGCTTAGCTTTAAGATTTTTAAGAGAAAAAATGATTTAATTAAAAAGGTTTCCATTTACATTACAAATGAGAGCAAGTTTTCTCTCTGTGTAGCTGCTCCCTGGGAAGGGCCTTCTCTGGATGCTCCAGTCAAGTAGTGTGTTCACACAAGCGGCTGGATTTTCATCTTGGTGAAATGTACGTCCTGCGGGGGCTTCTCCCAAGCGTAAGGCGAAGAGTGGTGCGGGCGATACTGAGGGGCCTTTTCCACGTCGGTGGCCGGAATGAAAGGCATCCTGGCTTCTCCGTGAGCCTCAGTGCCTCTGTGTCTTCCAGCGTAATATGTTGTTTGCAGCAGTGTTTTATTAATGAGAAAACGGCACCTAGTAATGAAATGTATGGCATGGGGAGGTTGGGTGACGCAGGTGTGAACAACAGGGGAAGATTGGGTGACCGGGCATGTCCGGCATGGGGAGGGTGGGGGCATTGGCTGATCCAGGTATGAACCACACGAAGCCACGAGGACCAAGTTGCTAGTCCAGACTGGGATGAGCTGCAGGGCTAAACAAGCACCAGGTAAAGACGGCAGAGATATGGAACTAAGGCACTTACATTAGTTATAAGTTTTAACAGTAACATTTTGGAATCCAGATTAAAAACGTTATTAAAAGCAATCCACCTGGTTCTTTGGTGGATTTCAGTGTTCTAAATAAATGCTCCCTAGCACGTTGGCTTCCGTGCACAGGAATCTTGATAGCCAGTGCACAAACACACTTCGAACATTTTATTTATTCTTTAAGTTTTATTTAAGTTTTTAAAAAGTTTCAGTACATTTTGGTGTATTGTGTTTTTGGTTATGGGGATGAATTATTGAGCAGTGACATCTGAGAATTTACTGCACAGGTCACCCACAGGGGGTACATCATACTCAGGATGTAATTCTTAGTCCTTGCCCCCCACCTCCACCTTCTGCATCTCCATGGAGATCATTTTCAATAACGAGCAACCGTAATCCCGGGAGACAGTCCTCTCTGTGGCTTCTTATTTACCTACAGCTTCAAAGACCAAAGTATCAATTTCCAGGCCTGATGTTGGTGTTACCGAAAAGAAAAACAAAGAAACAGCTACTATAGAAGCACCTCAAGCCTCTTGGACAACAGTTATTGAAGGAAAATTGTTTTTAACTGCAGGAAGAAGGAAAACAAGGTCACCCTGAATGTCCCCTGGGTCAAGAACCATGATAAGGAGCAGCTCTGTCAAGACTGGGAAATCTTTTGATCCATTTGTCTCTTTTCCTGCAGCAGGAGAAAGTGAGGTGCCAGGCCAGGGTGCCTTACCTTCCTCAGCTCCTCGTCTGTCTTCCTGCTCTCTCCAGGTGAACCCACACAGCCAGAGCTGCTCTGAAATTTGCTGGTTTTCAGTGAAGACCCTTGCTCTCCTGAAGCCAGCACAGCTGGGGATAGCATTGCCCTGCCATGCCCCATTCCCATTCATTTCCATGTGACTACAGTCTTCATCCACACCACCTCAGAGGAGGCGTGTCCTAGCACCTCTCCATTTTAAAGTCAGAGCAATGGCCACAGAGGGATTAGTCATTTACCCAGTCACCCTGGCCAGGAAGCTCCAAAGAGGTCAGCTGAGGGGGAAGATGGAATGTCATGAGAGGAAACATGTGTGTGAGAGGACACATATGTATGTGCATTAGTGTGCATGTGTAATGAGCAGCAGTATGTGTGTGTGCATTTTGTGTGCATGTGTTTGTGCATGTGTGCACTGTGAGTGTCCTGTGTGCATGTTTTTATGAGTGTACATTGTGTGTGCATTGTATGAGTGTGCATGCATGTCTATGCATGTGCATGTATATATCTGTATAAGCAGAAGTGTACATGTGCACTAGTGTGACTGTGCATGGGTTTGTGTGGACGTGCCTATGCATTAGTGTGTGTGCACGTGTATATATGAGCCTATGCATTAGTGTGTGTGCATGCATGTATGAGCCTGTGCATTAGTGTGTGTGTGTATATATGAGCTGATGCATTAGTGTGTGTGCATGTATACATAAGCCTATGCCTTACTGTGTGCTTGTGTATATACAAGCCTATGTGTTAGTGTGTGTGTGCATGTATATATGAGCCTATGCGTTAATGTGTGTGCTTGTATATATGAGCATATGCATTAGTGTGTGTACGTGTATATATGAGCATATGTATTAGTGTGTGTGCATGCATGTATATATAAGCATATGCATTAGTGTGTACGTGTATATATGAGCATATGTATTAGTGTGTGTGCATGCATGTACATATAAGCATATGCATTAGTGCGTGTATGTGTATATATAAGCATATGCATTAGTGTGTGTGTGTATATATGAGCATATGCATTAGTGTGTGTGTATGTGTATATATGAGCCTATGCATTAGTGTGTGTGCATGCATGTATGAGCCTGTTCATTAGTGTGTGCGTGTGTATATATGAGCTGATGCATTAGTGTGTGTGCATGTATACATGAGCCTATGCATTAGTATGTGTGCTTGTGTATATACGAGCCTATGTGTTAGTGTGTGTGCATGTATATATGAGCATATGCATTAGTGTGTGTGTGCATGCATCTATATATGAGCATATGCATTAGTGTGTGTACATGTATATATGAGCCTATGTGTGTGTATATATGAGCATATGTATGAGTGTGCATGCATGTATATATAAGCATATGCATTAGTGTGTGTATGTGTATATATGAGCATATGTATTAGTGTGTGTATGTGTATATATGAGCATATGCATTAGTGTGTGTATGTGTATATATGAGCATATGCATTCGTGTGTACATGTATATATGAGCCTATGTGTGTGTGTATATATGAGCATATGTATTAGTGTGTGTGCATGCATGTATATATAAGCATATGCATTAGTGTGTATGTGTATATATGAGCATATGCATTAGTGTGTGTATGTGTATATATGAGCATATGCATTAGTGTGTATGTGTATATATGAGCATATGCATTAGTGTGTGTATGTGTATATATGAGCCTATGCCTTAGTGTGTGTGTACGTGTATATATGAGCCTATGCCTTAGTGTGTGTGTACGTGTATATATGAGCCTATGTGTGTGTGTATATATGAGCATATGTATTAGTGTGTGCATGCATGTATATATAAACATGCATTAGTGTGTGTATGTGTATATATGAGCCTATGCATTAGTGTGTGTATGTGTATATATATGAGCATATGCATTAGTGTGTGTATGTGTATATATGAGCATATGCATTAGTGCGTGTGTATGCATGTATATATAAGCATATGCATTAGTGTGTGTATGTGTATATATGAGCATATGCATTAGTGTGTGTGTATGTGTATATATGAGCCTATGCATTAGTGTGTGTGTGCATGCATGTAGATATAAGCATATGCATTAGTGTGTGTGCATGTATATATGAGCATATGCATTAGTGTGTGTGTATGTGTATATATGAGCATATGCATTAGTGTGTGTGTGCATGCATGTATATATAAGCATATGCATTAGTGTGTATGTGTATATATGAGCATATGCATTAGTGTGTGTATGTGTATATATGAGCATATTCATTAGTGTGTGTATGTGTATATATGAGCATATGCATTAGTGTGTATGTGTATATATGAGCATATGCATTAGTGTGTGTGTATGTGTATATATGAGCCTATGCCTTAGTGTGTGTGTACATGTATATATGAGCCTATGTGTGTGTATATATGAGCATATGTGTGTGTATATATGAGCATATGCATTAGTGTGTGTGCATGCATGTATATATAAGCCTATGCATGAGTGTGTGTGCATGCATGTATATATAAGCATATGCATTAGTGTGTGTGTGCGTGTATATATGAGCATATGCATTAGTGTGTGTGTATGTGTATATATGAGCATATGCATTAGTGTGTGTGTATGTGTATATATGAGCATATGCATTAGTGTGTGTGTATGTGTATATATGAGCATATGCATTAGTGTGCGTATGTGTATATATGAGCCTATGCATTAGTGTGTGTCTATGTGTATCTATGAGCCTATGCATTAGTGTGTGTATGCACATGTGCTGTACGTGCGCACTGGCCATGACTCTGAAGGGTCTAGTTTCATCCATTTAACTCCTCCTTATTTAACACTGGTCAGGATGGAGACTCTGCAATTGAAAGTGCAGCTGATGAAGATGAGTCTGTTATTTCAGCAAGTTCAGCCCTGAGCTGAACCAAACATCTGCTTCATGCCACACTCTGCTGTTTTTGTGCTTAGATTGAACAATCTGTTTGCTAAACAAGCGATGGACACTGGCTCAGGAAACATGGTAACATGAGAAGACCGTGAATCCCATGGGAAAGACAGGGCAGGGTGGGGGAGCCAGGGAGCATCTGTGGATGGGTAAGTTGCTATTTCAAATAGGCTGGGTCCCAGTAGGACTCCTGGGAAGGTGGTGTTTGAGTGGTTTTGGAAATGGTGGTACATTCAGCCGTGGAGACGCCTGGGAGGAGGGTACAGAAGAAGGAGAGAGAGAGAAAGAGAGAGCGCAGCTGTGTGAAGCCTGCAGATGCCTTAGGAATCGCCAGGGAAGCAGCGTGGCCAGGAGTGGGAAGAAGATGGGGTGTCTTCTAGGGATCAGCAGGGTCTGAGGCAGAAGAGCGTGATGTTTTTAATGAGGCAGCCAGGGGTTCAGATGCCAATTCACAGGCAGAAACATGCATCAAGTTTAAATTAAGAGCACCCACATAAATAGCAATTCTTCCCATGAAAAACTTTATTTGAAACGAACCTCTGCAGATGGATAGGATTTCAGGAGGTGACGAACTGAGACTTTCAGAAGGTTAGGAACAGTATGAGGAGACAGCGAACCGTGTACATTTACACGTTTCTATATATCTAAGGTTCTCTTCTCAGTATTTAAGGTTACAGAAGAATAAATACAAACTCTAGGTCTGGGAAAACTGTGTTCAGATTGTAAGACTCAAGTCCCCAGGTGTCTGACCTCAGTGGGTGGTTCCTGAGCCAAAGCCACACCACCGACTGTCTTGGCAGTGGCACTTTTTCCTTGATACACCAGGATCCATTCCAGGGTCACACACGGCACATAGCTGTGGACCTGGGTCCTCTCAGACTCACCTTGTTTTCCTGCCCACAGAGTGTCAGACAGAACAGGCCTTTCTTATGGAGGTGTCCTCAGGGCGAGAGCCAAGAGCCCCTGCTGTTTGGGAGGCCGTGGCAGGGGTGTGTGGTGCTCTCTTAGTGCAGCCACAGAGGCCCAGGCCATGGTGAGGCTGGCACACCCAGGCTGGGCTGGGGCCTGCCAGGGCTCCCCACTCAAAGTCACTGCTCTCCTCTGAGGGTGACGGCATCTGGTAGAGGACCCCCAGGATTCTGCCAGTATCCGGTTTCTCATCTGACCTCCACCTCCAGCTGAAGACATCTCAGCCCGGGTCCTGCTGTTCTGCATGGCCCACAGAACCTGGGAGCATGAAATTCTTCAGAAAAAGGGTCTTTGCAGGTAGAATCCAGTGGAGGATTTTGAGGTGACTGTGTCCTGGACTATGTGCCCTAAATCCACTGACAGGTGTTAAAACATCAGGAGGGTTTGACTCTGAGACACACAGAGAGGAGAAGCCACGCAGAGATGGCAGACCTAGAGTGATGCAGCCACAAGCCCAGGGGCACGAGGGACACGGAAGCTGGAAGAGGTGGGAAAGGCCCTCCCCTGTAGCCTCCAGAGGCAGCGCAGCCTGAGACACGTGACCTCTGGGACTGTGGGGACACATTTCTGCTGTCGGGAGCCTCCCAGTGTGAGGTCCTTCCTTTCAGCAGCCCCTGCACTCTGAGGCCCTCCCCGTCTCTGTTGTAACGCTCCTGGCATTTTGCCTGCAATGGACATTCCAGCGCTGTCTTCCTCCTCTCACGCCAGGGAATCGAATGGTGAGGGGGAGTGCTAAGCACTCCCTCACTCCCTCTGCCTGTAAAGCCACCAGTCCCACACCCCAACAGCCTGTTAGTCCATGAGTCTATGGATAAAGGAATCCGTTCCTGAGCCCCCAGGATGCAGTCGCCTCTTAAAGTCCCCCTGGATGCTGCTGTGCTGGGGATGAAGTTTCTACAGGAGCTTTGGAGTGCACAGACATTCAGACCATGGCCACGCTGCAGTGAAAATCTAAAACCAACAAACGATCCACCTGCATTAGTTTTCTATGGGTGCTGTGACAAATTACCACAAACTGATCTGTAGGGACACAAATCTATCATCTTTCTGCTCAGCAGGTTGGAAGCCTGATGCAGCGTCCAGGGGCCGTGAAGGCTGCGTTACCTTCTGGGCTCTGGGCAGAAGCTGCTTCCCCGGGGTTTCCAACTTCCGGAGGCACTCACCACCCTGGTCTCAGGGCTCCTGCCTCTGCCTCCAGCTCCAGCAGCCCCCACTGCCCTGTGCTCTGTGTGGCCAGGGTCCTGTGGCTGCACTGGTGGTCTCCCGTGCATCCAGTTGAGGAGCAACCCCCACTCCCTCCCACGACAGCCTCAGGTCCTCTGCACAAACCCACACATTCACAGCTGCCAAGATCAGAAATGCATCTGTGGGGTGGCAATGATGTGCCTGCCCCACCTGTCTTTGGGGGTTATTTTAGGGGTAGAAACAATAAATCATAAATAATATAAATCTACATACTGACTTCGCTGTCTCTGTTCTGTCCACGTCGCTCTGGGTTTTCTGGGTAAACAGAGGCACTGCAAACATCACAGGAGTCACCGGGTTTTAGTGGAGGAATCTGGGTTCTGGGAGCATGGGGAGAAGCGGGTGAGGGAGTGGTGGAGGCTTTGAGTTTCGCTCCCAAAGCTCACCCACATGGGAGCTCTGGGAGTCTCTGAGGAACCCGGTCACCAGCCTCAGGGCACGAGGGGGATCAAAGGTCCTGGGAGCCCAGTTGGCCGTGCCCTCCCTCCATGTCCCCGTGAGCCCCTCTCCTGACCAAAGGCAGCAGAGAGAGAGTCCTGGGATAGCAGCTCCTGGTGCCTCCTGTGCGGTGATTCCAGCCCATGGCCAAACCCCTAACCACAGCCTGTGAGACATCATAGGTGACATACTCTCACCATCACAGGGCAAGCTCCCTGGGCCCCAGCCAGGGCATCCCGGGCTCCGCAACTCCACTAAACCCCAGCAGGGTCACCCGACCTGGGCTACCCAGACCCCCAGAGCACCCCCAGATGTAAATGCTTTCGGCCCAAGCGAAGTGAATCCTCCCGGCCTCCGCGTTGGGCCCAAAACTGCTTTTCTCAAGGACCTGGGGCTGTTCCCCAAATTACCATTTTGAACCCCAAATGTCAGAGACAGGTCTCAGGGAATTGAGAAAGGTTGCTTTGCCAAGGTTAAGGTCAGGCTGGTGACAGCCACAGGGTGTCCTGAGGACAGAGGCCCAAGGAGGCTGGGGCGCGTCTTGGTTTTAACGTTTTAGGGAGACATGAGACCTCAATCAATATGTGTAAGGTGAACACTGGTTCTGTCCAGACGACTTGACTTGGGGAGGGGAAATTCCACATGGAGTTTCCTTGTGGACAAATCGTGAGAGGTATGCAGGGTTTTAAAAATCTTTGTAGCTATCTTATTTAGAAATAAAATGGGAGGCAGGTTTGCCTGGTGCAGTTTCCAGCTTGGCTTACCTTTACTGAATGGTTTTGGGGTACTGAAATGTATTTTCCATTCACACCATCATGAAGAGCCCAGCTCAGCCCATCTCGGTGGGGGGTGGGGCCTGACCTGGAGCCACAGTTGGCAACGGGAGTGGCTTCGGCTCGCTGACCCCCCAACACCTTGCACCGTCTGGGGGCTCCCTGGGCTCAGGACCACCCACTTGTGTGGCCGGGAGCTGGGCTCAGCCACATCCTTGCAACTTCTGGACACCGCCATCGAGCCACACCAAGGCCTGGGGGTGGCTCCGTATTTCCCGCCAAGGGCTTTTAACTCTTGGGAGTAAATGTGCATCACTGGTATGCGGCTAAAACTTGATGGGGAGATGCTAGTCACATGAATTGTATTATTTTGAAGAAATATTATATAATCAAAGATGGACTATTCACATTTAAAGCTTCCTCAGAGAAATCATTATCAGAATCCTACAGCTGAATAATCAAAGCTGAAGACTAATCCTGGAGTGATGGATGTGTATTCAGACACAAAATCTTCTATCCAACAGAGGTTCAAACACCCAAAAAGGACATGCTTAAGAAATATTTTATAGTTGACAGATTTATATATTTTGCAAATTGAATGGCTGAAGAAATTTGTATGCAAATGTAAATTGCACAATTGAAGGAGTTAATTTCTAGGGAATGTCAGGAACTTTCTGAGGAAACTGCTTCAGACGCCTTCTAAGCCTGTGACTCTGTCACGTGAAAAAATGGCCGTGGATGAAAACGCTGTGGCTTGGACGACAGGCAAGTTTACGTCTGTGCTGCCCTTCACAAAGGGGGCCCTTTTCTTTTCAGAGTTCTTTAGATTCTTTACGTTTCTTTACTCTTTAGATATAGAGTAAGCAGAATTTTATACCAAATCCAATAACAGGTACAATGTTTAAAAATCCCTTCAAATTAGGTTTTATAGCAGTTTGAGGAAAAAAAATAATTCTCTTTAAAACCGAAAAAACAGAAAAAAGAAAATTAAGCCTCTTATTTCCCTGCCTGAAAGTACGGATCAGATTCTTCTGTTTTTGTTTGTTTGTTTTTTTTTTTTTTTGAGACAGAGTTTTGCTCTTGTTACCCAGGCTGGAGTGCAATGGCACGATCTCAGCTCACCGCAACCTCCGCCTCCTGGATTCAGGCAATTCTCCTGCCTCAGCCTCCTGAGTAGCTGGGATTACAGGCACGCGTCACCATGCCCAGTTAATTTTTTTATTTTTAGTAGTGACGGGGTTTCACCATGTTGACCAGGATGGTCTCAATCTCTTGACCTCGTGATCCACCTGCCTCGGCCTCCCAAAGTGCTGGGATTATAGGCGTGAGCCACCGTGCCCAGCCCAGATTCTTCTGTTTATCTGTGCAAGCTTCCCACAGAGTTCAGTTAATGAGTGTTTTAAGCATACCAGTGTAAAAGGCATTGCTTTTGTGAAGAGCAGGCTTTTGCCTCCCTGGCAGTTCCCCTGCTGTGTTCCATGAAGAGCGCCCTGCTCACCTCAGTGGGCCAGAGTCAATGCAAAGCCCGCCCTGGATTCTTTTATCCAGGAAAGAGAAAACCACTGCCTTTGCCAAGGACAACAGAGACGTACAATTGCCTGTCATTAAATCCACGGTTTCTCCATCGACGGTTATTATTTTCACACCGTGTGATTACAGGCTTGGAAGGTTCCTGAAGAAGCGTCCGCAGAAGGTTCCTGACTTTCCATTGAAACGAACTTCACTTTAACAAGCCTCTGCCCCCATACTGTCATCGTAAAAAGGTATGCATGTTCTGCACATGTACCCCAAAACCTAAAATGCAATAAAAAATAAATAAATAAAATGCTCTTAACAATTGATAAAGTACAATCATAAAAAGAAAAGGTATTTACATGCGAGGCACATTCACATGCAAATTTAACAACCCAATCACACCCTTTTGCAGATGAAGAAAGGCCACGTTTGCCACGTGGCTTCCCTCTCCTGTAAGAATCCCTCACTGTCTGCTACAGCCTCCCTCAGTCACTTTCTGGAATCATTCCGGGACAAGTCATCTCTATGGACAGAAAACTTCATTTTGAAATCACATCAAGTGTGTTCAGTTTTCCATCCGAAGACACCTGAATCTGGGAGTGCTTTCTGGATATTTGGATGTCCATAAAACTCCCTTCCAGCTCTGCCGTAGCACACAAATTCAAAACGCCTTCAAATGTTTAACAATCTCGTGTTGCCTTTTTGATGTACTTGGTTCATGAATCCCGACAAATGTAAAATGAAAAGGCAACGGCTGCAACTGAAGGACAGTTTGGTTCTTCGCGATAAATGAAGGCTCTGCGTTATCTGACATCTCCCTTTGACGCTCTGCCTGAGGACTGTTCTACTCGCAGTAAATATGGAGGCACCTACGGGAAATGGCCAGGCTCTGCCATCCTGAAGACATGTTCCCAAAGAGAGGAAGCCCCATACGCTCTCGGCCTGTACCCCGGCTTGGCCCACAAACCTTACAGATGACGATAAAAAACACACGCACACGCACACACACATCCAGACATGCACATATGCACTACACCCCTGCACACAGGCACACACACACGTGCACAGACACACAAGCACTCCCACACACAGGTACATACATGCACACACATACACATATTCACTACACCCCTGCACACATGCACACACAGGTATATACGTGCATGTACACACAGGCATGCACACACATGCACAGACACACACAACCACTCCCACACTCATGTACACACATACACATATGCACCACACCCCTGCACACATGCACACACAGGTATATACATGCATGCACACACATGCACCGACACACAAGCACTCCCACACACACACATGTGCACACATACACATATGCACTACACCCCTGCATACATGCACACAGTCACATACACAATGCACATAAGCACACACAGGTGTATATATATATACACACATAGGCACACATATGTACAGACAGGCACACATAGCACTTCCACACACACACGTACACACATATACACATTCACTGCATCCCTGCACATGCAGGTATATAAACACATGCACACACATGTACAGACATGCACACACATGACACAACTGCACACACAGGTATATACACCTGGGGAGGAGTGGGGGGACAGACTGCCCAGCAAGGGTGGGTGGGCTCCTGGGGTGAGCTGGAGAGTTGGACCCAGGTGATCTGAGCTCACAATCTGAGTTGAACCTGCAGGACTGAAAGCAACCTGGACCTCGCCGTCTCTGACCCTAAAAACAGAAGTGCTTCCACCATGAGATCATTGAGAGGTACAAATAAAAGTCCACCAGTGCCCACCTGATCTGAGCTCAAGCCTGGCTCCTCCCACCTCCTCCCCATCTCAGCCCGCCCTGGCCTCACTGCCTGCTCCAGTGCCCACGTGATGGAGTTTGTGGATGCTTCCAGCTCATTGCTCACCATGTTTTGGTGTGTCTGCGGCTTCTCAGCTTTTCTGAGTTAAGCACGTGGCTCTGCAGAGACCTGGCAGCCCTATCCAAAACGACCCACGTTCTCACCCACTCTGCTTCTTTTCTTCTGCATAAGATTTATTCCAATTTTTAAAAACTTTATCTTCATTGTGACTTTCTGTTTTGTCTAGCCTTCTAGCAGGATGCATACTCAATGAACTGAGTATGGTGTTTACTTTTGTAAACAGAGTTCCTGGCCCAGAACAGGTTAACAGATATTCATCAAATGAAAGCAGGAGCCAGGCCTGATGCACGGAGCTGAAAGGAAATATGTAAAACAAGCCAGAACAAAGTGGGAGGAGTCACCCTACCCAATTTCAAAACTTCATCCGTAGCTGCAGAAATGAGAGTTGTGCAGCACTTGTGGCAGGCAGACACTCAGGTCAGTCGGGCATCTACAGACAAAAAGAAAAAGGAGGGAAAGAAGATTGACCTAAACCCCACACCTAACGCATCCATTCTGAACGGGTCAGGACTTAAATTTAAACCGGAAAACCGGAAAACCTTTCAAAACCAGCGCAGGGGAGAGTCTCTGGGATCTGGGTCCTGGCAGAGTCCTTAGACTTGATGCCACAAGCAGGCTTCCCAGGACAAGAAAATGATGAACCGCATCTCCTCAAAATTAAACATTTCTCTGCAAAAGCCCATCTGAAGAGGATCAAAAGACAAGATACAGATCAGGAGAAAATATTCTTGCAAAGAACAAAAAAGGAGCAGTACTTTAACACAGACTTCTCACGACTCAACAGTTAAAAAACAAACTCAGTCAGAAGCTGGGAAAAAGGCATCAACAGACATTTCACCGAGGAGGGTACACAGATGCCCAGGAGGGCGTGGAAACACGCCCCCATCCTCAGCCATTAGGAGAACACACATCAAACTCGCAGTAAGCTGTGACCACACGCCTGTCAGATTGCTAAAATTAAACACATACAATACTGACACCATGGAACCCTGGTGAGGGTGCAGAGACGGCAGCAGTCAGAGCCTGCCGGGCAGGGGGAGAGGGGAGTGCGGGGGTGGAATTGCAGAACCTCTCTGGAAAGCATGTGAGGATGAGGCCCAGCCAGTGCACTGGGGAGCATTTGTCCTGAAGAAATGAAGACTTAGGTTCACAAAAAAGCCTGTAGAATATCTGGGAAACTGTCCTAACCAGGAGAAAAAGTACAATGTCTTTACCTTTGTATCATCAATACAGAGACCAATGTCTGGAAGTGGCGTCTGCAAATTATGAATATGGGTGAAAGCCCTGAGGACTGTGAGGTACTGGGTGCTTCTGATTCAGTTCTCACAGCACCCTGGAAAGATACTTACAGTCAAGTTTATGATAAAAATGAGGCCATCAGGGGTGAAATGAAGCCCCTTGCCTAATGCGACAGATAGTGACCTTCTGTTCTGGAGCCAGCGGCTGGTCAGTGCAGAACTGACGCACCGTCTCTCCCCAGCGCAGCACTCAGCCTCGGCACCAGGAGGTCCTCAGGAATGACGGAAGCAAATATAAAGCAAGTGGTTTACCACGAAGGAAAGTAAGTTATAATCAAGGTCAAACAGCCTCAGACAGGCATAATCCTGGCAAACCCCACTGGGTTCGAAGAAAAAGCACAGCTTCTTACCTGACATGGTTCATTCTGAGAACGCTGCTGACTGCTCCCTCCTTGAGTTAGAAAGCTGTCAGTGTGCACAGAGCAGTGCTGTCTACTCTTATAAGTGTGTGCAAAAGAACAGTGTGAGAAGTAATAAGATCCTGATTATATGCTCTTTGGTAGATGGTGACACATAAATACAGAACCACTTCCCATTCGCCCCTTTCTGTAGAGTATCGCCCTTCACTGATCTCTGTTCCTCAGCAGTGCCTACGTTATTTAAGTAGAAATATGCCACTACATCTTGTTGATAAGTTCTTATTGCTAAAGCCTGAATAGATTTGTCTTTTTTCTTAGCATAGTAATACCTGCAGGGTAGAAAATATACACAGCACTCTCTAAGCACTAGATCGATTGTAGAATCTCACGGTGCATGCTTTTGTATTTGAGGCACGGTCTCACTGTCAGCCAGGCTGGAGCGCAGCAGTGTGATCATGACTCACTGCAGCCTCAGCCTCCTGGGTTCACGTGATCCTCCTGTCTCAGCCTCCTGAGAAGCTGGGACTACAGGAGCACCACACCATGTCTGGCTAATTTTTTTTTTTTTTTTTTTTGTAGAAACTGGGTCTCATTATGTCGCTTAGGTTGGCATGTTTATTCTTTTGGTCAAATGCCTGGTTGTTAAATTGATGGGTATGTGGTGGGAACCATGCTGAAGTTTTTCTAGTGATTCCAAATGTCTTCTGTCAAAACCGTGCACGAACCTTTGTTCCAGCATGAAGGCCCCTGAAGCAGCGGGTGATGGAGGCTGTTCCTCTCTCCCCCCACACAAGGTGTTTTCATCTTCCCCTTTTCAGTCTCCAGTATGGCATGAGGGTCACTAATCATGTAGCCATGTCTCTGCTGTCCTCCTGTCCTAATGGGCTCATAATGTCCAACCATGTGGATGGCGGTCACCAGCTGACACCCAGCGGGTTGATGTTGACGCCTCATCTTTCTCTTCCTCCTCCTCATCTTCATCCTTGTCTTGCCCCTGCATATTGTTATGACAAAATTATACTCACTGCAGTGTGACCTTGTGAAGTAACCAATATAATAAATGGGCTGAAAAATCCAATCTAGTCTACAGATGACCAATCAAAGCACGCAAACTTTTCAAGCAAACACATATAACTCTTTTCAATGAGAAAAGTTTTATTGGCAAAAGACCTTCAGCAAAAATTCACTAATGCTCATATTCACTTCATTTTCCTGAGGAAATAAAGGTAACACACATAAAGGCATAAGCGTTCCCACAATCTACCCCTGAGGCGACTGCTGGTAATGAATCAGTATTCTACTAAGTCTCCAAACTTCTACACCATAGAAAAGACCAAAATTTAGGATTGCTAATAAGTTTCCCCGCTGCGTTTTGAAAAAAAGAATTCACCCCTGTAAGCACAAATGGCACAGAAGGCCTTTGCGACAGAGCCACCGTCGAATCCCCAGTCTCCTCTTGGTGACCACCGCCTGCTGCCCCTCCTCCACCCAACACAGGCACCCCAGCAGGCACGTCAGCGTCCTGGTGAGCGGCTTCTTGGGATGGTCCATCCCCTTCCACCCTCTATCCCACACCTATCACCTCTTTCTTTGAAGAGTCATTTCAGTCTCCAACTAGAATAGGGGGTTCTTCAGGAACGCCTCCACCCCCAGGGTCTCCCCTCCTTTTCCTTCCTCCCCAGGACTCGCTAACCTGTGGGAGGGCCTCTACTCTTCCTCCCCTCCTCATCCCCTCCCCCCCCTTCTCCTCCCCTCTTCCCACCTCTTATCCCCTTCCCCAGGGCTCACTGACCTCTGGGTGGGCCTCCCCCTCCTCCCCTCCTCTCCTTATCCTCCCTTCTCCCCATGGCTTACGGACATCTGGGTGGGCCTCCCCTCCTCTCCCTCCTTGTCACCTCCTCACCAGGGCTCACTGCCCCTGTGCAGCTGTCCTGTTCCTGTGTCCTGGCTGTTCTGTGGGGGCCTAGCCCAGAGGTCAGCCTCACTGGCCCCATACACCCTGGCCCTTCAGAGAGCCTCACACGGAGGAGATCTGTCTCTAAAAAGACTGCTTTTGAGCTGCCTCTAAGAAGCAATATGATCTTGATCAAAGGGCCACCTTGGCCTCTAGAAAGGAAGGTGTGGAACTGAGGAGGCCTGAATCCCCTTCCCCATGTCATGGTTTCCAAGAAGGAAACCCACGGGCCTGGGAGTTCCTCCCACGGGCCTGGCCCTGCCACATGTCCCCCGTGCTGTGCCTCGGTGTCACCGCGCTGGAAAGACAGCGAAGGTCTGCCTGCAAATGGCCAGGCTCCTGCTGCTGCTGCCTCAGAAGTGATCACAGCAGCAGCCCAGATCCGATCCACCGGCCTCAGCTCTAACAGCCTCAGCACTTGATGGCTTCTGGGGGATCCCATTCAGCTGTGGCTACATGACAGACACCCAACGTTTTATCAAATGAGCCAGTTTAGGAAAACAGCGGCAGATATAAAATACAAGTTAAGTAAAACCCTTATTCTGAATTAGAAGTATCTGCATACATTATTCTTCATCTTAAAAATTATGTTTTACAAAGGACATACATGCAGCCAACAAACATGAGAAAAAATACTGAACATCACTGACCATTGGGGAAATGCAAACCAAAACCACAACGAGACACCACATCACACCAGTCAGATCGGTAATTATGAAAACATGAAGAAAAAACAGATGCTGGCGAGACTGTGAAGAACTAGGAATGGTTTTACACTGTTGGTGGGAATGCAAACTAGTTCAACCATTATGGAAGACAGTGTGGTGATTCCTCAAAGATTTAGAACTGGAAATACCATTTGACCCAGCAATGCCATTACGGGGTATATACCCAAAGGAATACACATTATTCTATTATAAAGACACATCCACAGGTATGTTCATCGCAGCACTATTCACAACAGCAAAGACATGGAATCAACCCGAATGTCCATCAATGACAGACTGGATAAAGAAAATGGAACACTATGCAGCCATAAAAAGGAACAAGGTCATGTCCTTTGCTGGGACATGGATGGAGCTGGAAACCGTTATCCTCAGCAAACTAATTCAGGAACAGAAAACCAAACATCACATGTTCTCACTTATAAGTAGGAGCTGAACAATGAGAACACATGGACACAGGGAGGGGAACACCACACACTGGGGTCTGTCAGGGTGGGGGAGAGCACTAGAGAAAAGAGTAATGTATGCTGGGTATAACATATAGATGAGGGGTTGCTGGGTGCAGGAAACTACCATGGCACATGTTTACCCATGTAACAAACCTTCACATCCTGCACATGTGCCCCAGAACAGAAAAATAAAAAATAGAAATAGAAAAATATTTAAAAATTTTTGCTTTTTTCAAGGAAATTATAGAAGTTCACTCGGAATCCTTTTGCCTAACCTATCATCTTGAAATGCCATTACCTACTAAAAAATGAATCTTCGGAGAAATGTCTTATTTAAAGTCTGGGGCAAGAAACGTACAAGATGCAACACTGTCATCTTTCTAAAACATGCAGCATGAAAGGAACCAGCTGTCACCAGGGCCACTGCAGGCAGACACCTGAGCCAAATAAGGATCTCCCTCTGGCAGACAATGGAAAAACACATTGGATGACAGCAAAAATGTCAGAGAAAGGGACTCCAAAAATCTACTTCCCCTTAAAGGTAACAAGAACACTTGCAAAAGTTATCAGAATTAACTTCTTCAGGGCAGTGGAAATTAAGCAAAGGCTTCCAGCAGTGTAAGGAGCATTTATTTAAGAAAAACAGGTAAAATCTTCATACAGACAGCAAATATTCCTACACACCCCTGCCCTGAAACTTGTACCTTTAAAAACCAGTGCCCTGCAATCAGGGTGAAAACCAGCAGCCTGGACACGTCATAACCAAATGCTCAAGAGAAAACAAGAAAATCTGAAGAGCAGTAAGAGAGAAGTGACTCGTCACGTGAGGGGTTTTCTGCTAACAGCTGATTTCTTCTCAGAAACCTCATAGGCCGGAAGGCACTGGAATGCATAATTTAAAATGCTGAAAGAAGATCATCATCCAAGAACTTCGTATTCAGTTAAATTATCCTTTGCAAATGGAGAAGAAACAGTGCATTCTGAGACAAATACAAGATGAGACAATTTGCTCTCAGACCTGCCCTCCAAGAAATACTAAAGGGAGTCCTTCACGCTGAAAGGAAAGAGCAATAAAAATCCAAATGAAGAAATAAAGAACAGAGAGGTAACCATATTAGTAAGCAGAAAAAGAGTGTGTGTTGCTTGTAAATCTTTTCCTCCCTAATTCAATACAGAACACAGTGCCACAGAGCAATAATTACATATCTGCACTGATGGTCATACAATTTATAGAGCAACTAGTGCACTCAAAGTGTCTATTTAACAAAAAAAAATCTATTAACACAGAAGAAAGGTGAGCATATTGAAGCACAACACTGTTGGAAAATTCTAGAAAACTAACGCTTTATTTTAAACATTGATAATGGAGGAGATTATCAAGCGCTTGTCCTGTAATTCACAGATGAGGGAAATAGTTAACGGGTGGATTTCAGATAATAAATGAAGAAGGAAAGATAATATCCCCTTGTTGCAACCCGTTATGAATTAGAGGGTGTGGTCAATTACAGAAAGAGGCAGAATGCAGTCCCCTGATGGTAGAACACGGCACCCCCAGTAAAAGATAAACAAGAACAAGAAGATGAAGCTCATCACGGCTCCAGCGAGGACCCACAGAGAGGCCATCAGCAGAATCTAGACTGTGAGAGACTCTGCCAGGCAAACCACTCAGTTTCTCTAATAAATAAACTGCAAAGAGTGAACAGTTATAGAAGGGTGACCGATAGGTTATAGCGGTTCAAAAGAGACATCAGCTAAGTATAGTCTATAGACCTTATTTAGATACTGACTCAATAAACACATTCATACATTGACATTCAAGAGAAAGGTAGAAACTTGAATAATGGATAGATATTTGGTTATATCAACATCTCAAAAGCACCCATTCTTATTCAGAAATGCACAGTGTTATTTGACAAACATGATGAGGAGGACCTGTGTCAAAACATCCTCTTGGAGCTGTGAAAGTGCAGATACAACCGCCCTGACATGAGCTATAGTTGCTGAAGCTGGGACTCAGACACATAGGAGTTCATGACGCTTCTGTCTACTCTTGTCTTCTTGAAATTTTCCATAATAAAGGCTTACATCAGCACGTGTAAAAGGTACACTACTTGGACTCTTTCATCAGAATAACAGGTCTTTACATTCTCAGTACCTAAATCATCATGGGATAAATTTCCTTCTATTTTATGTCATGTCATTTAGCAAAACATACATTAAGTGCCAGTCTTTGGGTCAATGCATGAGTGATGTGTGAGAACACTGTCTTATTGAATTTCAGCTCCTCTGACAAAATTCCATAAACGGGGTGGCCCCTAACAACAGAAACCTATTCTCCCAGTTCTGGAGGCTGGAGTCTGAAATTGCCATAGTGATGGATCTGCTGTATGGTAAGAGATGATTTCTGGTGCCCGGACTGTGCCCCTTCCTGTGTCCTCACAGAGCAGAACGACAGGGCTGCTCTCTGGGTCCGTTTCACAAGGGCACTAATCTTGTCACGAAAATTCATGAAGCTCCATCTGCACAGCCTCATCACCTCTCACAGGTCCTGCTTCCTAATGCCATCACTTTGGCCATCAGGTTTCCACCTGTGCATTTGGGGGGACACATTCAGTCTTTGGCAGGTACACAGAGTGATGATTTTTTAATTTGAGCTTCAATCTATTCGGGTAGAAAAATAAGCAATGAAAGTACAGTATAAAATATACTTCACACACATGCACAAACCTTCACACCCAGTAAGGCAGCTGTTATTTTTAATGTACAGACAAAACATGAAATGACAAGCATTTGCTGGCATGTGGAGGAATCGGAACCCTTAGCGTTGATGGTAGGAATACAACAGAGTGCAGCCGCCGTAGAGAACTGCATGAAGACGCCGAGAAAACTCAACAGAATCGCCATGTGATCAGTAGTCCCACTTCTGAGTATGCTCCAAAAAATCAAAATGAAACTCGAGGCTGGGACTCAGAGAGGGGTGGTCCTGGCACCACCGCTCAGGGCAGCTCCAGTCAGAATAGTCAGAAGGTGGAATCAAGGCAGAAGCCATCAGTGGATGAAGGGGAAACAGATGGCGAAATGTTATCCAGCCTTAAAAAGAAGGAAATGTTGGCACATGCTGCACGTGGATCAAACCCAAAACATCGAACACGATGCCAAGTCACAAAAAGACAAACGCTGCATGATTCCACTTCCACGAGGAACCTACGGCAGTCGGGTTTCTAGAGGTGGGGAGGAAACCAGGGCTTCAGGGCTGTGGGGCTCGGGGAGCGCTGCCCTTTCACGGCTGCGGGGTTTCCGTGGGAAAAGGTGAAACGTTCTGGAGATGGAACAGGTGTCAGGGACCCACAGCATGAATGTGCTTAATGTCACTGAACTGCACACTTAAAAATTATTAACATGGTAAATGTTGTGTGTATTTTACATGACCCGGTGTATGAAAACACGCTGGTGAAGGCCTGTTTAGGTTCCACGGCTCAACAGGAAGGAGAAGCTCGAAGTCCCAGAGCAAACAATGCTGCTCGTGTGAGATGACGCAGGAGGCAGGAGGGAGGGCGAAGAGGGGGTTTCTGTCCGGGGCCGCCCTGTAGCAGGACGGGCTCTGCGAGGCTAGAGCTGCTGTCTTCACTGGAGGCCTGCTCACGGGACGTGGTCCGTGGTCTTGCTCCGTGGGTTCTCTGCATGGTCTCCCCCCGCCCGAGGCTCATAACCTCCACTGGGCTTTCCGAACCCTGCCCGGTGCTGCTTATACTAAGACAACTCCGTTCTGGGATCGGAAACTGTGGTCGTTTCTACCGCGATTTGCAGTTCACACATGCGATCAGGCCTTTCCCCATCACGCTGCAGGAGGCTCGGAGACTCCTGCCTGCCCCGGAAACCAGCAGCTCCCAGGCAGGACTCGGAGCTCAGGCCAGGCTTCCCCTGGGCGGCCCTGGTGTGCATGTGAGAACGCGTGTGTGTGTACCCACCCAGGGCTCATGGCGCACACCCACCCAGGGCTCACGGCGCACACCCACCCAGGGCTCACACTGTGTACCCACCCAGGGCCCACGGCGCACACCCACCCAGGGCTCACACTGTGCACCCACCCAGGGCCCACGGCGCGCACCCACCCAGGGCTCACAGTATATAGCCACCCAGAGTTCACACCGTGCACCCACCCAGGGGCCATGGTGTGCACCCACCCAGGGCTCACACTGTGCACCCACCCAGGGCTCACGGCATATACCCACCCAGAGTTGACACCGTGCACCCACCCAGGGGCCATGGCGTGCAGCCGCCTAGGGCTCAAATAGGCTCTGCCTGGGGGACCCAGAGGAGGAAGAAGCTCTTCCCCGAGGAGTCCCATTTTTCGTACAAGACAACAGAGGCCCATAAGCTGCAAAAATGAGATTCAAGGCCAGGTCAAAATAAGTTTAAATGCTGTCTTTTCCACTATTAGTTTTCAAGAACTGAGCCTCTTAATACAGGCAAGTAAATATTTGGGCCAGCTGAAGGGACCTGCAATTTAAGCGTCTGTATCTATGCACGGACCTATCTTTAAAGGGGTGATTAAGGGCTCTAGTTATCAGGCATCAAATAGCCTTAGGCTTTGTGTTTTCATCAGCATTTCAGAAACTTTATGTTGCATTTATGATTAGAATTCATGATCCCAAACTATCCTTATGAAATGAACATCGCATTTGCAATTTGTCAAATTGCTTCAGCAACACTGAAGATGTAATTATCGGAATCACATATTGGAAAAACATGTGACTGCAAAGAGACAGGAGAAAGGGTTACTGAGGTAGGTCAAGGCAGGAAGGCTAAAGACTTGCAGATGGACTGAAAACGGAGGAAAAGAGCACGTTTCACTCTGGCTACGGATCAGCCAACGTCCTGACCTCAGGAGAAAATACACTGTGTTAAGTTGATGCTATTTGGCTTTTCAGCAGACAACCTCCTTCAGAAACATTAGAAGGTTCGGTACACATATTGAATTTTAGATACCTCTCAAAACTGTCTGAAAGGTGAATCTGTTTTTCTGTGATAAGATGGAGCTGGTGATTTGTTAAACAATGTTTCAGAGGCTGAATTCCTGCCACATTACACATGATGTTTCCCTTGTTGTCTAGAATGTGTTTAAGAAATCCCACTATCAGTTTATAATTTTCTCAGCTCGCCCATTGAAAGAATCATAAAAATTAAATGAACATCATTCTCAGCAAACTGACACAAGAACAGAAAATGAAAACACTGCATATTCTCACTCATAGGCGGGTGATGAAAAATGAGAACACATGGACACAGAGAGGGGAGTACTAAACACTGGGGTCTATAGGGGGAAAAGGGGAGGGCCAGTGGGAGGGGGAGGTGGGGAGGGATTGCCAGGGGAGAAATACCAAATGTGGGTGAAGGGGAGAAAGCAAACAAAACACACTGCCCTGTGTGTACCTATGCAACTGTATTGCATGCTCTGCACATGTACCCCAAAACCTAAAATGCAATAAAAAGAAAAAAAAAATTAAATGATCCTTCACTCTGTTGAGAAAAAAAAACTGTGGGTACAACTGAGCTCAGAAAGTACCTCTCCTCAAATTTTCTTCTAAATATATTTGGAAAAAGTAAAAATGCAGTAGAATGAAAGATCTAATGTGAAAATAATGATAAATAAAATATAAGAAAATTTATATTTTCTGCATGGACAATAGCTGATTTCAATTGTTGATGGTGAAGATGGAAGAGCAAGATGAACATTTAACCCTGTAGTGAATTAGAAATCAGCAGACAGGAGCCGTCCATTCTAGAACACAGACAAATGATCAGACCAGGGCTTGATGGGAAGCTTCCACAGCAGTGCGAGTGGCTTTCAGGGACGCATCTCGGCAGAGCAGAGCAAGTAGAAGTCACCGCAGTGACCCCAGGAGAGTGAGGTGAGAAGATTACGCCCCTGGATGAAGCCTGCAGAGCCCAATTTTCTGAACAAGGAGGAATACATTTTGCCATTGTCATGAAGGGAAAAATCCATTACCTCACGACTTATCATCTACTTATTTACTTGGCTAGTTATTCATTCAACTGTGCTGAATGCCTGCTGTTTCCCAGGGATGCAATATTGACCAGGTCAGAATAAGCCCAACAATAAGAGCATTTACAATTTAGTAAAAGGAGAATTAAACAAAAAATCAGCAGTTGTATAAATACAGCAACTGCATGCTACGCAGGTGCTGAGATTTGCACACCATGGCGGGCAGCGGTCCCGGCACTGAGAGGGGCTCACGGAGAGTCACCCAAGTCTGTGGGTCGAGGCTGGGGACCAAAAGCTGAGTGGCTCTGAGATCAGCAGGTGCATATGTCGGCTCTGGGCTGAGCAGAGGTCTGGTTGAAGGTAAAAATGTGTGTACCACGGTGGTAATTGAAGAGAAGGGCCTGGAGGAGGTTACCAGAGAAAAAGTCCCGGAAAGGTAAAGGTACTCCACGGGGTGCTGAGAAGTTCCAGTTCTGAGCAGAACTGTGTGCTGGGTAAGCAAACAGAGGGCCTGGGAGGCAGGAGGTGGCATGTGAGGTAAATACCACAAAACCAGGAGTGGGGAAGGCGTTATTGGAAGGCCAAGTGCCCCTGCACGGTGGAGTCAGCTGAGTGTCGCAACCACATGCTGACCGTGGCAGCTTCAAGACCTTAGAGAAAGATTCGGGAGTGAAGTGATAAAGGCAGAAGCAAGGAAGCCAGGAAATACCCCAAACGGATTTCCATTTCACTCCTCACCCCCTCCCGCTGTCACCAACAGACCTTCAGACGGGCCTCCCAGATGAACACTGTGATCACTGCACTCTCTTGGATTGGTTCTCACTTTACATCAAGCCAGGTAGAATCCTTGCTTGGTTTCAGCCCTTTTCTGTGAGTGTGTATTCTCTCAACCTCAAACCACAGGGAACAATCACTGCAATTTCACTTTAATGCCGCCTCATATCAAAAGCTTTCTCTCTGTGCATGAATGTTGGTTGGGTATCCATCTAGTAGTAGAAACTCTAGGTGAAATGCATGTTTTGGGATTCAAGAGACAATGGCAAAGTTTCACAGAGAAGTGACCCAGCTGACACTCAGCAGCAGGCTTTGACAGTGCAAGCTGCGTACACCCTCACCTGCACTTAGTGTGGCCAGTAATATTAATAGAGCGTTTCTAGTGGAATGTAATTCTGTTTCATTTTGGTTCAATTGCCATTCTCCTAAGTGTCAATGAGACTGAACAACTTTTCATTCGTCCATTGGTTATTTGGAGACATTCTTTGGTGAACTGCCTGTTCATGCTTTTTGCCCTTTTATTGACACTCTTTATTAATTTATAAATACTACTATAAATCATTATCACTGTAATGATTCCCTCGATAGTCATGGGTATTGCAAATGTTTTCTTTTCATCAGTGACTTTTTAAACAAACAACCTAGTGGGGTCTTTGATCAGTACAAGTTTCTTTTTCTTCATAGCCAGAGCTTTTTAATCCAGTTTAAGATTTTTCCCTCCTCCCTAATAACAAGGAGAATGTCTTTCATTATCTTCTGGTAGTGTGATGGTTTTAATTCTCACGTTTATAACTATAATCCATCTAGATGTTATTTATCTCACTGTGCATTTTCATTTGATCCAGCACCACTCACCCAAATGCCTTTCCTTTTTCATTGCACAATGCCAGCTTTGTTTTATTTATTTATTTATCCATAGGTTATTGGGGTACAGGTGGTATTTGGTTATGTAAGTTCTCTAGTGGTGGTTTGTGAGATTTTGGTGCACTCATCACCCAAGCAATATACACTCCACCCTATTTGTAATCTTTCATCCTTCATCCTCATTCCATTCTTCCCCCACCAAGTCTCCAAAGTTCATTGCATCATTCTTATGCCTTTGAGTCCTCATAGCTTAGTTCCCACATATCCGTGAGAACATACAATGTTTAGTTTTCCATTTCTGAGTTATTTCACTTACAATAATACTCTTTGATCTCATCCAGGTTGCTGCAGATGCCATTAATTCTTTCCTTTTTATGGATGAATAGTATTCCATCATATATATATATATATATATATATATGAATACTATTCCATCATATATCTATATATATGTATATATATATATGTCTATATATATAATAGTATTCCATCATATATATATGAATACTATTCATCCATATATATATTCATATATTAATATATATACACATATATATTCATTCTATATATATATATATATATATATATATATACACCTATACACACACACACACACAATTATATACATACCACAGTTTCTTTATCCACTCATTGATTGATGGGCATTTGGGTTGGTTTCATGATTTTGCAATTGCAAATTGTGCTGCTATAAGCATGCACATACAAGTATCTTTTTGTCTTTTTGGTGTAATGACTTCTTTTCCTCTGGGTAGATAGTAGTGGGATTCCTGGATCAAATGGTAGTTCTACTTTTAGTTCTTTAAGGAATCTCCACACTGTTTTCCATGGTGACTGTACTAGTTTACACTCCCAGAAGCAGCGCAGAGGTGTTCCCTAAGTACAACATCCATGTCAACATCTATTGTTTTTTAATTTTTTGATTATGTCCATCCTTGCAGGAGTGAGATGGTACTGCATTGTGGTTTTGATTTGCATTTCCCTGATTATTAGTGATGTTAATCATTTTTCATATTTTTTGGCCATTTGCATATCCTCCTTTCAGAATTGTTTATTCATGTCCTTAGTCCATATTTTTTATTTTTTAAAAATTTCTGAAATGCCTTATTATTTATTTTTATCTTACTTTAGGTTCTGGGATACATATGCAGAATGTATGCATTTGTTAACATAGGTATACATGTGCCATGGCAGTTTCCTGCACCTATCAACCTGTCATCTAGGTTTTAAGCCATCATACATTAGGTATTTGTCCTAAGGCTCTCCCTCCTCCTGCCCCCACCGCTGACAGGCCCTGGTGCATGATGTTCCCCTTCCTGTGTCCATGTGTTCTCATTGTTCAACTCCCATTTATGAGTAAGAACATGCAGTATTTGGTTTTCTGTTTCTGTGTTAGTTTGCTGATGATAATGGCTTCCAGCTTCATCCATGACCCTGTAAAAGACATGAACTCCTTCTTTTTTGTGGCTGCGTAGTATCCCATGGATATATGTGCCACATTTTCTTTATCCAGTCTATTATGATGGGCATTTGGGTTGGTTCCAAGTCTTTGCTATTGTGAACAGTGCTGCAATGAACATACGTGTGGATGTGTCTTTATAGTAGAATGACTTATAATCCTTTGGGTACATAACCAGTAATGGGATTGCTGGGTCAAATGGTATTTCTGGTTCTAGATTCTTGAGGAATCACCACACTGTCTTCCACAATGTTTGAACTGATGTACATTCCCACCAGCAGTGTAAAAGCATTCTCCACATCCTCGCTAACATCTGTTGATTCCCATCTTTTTAATGATTGTAATGATTGCCATTCTAACTGCTGTGAGAAGGTATTTCATTGTGGTTTTGATTTGCATTTATCTAAAAGTCCCCCCATCTCCTTTTTTTTGAGATGTAGTCTTGCTCTGTTGCCCAGGATGCTGGAGTGCTGTGGTGCTATCTTGGCTCACTGCAACCTCCACTTCCCAGGTTCAAGCAATTCACCTGTCTCAGCATCCCAAATAGCTGGGACTACAAGCACACACCACCATGCCCAGCTAATTTTTTTTTTTGGATTTTTAGTAAAGCCAGGGTTTCGCCATGTTGGCCAGGCTGGTCTCAAACTCCTGACCTCAAGTGATCCACCTGCCTCAGCTTCCCAAAGTACTAGGATTACAGGCGTCAGTCACTGTGCCCAGATAATAGCTTACTTTTTGATGGAATGTTTTGTTTTTTGTTGTTGTTTTCCTGTGCAAAAGCTCTTTAATTAAATCCCAACTATTTACCTTTGTTTTTATTGCATTTGCTTTTGGGTTCCTGGTCATGAAATCCTTGCCTAAGCCAATGTCTGAAAGGGTTTTTCCAATGCAATGTTATCTTCTAGAATTTTTATAGCTTCAGGTCTTATATTTAATTCCTTAATCTATCTTGAGTTGATTTTTGTACAAAGTGAGAGATGAAAATCTAGTTTCATTCTCGTACATGTGGCTTGCCAATTATCCTAGCACCATTTGTTGAAGAGTGTCCTTTCCCCACTTAGTATTTTTGTTTTCTTTGTCAAAGATCAGTTGGCTATAAGTATTTGGGTTTATTTCTGGGCTTTGTATTCTGTTCCGTTGGTCTATGTGCCTCTTTTTATACCAGTACCATGCTGTTTTGATTACTATGATCTTATTGTACAGTTTGAAATCAGGTAGTGTGATGCCTCCAGATTTGTTCTTTTTGCTTTGACTATGTGGGCTCTTTTTGGTTCCATATGAATTAAAAAAATTTTTTTTCTAATTTGGTAAAGAATGATATTGGTATTTATTACACAGTGACAGCTGTACATATTTCTCTTCTTTGCTTAAAGTTAACTTGATTCAGAAATTATTGATCATTTTAAAAATGATAATTGTCATTGAGTTAACTGGCCATATTCTGAATAGTTTATAACATACAGAAGCTGAAAGATGCAAGTCTGATATATTTCCTGGCTCCAATAAGGAACTCCTCATGGCTGCTTTGGAAATCCTACTTAAGATGAAGAGAGTTGTTTCCTTTCCTCCAATGTGGTTGGCAGTTCGGGTAATCAATATGTAATTACCCTGCTTCTCATGCCTGTTTTAACAGATCAGCACTTTTCTAGGAAGTGCTAAACAACTCGAATCTCACTACTGGAGCACAAGTCCCAGCCATATGGATAACAAATGTTTATTCTGTTTACATGGGAAGTCATAGAGACACATGGTTTCCTAACAAGGACATCAAGGTCTCTGGAGAAATCTTGCAGCCTGTCCCTGGCAACTTTCTTTCCCCTACTTCCTAGGCCACCATCCCCTCTCCAGAGCTGGCAAGGATCCAGTGGGGAAGTGGCATTTCTGCTCAGCAAGGGACTAAGGGAATCCTACCCTTGGTAACAGAAACTTCTAGCGAGGACCCAGGTTTTTAGACAGCCAGGTTCTCAGTATTTCTTCTGACTGTGGTAGAAAATAAAGCAAGGGAAAAAAAGCCTTTATAAACACAGCATGAGTATTTTTTTGTGATAGATTTCCAAGGGGTAAAATGGAACTACATTAGAAATGTGAGGCTGGCAAGAGGGAAGACCTGGCACTAAGGACCTGCCAAAATTCTAAATTAAGTTTCTTCTCTATGCCACAGTGAATTAAAAATAAATATATATTTTAGTGTAGAGTGAAAGGAAGGAGTCCAGTT
Source organism: Callithrix jacchus (assembly GCF_049354715.1). Taxonomy (NCBI): domain Eukaryota; kingdom Metazoa; phylum Chordata; class Mammalia; order Primates; family Cebidae; genus Callithrix; species Callithrix jacchus. The sequence goes on from NC_133515.1 coordinate 114,255,280, forward strand.
TCAGCTTTCTGCAGATGGCTAGCCAGTTTTTCCAACATCATTTATTAAAAAGGGAATCTTCCCCATTGCTTGGTTTTGTCAGGTTTGTTGAAGATCAGATGGTTGTAGATGTGCGATGTTGCTTCTGAGGCCTCTGTTCTGTTCCATTGGTCTAGATCTCTATATTGGTACCAGTACCATGCTGTTTTGATTACAGTAGGCTTGTAGCATAGTTTGAAGTCAGGTAGCATGATGCCTCCAGCTTTGTTCTTTATGCTTAGGATTGCCTTGGCTATGTGGGCTCTCTTTTGGTTCCATATGAAGTTTAAAGTGGTTTTTTCCAGTTCTGTGAAGAAGGTTAACGGTATCTTGATGGGGATAGCATTGAATCTATAAATTACTTTGGGCAGTATGACCATTTTCATGATATTGATTCTTCCTATCCATGAGCATGGAATGTTTCTCCATCTGTTTGTGTCCTCTCTGATTTCTTTGAGCAGTGGTTTGTAGTTCTCCTTGAAGAGGTCTTTCACATCCTGCTAGTTGTATTCCTTGATATTTTAGTCTCTTTGTAGCAATTGTGAATGGGAGTTCATTCTCATGATTTGGCTCTGTTTGCCTGTTATTGGTGTATAGGAATGCTTGTGATTTCTGCACAATGATTTTGTATCTGAAGACGTTGCTGAAGTTGCTTATCAGCTTAAGGAGATTTGGGGCCGAGATGATGGGGTCTTCTAAAAATACAATCATGTCATCTGCAAATAGAGACAATATGACTTCCTCTTTTCCTAACTGAATACCCTTTATTTCTTTTTCTTGCCTGATTGCTCTGGCTAGAACTTACAGTACTATATTGAATAGGAGTGGTGAGAGAGGGCATCCTTGTCTAGTGCCAGATTTCAAAGGGATTGCTTCCAGTTTTTGCCCATTCAGTATGATATTGGCTGTGGGTTTGTCATAAATAGCTTTTATTATTTTGAGATACTTTCCATCAATACCGAGTTTATTGAGAGCTTTTAGCATAAAGGCCTGCTGAATTTTGTTGAAGGCCTTCTCTGCATCTGTTGAGATGATCATGTGGTTTTTGTCTTGGTTCTGTTTATGTGGTGAGTTACGTTTATAGATTTGTGTATGTTGAACCAGCCTTGAGACCCCGGGATGAAGCCTACTTGATTGTGATGGATAAGCTTTTTGATGTGCTATTGCATTTGGTTTGCCAGTATTTTATTGAAGACTTTTGCATCAGTGTTCATCATGGATATTGGCCTGAAGTTTTCTTTTTTACTTGTATCTCTGCCGGGTTTTGGTAGCAGGATGATATTGGTCTCATAAAATGAGTTAGGGAGGATTCCCTCTTTTTGTATTGTTTGGAATAGTTTCAGAAGGAATGGTACCAGCTCCTCTTTGTATATCTGGTAGAAATTGGCCGGAAACCCATCTGGACTGGGGCTTTTTTGGTTGGTAGGCTAGTAATTGCTGTCTCAACTTCAGATCTTGTTATTGGTCTGTTCAAGGAGTCAACTTCTTCCTGGTTTAGTCTTTGGAGGGTATAAGTGTGGATTAAAGATTTAAACATAAAATCTAACACCATAAAAATCCTAGAAGAAAACCTAGGCAAAACAATTCAGGATATAGGCATAGGCAAGGACTTCATGACTAAAACACCAAAAGCAATAGCAACAAAAGCCAAAATAGACAAATGGGATCTAATTAAACTTAAGAGCTTCTGCACAGCAAAAGAAACAATCATTAGAATGAACCAGCAACCAACAGAATGGGAAAAAAATCTTGCAATCTACCCATCTGACAAAGGCCTAATAGCCAGAATCTACAAAGAACTAAAGCAGATTTACAAGAAAAAAAAAACAAACAAATCCATTCAAAAGTGGGCAAAAGATATGAACAGACACTTTTCAAAAGAAGCCATTTATGAGGCCAACAAACATATGAAAAAATGCTCATCATCACTGGTCATTAGAGAAATGCAAATCAAAACCACACTGAGATACCATCTCACGCCAGTTAGAATGGTGATCATTAAAAAATCAGGAGACAACAGATGCTGGAGAGGATGTGGAGAAATAGGAACACTTTTACACTTGGTGGGAGTGTAAATTAGTTCAACCACTGTGGAAGACAGTGTGGCGATTCCTCAAGGATCTAGAAATAGAAATTCCATTTGACCCAGCAATCCCATTACTGGATATATATCCAAATGATTATAAATCATTTTATTATAAAGACACATGCACTCGTATATTCACTGAGGCACTATTTACAATAGCAAAGATCTGGAACCAACCTAAATGCCCATCAATGATAGATTGGACAAAGAAAATGTGGCACATTATACACCATGGAATACTATGCGGTCATAAAAAAGGATGAGTTCATGTTCTTTGTAGGGACCTGGATGAACCTGGAAACCATCTTTCTCAGCAAACTGACACAAGAACAGAAAGCCAAAGACCTCATGTTCTCACTCATAGGTGGGTGTTGAACAATGAGAACACATGAACACAGGGAGGGGAGCATCACACACTGGGGTCTGTTGGAGGGTGGAGGGAATAAGAGAGGGACAGCAGCAGCTGGGGAGATTGGGGAGGAATCATATGGGGAGAAATGCCAGACACAGGTGAAAGGGGGATGGAGGCAGCAAACCACCTTGCCATGTATGTGCCCATGTGCAACAATCCTGCAAGATCTGCACATGTACCCCAGAACCCATAGTACAATAAAAAATAATAAAATAAAATATAGAGAGAATTTCAACAACATATATATATAAACATCTGTTTAATTTATATTATTGAGTAAAAGGCGAATACATAAACAAAATAAAATTTAAAGTCCTACTATTGAATAAACTATTTGAATATCACTATGAAGTAAGACATTAATAGGTTATTGAAGAAAAGGAAGCATGGACCCTCACCTAAGTGGAGGAGGCTGCAGAGAGAAGGATCTCTCAGGGAACAGCAGGCGTAAAGCACAGCCCTCCCACAGGAAATGGAAGACGGTGATTTAAGGACGTTTGTCAGCTAAAGCTTTCATAGAACAGCTTTATGCATCCGTTTGAATAAATGCTCTGCATGGCTGTGTGGAGGAGATATTATTAGGATGGGCTGAACTCTTAAAATGATGAAATTAAGTTTACTGTAAATTTCTAGAGGAAAAGGAAATTAAAATATGCTTGCATAAATGATATGGGAAAGAGAACTTATAGAAAGAAGTTTTAACTTCCTTGCATCTATTTGTTGAGGCTATCTCTTGAAGGTGGGATTTGCACACAGTGTGTTATACATATTGCACGAGAAACACCACATCATGAGAAACAAAGTCAGCATCTTCTGTCAGCCAATGGAAGAGAATGGAGCAAGCCAGTGGTTACATAACAAACATGTTTTAAAGCAGCAGACTATTAGACACAATGTGGAGTATATTATGGTCTGTTACATTTTATGAAATGGTTTTATTTTTTAAATACCTGTCATTTTAGTAATCTCCTGATAAGACAGTACATTTAAAAGCCCAGAGCAAAACACACATGGAATGATCATCTTCTCTAGGAGCAAGGAAACCCAGCCTTTATGGTTTATTTCTATCCTTTAACTAATGAAATCTTTACAATTTTGTTAGGTCTAATTCAAAGACCAAGAAGGCATTGGACTGAAAATAAAGGTAACACGTTTTGTGTCTTTTTAATGTGTTTTCTACAGCCAGGACCAAGCCCCTGAAAACATACTTCGACAAAGAAGCGTTAATTTTATAATAAAGAAGAGGAAGAGCCCCATAAATACCTAATTCCAGACTTTCCTTTGCATAAAGTCAGTGCTCTTCATGCACACAATTCCATATTGAAATTCCTGTTTTTTATTTCTGATCCCTTTCTATTTACTGATAAGGTTACCTCCTGATGTGGTTAAAGATACGTTACTCTGTAATTATGATTTTTCTCGTGATAAAAGTCAGATGCAGGACAAGTCAGCTATTTTTATGGGATATATAAGGATGTGCTGGGATGGAGTCCTCCACAAACAATCATGCTCTTAGGTCCCAGAGCTTCTTACATGAGAATGTTGATTGTGAGTCGCTACAATGGCTTTCAGGAGGTTCCAACTTTTAAAAAATGAGTTCCATGATTCCAAATCCTGGTCTCCTTATTTGTTCAGAGAGATGGAAGGCAAACCTCAGGCATGACACGGGGGCTTCTGTGGGAGTTCTTGCTTGGGGTAACCCTCAATAAAAGAAAAACTTCAGCCGAATTAAATTTAAAAGACTCTAATTGAGCAATGAATGAATTGTGAACCAGGCTGCCTTCTGAGCTTGGGCTCCTGCCAGTGCAGGCGTGGCCCTGATGCACCTAATCCGCATCCTGATCTTAGTACTGAGACGGGTAAAGGTGTAGGGCACGCGAATGGCCCGGGGAGCCGTCCTCTCCCGACTGGGCTTTGACTGCGGCTGAGAGTGCTGACCCTGGTGTCTGGCGTTGCTCCTGAAATCCTGACTCTGGAAATCCACCACACCTTTCTGCGGGGAGCAGCGAGCCTGCTTCTGGGTTAGCATCTGAGCCAGAGTGCTTTATCGTAAGCCTTAGAAACATGGCTTCTAACCTTATAGCTAAATGTATGCCTTTTCATATGTTATGGATTTATAACTGTAAATTTCCAATGTACATGACTTTAAAATTTATATTTTTGATAACAATTTAGTTTTTTTGTTTTAAGTGCATGAGCATCTCATTTCACAATGACTTTTGCCCAAAGTAGTCTTGGTTGGACATTTATAGTCAATCTAAACACAGTTTCATAGATATTTCCATCAACTTGGTTTAAATTATTTGAGACAAATACACTATATAAAAATTAAAGCCAATTTCAAATCTTTAAAGTCAGGATATGGAAACTTCCAAATATATACCAGAATGCATAATGAAGTAAGTTTGATATGCTTTCTTTAGAGTTTTAGTCACTAAATCTAAAGAGGGCAGAAAGAACTCACATTTGATAAGTAAAAGATACTGAATTAAATCAATGAGTGAGATGGTAAATTAGAACCTAATTTTTAAATTTGATTTTGGTGAATATGAAGTATACTGTGTCCATTTTTAGATACATTTCAGTCACATTTTCAAAGATCTGAGCAAACTCTGAAACAGGAGGCAACACTTTCTTGGGTATGTGCTTTGGCACAGGAGAGAGTTCATGACATTGTTTTCATTTCAAGTGAAAGGAGAAATGATATATTTCAGTGAAGAATCCTAGCTCCACAGGGCTCTTCTCAGAACTGCAGAAAACAGCTCTGGGCCCGTTCCTCTGAGCACCCACCACCTTGCCTCTCCTGGCACAGGAACTCATGCAAGCAGCGTGCGCCACAGTCCTGGGGTTCTTTGCCTTGTCTGTAAACCTGTAATCTGAGGTCATTTTTCTGTTTGCTAGTTTGTCTGTAAATACGTTAAAACGGATCCCACAAACAGAAAAGCAGGATGTCAACGGACTTCTACATTGCCGTTAAAAGCGGGGTGTCAACGGACTTCTACATTACCGTTAAAAGCAGGGTGTCAACGGACTTCTACATTACCATTAAAAGCAGGGTGTCAACGGACTTCTACGTTACCGTTAAATGTCTTTTCTGAATGCTTTGATCTGCTTTTCATCCTTTTGCTTTGATTTACTCATTCCCTGAAACGGGCACATTGCTGTGTACCTTCATATTTGGATCTTGCTATACTTTTCTAAATGATCTAAACTTACGCCTTTTCCATCACAGTTCAAGCTCTATGCCAAAACCAGTTTTCTTTTCATAGCTAAATCATTTGTTGTGAAATTTCTCACCCTTGGACTCAGATCTTCCTCGTCTTACTTAACAATGTGTCCTGATACTTCTGTTTACTGTCATGAGTAAACATGAAATGTGAAAAAGGCTTTCACATTTGTATTCAAAGATCACTTCCTCAGACAAAACCATCTGCATGCTAGTCATTTTGATAAGTGAGTGTCATGGGCTTAATCTTTAAAATGAAGAAAAACTCCAGGCTACCACCAAGTCAGAACCAGTGCTGAATGCAGGGGACGGCGCTGCCACAGACGCCCAGCGAGGGTGAGTCTTGTCTAGCAGAGAAGGAAGCAGCAACACAAAGGCCTAGACTGAAAAGCAAAGTTGCCGGCAACGCAGGTCCAGGCTTCATCAACAGCAGGTAATGTGGGTGGAAGCAGATCCCAACCACAGCACGAACCTCACGCTGCAGCATGTGGGGTTAAGCCCAGCCTCCACTGATGGGCAGGGACACAGGGCTCGGACAGCTCTGAGGGGGCAGAGGAGGGGCGCAGCCAGCATGTGGGGTTCAGCCCAGCCTCCACCGATGGGCAGGGACACAGGGCTTGGGCAGCCCTGTGGGGGCAGAGGAGAGGCGCAGCCAGCATGTGGGGTTCAGCCCAGCCTCCAACAATGGGCAGGGACACAGGGCTCAGCAGCCCTGTGGGGCAGAGGAGAGGTGCAGCCAGCATGTGGGGTTCAGCCCAGCCTCCACAGATGCGCAGGGGGACACAGGGCTCAGGCAGCCCTGTGGGGGCAGAGGAGAGGTGCAGCCAGCATGTGGGGTTCAGCCCAGCCTCCACCAATGGGCAGGAACACAGGGTTCAGCAGCCCTGTGGGGGCAGAGGAGAGGTGCAGCCAGCATGTGGGGTTCAGCCCAGCCTCCACAGATGCGCAGGGGGACACAGGGCACGGGCAGCCCTGTGGGGGCAGAGGAGAGGTGCAGCCAGCATGTGGGGTTCAGCCCAGCCTCCACTGATGGGCAGGGAAACAGGGCTCGGCAGCCCTGTGGGGGCAGAGGAGAGGTGCAGCCAGCATGTGGGGTTCAGCCCAGCCTCCACAGATGGGCAGGGACACAGGGCTCAGCAGCCCTGTGGGGGCAGAGGAGAGGTGCAGCCAGCATGTGGGGTTCAGCCCAGCCTCCACAGATGCGCAGGGGGACACAGGGCTCAGGCAGCCCTGTGGGGGCAGAGGAGAGGTGCAGCCAGCATGTGGGGTTCAGCCCAGCCTCCACCGATGGGCAGGGACACAGGGCTCAGCAGCCCTGTGGGGGCAGAGGAGAGGTGCAGCCAGCATGTGGGGTTCAGCCCAGCCTCCACAGATGCGCAGGGGGACACAGGGCTCGGGCAGCCCTGTGGGGGCAGAGGAGAGGTGCAGCCAGCATGTGGGGTTCAGCCCAGCCTCCACCGATGGGCAGGGACACAGGGCTCAGCAGCCCTGTGGGGGCAGAGGAGAGGTGCAGCCAGCATGTGGGGTTCAGCCCAGCCTCCACAGATGCGCAGGGGGACACAGGGCTCAGGCAGCCCTGTGGGGGCAGAGGAGAGGTGCAGCCAGCATGTGGGGTTCAGCCCAGCCTCCACTGATGGGCAGGGACACAGGGCTCAGCAGCCCTATGGGGGCAGAGGAGAGGTGCAGCCAGCATGTGGGATTCAGCCCAGCCTCCACAGATGCGCAGGGGGACACAGGGCTCGGGCAGCCCTGTGGGGGCAGAGGACAGGCGCAGCCAGCCCAGGGCCATGTGCTGGCTGGGCCTGAGGGTACCACAGGGACAGCCTCAGCCCGGCACTGCAGCTTCCTGCAGAGCTCGGGGCACAGGCAGTAGAAATAAAGACTGAAGAGCCGGAAAGAGAAAGTATTCACAAAAATGCCAGTGATCAACAAAAGCAGAAAAATTGAATTCATGTTCAAAGTCGTAATAGTAAAATGCATTTGAAACAATGTAACTGTCAAAAATGTTTATAAAATAAAGGACATAATAGAAAACTCATTATAGTAATTGATTTAAAAGACTTTATTGCTTTTACGAAAGTTGGGAGGTGATGGGGTTAGAGAAAAAAATTAAAAATAAGTATTTTAAAAAAGTAATAAATATTGTCATTAAAAATGCTAATAAATATTTTACTCATGGCATTAATGAGAGACCATGGCTCTTATTTTAGATGTAAATAGTGTACATTAGAATAATAAATATAATATGCCAGTTAAAGGGAAAAGATGAGCAAAGAAAATACTTCTAATGTAAAAGCTAGAAGTACAAACTCTGGTCTTCACACTTGTTAATTAAAAAGAGAACTAGAGAACAAACATCACATGTTACATCTTCGAATGTTTTACTTCCACTAAGAAAAGAAAAATACTATCAGATTAATTACAAAAAAACTCTGCGTTTTGTTTTGTTTTGTTTTGTTTTGAGACGAAGTCTCACCCTGTCACCCAGGCCGGAGTACAGTGGCACGGTCTCAGCTCACGGCAACCTCCACCTCCCGGGTTTAAGTGAGTCTTCTGACCCAGCCTCCTGAGTAGCTGGGATTACACGCGCACACCACCACACCCAGGTAATTTTTGTATCTTTAGTAGAGATGGGTTTTCACCATGTTGGCCAGGCTGGTCTCAAACTCCTGACTTCGTGATCTGCCCACCTCGGGATCTGCCCACATGAGCCATCGAGCCCGGTCAACTGTGAATATTTTTTAACAGAACAAGTGCTATATACCCACTGATATTGAAAATTTCGGCATAAAGGGCCAGGATATACCTGGAAATTGCAAAAAGCTAAAGGAAAAAGGATGCGTTCATTTCCTGTGGCTGCTGCCAGATTATCAAAAACTTAGTTCTGAAAACAACCCAGACAGCCCCACAGTGCTGCCGGTCAGAAGGCTGAAGTGCTGTACTGGCTGAAATCCACAGGCCACAGGCTTGGTGGTCTCCCTGCAGTCCATTTGTGTTCTCTCTGTGGTCTGTCTGAGATCTCTCTGAGGTCTCGCCATGGTCTCCTTGTGGACCCCCTGTCATCTCTCTGTGGTCTCTCTGAGTTGTCTCTGAGGTCTCTCCATGGTCTCCTTGTGGACTCCCCATCATCCCTCTGTGGTCTCTCTGAGATCTCTCTGTGGTCTCCCCATGGTCTCCTTGTGGACCCCCTGTCATCTCCCTGTCATCTCTCTGTGGTCTCTCTGTGGTCTCCCCATGGTCTCCTTGTGGACCCCCTGTCATCTCCCTGTCATCTCTCTGTGGTCTCTCTGAGGTGTCTCTGAGGTCTCCCCATGGTCTCCTTGTGGACTCCCTGTCATCTCTCTGTGGTCTGAGATCTCTCTGAGGTGTCTCTGTGGTCTCTCTGAGACTTCTCTGAGGTGTCTCTGTGGTCTCTCCATGGTCTCCTTGTGGACCCCCTGTCATCTCTCTGTGGTATCTCTGAGACTTCTCTGAGGTGTCTCTGTGGTCTCTCCATGGTCTCCTTGTGGACGCCCTGTCATCTCTCTGTGGTATCTCTGAGACTTCTCTGAGGTGTCTCTGTGGTCTCTCCATGGTCTCCTTGTGGACGCCCTGTCATCTCTCTGTGGTCTCTCTCAGATCTCTCTGAGGTGTCTCTGTGGTCTTTCCATGATCTCCTTGTGGACCCCCTGTCATCTCTCTGTGGTCTCTCTGAGGTATCTCTGTGGTCTCTCTCAGATCACTCTGTGGTCTCTCTGTGGTTTCTCTGAGGTGTCTCTGTGGTCTCTCTGAGGTGTCTCTGTGAAGGCTCCCCATGGTCAGAAAATTTGAACCACAAACGTTGCAGGTAAATATTAGATAGAGCTCCATGATTATTATAAGCTTGTTTGTATCTTCCTACTGCCTATGTTCATGACTCCTATGCTAAGGTCTGAATGTTTGTCCCCTTCAAAACTCACATTGTGGCTTAATTGCCATTGCATTAGTATTTAGAGGAAGACCTGTAAGAGGTGATTAGGCCAGAGGGCTCTGCCCTCCTTGTGGGATTAATGGAGTGGTCCTCTCTTTCGCTATGCTTTCTGCTGTGTGATCACGCAGCAAGGAGGCCATTGCCAGATGCCAACACCTTGAGACTAAGCTTCCAGCCTCAAGAACTGTGAGCCAATACATTTCTGTTTATTATAAACTATCCAGTCTCAGGTATTCTGTTAGAGTAGCACAAAACAGATGAAGACATCCTGTGTCTTAGTGGTTTTAATTTATCAGATGCAAAGCTTTTAAAACGAGATTTCAATTTTGGTTTTCTGAATTTCTGAAAATTTTTAAATAGGTTTTGCTTCATATGCTCAGTTTTCCATATCTGCTGGGTTTTTATAGGAATATTTCTCCTGAACGTGGTCACTGCTGTAAATCATTCTTTATCTAAGTCACTGAATTAGTGGATCCCTCCCAGGATCTCCATTTTGACTTGCTGTATCCTACAGAGTTAAATGGTCCCAAGGCCAGCATGTGTGTGTTCCTAGCAAGGGATCCACCTATCTATGAAAAGAAAGCTGTATTTCTTTCCAAGACAATTTATATAGTTTTGCTTCTCATTGTATCATTTAACTGAATTAAATACTAATATTCATAATTTCTGAGCAAGGACTAACTTGAATACTTCAGAAAAATTTGTAAATATTGGAGTCCATTTGGACTAAAGGAAAAAGCAAAAATTAATACATAAATAAATTAGAAACTACCTACACTAAGATAATTTTTCAAGTGTTTTTAAAGGTATATTCACTTTGAATTGAAAATCTGAGATGCATTTTAGGTGACATTTAAGCAGCAAAGACTAGTCCCACCTCCAATTACCAACGCACATCAAAGAGCAGGAACAGCACGTTTATTTATATATTGGCCAATGAATAATTGTTTGTATGGTTTATATTTATAATGTTCATGAGATCGATGTATCATTGTTATTATTATTTCCTCTAAGTGACTTACTGAACTCTGTTTCTAAACGGTTTTTGGTATTCTGGAGAGAAGAAAGTATTCACAGGAAGGCTTTGTTTCATACCTTCATCTGTATAACAAACAGAGATGACACCGGATTAGGACTTCTGGCCTCTATAATGGGCATTTCATCAAGTGCTATGATTTTGCCAAGTGATTATTTGGAAATAGTGCCATCTGCATTAGCCTGTGTTCACACTGCTGTAAAGAACTAGCAGAGACTGGGTAATTTATAAACAGGTTTAACTGACCCACAGTTCCACATGACTGGGGAGGTCTCAGAAGACAAAATAATGGCAAAAGGTGAGGGGAAGCAAGGCATATCTTACGTGGTGGCAGGAGCAGTGGGGAAAGTGCTGCACTCTTCAACCACTGGATCTCACGAGAATTTTCTCACTATTATGAGAACAGCATGGGAGAAATCTGCCCCCATAATCCAATCACCTCTCACCAGGTCCACCTCCTGACACATGAAGATTACAATCTGACTTGAAATTCAGGTGGGGACACAGAGTCAAACATATCATTTCACTCCTATCCCCTACCAAATCTCATGTCCTTCTCACATTGCAAAATCAACCATGCCTTCCCAACAGTCCCCAAAAGTCTTAACTAATCCTAGCATGAACTCAAAATTCGAAGTCCAAAGTCCCATCTGACACCAGGCAATTCTTTCTGACTATAAACCTATAAAATCAGAACAAGTTCGTTAAGTTCAAGATACAGTAGAGGTACAGGCATTGGGTAAACGTCTCCATTGCAAACGGGATAAATTGGCCAAAACGAGGGGGCCACAGGCAAATGCAGGTCCAAAACCCAGCAGGGCAGTCCTTCCATCTTAAAGCTCTGAAGGAGCCTCCTTCATTCCATGTCTCACGTCGAGGGCATGCTGATGCTCTAAGGCCCTGAGCAGCTCCACCCATGGCTTTGCAGGGTGCAGACCCCATAGCTGCTCTCATGGGCCGGCACTCAGTGCCTGCAGCTTCTAAGGCCCTGAGCAGCTCCACCCATGGCTTTGCAGGGTTCAGACCCCATAGCTGCTCTCATGGGCCGGCACTCAGTGCCTGCAGCTTTTACAGGTGCACAGTGCAAGCTGTCAGTGGACCTACCATTCTGAAGTCTGGAGGATGGTGGCCCTCTTCTCAGCTCCACTAGGCAGGGACTCTGTGTGGGGGCTCCAACCACACATTTCCCTTCTGCACTGACCTAGTGGAGCTTCTCCATGAGGGCCTGTCTCTGCAGCAAACCTTCTGCCTGGACATCCAGGTGTTTCCATACATCTTCTGAAATCTAGGAGTAGGTTCCCAAACCTCAATTCTTGCCTTCTGCACACCGGCAGGCCCAACACCATGCGGAAGACACCAAGGCTTGGGGCTTCCACTCTCTGAAGCCATGTCCCAAATTATACTTTGGCCTCTTTTACTCATGGAGCTGGAGTGGCTGGGATGCAGGATGCCGTGTCCTGAGGCTCCACAGAGCAGCTGGGCCCTGGGCTTAGCCCACAAAAACACTTTCTCCTCCCAGGTCTTTTGGGCTTGTGATGGGAGGGACTGCTGTAAAGGTCTCCCTGTAAAGGGCCCTGGAGACATTTTCCCCAATGTTTTGACTGTTAACTTTTGGTTTCTCATTACATACACAAATTTCTGAACCTAGCAGCTTGAAATTCTCCCCAGAAAATGGGCGTTTCTTTTCTGCCACAGAGTGTCAGGCTGCAAATTTTTCAAATGCTCTGCTTCCCTTTTAAATGTAAGTTCCAATTTTAGATTATCTCTCTGTGATGCCTATAACCATATGCACTAGAAACATCCAGGTCACGTCTTGCACACGTTGCTGCTCAGAAATCTCTTCTGACAGATACCCTACATTATCTCCCTCAAGTTCAAAGTTCCACAGATCTCTAGGGCAGGGGCAAAATGCCACCAGTCTCTGCTAAAGCATAGCAAGTGTGACTTATACTCTAGTTTCCTGTAAGTTCTCTATCCGCCTGAGATCACCTCTGCCTGGACTTCCCTGTCCATATCACTGTTAGCATTTTGGTCAAAACCATCAACAAGTGTCTAGGAAGTTTCAAACTTTCCCACATCTTTCTTTTTCTGAGCCCCCCAAACTGTTGCAACCTCTGCCTGTAACCCAGTTTCAAAGCTACATCAACGTTTTCAGGTATCTTTATAGCAGTACACCATTTCTGGTACCAATTTTCTGTGTTAGTTTATTTTCACACTGTTATAAAAAAAACTACTTGAGTCGGGCGCAGTGGCTCAAGCCTGTAATCCCAGCATTTTGGGAGGCTGAGGCGGGTGGATCACGAGGTCAAGAGATCGAGACCATCCTGGCCAACATGGTGAAACCCCGTCTCTACTAAATACAAAAAAAATTAGCCTGGCATGGTGGCGCATACCTGTAATCCCAGGTACCTGGGAGGCTGAGACAGGAGAATCGTTTGAACCCAGGAGGCAGAGGTTGCAGTGAGCCGAGAATGCGCCATTGCACTCCAGCCTGGGTAACAAGTACGAAACTCCGTCTCAAAAAAAAACAAAAAACAAAAAATTACCTGGGCATGGTGGCACGTGCCTGTAATCCCAGCTACTCAGGAGGCTGAGGCAGGATAATTGCCTGAACCCAGGAGACGGAGGTTGCGGTGAGCCGAGATCGCGCCGTTGCACTCTAGCCTGGGTAATAAGAGCGAAACTCCGTCTAAAAAAAAAAAAACCTACTTGAGATTGGGTAATTTAAGAAAAGAGGTTTAATTAGCTCACAGTTCTGTATGGCTTGGGAGACCTCAGGAAAATTACAATCATGGTGGAAGACAAAGGGGAAGCAAGGTATGTCTTACTTACATGTTGACAGGAGATAGAGTGAGGCAGGAAGTGCCACACTTTTAAACCATCAGAACTCCTGAGAACTCACAAGACCAGCATGGAGGAAATCCTCCCCTATGATCCAATCACCTTCCACCAGGTTCCTCCCCTGACATGTGGGGATTACAATTTGACATAAGACTTGAGTGAGAAAACAGAGCTAAACCATATCACCATCCAAAAAATAAAGGAAGCAGCCCTGTGCTTTCCATCTGCATTTCATCAGCATGTGCAGAAAAGGTTTGTGAATAAACAGTGTTGGTCTCATGCACTAAAAAGAAGAGAGACAAAAAGAAGATCCCCTGAGAATAGCAGGATAAACAACTTCATCCTCGGAGGAGGCAAGGTTCAAATCGTCATGGCTGGTCCTTATTAAGCATGTGCCACGGGCCCGGCACAGAGCTGGGCATTCAAGGCATTTCATCCCAAACCCTTAAAACTACCCACTAGAAAAGCATTATTGTCCTCTTTCACACACAGACAGGCAAAGCTGAGGCTTTGATAATTATTCACATAAAATCTTCCCTGATCTAAGGTCTATTTTCTTTTTGATAGTCTTATAAAATTTGATTTCTTTTTGATATGCTTATAAAATTTCAGAGAAGTTATGGAAAGAGAACCAAGCCCTGTCTGTGCTCGGTGGTCCCCGTGGTGGTGTTGTGGGCCAACTTGTGTTCCTAAATTTATATGTCAGTGTCCAAACCCCTGCATCTCAGAAGGATACAGTGATTGGAGATGAGGCCTTTAAGAGGAAGGTGAGATAAGTGAGCATTTAAGGGTAGGCCTCAATCCCACATGACTGGTTTCCTTGTAAGAAGATCAGATCAGGAAACAGACACACACAGAGGGATGACCCTGTGAGGGCATGGGGAAGAGATGGGTCTGCAAGCCAACAAGAAAGGCCTCAGAAATGTCTTAATATTGGCTGGGCGCGGTGGCTCAAGCCTGTAATCCCAGCACTTTGGGAGGCCGAGGTGGGTGGATCATGAGGTCAAGAGATCGAGACCATCCTGGTCAACATGGTGAAACCCCGTCTCTACTAAAAATACAAAAATTAGCTGGGCATGGTGGCGCGTGCCTGTAATCCCAGCTACTCAGGAGGCTGAGGCAGGAGAATTGCCTGAACCCAGCAGGCGGAGGTCGCGGTGAGCCGAGATGGCACCATTGCACTCCAGCCTGGGTGACAAGAGCGAAACTCCGTCTAAAAAAAAAAAAGTCTGAATATGAAACTTTTGGCCTCCAAAACTGTAAAGAAATAAGTTTCTGCTGTTTAAGCTGTCCAGGCTGAAGTGTCTCATTATAGAGGCCCAGAAAGTCATACAGTAGTGCAGAATTTCCGCCAGAGAACCACAGCAATTCCTATGGAAGGACTAAGGCCTCACATGAAGATTAGCATAAACTTCCCTGAATACAAACATCATTACAACATACATCAGCATAAATCAATCAACATATGTCAAGATGTGGGTTTCCACCAATGGGAAATGTACACTAGGCAGGCTAAATCCTGCCAGCTTCATTCTCTATGTGTGTGCAAATTTCTGAACACAAATTTGTATGTCAGAGAAACTGACCTAACAATTAAAGAACTCCAAAGGCCGATCTGCATATTAAAGGCTCAGCAATAATCCCCTGCTGATTTTGGCTTCTCATCTCAAGCAGGCATTTCATACTTGCACCATCCATCCTGGGGACTTTTCTCTCTGTGACGCCAGGACAATAGCAGGTACCCCTAAGTGAACACAGGGTAAATCATGCCCAGCAGGGAAGCCTGGGCCCATTAATTCAGTAAGAATGAGCTGATGATTGCTTTAAGTGGAGTTGGAAATGCCACTGCCATTTTAACAACTGCATTTAAAATCACTCTTGAGTGAGTTAGAGTGCATTACACACAAGTAGGATGGTAAACCCAGGTAATCATTACCCGGAGTCTGGGACACCCACGAGTCTTCCCAACCTGCCCTCAATTTTTAGAGAAAATAAAAGTGTCTGCCTTGAAGGTAGCCAGAGCCCCTGGTGTTATAGGAGAGCAGAGATTTGCCCCCGTTGGCTCTCTGAGAGGGCTGCCATAGAAACAGGAGGAAAGACGTGTCCAGCCCGTATAGGTTGGGCACAGCCAGACAGCCAGGCATGGAGCAGATGTGGGCAGGAAGCTGCAAACCTTGCCTTCATGTCCCTAGTGTGAGCCATTTCCAGTGATCAGAAAAGTTGCTTTGGAGTCTTTGATGCTTCTAACCCACTGAGTTAATCCATTCTCATGCTACTATGAAAAACGCTCCAGACTGGGTAATTAGATTATAAAGAGCTTTAATTGACTCACAGTTCCCCAGGGCTGGGGAGGCCACAGGAAACTTACAATCATGGCAGAAGGGGAAGCAAACATGTCCTTCTTCACATGGCAGCAGCAAGAAGTGCCCAGAAAAGGGGAAAAGCCCCTTATAAAACCATCAGATCTTGTGAGAACTCACTCACTATCAGGAGAACAGCATGAGGGTAACTGCCCCCATGATTAAATTACCTCCCACTGGGTCGCTCCCATGACACGTGGGGATTATGGGAGCCACAGTTCAAGATGAGTTTTGGGTGGGGAGACAGCTGTAGGAGGGAAACCCGCAAGTGCTGTGGCAAGGGTCTGAAGCCTCAGCCTGTTCCCATATAAATATTGATTTAGAAAAGAATCAGAAATGTAAGCACATAGCTATTCCTTTATATAATCATATATAATCTTACAGTTACCTCTATTCATAAAGATATATACTCAATTTAACCTTTAATTTTACTAAATGACTATCCGGTTATGAAGCATAGAACTGAAGTGACATCAAAGTGACCCTACGGCAAGATGCCCTAAGTCCTCTGTCACGCCCGCCTAAGGGCTGCTGGAGGTGCCTCGGCTGTGTGCAGTGCCAGCGCTATGAAAGTGCCTGCTGGTTAGCCAGCCGGGGAAGGAGGTGTCCAAAATGGCAGAGACATCTCCTTCCTGGGGAAGTTAGGAGAAAACTCCGCTTCTCCAAGCTCTTGTGACAAGGCCTGATGGCTGTCGGGGAAGCCTGCAGACATCTGGGGGCTTAACTGTCTCTATGTGTGGCTGTGCTTCTGTGGTCACTTTCCCTGTCCACTCTCATGCCCCGCTTCTGCACCTGGTTTCTCTTTTCCTCAGAATTAATGTCCTTGATATTTCTAACAAATACATGAAGAGCACTGACACATTAGCTTTTCTCATCTCTGCTACTTGAAAGTCTTGGGCCCTCTAACTTCAAGACACATGATTTACCTGATCTATCACTGACCACCAGTACCTCACCCGACCTTCCCTGCCCCCTGCTTTGTACTCAACAAAAGTCAGAGTGGCCAGGCACCCGGGGCCACTGCAGATCTCCACGCTTTTGTTGGCAGTGGACCCCGAGCCCAAACTCTCTTTTCTCTCTCTGTGTCTTTCATTTCTACAGTTTCTTGTCTCCGCACCAGCAGGGAGGGGCTCACAGGACCCTGTAGGGCTGGACCCTATAGACAGCGAAACCACATCACCCATCAAGGAGGATTAGAATAAACATGCTATGAAGAAACATGCTAGAGTTTCTGGAGCCATGAATTCAGAGGCTGAAAGACCATATTTGGGCAAAACCCTCAGATACTGACTCTGCAATGCGTTACTTTTGGAGAGAAATGATTATTTCCTAATAATTTCCTAGTATACAAAAGAATTTTCTAATTAGAGGAAGAGGGAGGGACACCGTTTTTCTTGGGAAGGGAGAGGTCAGGAAAGAATGCATCTGAGTGCTGGTGCACATCACAGGAGCTTTGGAATTGGCCAATCAGACATGAATCCAAACCTCCAGCACTCATGAGCTGAGTCCTTTCAGGCAAAGGATGCTACTTCTGAGCCTCAGTTTCCTCAGGACAATGTGAATAGAATTACACCTCTCTCACAGGCAGAGTAGGAGCATTTCGGGAACGTGTCCATCTCTAGATTTCTGCTTCCCAGGAGGTCAAGTGAGACCCTCTAATGTCACTCTCCTGCAGGAGAAATACGTAGACAATGAACAAATACAAAAGTGACTCCGTAAAGGCAGTGAACAGGGATGAAAAGCATGGATGATGGGAGGGGAGCATGATCATGGAAGAAAGAAGGGAAAGAGGGTTTCCATGATTTTTAGCTTCGAATGAGTCTGAGGCCCTGCAATGCGGAGTTGCCAAAACACCACAGAAAGCCCTTGGTCTTTCTCTCCTGAAGAAATTGGGAACACGCCTGCTAAAAAATGATGAAGGAAGGAGAGACTCAGAGACGGAGAACCCCAAATTCTGTGTATAACCTCTGTCCAGGACTCCAGCTGACAACTGATCCTTGAGTGTGTGAGGCAAACATCATGAAACACAAGGAAAAAAGAATCTTACTCAGAATTCAGCTGCAGTTCAACGGGCATAGTTTGCAGTCTGTCAAACCAGCTTAATGGCCTCATCTCACACACACACACACACACACACACACACACACTCTCTCTCACACACTCTGGAAGAAATAACAGTGCCCAGACTCTCCACAGCATGACATTTGCTATGCCCAGCGGGTCATGCTAAATGACCCACAAGTCATTTGAACAAACGGAGAAGTGTGGCCAGCGCCCTGGTGAACAGACACACTCAGATTCACAACAAGCCTCGTGTTGTGCTCACAGCCAGAGCATCCTGCTACACAACATGGCGTTTATGGAGGAATGAGGATTAGAAACATCATTGCTTTTCTACCAGAAATATGGCATGACAGACGGCTGGGGAATGTCTCTCATGTGCTGAAAGAAAAGAAAAGAAAAAACAGTATTTAATGATGATTCACAGCAAAAGTATTCTTTAAAATGAAGACAAAATAAGCATTTTTCAGAGAAGGCGATTCATCCCCGACAGATCTGAACTGCATGGGATGCTAAATGCAATTCTTCACTCTGAAAGGAAATGATGCCACCTGAGAATGTTCAGAAAGCGGAAATGGCAAATTAAGCATTGCTGTAGAAGCTTTATTGCAAACTACACTGTACAAACAAACTGACAGAGGAACCAGATTTCACATCAGGGTCAAACTGGTGCAGCCCAGAAACACAAAGGGAGGAACCAGGAACCCCCAGAGAAGCCGCCCGGGGTCCTCAACCCAGCCCATGAGGTCAGTGTCTGCCAAGTTTGATGGGGATAAATGGAGATCAGGGCACTTCTATGGTCTGATTCACACCCAAGACACAGATACTGAAGACACCCAGAGTCCAGCTCTCAGGGACCGCAGGGATCTATGCTACTGACCATGTCTTCAGGAATGAAACCTACAGGCTCACACCATTATTTGGGTGTGTACAGTGCTTAAACCTTTCCTGAGATACACCTGCTGTCCCGAAGCATCCAACCCTCTTGGGCTTACTGGCTCTGTCTGAGCTGTCACCAGCCCTGGGGGTTGCACCTGGCACTCCGGCTGGCATGGGGCTGTAGAGGCCAGGTCTAGGGGGTCCTGGCCACGTCGGCCTGGCTGTGGCTTCTCGCAACACCAGAGCAGACATTCCTGATCACTTGCCATGTCCTCTGGTCTTGAACCACCAACCCCCCAAGCACTTGCTATCTCAGTAAAAGGACCAAATTAGTGACCCTGGAGCTAGGACCCTAGTTCCGCTCAACATCGTAGACCACACAACATCGACTTCCACAATGTGGAAAACGCAAGCCTTGGTGAACTTGATTTGGTGGCACACACCCAGCCCCAGTTTCAGGGGGACATCTGCACAGGCACGGGTTGCATGGCCCTTTGCACCTGGGGTGGGCCCCTGATCCTGCAGCCTCACCGGGGAGGACAAGAGTGACCCTGCCTGCAGGGTCTCTGCATGGTGCTGGATTCAGGCAGAGCTGGTGAAGCCTCCGGTGCTCGGGGCTCCTCTTCCTGGGGGAAGCAGGGCCTAACTCTGGGTAGAGACTGAGGGCCCGAGGCCCCAGCTGATGGCCTGGATATACTTCCTGACCGGCTATCAATGCTAGGAATAGAACCATGCCTCCTTCAGGAGGGTCTTGTGTCCCCACCTGGGTGCCGGCTTTCCTCCCAACTGCACCAGTGGACACATGGGGTCACACAGCCAGTTCACAGGACAGATGCAGGTGCCACACCTGGTGTGCAGGTCGGTGGAGGTCACACAGACCCTGGGCCAACACAGCGCATGTCAGCTTCACCCTGAAGGCTGTGGGAGGGGCATCACAATGTGAAGCAGAACACTGGGGGTACCACCTGCTCCTCCGTTTAGTGCTGGAAGGACCCCCAGGCAGAGATCCTGCGACCCTGATTCTGAAGGCGCTGTTCAGGAGCAGGCACGAAGATGGAAGAACCACTGACAGGAGGTGGTGGAGAGGCAGATGCTGGCGTCTCCAGGGAGCTGCTGCCAAGGTGCCTGTGGGATATTCATACTCCTCAGAGCTTCCTGAACAGGGGGCTCTTCCTAGACAGACGCCGCTCCCAAGGCTGCCTCTGGATCACGGGGCACAGACCTGGTCTCCAGTATCTCTTTTCCTCCCCATCCCCTCATTGATCCCACAGCAACTCTCTCCTGTGGTCTCTCTATCTAAACAATCTGCTGCCTGCTGGGTCCCAACCAACATGAAGAGCAAGAAAGCTACCAAGTACTAGTTTTAATTTATAGAAACATGACAGCTCACAAACATATTTTGTCCATTAATAAAGCTCTTGAAAACCAACTGTATGTGGGTTAAAGATACGGTGAATCAACTTGTGAAGCTATTTTAGAAATAAATAAAATTGGGCCAGGCGTGGTGGCTCATGCCTGTAATCCCAGCACTTTGGGAGGCCAAGTCAGGCACATCACCTGAGGTCAGGAGTTCGAGACCAGATTGGCCAATAGGGTTAAACACCGTGTCTACTAAAAATACAACATTAACTGGGTGTGGTGGTGCATGCCTGTGACCCCAGCTACTCGAGCGGCTGAGGCAAGGAGACTCACTTGAACCCAGCAGGTGGAGGCTGCAGTGAGCTGAGATCGTGCCATTGCGGGATCCAACCTGGGCAACAAGAGCGGAACTCCGTCTCAAAAAGAAAATAATAATAAATAAAAAATAAACAAAATTGATGCTTCTTCATCCTGATCACAGCTTCATCCAGTCCTTGCTCACAGCACAAAATTCCAGGCAAATGGGACAGAGTCCACATCAGTGTTCACACACCAACAGACAGAGAAAGCAAGCCACGTTTTGCGGCCACATTAAAATAGTAAAGAGAAAGAGATTAATTTTATTGACACATTTTATTTGGTCCAGTATTTCCAAAATATAATTTCAACATGCAGGTAAAATAATACAACTGTTGATGACATATTTTGCATTTTGGTACAAAGTCTTTGAAATTAAAGTACGTTTCAAATTAAAGCACAGCTCAGACTGGCAACATTTCACAAGCTTCATGTCTAAATGTCAGGAAGCCTAACATTGTTCACAACACCAGGGTGGGAGAAATGTGGAAGATGAATGTCCTGGGACTGACAGTGGAGCTGCTGAGGGGCAGGGTTTTTACAGTTCTGGAAACCTGGGTGCCAGGGCGCACATGTCAAAGATCTGCCAGGGGACAGCTGAGGAGAGAATGAAGAGAAAAAATCCCAGTGACAGTAGACAGGCTGTGGTTAATACTAAAAACAAGAATAGTGCCACCCAAAATTACAAGAAAACAGACACCGGAAAAGAATGGCAGGCACCGGACAGGACTGACAGAGAAACTAACCCAAGGAAATTAAGTAAACAGAGTGATGCCTAAAAGGTAACAAAATATCATCAGGGAAATACACAGGAACAGGCTGACCTGAGGAGGACAGATCTACTCCCTGTAACCGAAAGGTCCTGTTGAAAATAGCTGAACAAGCACAGGGGAGTGAGAATGGATGCAGATGAAAACCATCACACCAGCTGGACATGGTGGCTTACGCCTATAATCCCAGCAATTTGGGAGGCCGAGGCAGATAGATCACCTGAGGTCAGGAGTTCGAGACCTGTGGGTAACCCCCCCCATCTGGGCACCGAGGAAGAAGAGCTAAGCAGATCCCTGGCACAATTAGTGCCTGAAGAATATCTTGGTTTATAGTGTTATTACTCAGTTATTTCCTTTATATAATCCTTTATATGTAATCATATATTCATTTACAGTTGGAATAATTCGTGCCTGAAGAATATCTTATCACTCGGTTATTTCCATATATATATATATATATATCTTAGTTGATTGTCAGAGGAATGCCTAGAGCAGACACAGTATAGAGCATGAATTAAGGGGTAAACAGCTATACATATATAATCATAGCTTGCTTATAGTCAGAGGAATGTCTAGAACAGACATGGTGCAGAGCACGATTTAAGGGGAAAACAGTTATACCAGGACAAGTATCTATGGCCCAGATGGTAGTGACCCTGCCTGAAAAGGCACGTACTACATGGCAGGCCGGCCCAGGCGGCAGCGT
Organism: Callithrix jacchus; assembly: GCF_049354715.1. NCBI lineage: Eukaryota > Metazoa > Chordata > Mammalia > Primates > Cebidae > Callithrix > Callithrix jacchus. The sequence goes on from NC_133515.1 coordinate 114,277,340, forward strand.
TCTGTATTGTAAAGATACTCGCTGTATGGCAGGCTTGGAGCAAGAGTCAGTCCTCCTGAAAAGGGGTTGCAGGACCTTGCATCCAGTTCTTGTGGAAAGCTGGCCTCAGGTTAGCAAGCCCGTAAGTGTCTGAGGGCTTAAAATCCCTCTGATATAACCGCAGCTAGGTGGCTATACACCTTGTCAGCTCTGTTGCTAGGTACTAACTCAAAGCATCCTCCTATAGAAATCATTGGAAACTGCCAGCAGGTGGCTGTATACCCTGTCAGCTCTTTAGCTACTGTGCTGACTCAAAAGCATCCTCCTGTAGAATTCCTTAGAAGTAGCCTGCCCCTAGATAAGAGAAAATGCAACCTCTTCACTGTGCACAGCCCACCTCCTTGCCTCAGTGACCTAATGGGGAGGACCCTTTGCTTATCGCACACGTGATTGTCTTGACATTAACACTGTTCTTAAGATGTCCTCACTCACTACCCTGCCCCTTAACCTATACCCAATAAATACAGACGCTCTTGGAGGTTCGGGGCCTTGCCTGTCTCCGCTCATAGGTGGCGTGCCCTCCCACTCCCTCCCACCAACCTAGCTGTCTTTTCCAGTCCTTCGGTGTCTTGTCTTTTTATTTCTCGGATCCTGCGCCTCAGCACAGTGATAGGGGACACCCCACGATGCTAGTAGGGCTGACCCTACAGAGACCAGCCTGGCCAATATGGTGAAACCCTGTCTCTACTAAAAAAAAATTAGCTGGGCGAGATGGCAGACGCCTGCAGTCCCATCTACTAGGGAGGCTCAGGCAGGAGAACAGCATGAACCCAGGAGTGGAGGTTGCAGTGAGCCGAGATCGCACACCACTGCACTCCAGCCTGGGCCACAGAGGGAGACTTCGTCTCAAAAAAAACAAAAACAAAAACAGCAGGAAGGCCAAGCCCAAGATTTCCCAAACGTGATGTTTTGAGAGGAAAGTTGTGAAACACGAGAGGAAGATGCACTATATACCTAATGGATGTTCCTGGAGGTGAACACAGGAAAAATGGAGAAAAGTATCAGTGAAAACGATGTTTTCCCATAAGAAGAAACCATGACCTTCTACACTGAAATGAGAGAATGCATGTTAAGTAGCATAAACAGAAATGACCACACTGTGGAAAGATTCTAAGAAAGATCTGGGAGAGGTTAAGGCTATTTTTTTAAAAAAGTCCACCACTAGAACGTTTTAAAACAAATACGAAACTAGCTCAAAAGCTAACATATGCAATTAAAGTATATACACTTAATAATAATTCATGATGTTAAAATAATAGAATGTTCAATTTGAAAACCTCAAAGTTCGGGTATATTTTTTAAAAACTGGGAAAAAAGCATATCTGATATCAACAGTTAAAAAGAAATTAGCTGTAAGAAAATTATACATGAGAATCTCTTATATTTTTCTGAACAAGGAAGTGAAGCGTAACAACACTCGGTAAATCTCCGAAGCGAAGACAGACAGCCCTAAGCTGACCCAGACCGAGAGTGCATTGCCCTGAGGGTCCCAAGAGCAGGCACCGTCCCCAGGGCCCGCAGGCTCCGGGAAGTGGACGATGTCCCCAGGGTCCCGGGGCGGACACCGTCCCCATGAGGCTCTGACCCTTCTAGAAAGTCCCGGGTGGGAGGGAGGCTGGCGGGCCCGCACAGCACCCTGATCCTCCGAAACAATCCTCGCAAGCCCCACCCGCCGCCGCCTGCTCCTCGGTTAAAGAACTAAAGACGCCCTCGGCCTGCCGCCGGAGCGAGCACAATCCCTACACCCGGGTGGTAAGTTTCCATATTACAGGGAACACCTGGAAATACCGCGATATCTGGACCTAGTAAATGCCATGCAATTATCGCGAGAGGAAAGAAGCGCAGGTCTCGTGACGCCGGAAGATCTCACGAGAGAAGACTTGGCGCCCACCTCCGTGGATTCCGGCCAGGCCGGGTTCAGCGGTTGCTGTGAGGGCAGGCTTCCCCGCACCATGCCGTCCGCGTTCTCCGTCAGCTCTTTCCCTGTCACCATCCCAGCTGTACTCACGGTAACTCGCAGCCTGCGTAACCACCAGTTCGAGCGAGGACGGCCGAGAGCCGTCAGGTCTATCCCACAGGGCTACTCGCCTGTGGCCAAGAAGGCGGCGGTTGTGGGCGAGGTCTTGCGGCGGGGCATGCGCGCTGGGCGGAGTCCTGGGATCTGTGGGAGGGGCTTAAGCGTGCGGTGGGCGGGGTCCTGGGACCTGTGGGCGTGGGTAGGGGCGGTGGAGCCCGCACTGGGCGGGGTCCTGGGAAATGTGGGTGTGGCTCCGGGCCAGGCAGCGGAGCGCGCACTGGGCGGTGTCCTGGGTCCTGTGGGAGTGACTCGGGACCGGAAGTTGGGGCGAGCGCGCTGGGCGGGGTCCTGGGCCCTGTGGGCGTGGCTCGGGGCCGGGCCTCGAGCGTGCGCGCTGGGCGGGGTCCTGGGTCGTCGGGGGCGGGACGTTGGGGCGGAGCGTGCTCGGTAGGCGGGGCCATCACTAGGCGGGCGTGGCTGGGTTGTGTGGGCGGAGCGCGAGGGGCAGGGCTTTGTTCGTGTGGGAGGCGCATGCGGGCGAGTCTTCCGCTTTGCAGGCAGGACTTGGGTAGTGTGGGCGGATCTTGGGCAGTGTGGCGGGACGTGAGTGGTGGAGCCTAATAGTGGCACGTGGCGCGGAGGAATCCTGCCCCTGTGTGGGCGGGGCCGCGCCGTGCCTATGGTGTGTCCGGCAGGGCCTTGGGGAGCCCTTACCCCGAGTGGGTACGTGATGGGATCCGGGCAGAAAGCCGTGCTCCTCTTAACTCCCTGACTCTGGCCTTCTGGTCGGTGCATTGATGGGAGCAGATGTACTTGTGCTCTAGTCTCCTGGTGCGGCCCTGGAGAGGCCGCTGCGGTCTCCATCAGAGAGCAGTGACACTTACAGGAGTCCTGGAGGGCTGTGCCGGGCTACAGCTTGGAGTGTAGGGCTCATGCAGAAGGGCTCGCGAGGGGATGGGGAGGGTTGAGGACTGCTGGGATTGGCATCTGAGCATCAGGTGGGAACTGGGCAGCAATGGAACTGAGCTTGGCTACTGTAGGTCCTGGAGCCAGACACTGCCCCCTGGTACGGCAGTCCCGGGGAGTCCAGGAGGCAGCAGAGTGCAGCACTGTCTGGAGGGTTCAGAGTGTCGCAGAGAGGTTGGAGAAAATCAGGTCGCGCGCGTTGTGGTGGCTCAGATTCCCCAAGGCTTTCAGTACTAAGGAGCCTGAAATAACCAGCGTTTTGCCTTTGGGGCTGAGCCAAGTGCATCTCTTTGAAGAAGTCGCTTAATTTCCTTGTCATCACGAAATATCATCACTTTAGGGTTGGTGATTCCTTTCATTATACCCAGCTTAAAAACATGATTTTGTTCCACACACAAAAGGGGCACGTCAGGGATGACCTCAGTTCTGTGTGGTTGAACTTTGAATTCCATGGATTAAAGTTGCCCTGGGGGGAGAATCCTGCTTCCATCCTCCCTGTTCCTTCTCCCTTTCCTGTCCCCATGCTTCTGTGAGGCCTGACAGTGCTCTCCCCATACCTTGGTGAGTGGCCCCAGGAGGACTCAGGAGTGAGAGGCCCCTGCCCCCTGCCCCCTGCCCCCTTCCCCGGGGGAAGGCTGTGGGTGGGCCGTGAGCCCGGCCCTGCGGTGGGGGTGGGGGGCGGGGGACAGTGAGTGTCTGCTGGTGTGCTCCTATAGCAGACCGACTGGACTGAGCCCTGGCTTGTGGGGCTGGCTGCCTTCCACGCGCTCTGCCTGCTCCTCACCTGCTTGTCCTCCTGGAGCTACAAACTACAGATCGGGCACTTCCTGTGCCTAGGTGAGTAAAACAACCCAAACTGCATGACTCAGATCACTGTGTGAAGCGAAGCTGTACGTTCTGTCTGTGCCTTCAAAATACGTACATATTTTTGCAAGACCTCCCAACCCTCTGCCATGTGCCTGCTCTTAGGGCTCTCCCATATTTCACTCTTAGCAGCTCTAAAGAAAAGTTCCTTTTGGATGTGAGAATTGAAAGGAATCTGTTGAGTTCCTGTTGCCTACCAGGGAGGTGCTGAGCACCAGCTGCATGCAGGAGGGCTGAGTTTACACACAGGAGGGTTGAGTTTACACACAGGAGGGCTGAGTGTACACGCCGGAGGGCTGAGTTTACACACAGGAGGGCTGAGTTTACACACAGGAGAGTTGAGTTTACACACAGGAGGGCTGAGTGTACACGCCGGAGGGCTGAGTTTACACACAGGAGGGCTGAGTTTACACACCGGAGGCTTGAGTTTACACGCAGGAGGGCTGAGTGTACACGCCGGAGGGCTGAGTTTACACACAGGAGGGCTGAGTTTACACACCGGAGGCTTGAGTTTACACGCATGAGGGCTGAGTTTACACGCCGGAGGGCTGAGTGTACACGCCGGAGGGCTGAGTTTACACTCCGGAGGGCTGAGTGTACACGCCGGAGGGCTGAGTGTACACGCCGGAGGGCTGAGTTTACACGCAGGAGGGCTGAGTTTACACTCCGGAGGGCTGAGTGTACACGCCGGAGGGCTGAGTTTACACGCAGGAGGGCTGAGTTTACACGCAGGAGGGCTGAGTTTACACGCCGGAGGGCTGAGTTTACACACAGGAGGGTTGAGTTTACACACAGGAGGGCTGAGTTTACACGCAGGAGGCTTGAGTTTACACGCAGGAGGGCTGAGTGTACACGCCGGAGGGCTGAGTTTACACGCAGGAGGGCGGAGTTTACACGCAGGAGGGCTGAGTTTACACGCCGGAGGGCTGAGTGTACACGCCGGAGGGCTGAGTTTACACACAGGACGGCTGAGTGTACACGCCGGAGGGCTGAGTGTACACGCAGGAGGGTTGAGTTTATACGCAGGAGGGTTGAGTTTACACATAGGAGGGCTGAGTTTACACGCAGGAGGCTTGAGTTTACACGCAGGAGGGCTGAGTGTACACGCCGGAGGGCTGAGTTTACACGCAGGAGGGCGGAGTTTACACGCAGGAGGGCTGAGTTTACACGCCGGAGGGCTGAGTGTACACGCCGGAGGGCTGAGTTTACACACAGGACGGCTGAGTGTACACGCCGGAGGGCTGAGTGTACACGCAGGAGGGTTGAGTTTACACGCAGGAGGGCTGAGTTTACACACAGGACGGCTGAGTTTACAAAGTGCTGTTCTTTACACAAGATGCATCCTCAGGGCAGCCCTGCTCTGAATGGGAGGAAGATTGCAAACTGCGGAAAAAACGTTCTGTGCATAAAATAAGGCATTGCCCAACTTGGTTTCAAAGATAAGGGCTCCAGAACTTGGAGAAGTTAAGGAGCTGCACAGGTTGACTGAGGAAGATTATTCAGAAAAGCTGAAGTATGGCACAGGGTGTGAAGGGTGAGTAAGATGCTAGTAAGAAAAACAGGGAGCAGGTGACAGCCTGGGGAGGTGACGAGCAGAGACTGAGGTGGATGGAAGGCGTGGGTCAGGGGCAGAGAAACTGCCAGCCCTGCGGGACCTAAGCACTTCTGATGCTGAGCACTGCAAACACGTGTGGGTAGGAGAGGCGAGGAGGCCTGGAGGCCTGGTGCAGGCTCCTCTTGACTCTGGCATTGGAGAGACACCGAAGATTTTGCTTGGTAATTAAAAACAACAACTAATTTTAGGTAAGTTTAGTCAGCTGGCTGTGTGCAAAGCAGGAAATCCAAGAGCTGATCTTAGAAAGACTGGAGAAGTGATGAGTGTTGGCATATCCTGTGCAAGTGAGGCGGTCAGACCGAGCTGTGTATCAAGGGTGCCCTGAGGAGTACTGGGGTGGCCCAGGGAGACAGGGCTCCTTCACCTCCCACAGCTTCCTGGGGGACACAGCACCAGAGATTTATCACAGGCCTGTGTTATTATCACAGTGACAAATGTTGCAATGGAAAACCAAAAGCACAGTGAAACTGGAGGAGTGGCCTGGTTTAAATCATGCAGCCTCCTGTGATCTCAGGGCAAACAGGTGCAGAGGCAGGAGCCAGGCAGCAAGACGCTGGCAGCGGTGGGAGCGAATGCCCCATGCAGAGGCCTGAGGCAGGCACCTCAAAGAAAGGGGATGGCTTCACCAGGTGAGCTCCTGGATCTGAACAGCTTTCTCAGCTTGGGAATTGCACAGGAGATTGATGTTTTCGAGGATAAGGGGAAGGATGACTGCTTTCACACCGGGGTAATACTAGACACTGTGCTGCCTGCCGTTTGTACATTTCCTGTGATCTCAAACCAACCTTAGAGTTGGATTTTAGTTGCCCATTTTTATAAATGAAACACACAGAGGTTCTCTGACTCCCTCAGCTACACAGCTTATAATCAGCACCATCAAGATTCAGGATTCAGAGTCCGCTCCAGGGTGTATTTCAGGAACAGCTGGGAAGAAGCACCTGGTGGCACCCCGCCCCCGCCCACTGTCCTCCTGTGCCCACCACTTCCTATGTTAGCCCACCCTCCTCCTGTGCCCTGCTGTCCTGCTCCTTCTGTCACTCTCTGGCCCTCCTCCTCTTCCTCTTGTTCCACCTCCTTCTCCTTCTCTTCCCTCCTCCTCCTCCTCCTCCTCCTCTTCCCCCTCCCAGGCCCTGCCCTCCCCTCTGGTTCTTTCTCTGTGCTTTCCCTTGCTCTGCTTTATTGGGTTCATTCCTGGAGGAAGGCAGTGAAGGGACTGCTACCCTAACCCTAACCCTAACCCCTAGTTTAATCTGCTTTTGGATGTGGATCAAGAAGAATGAAAGGATTTTTACATTTTGATTTACCTTAGAAGTTAAAGCATTACATTTTTTTAAATTTGCCAAATGATTATATTTTATTTAATTTTTTGGTAGCATGGATCACTGTCTCATGGGTTTGAGTCCCAGCGTTATCCGTGAATTAGCTGGAGACCCTGGGCCAGTCCCTAAACTCTGTGTGCTCCTGGGAGCACAGTGGCCTCGCCTGCCCCCACCAGCTGCTGGCCTCCCTCCTGTGCCTTTGCCTCCAGCACCCCCAAAGCTGTTTGCTCCCCTCCTGTGGTCATCTTGGTGGCAGTGCCCCAGGGCAGCCTGGGACATGTAAGCGTGAAAAGGGGTCTTGTGGCTCTCGGCTCCTGCTGCTGTGTCCTGTGGGGTTGAACTGTGGCTGCTGGCCCTGGGGAAATGCAGGCGGTGCAGCCATGCCTGGGTGCAGCCTGGGGCCTCAGGGCACTTCCGGCTGTGGCTCTGCAGCTGCTGAGCTGAGCTCGGGCTCTGACTGAGCCATAGATTGCTGGAGCACTGGAGTACTGTTGGCCTTGGTTTTCTTTCTGCTAAGAGGGCGAGTCCTATAACTTGACACTGTTAGGATGTTTACCTGACATTATGTTTAGAATTAAAGTGACATTTCTATTCAGTATTCTGCTATAAAGAATGTATAACTTTATAACCAGTAATAATGGGTCATCTAAATTCTAACATGACTTATATCTTCCTTCAGTAATCTTAGTCTACTGTGCTGAATACATCAATGAGGTGGCTGCAATGAACTGGAGGTGAGCTGTCCCCAGACCTGTGACCAGGTCTCTGCAGGGGTGTCCCCGGAAACCGCCCTCACAGCCAGGGAGACTCTAGGAGGAGACAGTGAAACCTAACACAGCAACCGCGCACACGCTGGGCCTGTGCGTGCAGGGGGTGTGGGCTCCAGGGCGGCTCCGTAAGTGCTTTACCAAAGCCAGAGCAGCCCTTTCTGAGCACAGAGCAGCAGGGTGATGCTGGCGGAAGCCTCTGATGGCACAGCCATGTGAGGCCATGAGAATGTGAGCTGCTGATTAGAAACAGTGTTTTAGAGAACATGGTCCACGCTGGTCTCGGCCGTGCCCTGCCCCTGGGACTGTGGCGGCTGCTCCATGGGGAGTCTGGACCCCAGTACGGGGCTCCGGGTGGTCTGGGACGCCTGCCGCCTCACCCCCAGCCCCAAGTTCTGATGTCAGGGGACACCGCTGCTGGTAGCCCTGGCCCTGCGTTCTCTGCTCCCCCTCCATCCCTGGCCTCACCCCAGGGAACTGGGACCCAGCACCTGCCCAGGGTGAACTGCACAGCCTCTGTCAGGTAATACCCACCTGGCCTTACTGTTTTCGAATGGCCTGTGAGGTAAAAATGGTTTTTACATTTTAAAATATAAAGCAAAAATAAAACTGCCAGACTCTGAGCAGGAAGGAGCTGAGACTGTGGCCTCATGGCCCATAAGCCCTAAGCGCTGACCGTGGGCCCTCATTGAAAGGGTTGCTGAGCACTCCCTGAAAGCCTGAAAGCCTTTGCTTAGACTCGTCCGGTTTCCCGAACCCTCCCCTGACTCTGCCTCCTGCCTGCTCAGCCTTTCTCTCCAGGGCAGCCTCCCTGCAGCTGGAGCACGCTGTCTCTTTCCGGCTCCTCCCTCCTCCCTTCTTAGCAGTAAGTGGCTCCCTGGGGACCACGCCTCTCCTCCTGGACACAGGGCCTTCACATGGCTCAGTCCCAGGAGTGGTGCTCTGTCCTCGATGACCCTGACCTTGTACGGAGGCTGGCACAGTGCCTTCCTCCTCCCTGAAGCCCTCTCACACCCAGCTCCAGGGTGTAGCGCCTTCCTGGCTCCTCCCTTCCTGTGGCCTCAGCCTCCTGGCTTTGTGCTTCTCCGGCATCTCCTGATAGCAGAAGTGCTGGGTTTCCTGCCTGCTGCACTCACTGGACTGGGCACCAGGATGTCTAACAGATGTCTCAGAATTCACACTTGAGGCTGACTGTTCTGCTCCCCCTTCTTTATAGAAGTATCTTCTCCCTCAGCTTCTTAGACCAGAGATGTCACAGTGCATCATTCAGGAGAATGCTGTCCCTCCACCTTTAAGGCCAGCCATGAGCCCACTGCGTTCCATGCCCTTCACCCCAGCTTTGCCAACCTGCTGCTGACACGCAGCCCCTAAGCCATCCCCATACTGCTCAGCCTCTTGCATGTCTGAGGAGGCACGGGCCTCAGCTGGGCACTGCCCCTCAGAACGTTCCAGAGTGTCCCAGGTCACTCCGAGCAAACGCGGAGTCATGCAGTGGTGCCCTGTGGCCTCCTGCTAGCTCTGTCCCAGCCGCTCATAGCTGTGCCTGTGAGTCCACGAGGCCCCCTCACCCCACAGCCTTCACGTTTCTGTGTAAGCGCAGTCACCACATGCTTGGACTGGCTGCCTCTTAATTCTGGGCCTCCCATGGTCTAGAGTGAAAGTGCCAGTGAGGCGGGAACCCCGTGCCCACAAGGCGTTGACCCGCTGCCCGCTGCACATCATTACCAGCTCTGTGTGGGGTGTTTCCCGTGCTGGCTGCTGAGAGCAGAATAAACAGCCACGTGCAGATCCTCTGCCCTCCCTGGCGCTGCATGTTTGTGCAAGAGCAGATCTTCCGCCTCCCTCCGTCTCTTCTGCTAAAGAGGTGCTTGTGCTGGCAGCAGGACGGCTGCTGTGAGAGCCAAAGGGATGGGAGGGTCCCAGTGCGGCTGTGGAGTGGACGCAGCTGCTCTCCCTTCCTCATTTACGGGGATTATTGATGTTACTTTGTAGGTTCTAAGGATTTCAGGTCATCAGTGTCTTCCAGCTGAGGTCAGATGTGCTGCTGACCCAGAGGGGATGCTGGGTGTCATCTCCCTGCCTGGGAGGCCTCTGGGTCTTCCCCATGCTACAGGGTGGGGTCTCTCTGCCTGGGAGACTCTGGGGTCTTCCCTGTGCTACAGGGTGGGGTCTCCCTGCCTGGGAGACTTCGGGGTCTTCCCCGTGCTGCAGGGTGGTGTCTCCCTGTCCTGTGAGCCAGGGTGTTTTCTTCATGGGCATTGCATTTGGGACAGTACAGTGGATGATGGCTGCCCCCAAGGGTGGGCTCAGTGAGGGGGTTGCTTCCACCTCAGTCCACAGCAGCTTTCTCCAGAGTCTTAGTAAAATAAACAGTGTCACTAGAACTTTTTTTGCTGTATTGCCTAGTAATGTTTTGCTTTTGTTTTTTGAACAGATTATTTTCAAAATACCAGTATTTCGACTCCAGGGGCATGTTCATTTCTGTAGTATTTTCCGCGCCGCTGCTGGTGAATGCCATGATCATTGTGGTGCGTACAGATACTCCCCTGGCTTTCTTCGTGTGTGTCTTTTTCAAATTTAAACATGTTCCGAACTATTGTGTTTAGATTTTGTGGGTACGGAAGACGCTGAGTGTGATGACTGATCTGAAGAAGGCACAAGAGAGAAGGAAGGAGAAGGAAAGGAGAAGGAAAGAAGACTGAGAGGCAGCAGCCGCCTGGAGTCTGCGTCCCTCCGTCCCCCCCGGCTGCTCCAGGTGCCAAGCTGCACGTGGCATGGGCGTCCTTCCACCTGACCCGTGGTTTGGAAAACGGTGGTTTTATTTTAATAGCCATGGTGACAGGTACACAGGGAAGTTGGCTTTTCAGTATCCATCAGGACATGTGTCTTCAGGCGTCTGGTCTTTGTAGTCAGGCCATGGGAACCGTCTCTGCAGAGCTTTACAACTGGGAGTTTGAGTTGAAGAAGTCCATGTCGCCTGTGTAACTGGTACTCACTATGTCCTGTTCACAATATTAAATACGAAACTCAGTAATAAACAGTGCCACCCTGCACATGGGCACCATGCCCTCCTCTTGGTCTGTTTTCTAGTGCATGCAGTGGTTCGCAGTAGACAGCATTTTTACCTTCCAGGACATGGGGCAAAGTTTGGAGACACTTTTGGTTGTTACTGGAGGTGGGGGGAAGTGGGGGCTCCTGGCCTCTCCTGTGGAGCCCAGGGGTCATGCAGAACATCCTATGTGCCTGGGTCAGCCGCACCACTCACGTGGCTTGACATGAAATGTCAGCAGTGCTGGGGCAGAGAGACCTTGGGAGGAAGCTCTTGGAAAAGATGTTGTATCTTGGTTTGATGAACCAATTCCCAAGAGGCTAGGTCCTCGCTAACAAAGGTATGGGCTGCTCGAGTGAAAGCAGAGTGGAAGTCCTGCAGTCAGCACTCCGTGGAGAGCGTCTTTCCTGAGTGTCATGGTGTCCTGTTGGTTCAGGTGCTCGGGAACACAGTGCTCTCCGTTCTGTTAGGGCAGGCATACTGTTACTTTGCGACATCCACTTAATGAAGTAGCTCCTGCCCAGTCGCCTTTGGTTCCTGTCTAATCTGGACCTGCAGTGTGAGAATGACAGGTGGTTAGAGACCCAGATATTTAAAAATAGGTGTTCAATAGGGAATGCTCAGTGTGCATCTTATCTGATAGCATGCCTATTGTGCATTTCTGAAAGTTACTAACTCAAAATGTAATTAGCACAGTTAACTTAGAGTGGACAAGCTTGGAAGAAAACGAGGTGCAGAGATTGCCAGCCAGGTCTGTGCCCCTCTCAGGCCTTTGTGGCTGACAAGTGGGACAGGAAGATGATTAAGGCGACTTGTCCTCCCCCAGCATTGTCCAGGGCTGCTGTGAGGATATTTGACTTAGCTAACACAAAATAAACCAGGGAGATTTTAGAGACTGTACATTTTTAGTGTGTAACGTTTTCACCATCTGATATGGTTTGGCTCTGTGTCCCCACCCAAATTTCATCTTGAACTTTGATCCCCACGTGTCGAGGGAGGGACCTGGTGGAGGTGATGGGATTGTGGTGTTGGTTTCCCCCATGCTGTTCTCCTGATAGTGAGGGAGTTCTCACGAGATCTGATGGTTTTTAAAATGGCCCTTGCTCTCACTCGCTCTCTTCCTGGCCTGTGAGGAAGGTGCTTACTTCCCCTTTGCCCTCTGCCATGATTGTAGGTTTCCTGAGGCCTCCCTCCCATGTGGAACTGAGTCAATTAAACCTCTTGATAAACTATCAGGTCTCAGATAGTACCTTTATAGCAGTGTGAGAACAGACTAATACATCATCCATATGTTATTTGAGCTCAATACGGGGCCATGTGATTGAATCTCAGTTTGACTGTGATAAAATAGTGTAGCAGTTTTGCTAGCTTTGCCTGAATCTAATGCTGATGACGTGTCAGTGTGAAACCATGGCGTGTGTTCTTTGGTTTCCACTCAGAGTATATACCTCTGTGTTTTGGAACAGTTACACTTTGTTTTCATAAAAACAACCTTCACTGTTTGTAACTGTGTAGTAAGTTTGTATGCAGTGCCTTCAAATGCGTTGTTAACAACTGTCTTGATATGTCGTCTTCATGTTAGGGAAAGTGAGAGAAGCGAAATGGTCAGCAGTTGAGTGGTTTACGAAAGCACAGATGCGATCCCACTTTGCTGTGCTGGAAGTCACACAGCACTGGCTCCACAAATGTGGGTGACTCACTGGAGGTCTTCCCCTGTTTAAGTGGAACGAATGTTGTTACTCATAAAGTACAGAAAAGGAAGTTTGGTATAAAAACATGTTTTTCACATTCCAAATCTGCTGCACCTTACATTTAGCTATGCAATAAAGTAGATCGTTAATAGCATGTAGTATTTTTTTTTTTTTTCAAAAAATGGTATTTGTTTTGTATCTTACCGTAACGTGAAACAGGAGCACCTGGTGCTGCACTCCACCTTTGGCTGGCAGGTCCCTTTGCTGCAGCATCTGGTGCTGAATTTTACAAACAATGCAATTGTGTCGTTACCAGCAGAAGAAAGTCCACTCGCACAGATAACGCGTATCAAATCAGAAAGCAATGGCAGCCTGAATGGCCAGCTTCTGTGAGAAATCAAGTGGCAAGGACATGTTAACACATTCTCTCTCTTTACAAAACAATATGTGAATTGTAAAAAAAATAATAATACAGGTGGGGTAGGAATTCAGGATAAGGAGCTCGGTGGTGGTAGTTGAGTGGAATGCTTGAAGACAGATGAGAGTCGCCATCACAGATGTGTTGGTCAGGCCCAAGCATCAGAGGCTTCCTCGTCTGGACTTTGGTGAAGCACCCTTCTTTCATGGGGCTAGAACACATTTTCGGGGCAGCCTTCCTCTCTACTGAAGCAGTGAGAACCAGTGACTAGCCATGCCAATAGATGTCCTCATCTAAAGAGCAAAGATGTTATAAAAACCCTCTCATGTTGAATGAATGGTTATTATAAAATGTGTTTTGATTTCAAGAGTGTGAAGAGAGTCAGGAGTCCCCAGGACCACCCCAGGATGACACCCTGGAGAGACTCCCAGACTCAGAGCAGTGCTCACAGTCAGGGCTGTGGTTACCACAGTGAAAGGCTGTGGATTAAAATCAGCAAAGGGGATGAAGCCCAGGAGAGACCAGGCACAAGTTCGCAGGCATCCTCTCCAGTGGGCCCCCAGGCCTGCACGCAGCCCTCCCAGCAGCCGTGGGAGCACATGAAGGGCCTGCGTCCATCAGGGAAGCCTCCTGGACCTGCATGCCGGGTTTGTGGCTACAAGGACATGGAGCCCTGGGCTCACATCCTGTCACAGAGCCACGTAGGGAGGAGGAAGTTACTGAACATCTAAGTCATCAGAGTCATCTAAATGGTGCTGGCGCAGTGCTTGCTGGAAGGTCATGGCACTATGGAGAATGGCACAGCAGCGGGACCCTTTCATAGCCAACAGGCGCTTGCATCTGAGGCAAATGAGAGGATGAGGGGACCCTGCAGAGATCGGGGTCTCCCAGGCAGGGAAACAGCCACTGGGAAGGTCCTAAGGTGGGGCCCTGTGGCCTGTTCAGGACAGAAGGACACTGGGCAATCCCAGCAGGACATCAGTGCAGCGAGATGGGGGTGAGCACAACACAGGCCCCAGCCCTGCAGAAGTGCCAGCTCCTGAGCGGCATGGCTGTCCTCCAGGGTCTGCACAGGAGACAGGCCAGGACTGCCTGTGCGTTCAGCTCATGGCTTTCAGCTTGTGGCTCTGCTGCCACGTGGAGAATGGACACAGGGAAAGGCTGGGCCAGAGGGAGAGTGGGCGGTAGTCAGGGCTCTGTGTTCTCAGTCTTGCCCTTGGTGAGGGGACAAGGCATGGAGCTGCCCTGAGCCCTTCATCTGCAGAGGGAACAGGAGGGGACAAGGCATGGAGCTGCCCTGAGCCCCTCATCTGCAGAGGGGACAGGAGGGGACAAGGCATGGAGCTGCCCTGAGCCCCTCATCTGCAGAGGGGACAGGATTGCTGTTCATTTCCCTTTAGGGGATCAGGTGCTTGGTAGGAGGCAGGCAGACCTCAGAGTTCGACCACACCGGCAAGTCGGGTCCTGGGGAGGACGGGGCTGGGCTCCACGTGCAGGGTTCTAGGAGGCAGGAAGGGAGTGAGCCAGGGCAGAGCAGAGGACCCAGGGGGTGGCGTGAAGGTGTCTCCAAGCCCTGGTCACTGCATGGGAGGGCAGGATGGGGCAGGGAGACCCAGGCAGGCTATGGGTGCCATGCCTTGGTGGCAGCTTGTTCCAAGTGGGGCTGGAACAACTGACAGATCTCTCAGTGTGGCTCGCTCACAGCCTGGCTCGTGGGTTGCGGATCTCTCAGTGTGGCTCACTCATGGCTTGTGGTTTACAGATCTCTCAGTGTGGCTCACTCATGGCTTGTGGGTTACAGATCTCTGATCATGGCTCACTCATGGCCTGGCTCGTGGGTTGCGGATCTCTCAGCGAGCGTCCTCGTCGGCCTGCTCAGCTTTCTAGCTCCTCTTTCCGTCGTTGCAGTTTCACAGCAGCCAGTACAGTTTGATCTTTCCTCACTTTCGGAAAACCTGTGGCTACTATAGTCTTCAAATCATGCTGTCATTAGAAATTGCACAGGACCTATGCCAAGGGAGGCGCTGACTGGCACAGATCCTGGCACAGGCCCTGAAAGGAACCTGAGAACAGGGAAGGAGCCCCCTGCAGCCTTCAGGCAGCCAAGCAGAGACCTAAGTCCAAGCATGTGGCCACAGGGTCTGCTCTATAAGTCTCAGGGCTATCACCTTCTGCTTCAGTCTGGGTCAAAACAGCCTTCAGCAGCTTCTGCTCTATCTGAGTGAGCTGAGTGTCTGCTCCCTGGGTCTTGTCGTGCATGAGGTTGATGCTCCATCTGAGTGAGTCGTGTGTCTGCCTCCATGGGTCCTGCTGTGATTTGGGTTGATGCTCCATCTGAGTGAGCTGAGTGTCTGCATCTCTGGATCCTGTTGCATGTGGGTTTGGTTGATGCTCCCTCTGACTGAGCTGGGTGTCTGCATTTCTGGGTTTATGGATCCTAAGCCCAGCTCACTCACGACCTGGCTCGTGGGTTATGGATCCCTGAGCGTGGCTCACTCACGACCTGGCTCGTGGGTTATGGATCCCTGAGCGTGGCTCACTCACAGCCTGGCTCTCGGATTACGGATCTCTGAGCGTGGCTCACTCACGGCCTGGCTTGTGTGTTATGGATCCCTGAGCGTGGCTCACTCATGGCCTGGCTCATGGGATATGGATCTCTGAGCGTGGCTCACTCACGGCCTGGCTCGTGGATTACAGATCTCTGAGCGTGGCTCACTCACGGCCTGGCTTGTGGGTTATGGATCTCTGATTGTGGCTCACTCACGGCCTGGCTCGTGGGTTACGGATCCCTGAGCATGGCTCACTCACGACCTGGCTTGTGGGTTACGGATATCTGATTGTGGCTCACTCACGGCCTGGCTTGTGGGTTATGGATCTCTGATTGTGGCTCACTCACGGCCTGGCTCGTGGGTTACGGATCCCTGAGCGTGGCTCACTCACGGCCTGGCTTGTGGATTATGGATCTCTGATCGTGGCTCACTCACGGCCTGGCTTGTGGGTTATGGATCTCTGAGCGTGGCTCACTCACGGCCTGGCTTGCGGGTTACGGATCTCTGATCGTGGCTCACTCATGGCCTGGCTTGTGGGTTATGGATCCCTGAGCATGGCTCACTCACGGCTTGGCTTGCGAGTTATGGATCTCTGAGCGTGGCTCACTCACGGCCTGGCTTGTGGGTTGTGGATCTCTGACTGTGGCTCACTCATGGCCTGGCTCATGGGTTGTGGATCTCTGAGCATGGCTCACTCACGGTCTGGCCCTCCACATGCTGCTTTTCCCTCTGCCTCATCCATGTTTGGTTATTTCATATATAACATTGTCTTTGGAACAGGAGGAAATTGTTAAATGTCAATTTGCTGCCCCTGTTTTTCTATAAGTCTATCTTCTATGAAGTAATGTAGTCCTGTTTATATGATGCAATTTCACTGTATAACGTTATTTTCAGTGCCTGCATAGTAAACAAATGATAGGGGTATAGGCTGTATTTACTTAACCAGTTACTGATACTGAGATGCAGAATTTGATCAACACAGAAATCTCCAGCCTCACAGCCCTACATTTCCACTATTGTCCTGGAATAAATTCTTACAGGTGAAATTCAGCCAACGTATATGACGCATGTGGCAGTTGGTAAATGTTGCTAAATCAGGTTTCAGAAAGCGTGGCCAGTACTGATTGTACGCATTTCCTGGAGTTCTTGCCTGCACCAAGTGGCAACATAAAGAAGAAACTGTTCTGATTACTAGGTGAAAGTTTTATCTCACTGTTTTAACTTGCACTTCGGTGGTTACCTGTGAGGTTTAACATTTTTCAAATGATTGTTTGCATTCTGCATTTTTTAGTGAATAATCTGCTCATATTCTTCTCTCTCTCTCTCTCTTTTTTTTTTTTTTTTTTTTTGCAATATGGGCTTTTAAAACCCTACTTCTAATTTTATGTGTTAAAACTGGTAACACATAGAGGGCAGAAATATGTTACTAGTCTGCAGTTTGGCTTCCGCTTGTGTTGAAAAGGTTTTAGAAGGTTGAAGAGTTTTATGCTTTATGTATCATCAGGAACTGTGAAGAGCTGAGGCTGCGTCTCCTCACAAGCTGACAGGTGAGCCGTGAAGAGCCCACGGCAGGGAAGTTGGTTTAAACCAGTTACAACAGCACACACGTGGCACCATCCTTATGATGTTACCTGTTACTTAGTTCACACTGATCCGTGGCTGGTGTTTAAATGCTTTCCTAGTTCATTTCATCCATTACACAAATGCTTGTGAAATGCCCAGGCAGCACCGTTGCCGCCTCCTCAAGCTTCCAAACCCAACATCCTTTTGCCCAAGCATCCAGGTACAGAAGGGGGACCTGAGACATCGTGAATTTGAAGCCAGAAGCCACGGTTTTTCTAGGAATAGATTTACTTGTTAAGAACTGAGGTACCTTCATAGATAAAGTTACTCATGTTGGCTTTTTTGCTCTTTAAATTCTTCTCTGTAAGTTACTGATGTGACAAATCAGATATTACATTTCACACAGCTGATACATTGACAAGGCAGCGTCCATCCAGGAATCTCTCAAAGTATACCTGGCACATATTAGAAGCATGTAAGTTCTGAAAAGTACTGAGTGGTCATTTGTGGGGCCTTGTCTCCCCTGCCCCTGTCCTTTGTAACTGATGACCTCAGGTTGGGCTGGGATGGGTTTGTGTCTTCCACCAACCCTAGGCCGCACACGGGGCTCGTGGGTGAGTCAGAGGCTTCCCCCGACCCCCTGTAGCCGCAGTCCTGAGCAAATGAGAGAGAAGCAGCATGGGGCCTGGGAGTGGAGGGGCAGCCTGGGTGGCTGTGGGTTCCCTGCTGCATCAAGGGCACACGGCGCTTTCTCATTGGTTACCCTCCTGAGTCGGCACCGCTGTCCTGGGAGTTTTACAATCCCCATCCTATGGGGAGTCACCTTTGTATCGACAGCACATTGAAATGTGTGTGCAGTTAGTGGATTTTCCAGGGTAAGAGCTGCAAGCTGTTGTGGAATTCTGCACATTCATTCATGGTCATTGTAAAAATGTGTTCATGAGAACCCTTGGGAGGCACTGACATGTCTGACAATAGATTCTGAGTGAAGACACTTCTTGTGATGACCACAACACATGATCAATTTTACAAGAGCCTCGGCTCTGTGGGGATCGCTCCTGCGAAGGGCCCTTGACAGGACCCTCGCCATCTTGAGCTTGAGCCCATACACGTTTCTCCTCTCCTGGAGGCTGTTGAGCTAAGGGAAAGGAGGAAGTCTGGTTGCACTGATTTTATAAACATCAATCTTTGCCTCTGACATTTGCAACAGAATGGGTGAGCTCAGGCCTTGTGGTCTAATGAGACATTGTATGGGTAGACATTGTGTGCCTCCTAGTTCCTTCTCTGCACAATAACTGTATGACTTCATTTACCTCTGCTAACTCAGTCATATTGTTTGCATATGATCCTATATGAATAGGCAAGGTTAGAAGGACATTTGGAAAGGTCCAGCTGTACCTTGTTAACAATCTTACTTGCTTGCTTAACTGATTTTAGAGAAACACATGTTTAGATTTATGACCCCCTTTTTGCAAGCTTTATTGTCCCTTTGCTATATACCCTTTGATTAAGAGTCATACTTTCTGTACCCCTTTTCTTGTGTTTTTTTTGTTCTTGATTTTATTTCAAGATACAATGGAATGTACGTCACTCCTCAAACACTGAAAGGTATATAACCTGTAGTTTGCACAAATAAACTTGCTGTCTTGGCACTTCTTGCTCCGGCATTGCCTGGCAGTCCTCAAGACCCCGCTCTCTATCTATCTTTTCTTCCGCGCACTCCCTCTTCCAGGTTAAGAACACTTGAGTGGGGCCGAGGCTCTCTGCTGGACAGAAGCCCCCCGGCAGACGTGCCGGACCCCCACACGGCTCTACTGGGCATGGTGATGATAGACTTCAATTTCAGTTTCCCTTTAGAAAAGGCACATAGGAATGCGCGACGTAGTTATAAGATCACTGTAAGGATCAAAAGATATGCATTAGATTCCCTAAGCTGCATACCTATTAACAGCTCTGATGGGGCTGGCAATGCGGTGCTGCCGATCTGGTCCCCAGAATGGCATGGGGCATACAGAATGCGTCCTGTGCCGCTCACTCCAGGACCCCGAGTGAGAAAAGGAAACGTGACACGTAGCAGCCGTGTGGAAGAGCAGCCCGACCCGACACGGGGCCAGAGTCTTGGGTCCTGCACACGTCGGGCTCCTGAGCTGTAGGAGGGAAACCTCCGGACCTTGGGTGCCATGTCTCCTTTGGCTCTGCAGGGCTTTACCAGTTCATTCCCCGTTCCATCTGGGGAAGGCGTCTTTCCCACTAGCCCTCCAGAGGGCACCACAGCACCATGCCAGAGGCCCCTGTTTGGCTGCTTGGGGAAAATTTCTGTCACTTACTCTGAAACAGCAGCACCAGAAGCTAAAGGGAATGAGCCAGGAAGCACAGTGCCTCGGTTTCCTGTGTTTATTTGAATGAAGTTAACCACACCCCAAGTCAGTTGTAAAGTCAGTTTCTGGGCAGAAACAAACCTAGACACACACATGTGAACACAGACACACGTGCACACATGTGAACACAGACATGCGCACATGTAGGCACCTGGAGATTTCCCTTTTCTGTTACATTAGAAAACACCTGTGCTGCGCCTCCACCCACACAGATAATGCTGTGAATTAATAAGTGCATTCCAGATGTTTTTGTTTTGAGACAGAATCTCACTCTGTTGCCCATGCTGGGGTGCAGTGGCACAATCTTGGCTCAGTGCAATCCCTGGGTTCCAGTGATTCTTCTGCCTCAGCCTCCTGAATAGCCGAGATTATAGGCACCGGCCACCACACCTGGCTAATTTTTTTTTTCTTTCTATTTTTAGTAGAGGCGGAGTTTCACCATGTGGGCCAGGCTGCTCTTGAACTCCTGACCTCAGGTGATCCACCTGCCTTGGCCTCCAAAAGTGATGAGATGACAGTGTGAACCACCGCGCCCAGCCCAGGAACAGTTTTTAAAGTAGAGCTATCCAGTGAAGTAACAGGTTAAGAATGGAGGGACTGAGAAGCTGTTCTGGGGGGGCTGTGCTGCGATCTGTGGTGAGCCTCACAAGATGCTGCAGGTCTGAGGAGCTGATGGCTTCTGCCTGCTGGACACTGGGAGGCTCAGACTCATGAGGAGGAAGGACGAGGAGCCCCACCATGGTGCTTGACAGGCTCCCGGCCTCAGAAATTACTTTTTTTTTTTGAGACAGAGTCTCACTGCGTCGCCCAGCCTGGAGTGCAGTGTCTTGATCTTGGCTCAGTGCAGCATCTGCCTCCCGGGTTCAAGCAATTCTTGAGTAGCCTCAGCCTCCTGAGTAGCTGGGACTTGTGCCACCATACCCCACTAATTTTTGTATTTTTAGTAGAGACAGAGTTTAACCATATTGGGCAGGACAGTCTTGATCTCCTGACCTCGTGATCCTTCACCTTGGCCTCCCAAAGTGCTGGGATTACAGGCATGAGCCACCACACTTGGCCACAAAACTTTTTTTTTTTGAGACAGAGTTTTGCTCTTGTTACCCAAGCTGGAGTGCAATGGCGCAATCTCAGCTCACCTAAACCTCCGCCTCCTGGGTTCAAGCAATTCTCCTGCCTCAGTCTCCTGAGTAGCTGGGACTACAGGCATGTACCACCATGCCCAGCTAATTTTTGTATTTTTAGTAGAGACGGGGTTTCACCTTGTCGACCAGGATAGTCTCGATCTCTTGACCTCGTGATCTGCCCGCCTCGGCCTCCCAAAGTGCTGGGATTACAGGCGTGAGGAATTACTGTTAAGTAGAGAGTAGAACTCAGAACAAAGGGACATGCTCTTCTCTTGGCCTCAGCTGTGGGCTCAGAAGACTGGGGCGACTGGAAATGGCCATGGGAAATGAGGGCAAGGCTGCACTAGGGCAGGAGCCTTGCCCAGGGCCCACCTGCACCCTCTGGGTTGAGCCTCTGCAGCTCCCGGTGCACTGTGGGAGCAGGTACACAGCAAGGAGCAGGGGTGCAGCAGGGAGTGGGGGCACAGCAGGGAGTGGGGCACAGCAGGGAACGGGCACAGCAGGGAGTGGGGGCACAGGAGTGGGCAGGGGCACAGGAGGGAGTGAGGGCACAGGAGGGAGTGGGGGCACAGGAGGGAGTGGGGGCACAGCAGGGAGCGGGCACAGCAGGGAGTGGAGGCACAGGAGTGGGCGGGGGCAAGGAGGGAGCAGAGGCACAGCAGGAATTAAGTGCATAGTAGGGAGTAAGTGCACAGCAAGGAGCAGGGGCACAGCAGGGAGCAGGGGCACAGGAGGGAGTAAGTGCACAGTAGGGAGCAGAGGGGGGCCACAGCAAGGATGGGGGCACAGCAGTGAGCGGGCACAGCAGGGTGTGGGTGCAGGGCAGGGAACTGGTGCACAACAGCTCTGTCCTTAGGTAGGCACCCCCACTCGGCAGGGGTCTCAAGGCCCAGGGAGACCTTCCCCTCCTCTCAACTGAGACCCAGCCTGCTTCCCTGCGGCTTCTGCCTCCCATCCCGGCTCCACTTCTGCTCAGCCACTTCCACAGTCACCAGCCTCTCCCTGCCCTGCCTGGGCCTCCACCTCCCATCACCAGCGTTTCCTTCGTCCAGCGCAGACCAAGACTTGTCTCTGAAAAGAGACTGCACCGCTCCGCAGCTCTTCTCCTGGTCACTGGGCAGTGACAGGGCCTTCTAGGATTCACAGTGTTTCTTCCCCAAAATAGATACATAGATAAAATGAAAAATAGAATGCTTGAAATAAATGATACTGTGAAGGCAACCACTGTCTGTACTCAAAAAACTTCATGCTGAGAATGATGGTCTCCAGGTTCATCCATGTCCCTACAAAGGACACGAACTCGTGGTTTTTGATGGCTGCATAATATTCCATGTTGTATATGTGCCATATTTTCCCTGTCCAGTCTATCATCGATGGGCATTTGGGTTGGTTCCAGGTCTTTGCTATTGTAAACAGTGCTGCAATGAACATTCATGTGCATATGTTCAACTTCATGCTGTTTCTATATTATTATATTTTAAATGCATAGACTTAATTTTCTAAAAATCAGTTTTAGGTTTACAGACAATTGAGTGGAGTTCCAATACTCAACCCAGCCCCAAATTCTGCTATTAACTTCTTGACTTACTGCGTTTGCTAAGACCATCAAGCACACACGGACACTCTTGTCACCCCGTGCGACCCGTCACTTTCATCAGGGCCCAGTCTTGGTGTTGTACTTCCCTTGGGCTTGGACAAATGTGCAACGCTGCGTATCCACAGTGGTGATATCACACAGAGGACTGCCACTGTTCGAGGAGTCCTCTGTGCTCCACCTGTTTCCTCCCTCCTCCCAACCCCTGACAACCACCAGTGTTTTTCCTGTCTCCACAGCTTGACCATGTCCGCAATGTCACAGAGCTGGAATCACGCAGAGGCAGCGTTTTCGGACCGGCTGCTCTTACGCAGAAACGTGCATTAAGGTTCCTCCATGACTTTCCCCGGCTCAATAGCTCAGCTGTGTTTGACGCTGAATTATTCCCTTGTCTGGATGAATCACAGTTTATCCACTCACGGAAGTTATTCATCCACAGGTTTTATACTCGCCTCCTGGAGGTTACCTTGGTTAATTCCAGGTTTGGCAACTAAAGCTGCTATAAACACTTACGTGCAGGTTTTGTGTGGACATGACTGTTCAGTTCATTCTGGTAAGTGCCAGAACATGTGATTGCTGGATTGTCTGTTTGGTGTTGTAAGAAACTTCGGCTGCGTTCCCAGGCGGCTGCGCCCTGTTGCCGCCAGCAGTTCCTGTTTCCCTGTGTCCTCTCCAGCATCTGGTGTGCTCAGCCTTTCCAATCGGCGGGCAGTGGCGACTTACTGTTGATTAAGTTGGCAATTCCCCAACTGCAGATGATATGCAGCGTTTTTTGGAATCTTATTCACCATCCGTATGTAATATTTGGTGAGGTGCCTGCTCCGGTCCTTAGTCCGTTTTAATATGGCTGTTTGTTTTCCTCTTTACCATGGTTCTCTGTTTCTTTGTACACTTTGGACGTTAGTGCTTTGTCAGATGCAAGCTTTGCAGATATTTCCTCCAGCCTATAACTTACCTTCTCATTCTTTCGACAACGTCTTTCGCAGAAGGGAAGTTTCTTTAACATGCTTTTTAGAAAATGGTTTAATTCGTTTGGATCCTGGTTTCCTCTTTTGCAAAAGGGAATCACTATTACGAGAGCGAGGGAGAGCGACAGAGAGAAGTAGCAGGTTCACTTTCCTCTGTCGGCTTCTCAGTGCCCATTCCTGGGCAGCTGGGAGGGAAAATACGGTGTACACGCCCCAGCCCCAACATCACAAGCCTGTGCACGGAGGATGGTTGGAGGTTGACTGAGAGGTAATAGCTTGATCAGCACAGCTGATATTCATGTTTGTAACTATTTACTCACATTCACTGCAGTCCTACAAAGTGGAAACCCTGATTATCTGTACATAACAAATGAAGAAACTGAGGCACAGAGGGGTGACTTTTGACCAATGTCAGGCAGCTGTTGTGCTAACATGCAGAGGAAGGCATGTGTCCAGGCAGTACCCTGCATTGCCATGGCTCCGAGGGTCAGACCCTACCTGACCACTTGGTCCTCAGTGTTACTGCTGCTGCTGGGCTCCCCTCCCCCTTGGTGTCTGTGATAGAGTCTGTGACCTGCCCCTGGGGCTCATCTCTCTCTCTCTGGGTGTCTATGATAGAGTCTGTGACCTGCCTGCTGGGCTCACCTCCCCCTCGGTGTCTGTGATAGAGTCTGTGACCTGCCCATTGGGCTCACCTCCCCCTCGGTGTCTGTGATAGAGACTGTGACCTGCCCATTGGGCTCACCTCCCCCTCGGTGTCTGTGATAGACACTGTGACCTGCCCACTGGGCTCACCTCCCCCTCGGTGTCTGTGATAGAGACTGTGACCTGCCCGCTGGGCTCACCTCCCCCTCGCTGTCTGTGATAGAGTCTGTGACCTGCCCGCTGGGCTCACCTCCCCCTCGGTGTCTGTGATAGTCTGTGACCTGACCATTGGGCTCCCCTCCCCCTCGGTGTCTGTGATAGAGACTGTGACCTACCCTCTGGGCTCACCTCCCCCTCGGTGTCTGTGATAGAGTCTGTGACCTGCCCCCTGGGCTCACCTCCCCCTCGGTGTCTGTGATAGAGACTGTGACCTACCCTCTGGGCTCACCTCCCCCTCGGTGTCTGTGATAGAGACTGGGACCTGCCCCCTGGGCTCACCTCCCCCTCGGTGTCTGTGATAGAGACTGGGACCTGCCCCCTGGGCTCACCTTTCCCTCAGTGTCTGTGATAGAGACTGTGACGTACCCCCTGGGCTCACCTCCCCCTCGGTGTCTGTGATAGAGACTGTGACCTGCCCGCTGGGCTCACCTCCCCCTCGGTGTCTGTGATAGAGACTGTGACCTGCCCCCTGGGCTCACCTCCCCCTCGGTGTCTGTGATAGAGACTGTGACCTGCCCACTGGGCTCACCTCCCCCTTAGTGTCTGTGATAGAGACTGTGACCTACCCCCTGGGCTCACCTCCCCCTCGGTGTCTGTGATAGAGACTGTGACCTGCCCACTGGGCTCACCTCCCCCTTGGTGTCTGTGATAGAGACTGTGACCTACCCCCTGGGCTCACCTCCCCCTTGGTGTCTGTGATAGAGACTGTGACCTACCCCCTGGGCTCACCTCCCCCTCGGTGTCTGTGATAGAGACTGTGACCTACCCCCTGGGCTCACCTCCCCCTTGGTGTCTGTGATAGAGACTGTGACCTGCCCGCTGGGCTCACCTCCCCCTCGGTGTCTGTGATAGAGACTGTGACCTGCCTGCTGGGCTCACCTCCCCCTTGGTGTCTGTGATAGAGACTGGGACCTGCCCCTCCCTCTCTCTTTTACTCAGGAGTAGAAACCTTGGTCCCTCTCTGCCCCAGCCTCTCTTGTTAGTCTGCACCTGTGACCAAGTTTCCTGGGTTGGGATGAAGCAGACACAACACGGACACTATCTCACCTCTTTAAAGTCAAAGTTACTTTCTCTAGAATTGTTTTGACCTCACCCTATGGACTTAAACAACAGCCAGAGTCACTTGTGCCCCACTGATAAACCAGGGCTCTGTAGAGCCACTGATGGAAGAGTCCTGGGTCCCCGAATGACTGTATGGAGTGAACCTGCCTTGAACATTTGATGACTTGACTTGAGAGTCTCATGTTAGAGGGAAATAACATTCTGAATATCTAAGACTGTATTTTGGAATTTTTTTTATACATCCACTTGCCTCTAACCTGCTTGTGTATTACAGTGTCTCACCTCTTTCATCTTGCCCTCTTTCCACAGGCTGGACACTTCCACTGTCCTCTCGTAGCAGTAAAGAAGCAGAATTATGAGATCTGCCTTAAATGTCTAAACCTAGTGGAGGGAGCGAATTAACCTCAGTGTTAGATGATGCCACAAAAGATTCCTGGGAATAACCTGTACTTGAATATCCACAAAAGATGGGAACCTGTTGGCCATTCTCTATCACAGGAGAATATCCACAAAAGATGGGAACCTGTTGGCCATTCTCCCCCACCGTGTCCACAGGAATCCATGGCCACTCACAGCTTCTGAGAGTGTCCTTTTACCCTTGCTCAGCTCATGTCTCGCTGTTTGGTTTTTAACTATGTCACCCACTCTTTCTGTCCTTGATTCTATTCAGAGAACTACAGACAAATCCTGCATCTATTATGTAAAGGACTATTTTTCTCCACTGGAGACTCACTTTTTTTTTAATTTTAAAGCTCATTCAGATATTTTCCTGAACAGAAAAAAATACTTTTCCTGAACAGAAAAAAATGCTTCCCTCCCCTAGAATGCAGAAATTCAGATGTTCTTTCTTCCCCTATAGCAACAGTGTTGGTACCTATGATAATGTGGCCCCACGCTCAGAAAGACCAGGAATGATCCCACGGAATGAAGGATAGGACTTGCTCTAAGAAGTTTTGGTGTGCTCACGTGTTCCTCTGCTTCTTCTCTCCCTCCCTCCCTTTCTCCCTTCATCCCCCACCTCCCTCCCCTCTCCTCCCTCCCTTCCTTCTTCTTTCCTTCTCTCCTTCTTTTCTCTTTCCCTTCTTTCTTCTCTCCCTCTTTCCTTCCTTCCCTCCTTCTTTCCTCTCTCCCTTCCTTCCTTTTTTTTCCTTGACTATTCTTGGCGAAGCAGAACACGTGGAAAGCATGAATGAAGCTCATTAGGCCTCACAGACATAGGAGGCTTGCAGTGTGATAACAGATCCCCTTCAGAGCATGTGTGCTATGAACAAATTTGAAGACTGGAAGACAGCAGGCCAATATGACTTTCAGCATTTGGGTTTGAGGACTTGGGAAAATGGCGAAGCTGTGGGAATCACATGAAAGTCACAGGAGGGATTGGCATGAGCTGTGTGAGAGGAAGAGAACAAGTGAGGCAAATGGAAAGAAAACTGTTGGGTCTGGAGAATGGCTGGGGTGGGTTCTGTCTGTGAAACTGCAGTGAAGAGCGAGTATGATTCACGTGCAATCACTGACTCCGACCCCCCCACCGCCACCTCTTGTGAAAGCCAGGACGAGGCAGTGGAATAAGAAATAGGCTCTAGCCGGGCGCGGTGGCTCACGCCTGTAATCCGAGCACTTTGGGAGGCCACGGTGGGTGGATCACGAGGTCAAGCAAGACCATCCTGGTCAACATGGTGAAACCCCGTCTCTACTAAAAATACAAAAAATTAGATGGGCGTGGTGGTGCGTGCCTGTAATCCCAGCTACTCGGGAGGCTGAGGCAGGAGAATTGCCTGAACCCAGGAGGCGGAGGTTGCGGTGAGCCGAGATTGCGCCATTGCACTCCAGCCTGGGTAACAAGAGCGAAATTCCAACTCAAAAAAAAAAAAAAAAAAAGAAAGAAAGAAAGAAAGAAATAGGCTCTAAAAACATACGCTTGAAGGAAAAAGAAAAAAGACAGAGAGAGGGAGAGGGAGAGGGAGAGATGGAGAAAGAGTGAAAGGAAAAGAAAAGAAAAAAAAAAAACAAGAAAAAGAGAAAACAAGAAAGAAGGAAAGAAAGAAACAAAAACCCAAGGTCACCCCTGCAAGACCCTAAGCTGGTCTCAGCGGGAATATCGGGTTCCACATACTTCTCCTCCATCATGTTATGGGATGATGGATGCTTTTATTTCCAAGGTTAATTTTCAAGTTCACATTCCAAATTATATTTCACATTCTATACATGTCAGTATTTTTCTAGTTTCTCCAATTTCTGATGTGGATGGAAACAATTCAGAAGAGTGGCAAGGGTGCCCAGTCTCTGTGGGTTTGAGGCCAACTGCAGGTAGGGAGAGGAGATGCCTGCCAGACACAGCCTTCCATCTGTGCAGGGCACCCGGAAGTATGGAGAGAGGGTGACCTAATGACTTACTAGAAACTGAACAGGAATTGAGAAGAGGAACCCCAACACACAAACCCTGCACCCCACAGTTCTAGGAAAGGTGGGGTGCAGAGGTTTGCTGTTGAGTGATCCTCCCTGGGTGCAGGGCCATGAGTCCTGGAGCCACCACATGCACTAGAAAAAAATCCAGGCTTCCAGGGAGCACAGGTGAGTCGATTAATAACCAAAACTACAGGGATAAAGGATGATTTGGTTTTTTTCCAAGACTCAGTTTTCGAATAAATAAATAAATATAAGGTAAAGGCTGGTTTGGCTGTTTTTGTTACAATAACTGCACCAAGGAATAATGATGGCTAGAAATTGAGAGCTTATATCTCAATTGAAATATAGATGGTAACCCACACTGCCATTTCAGAAGAAAATAGTATGTTTTCATTATAAACATGAAGGTTTAGCAAGAATAACTAGTACCTTAAGTTAATAATAATTTCTTGGACATGTACAGAGATCTATACACTAATGATTAATTTTACCTAACGAGTTCCAGTTTGTTTTTTGAAAACATCTCTATTTCTAAGAACATTCCTGTAGTCGATTTTCAGAGGAGTCCGTGGAAGGTGCCTGCATCCCCAAGGCAGCTCCCGGTGCTGTTGATGTGGCCCCCTGAAATGTGGTCACCCAGTCACCATGTCTCACGTGGGCCATCGGGTCTAAGTTATGCAAGCTCTAAGTATTTACCCAGGAAGGTTTTCAGCAAGACCTGCGGAGACCCAGGGGCCTGCGGGGAGGTGATACAGAACCTCCCTGCAGCACCAGCCATGTGGTCCATAGAGGAGGCTGTTGAGAAACATAGAGAAAGGAGAGGAAAAATGTTGATTTGTTAAACTTCTCTCAATAAAGTGAGAAGATGCGGTATATATCTAATGTCATTCCAGTAGGATAGAACAAGAAGAGTTAAAGAGAGACAGTATTTGTAAAGAAATGAGTAAACAATTTGATTACAAAAGCACGCTGTCTGTCAAGCAGAATAAATACAAAACAAAGCTACATCTGGACACACTGGAGTAGAACTGAGAATAACCAGAATAAAGATAAACTATGTAAGACAGAGAGAACACTTTGGCTCTGTCGAATAATTATGCCAAGCTTCTCTTAACTTTCAGCATTGCTTTTGGAGGTTGGTGGACTGCAGACCTTCAAAAGCAACACTGAAAGTGAAGAGAAGTTCGGAATAATCCCTATGAATGCTGATAGAAAACAATCGTCAGCCTGGATGTGTGTGCCCTGTAAAATTACATTTCATGAATCAGAACAAATTGAAATCATGTTCAGCTGAAGAAAATTGGGAGGGTTTACTACACACAGACTGCCTGAAGAAACCGAGAGATGTCCTCCTTTTACCAGATGATAGAAAAAGAAGTAAGAAGTTATGAAAGAAAATGAATTGGTTATTATTTGTTTAAATCTAAAACACAATACAGAAAATTATGATGATTATGACATTCATGATATTATGATAATAACATGCATTTGAGAGAAAGTTAAAGTACTGGACAGCAGTAACCAATAATTTATGAGAAGAATTTAAGTGTTCAAGCTCTTTATTCTTTAATTTTTGTGAGGAGACCACAGATATTGCTATGGGCTGGATCGTGTGTTCTCAAAATTTGTATGTTTATTCCTAACACCCATTGGGACTGTCTTTGGAGATGCTCCTCTAAGGAGGTCCATCCTCAGGGTAGAAGGAGATCACCAGGCAGGGCATGGTCCCATCGGGCTGGTTTCCTGATAAGAGCAGACACCACTGAGCTCCCAACCTACAAGAACACAAGGAAAAACCCTCACAAGAAACAAATCTGCTGCCAACACCTCGATCTTCAGTGCCCAGTCTCCAAAATTCTGAGAAAATAAATTTCTGGTGTTTAAGCCACTCAGTTTGTGGTGTTTGCTAGAGCAGTCTGAGTTAAGACAGATATTAGGCCGGGCTCAGTGGCTCAACCCTGTAATCCCAGCACTTTGGGAGGTCGAGGCGGGTGGATCACGAGGTCAACAGATCAAGACCATCCTGGTCAACATGGTGAAACCCCGTCTCTACTAAAAATTACAAAAAATTAGCTGGGCACGGTGGCGCGTGCCTGTAATCCCAGCTACTCAGGAGGCTGAGGCAGGAGAATTGCTTGAACCCAGGGGGCGGAGGTTGCGGTGAGCCGAGATTGTGCCATTGCACTCCAGCCTGGATAACAAGAGCGAAACTCCATCTCAAAAAAAAAAAAAAAAAAAAGACAGATATTAATTAACTTCAGGATTTGTTATGGAAATATTAAAGAAATATCAAGGGAGTATATAACCATCAAATCTGTAGACAGAATAAAAAAAAGAAAAAGAAAATAATCCAAAATAAGATGAGAAAGAAGAAAATCTTAAAAAATAAATACATATATACAGCAAATAACATGTTTTAGATAAAATTTAAAAATAAAAATGTACACACAAAACCAAGCTTATTATTTAATTTTATTATGGCAAACAATAAAATTGATTCTCAAACTGGAAAAGACAAGCACAAGAAAAGAACACATAGTAACTGCTATACATGCAGGTGGAAAACTTGCCTATGTTAAGAAAATGAATCCAGCTGTGTATTGAAGAGAAAATACAACATAACTCAGTTTACAACTGTGAAGATTTCAATGGCTACAGGAAAAACATTTGATAAAATTCAAAACTTATGAACTAAAAAACAAAATGAACCAATCAAACAAAAACTATTAACAAACTAGGACAAAAGGGAAACTTTTGTAACCTAATAGAGAATCTAAGCAATTAAATAATCACAGCACTTCATCCCCAGAGGAGAAAATATAAAACATTTCCTGTTACAGACACTTAAAGCCCTCAGATGCTTCTCACTTCCCAGCACTAAGGACACAGGCTTTGGGTTTTGTTATGCCAGGACTCCATTCTTGGTACCAAATCTGTTTTACTTACTAGTACCTTGTGATAAACAACCCCAAGCCTTAGCTAATGAAAACAGTCACAACGTTGCTCACAGATCTGCAATGTGGGCAGAGATCCCAGGAGACAGCTTGCCTTTGCTTCACACACCTCAGCTTGGGGGTAGCAGGAAGATTCGCTTTCCACATGAACCTGCCCTCCTGACTGGCTGGTTGGTGCTGATCAGCAGCAGGGATCCACAAGGGCTGTGGCTTGGGGCCATGATAGGACAGACCAAATTGGCCTCCTCATGGCCTCTTGGCCTGCCTCACAGCATGGTGGCTAGTTCCAAGAACAAATGTCTCAAGACAACAAGGTGTATCACTTTTTCATCCCATCTCATCCCACTCATAGGGGAAGTCACGAAATCTGCATGGGACCCAAGACAGGGACACGGCACTCCATATCCTGGAGGTGTGTCAAAGTTGGAGTCCCACTGTGAGGGAGCAAGTGTGATGAGGAGTGGTCTTGTGCTGTCTTTGGAAAATGCAATCAGCTAACCCTGACTTTTTCTGTGTGATTAATTACGTGGTTTTCTCTCAGGGGAGGAGTGTTCAGGTATATTTAATGGTTTGACAATGTTCTACTTGCCATAGACAATGTGCTGTTCATTTCTTCTTAGGCTTTATAACTTCTGTGTGTAACACATGTTCTTCTCTGAGACTCAAATAATTAACTTAGAAAATTCCATCATCTGACAACCTCCTTTGCTTAAGCAGAGCCCATGGTGCATTTCCCATTGTCCTTAGGTCCTCAGAATAAAACTGGATGCCTGCACCATGTGTGTAAGAGCCTTTGTGATGTGGCCTTCATGGAGAGCCTCATTTTTAGGATGGTAACTTATTCAGGGTGCTTTACCCGCACTGATCCTGCAGAACAAGTGTCTTTCCTCCTGGTGGCCCCAGCCGGCTTCCGCCTCTGCTCAGAACATGCCTCCAGCCAAGTCTCATGTTGATCTGCTTCTGTACAACCATCACCTCCTCAGAGGGGGCTTCTGGGCCCCCATCTGAAGTGTCCCCCACCCATCCCCACCCAGAAGCCTCACTTTATATTATGTTATAGAAGTTCTGTCTAAACTCATTCTGCTCACTGATACACTCACTCACACTTCCTTAAATTTCCACTGGAAGGTGCACATCTGGAGGACAGGTCCTGTGCCCCAGTGCTGGGAGCCATGTTTACATCAGAAACCTCCTGGGAAGCAGTTTGAGTGAACCATTTTACAACCCTGTAAGGTAAATGGTATTATCTCCATATTTTAGATAAGAAAAGGGATTTCCAGAGAAAAAGTGAATTCCGCAGTCCACAGTAATATTGGTATGGGATATGTAGCTGTCGTGGCCTACAGCCGGGGTCTGTTTCTCCTTCCTAACTCAGCACTGGCGTTCTCTGGTGTCAGAAGGGGGAGCACCAAAGACAGAAAACAGCATCCTACACTCAGAGGCAAGGATGGTTTGAGGAACACACGAGGAGATCTGGAAGCCTATGGTGTTGCTTCCTCACCCCAGGCCTCTGCAGCCGTCTGACTCTCAGGAGGCCACCGTGGTCCTGGGAGGTGCCCACACTCTATTCTGTGTGCCAGCTGAGCAGGAAGTGGACAGAGAAGCAAGGCTGGGTCCCATCATCTGTGTAGAGCGTTTCTTCTTCTAATCATTTGTTTACTGATATACTTCAAGAGGACGAGTGCAGATCCACTCCCTGTCTCTCACCTTCTCGAGTGTCTGTGAGTCCACTGCATGTCCACGTGTGTAAAGAACTTGATGCTGTGACCCTGTCAGGAGACAGCAGCAGGTGTGTGAGGCATGAAGCCAGCTGGAGCCGGGTCTGCAGCATAGCAGAGAAATAATAAATTTGTGCCAGAAAAGGAAGGAGAATCTAAAACCCTCATGGAGAAACACGGTTTGGGTATGAGAAAGAATTTTCCCCACATTAAGAAGTAGATAGAGGGGAAAAGAAATACTTGGGAAATGGTTGGGAACAATACTGCCTAGAACTCCTCAGGCCCCCACACTTCCCACAGTGGATGCCATGAGGACAGCCTCCCTCACTGTCAGGGTCTCCAACTCCAGTGGGTCAGCTCCCTGGCACTCAAATATGCAAGCCTACTATGCACCAGGCACAGTGGCTGGTATTTCAGAAAGCTGTCAAGGTCATATAGATATGAAGTCCACAAACTGGGAGCAGACTGAGTCTGGCTATAAAAGTTGACTGCCACTTCTGTGGCTCCTCATCCCCAGCTGAGAGTCCAGGTTGAAGTGAAACAAGCTCCGACTTAACGTTGAATGTGCCATTTAGGACCTGCTGGAACGCACCAATACTTGTATGATCTCAACCACGTAGAAGACATCACAGCACCACTGATTTACAGAAGTTTTACTGTGGCCTGCACCTAGTCTGTGAGAAAACTATGCATTAAGACAATATTGCATTTAAGGTTCGATATGTTTTTAATTTTTCAAAAGATGTCACTTCGGCATAGCCCCAGATTGGAAAAGCAGGAGGTTTAGGAGCCAGTGAAATGGGAGGTGTGGATGTGAGAAGATGCTGCAGAAAGACAGCTGAGCCTGCGCGTCTCATTCTACTCACCTAAGGATGGCTCCACAGCCACGCTGGGCTCTGGTCAAGGTGGATGGCTGAGGAGCTGTTTTTCTCTGCTCCTTCCAAGTCCCCATTAAAATTATGATAATAAAATGGAAAGACTTGAGCCCAACACAGGAAGAGTGAAGAGCGTGGAAGCTGTGGAGAGAGTCTCCCTCCCTGAAAAGGAACAGCGATTAGGGGAACGGCAACTTCTCACCAGCAGCAGAGACAGGAAGCTTCCAGCTGCTGAGAAACCATGTCCATCAATTCATCTCTTGAGAATAAAGGTTGAATAAGGACATTCTCAGAAGAAAAGAAGCAATTTTATGAAAATAAAAACACTATCATAGAGTGAGAGAAACAAAAGTAAGAATTTGAAAGAAAAAAGAAAAAAAAAGTGTTCTTAATTACAGATGACATTTTCTACAGAGAAATCCCAAAATAAGATATAGAGAGACGATAAACACTAACAAAAGCATTGGGGAAGAGCACTGGATAGAAGCTCTGTGTACATCAATGTTATTTTTATTAAAAAAAATAAAAGCTAGAAAATGCATTTTATAAAAGATGTCTTTTACAATATCAACCAAAATTGTAAGTTTCCAAGAAACTAATCTAAAATATGTGCAGCATTTTTATTAATAAAATTATAGAATTGTTTTAAAAGATGTAAAGTTGGCCAAATGGAAACATGCCATATTGACAGGTAAGAAAAGCTGATCTAGCACAGAAGGAATTTCCAGATTGGTGGTCGTAATCAAGCCCCGCCCAGCGTGAACCGGAAGCTGAAAAGCTGATCTCACACATAAGGGATTTCCAGATTGGTGGTCGTAGTCAAGCCCCGCCCAGCGTGAACCGGAAGCTGAAAAGCTGATCTCACACATAAGGGATTTCTGGATTGTCAAGGCCCACCCCGCCCGGTATGAACCGGAAGTGACCCTGAGTGAGCAGAGCAATGGTCTTGGATCCGCCAGGGGATGCCTGAAGAGAGGAGCTGGCCGAGCCCTGAGACCCTCCATGGATTCTTGGCTATTCCTGCACTGCGGCCTGGGCGAGGTGGAGGGAAGCCCTTGTGGGTGGCCCCACACGCCCTGGTGAGGCCCAGCCACGTGTGGGCCTCGTTGAGAAGGACGGGCTGTAGCCAGGGGAACTGGCCTTCGCAGCAGCCCACGGAATGTCCCTGCGACCTCACAGCTCAGCAGCCGTTAACTCCCTCGGCTCAGCGGCTTGTGGATGCCGAAACCCTACACCTTCTACAGGAAAAACAAATGAGAGAACAGCTTTCTGACTTTGGTAGAAAGAGAAACGTTCTAAACAAGATCTAAAGCTCTATTAACGACACAGAAAATGAGCAATGTTAACCTCATTAAAAATATGAATTTGGCTGGGCGTGGTGGCTCAAGCCTGTAATCCCAGCACTTTGGGAGGCTGAGGCGGCGGATCACGAGGTCAAGAGATCAAGACCATCCTGGCCAACATGGTGAAACCCCACCTCTACTAAAAATACAAAAAAACTAGCTGGGCGTGGTGGCGCGTGCCTGTAATCCCAGCTACTCGGGAGGCTGAAAAGGAAGGATTGCTTGAACCCGGGAGGCGGTGGTTGCAGTGAGCCAAGGTCGCACCACTGTACTCCAGCCTGGAGCCTGGTGATGGAGTGAGACTCTGTCTCAAAAAAAAAAAAAAAATGAATTTATCTTTTCAAAGTTCTATTGATCCACACCACTGTAGGAAGACTATAGTAAACAAAACTATATAGTTTCAAATAGCTAGAAGGACACTGAGCATTTCCTACACAAACACACGTCAGTGAGTGGTTCTGCTAATTACCGTGACCTGAGCTGCACACGGCATGCATGGAAGTATTTCTGTCTATGCTGTAAAGATGCACAAGAATCACGTGCCAGTTACAACAAAATCTACATCTTCAAGCCATTTGAAAAGATAGATACTGGGAGAAGGTTGGCAGCACATAGGTTAACAATTAGCAAGGACACTTATATCCAGAGTATATGAAGAATTTCTAAGAATCCACAGATAACTGGCAAACCCGGCAGGAGAGAACTGGGCAGAACCTTACAGAGGCTGTTTATGAGGATGATGGACTAACAAGCTCAGGATGAAAATGGACCCATACACTGATTAGGAGCTCCTTGTTACTTAGTTCAACTGCTTATTTTCTGTAAATGTCAAAGGCAGGGTCCTTTGCTGGGAGCAGGTTTGAAGGGAGAGGGACACGGATGATGCTGGCTCCCAGATGCTCTAGAGCCGTCTTCATGGGCCAAGCAGAACCGTCTCCTTCACATCAGACCAAACGGCCAGAGTGATGGGTGCAGTAGAGCTGTCTTTACAGGCCAGGCAGGCCCGTGAAGACGGCTCTGGTGCACCCATCACTCTATTGTATATGCACACTGGCCACATGGTCTGATGTGAAGATGGCTCCTTCACATCAAGGGACTGAGAGCAAAGTCCACAGAGTGTGTATGTGCTAGAGCCGTCTTCGCAGGCCAAGCAGGACTGTCTCCTTCACATCAGACCATGCCTCCAGGGTGATGGAGCCATTGTAAGACTACATCCACTGCAGCCACAAGGAATAAGAGAACCCAGGGATTGATCTTTCTACCTCATTCGCCTCTAGATGCAGGGATATGTGGGTTCCATCACAGCCTCTGAAGAGAATCTCCTGTGCAGCTCTTCACTCAGAAACAAAACCAAGCAGCAAGTTTGCTCTGTCAGGTCCTCTTAGATATGGATCCATGCTGAGCGGCCTAAGCATGCTGTCATGTGGTACTGATTTAGGTGATTGCAGCTCCATAATTGACCCTCACTTTACCAACAGTCTAACAACACCCCACCCCACTGAGTTGCTAAAATGTTTTAGAATCCATTCCAGAAAATTGCTTTTCCAGATTTCTGAGTAGCAACTGCTATTGATTTGGTTGTGCTCACCCGTGTAAACAAAATGTTTTGAATTCTTCATACGTTTCCCATTATTTACGGCTAAACAAACCAGATAACGAAGACTTTGAGCAGAAGAGATTTAGTACTAAGCGGTGTTGGCAGACAGTCCTCAGCCCATCCCAAGGCGAGTCCCAGGAGACACAGGTCTGTGGGACTTGCCGTCCAGGAGCTGTCATCATCCTAAGCTCAGCGAGGTCCTGGTCACGCTCCTCACCAGCCCCCACAGTGTTGCCTGTGTTGTCAAACCCTAAATGCTGGGTCAGACATTAGGCCGCAGTCGTGGCCTCACCTGGCTGATTGTTTGCATGGCCGACTTGCAGACAGTCATAAAGAAAGTTTTGAGCTTTCCCCTCAAGGGACTGAGAGCAAAGTCCACAGCCTGGGGCTGCAACAGGGATGCATGCAGAGACACAAGTCCTCCCTTCCCGTGGGGCTGGCACCACCTCCACATCCAGCACCACCAGATGCTGAGGCCACAGTGGGGCAGAGCTGGTCCTTGTTGTCGGACATCAAGATCACAGTGGGACCGAGCTGGTCCCTGTCGAGTGATGGTAAGGCTTCAGTGGGACAGAACTGGTTTCTGTCCTGAGATGTCCATGCCACAGGGAGACGGAGCTGGTTTCTGTCATGGGACATCAAGGCTGCAGTGGGACCGAGCTGGTTCCCATCATGGGACGTCAAGGCCACAGTGGGACATCACCGGGGCGAGCTCTGTCCCCTCTTGGGTACTGTGGGGTGCAAGCAAGGAATGACACCCTCAAGATGCAGAGGCCAGTGAAGGCAGAGCGTGTCCTGAGCACACAGGAGATCCAGGGTAGCCCCATTGTCCCATGACCTGTTCCACCTAATTTGCTTGTGTCCCTGGGTTTTAAATCTTAAAGCCTGGCACCAAATGTCAGCCTACTGCTCTCATTAAACCACGAGATCTTTCTCAGCTGCCCTGACATGGGGGCCTTCCCAGGCGAGTCCATCTCCAGACCCGAAGTGTCTGGGGCCGTCACTCTCTTGGCCCCCACCTCTCCCATCCTTGCTTAAAGACCCTGGAAATGCAGGAGGATGCTGCTCCCTCCTTGCTGTGGTCTGATTTAATTCTAAGAGCAAATGCAGGATGCAGAGGGCTCAGCATCCCACCCCAGGCCCCCTGATGGCATCCCCGCCCTCACCAGCAGGCCTGGGCAAGGGCTGATTTCTCCCTGTCAGTCTCATGTCTCTCCTATAGGTACACCATGTCCTCCTGCGATTCCATTCCCCCAGACAACCCAGGCACCCTCAGGTGTTTTGCTTGAGTGAACAAATAGACCTGTGCATGGCTTTTGGGAGGGGCAGGCCAGGCAGCAGAGAGGGCCTTGTGCTGGATTGTGTGGGAAAGAACTTCCAGGCTTTAAAGCCTGACACCGCCACAGGGGAGCAGAGCCTTAGGTCAGGACAGATGTGCCATGACTCAGCCTCCAGGGCAGACATCTGCAACCGTCCATGCCCATGCTCTGGCTGACAGGGCTCAGGCAAATCCAGCACTGGGGACCAGGCCTGCTGGGCCCTCGGCCACTTCCTGCTTACCCTTGCTGCAGACTTGTCCTGAGGTCAGGGCTGCATGGACATCTAGCCCTGGGTTTGGACTTTGGAGGATTCACCTCTGAGAGAGCTGCATCTTAGCTCCACGCAGACACCTGATGCTGTAGGGACCTGAACATGCCTGTGTGGCCACTCCCGGAGCATCTGCGGTGTGGATGCAGGAGTGCCCTGGTCCTCATCCACCCCACGTCTGGGGGACCCCTGGATGCGTGGACTCCATGTCTGTGGGTCCCTTGGTCCTGTGTCTGTGGCTCCCCTGGACTCGTTGACTCCATGTCTGTGGGTCCCCCAGTTGCATTGACCCAGTGTCTGTGGGTCCTCTGGACACGTTGACCCAGTGTCTGTGGGTCACCTCTTGCCTTTCTCCGCTTTCTTCCTTCATCCTAAGGGTGAGAGCCTCAGGACCCCCACTATCCAAGTGTCTGTGATTATGATTTTTAAAAAATATCCTGTGCTTTGATTAGAGTTTAATTTCATTCATTCTTAACCCAATTATTTCTCACTCAGCCTCAGCTGACCCATGTGGGCGGTGTTCATAGGCTGCCCCAGGAGCCCCTCCCTGCAGCGAGGGCTGGCCCTGGTGCTCTGATGAGCAGAACGGATCCATGTTTACACTCAAAAGAGCTGCTCCACTGGCTGCCATTGCGGTGGACTTCTCAGCCTGCCTGCTTTGCCGAAGGAAGTGACCTGGTCTGGGGGCTTCCTGGGTACCTCCACCACAGTCAGGGAGGACCGAGCCCCCCAGTGACTTGTCAGTGACCTCTGTCCACTGCCCCCTCCTGAGGGCTGGGCTGAGCTGGGCTGAACCCCACCCTCAGGGGCCCTGGCGTGGTGGGCAGATGTGCTGCTCTGCACCAGTACATCTTAGGACAACGTCTTACACAGATGCCATCACTAATCACGGCCCTAATGAGACTGAGCTCTTGTCTAAGATCCATGTAGAAGCCTTGGTGCCAGCAACTGACCCTGACCCAGGCCAGGAGTGGCTGACAATGCAGCTATGTGGCCAGGCCGGGCATGTGGCAGGGCTGGGGAACCGGGAAGGGCCAGCGGCTGTGTGGCTGCGGTGGATGGCACCAACCTTCTGTGAGCTTTGACAGGCGCCTTATCTCTAGAAATGATCAAAAGTCTACCAACTGTGAGTAATCTGTAATTTAAAATAGTGGTTTTGAAAGAACTCAATTCATGAAGACACATATATTCCACTTGCCTCAATCTGACTTCTGCTTCAAAACTATTAAAATTTTGTTCTCAAAGCCATTTCCAGCGGACACCTCCTTTGCCCCCTCCATGTCCCACATCCTAAAACCCTTTTTCCGGGTCTGCTGTCTTCCTGTCTTCCCCATAGGGTGCTCCATGCTCCTTTGGTGACTGTCAAAACAGACCTGGTCATTCTGTGATAACAAACGGCCCCAGCTCTCAGTGGCATAGAAGAGAAAATGTTTATTTTGCTCATGCCAGGTGTGCCTGCAGGTTCCTGGGTCCCTCCAGCAACAGCAGCCCCAGCCCCATCCCAGACCTGCAGGGGGACCCCCTGCAGACATGCCCTATCCCAGGGGAGACAGGAGGGCAGGGCCATCAATCACCCTCCTATGTCTTGGGGTTCATGGTCAACAGCATTGGCTGGGTCAGAGTATGTGGCTCACTCAGCCCACTTCTGCATCTCCATCTGGCCATGAACAGCAGAAATAGGAGTGTTCTGAATTTGACAATCTTTCAATCTCTCTTTTTTTTTTTTTTTTTTTTTTGAGACAGGATTTGACTTCCATCACTGAGGCTGGAGTGCAGTGGCACTATCTCTGCTCAGTGCACCCTCCACCTCTTTGGCTCAAGCAGTTCTCCCACCTTAGCCTCCCAAGTAGCTGGACCACAGGTGCACCACCATGCCTGGCTAATTTTTTTTTTGTATTTGTTTATAGAGACAGGGTTTTGCCACGTTGCCCAGGCTGGTCTCAAATACCAGAGCTCAAAGAATCCGCCGACCTTGGCCTTGACAATCTACGTCTTTACCTTGTCTCTGCCATTACCTTTTCTTTTTGGATTTTGTAAAATATTCCACTTCTGTGAGTCTCTCAGTTTCAGTTAAATATAAGGGTGTCTAATCCCCAGTCACAATGCTGTTGTGATAATGAGGTAAAATCATGGAAAACGCACACTTTACTTGGTGTTTGGGATGTTGGTGTCACTTAACAAATAGCAGCCCATGTTAGCAGGATCTTAACTACCCCTTTAAAGTATCTAGCCAGACGGTAATTTCCATCAAGGTAGGAACCAGATCATACAAAAAAAAAGTAATGAAAAAGGATGGATCTAATTGCTATTTCAAGACCCATGGCTGGTGACATTAATTTTTGTGTCCTCACAGGGAATGTAGAATAGTGTCCAGTAAATAGTTATCAGAGAATGTAAAAAACCTCCGATGTTCATCTCAGGTAATTCTATTGAAACACCACATCTGCAGGGTGATATGCTGCAGAAATAAGAGCTTTTCACTGAACCACAGCCTCAAAAGGGTCTTCTACCAAACAAAGTGACATGAGCACTGGGAAAAAATAATTTTCTTTCTTCCAAGACAGATGTGCCTGGCACAAAGCCCATGTTTTGGGAATTCAAAATAACAGTGGTATTGATTGCTGTAACAAGCGTGTGGTTTCTGAGAGCTGAAGATGGAAACTAAAGGTATGCGTTACTCAATTGCCTGCAGGTGTACTGTGCTTAATTCATTAAAGATGCATTTCAGAGTCCTTCTGAAAATATTACCTCATTGGTGTGGGCCAGGGTTGCCAGGAATCATGAGCTGCACTGGACTAAACCCACTTATCAGTGAAACTGGAAACACCACCTTAGAGGTTGTGCAGGTTTTCCCGAAAGACCGGGTGGATTGGAATTTTGAGTGAGGACATCTATTAGCTAATCAGTGACCAGCTATTTTGCTAAAATACCTTTGCCCTCAACTCAGTTCAGATTCTCTCTTTTTTATTTCCTTTTTGACAAATTCGTATCAGGAAAAAGTACCACCATTGTAGTTAGCAAAGTTGCATGTATAAATGCATAAGCATTTTATTCTGTTTGGCTCTCTATTTTATATACAAGACTTATTCTAAATACTTAAATCTAAATTTTGGTTTGGGATTTATATACAACCTGGAGAACTTCACTTTTTTCAAATTTACCTCTTTAAAAGACAACTGTGAGCATTTCCAGACTGCAAAAAGAAAGCAACTGTTCTAAAAGATGAGAAAGTGTCTCCTTGAAACATTTGAGGCAGGATTACCTCCTCAGGCTGACAGGCTATGGCTCAAATCTCTTCTATGAATATAAAAATCTTAATTTAAAAAACAGGTGAGGCGGGTGGATCATGAGGTCAACAGATCAAGACCATCCTGGTCAACATGGTGAACCCCATCCTTTCTTTCACTCTATAATTCCAAACTATATCCCCCATCCCTTCATTCACTCTATGATTGTATACTGTATCCTCCATCCCTTCTTTCACTCTATAATTCCAAACTACATCCCCCATCCCTTCACTCTATAATTCCAAACTATATCCCCCATCCCTTCATTCAGTTTATAATTACATACCATAACCACCATCATTTCACTCACTCTACAATTCTATGCTATATCCTCCATCCCTTCATTCACTCTATGATTGTGTACTATATCCTCCATCCCTTCATTCACTCTACGATTGTATACTGCGTCCTCCATCCCCTCATTCAATTACATACTGTAACCTCCATCCTTTCACTCACTCTAGTTCTATGCTATATCCTCCATCCGTTCTTTCACTCTATAATTCCAAACTGTATCTCCCATCCCTTCATTCACTCTACAATTGCATACCGTAACCTCCATCCTTTCACTCATTCTACGATTCTATGCTATATCCTCCATCCCTTCATTCACTCTATGATTGTATACTGTATCCTCCATCCCTTCTTTCACTCTGTAATTCCAAACTATATCCCCATCCTTTCATTCACTCTGCAATTACATACCATAACCTCCATCCTTTCACTCTCTCTACGATTCTATGCTATATCCTCCATCCCCTCATTCATTCTATGATTGTATACTGTATCCTCCATCCCTTCTTTCACTGTAATTCCAAACTATATCCCCCATCCTTTCATTCACTCTGCAATTACATACCATAACCTCCATCCTTTCACTCTCTCTACGGTTCTATGCTATATCCTCCATCCCCTCATTCATTCTATGACTGCATATCGAAGAGCTGCCCAGCTCTGTGCAGACATGACCCTGAGACAGACGGAGCCTGTGTCCTGTGAGCTGGATATCTGAGGTTGCAGTCTAACAGATGTAGGGCTGTTGGGCCCCACAGGTTTGTGGGGTGTCCTTTATGCTGTGCTGAGGTGCAGGATCCGAGAAATAAAGAGACAGGACACTGAAGAACTGGAGAAGAGCATCTGGAGTTGGGGGACCACACCACCTATGAGCGGGGAAAGGCGAGGCCCAAACGCCTGGAAGCATCTGTATTTACTAGGTACAAGTAGGGGGAAGGGTCATGAGTGATGTCATCATCATGGCTTAGTGATAGGGCATACATAATCACATGAGTCACAATCGAGGGGGCTACCCCATTATGTCACCTGGGCAGAGAGGTGGGCTGTGCTCAGTAGGGGGTCGTGCCATGCACAGTAGTAGAGGGTCGTGTACAGAAAAGGGGTCCACCCCCATTAGGTCACTGAGGCAAGGAGGTGGGCTGTGTACAACATGTATTGTGCATAACACTTCTTATCTGGGGCTGGAGACTTCAAAGCATTTCTAATAGAACGATACTGTTAGCCAATGCAGTGGGAGCTGACAAACTTGTGCTCTTCTCTTAAGATATTTATGGGAGGATGATTTGAGCTAGCACAGAAGTGAGAAAAGACAGGGTGTACAGCCACCGTGACTGGTCACACCAGAGGGGTTCTTCTCCCTCAGTTACTTCCAGGATCTCAGGCCTGAGGCCCACTTTCCACAGGAACTGGATGCAGGTACTACAGCTCCTCTATCAGGAGGAGAGGCTCTTGCTCCAAGCCTGCCATACAGCGTATGCCCTTTCAGGCAGGGACGCCACCACCTGGGTCTTTGGTTCCTGTCCTGGTCTGGCTGTTTTCCCATGTACTGCTTCTGTTCTGTGACTGCTCTAGGCATTCCTCCTATTATAAACTACTCTATGGTTATATGGAAGGATTATATAAATCAGCACTAAATGTGTCAGTAGAGCTCCGACTACAATACTTATAGAAAGATTATATGGAACTAAGTATGATTTTATATATATAAGCTAGATATAGTAAGCAGTAAGTTATATGATTATATAGAAAGATTATATGGGACTAAGTATAATTATATATTATATATGCTAGATATAATATATATATATATATATATATATATATATATGCTAGATATAAGTAAGCATGAGTTATATTTCAGGCACTAATTGTGCCTGGGGTCTGCACAGTTCTCCTTCCTTGGTGCCCCTGGGTCGGGGGGGGGTGTTACCCACAAACAGACAGAAAGAAAATAAATCAACCAGAATGTCTTTTCTGGGAAAGAAGGAGCTGGTACAACGAACTCAGAGAAAGATGCCTGCTGGGTAAAAATCTCTCTGAGCTATTCCGCCAATTTCATCATTGCAACTGCAGTGACGCTATCGATGCACATTTTTTGTAAATTACCTAAAATAACAGAAATGCCAATCATGCTTTAATCATTGATAAAAAGAGAACCAACATATGGTGACCTGAACTCCCCAGTGAAACCCAACCAGTCCACTGAGTTCAGACAGTCCCACTTCTGGGTATCCACAAATCAGATTCCTGCTCTCTGAAATCAGATTTGTATGTGACATGTATAAACTCACGTTATAGAAACCACACATGGAAGTAAACTCCATTGTCATCCTATAATGAAAGGGGACATGTGGGCTTCAGTTTCCCCCAGGAGTGCTGCACAAATCCGGTTACTCAGCACCTTCTGGCCTTGCTATCAGCACGTGCCTCAGAGCCAGGGGTCTCAAGCACACTTGCTGGGCAGCTTACATCAGCCTGAGTGTGCGATCCCTGCTCCAGGCAGAGCTGATGCAGAAACTGAAGTGTGGGAGGCACACCATGTAGGTGGCTGCTCCCAGGTGAGGGCCCATAGCCCAGAGCCAGGGAAACCTAGAGCTCCATCCACCCCATGGCAGCCCCCTTCGGCCACCACTGTGCTCACCTCCCACCTGTCCTCAACATTTCCAGCAATGCTCAGGCCCTTTCCCATCCTCCCTTCTCTTCTGGGTCCTTTCCTCCCCAGGCCAGCCCCGCTCGTTACTTGGATACAATATGGAAGGTGGAGGGGAACTGGATTCCCAAATGGTGGGGCTGAGTGGGGCAGCTCCACCTCACCCTTTTTAACGCTGTCTCTGCTCTAATGATTCCTGGTTCTTAAAACGTTCCATGACTCACGCCGTTTTAAAGCAGTGTCTGTGATTTCCAAATCTTTACCGTGGGAGTTGGTGTCCACGCAAGACTGACAGAAGGGGAAAAATGACTTAATCCAGGTGAAGGAAAGAGAGCACGTTGGCAGGATCATTCCTGCTGATGAAATGCGGAATCTGCTGGCCTCAGAGCTTGGTGCTTCTCTGCGCCTGTCCACGGGGCCCTGCATGCTCTTTCTCTCAAAGAAGGTTCTGAAAAGTGTGAGTTCCAGCCCCCAAAGTTCTGGATCTGTCTCAGCTAAGTGGAATCTAGGAATCACAGAAGTCGAGCTTGGAAATACAGTACAATAACATAGTAGCAGGCATTAAAATCTAATTTTAAAAGCTATTTGATTAGCTCAAGCTCTTTGAGCTAATTACAATCCTGAGATTTTTTGGAGACTTAGCTTGGGTGCTAAGATAAAACCATGTACTGAAAGTTTGTTTTACATGCTGATTAAACCAAAGACACCTGGAATTCTAAGAAATCGGCAGCATTAATGTTCAGATGCATTTTCTTTGTGAAAATTAGCTGTTT
The DNA here is from genome assembly GCF_049354715.1 of Callithrix jacchus. Lineage (NCBI taxonomy): Eukaryota > Metazoa > Chordata > Mammalia > Primates > Cebidae > Callithrix > Callithrix jacchus. The sequence continues at coordinate 114,321,671 of NC_133515.1, forward strand.
CTCCCATCCTGTGAGGTCTGGGATTCATTGTTGTGAAGAGGCCCAGCTACCAGCACCACTAAATGTAGAGTAATTTATTAGAATTTAGAATTTAAGAACCTCATCCAAAAGCATCTTTGACCAACCTGGTTCCAGCCATGAGATGGGGGGTTTGGTCAATTATCCTCATTTGCATCTCCTGGGGCATTTAATACAAAGCACAGAGATGCCCTCACCAGTGCAGGGGGTGCAGGTTAATGTGACTGCGCTTCACAGTTTGGTTGTTTTCTTTCTTTCTTTTTTTTTTTTGAGACGGAGTTTCGCTGTTGTTACCCAGACTGGAGTGCAATGGCACGATCTTGGCTCACCACAACCTCCGCCTCCTGGGTTCAAGCAATTCTCCTGCCTCAGCCTCCCGGGTAACTGGGATTACAGGCACGCACCACCGTGCCCAGCTAATTTTTGTATTTTTAGTAGAGACGGGGTTTCACCATGTTGACCAGGATGGTCTCGATCTCTTGACCTCGTGATCCACCCGCCTCGGCCTCCCAAAGTGCTGGGATTATAGGAGTGAGCCACCGCGCCCAGCCATGTTTTCTAAGTGTTGCCGTATTTTGTGAGCAGATCCTGAGAGGCTGAGCTCTGCTGTTTTTCTGTGGCTTAGTGGCCACCAGCTTCCCAGGCAGTGGCAATCACAGCTGTGGGTGCAGACGAGGAATCCTCAACAGCGCCTCGATGGCTCACTCGTTTGATCACCTGCAGGTGAGACTGCCAATATTCTACAGTTTTGTTCTACAAAATCAGCAGTTTTGAATGATTCCATCGAATTCAGCAGACACTAAAGATACAAGTCTGGTGCCTCCATGGGTCATACAGGGGATGAAGACACTGTTTCTCTGTTACGAGCAGTGCCTTCCCGAGTGGGAGACGCTGGAGCCTCTCCCTGTTGGGAGAGCCCTTCCTTAGCTGAGTTCGGATGTTTTTACTGGACACCACACCATCTGCATATGTCCTCTTCATCTGACAGGCAAGTGCAAGAAAGCCGGCTGAGATAAAATGTGTAATCAATCTGCATCTTGCAATGTTCTAGTTTTTTCCCGTTTTATAGTCAATAACTTGGGCTTGGAACATTTTCCGTTCTCTAACACGAGGGCTGGAGGCGTTAGGCAGCGTTCCACCGCTAGGTGGCGCCAGAGGATTTTTCTTTCCGCAAATGAACCCAACTGTTCCGGAATCCGCCGCTCTTCCCGCGCAAAGCGCCGGGCGTCCAGGGGCCGCTCCCAGACCGCAACCCGTCCGGGGCGCGCCTTCCTCCTGCGGGTGTCGCGGGGTCCGGCCGGGGGCTGCGAGTCGCCTGCGCCTCGTCTTCCCGTCTCTGTGGAGGGGGGCATGGCTGGGCCTGGTGGGCGCGGACGGGCGAGCCCTCGGCATCGCGCCGACGGGCCTGGGACGGTCCCCATGGCCCTGGAGCTGACAGAGCCGCGCGCGCGGCCAGGGCGCTGCAGATTCCGGGTCTAGACGGCGCCAACGCCCCTCGCTTCACCTTTGCTGTTTCCTCAGGGGTCGGGCTGGGCAAGTACACACCCACCTCCCGAGGCCTGAGGAGCCGAGTCCCCGCGCCCGGGAGGCGCCATTCTTCAGCCCGGCTCCTCGGTCCCCCCCAACCCAGCCCCCGGCTCCTCAGGTCACCCCCCCCCCACCAGCTGAGGGGCTGAGGGCGGTGGGGAACGTGGAGCCATCTAGGGCCGCGATTGTCACCTGGGATTCCAAAACACACAGAGCCCTGCGCTCAGGGTTCGATTTTTCCCTGAAAACGCGGCCGGCCATGTGTCACTGAACAAGGCGGACCCGCAAACACCAGCCAGGCTTCGCTCTAACCCTAAAGGTAACGTAACTGTAACAAGTATCCCGCAAAGCTGGATGCGGAAACCAGCCTGAGCTGGAGAACAAGCGTGGTCTTACTTTGCTTCACTGCTGAATGCGCTCGTACGTGCTGCGTCATCTGCGCTCGTACGTTCTGCGTCATCTCCGCTCGTACGTGCTGCGTCATCTGCGCTCTTACGTACTGCGTCATCTGCGCTCGTACATACTGCGTCATCTGCGCTCGTACGTACTGCGTCATCTGCGCGGTATGAATGCGCGTGCGGAGTAGACAGCGAGGTCATCTGGGAAGCCCGAATCAATGGCAGACGTCAGGCATCACTGTCTGTGTTAACTTATTTGGCAAAATATATCCACCTCCAGCTAACATTTAACATTTTAAAAAGTTAAAGATAACCATTCAGTAAGAGGATTATAAAGCTCTTTTGACTCGTTAGTAATGAAAAGCAATCTCACAATATAAAAGGAATTTTAGCCATTGTGAAATAACACAGCATATATGTAAAGTTATGATTTTTAAAATCAGCTTTCTGCAGTAGCATATTTAATGTGTCAATGATACATATTTAAAAAAGCAGAATTAAAATATTAGTAATATGGACATAATCATGCCTAAAATCTTAATGTTTTAAGACATTTTTCATCAAAATAGGTAACCCCAGTACTTCACAATTATGAATGATGAGGTGTATGGTATGTACTTTATTATTATTGTAATAAATGTTAGCTAAAGGATAAACCTTACTTATCTTCCCACCTCATGTGTTACTCATGAATTGAACTTTCAAGCAAGGGTGGCAGAAAAAAAACAGGAGAGGCGAATGTTAGCTCCCTGCAATCCCATGTGAGTGGGAAGTGTGCGTCTAGCTGGCAGCCTGTCATTACTGCTTAATGAAGGCTGATATAAACCTCACCCCCATGCCTGCTGGAAACATTCATTCACCCGACACGCCAGCCTGGGACCAAGGCAGGTAGTGCACAAGCAGCAAGGTCTGGACATGTTTGTGGAAGCAAAAGCCTGAAAACGTGGGCACGAAATGGATGGGATATTCAGGTTTGTCACACTCTATTGGATGGAATTAAAATAAGCAACGTGAATTAACATACTGAGAAATTCAGTGTGGCGTGTAATAAGGAAGATGATGTCAGTAGAAAAACAGACCTAAAGCCAATTGTAGGGATGAGCCAGAAATAGGCCCCAACATGAGTTGCCTGAGTCCCTGTGCTCCCAGCTGTGAACTTCCTGCCCTTCCCCTTCCTTCTCCTGTCTGTTTCTCAGTCTCTGCCTTGGTCTCTCACCTGTAACAAGAACTTTCAGTCAACCTCCCATCAAAGGCACCCAAATCACAGTCACTGAAGCGAAGACAAAGTGCTTGAGTCATACCGTAAAGGGGTGGCAAGAATCTTGGCTAAGGAAGTCACTTTGACTTAATACAAAAATACATATCAATATAAACACAGCTGGGCGTGGTGACTCACACCTGTAATCCCAGTGCTTTGGGAGGCCGAGGCAGGCAGATCACGAGATCAGGAGTTTGAGACCAGCCTGGCCAACATGATGAAATCCTGTCTCTACTTAAAACGCACACACAAAATTAGCTGGGGATGGTGGCACACACCTGTAGTCCCAGCAACTTGGGAGGCTGAGGCAGGATAATTGCTTGAACCTAGGAGGGGGGAGATTGCAGTGAGCCAAGATAGTGTCACTGCACTCCAGTCTGGGCAACAGAGAGACTCTGTCTCAAAATAAATAAATACACATAGATATCCATGCAGATGGTCAGAGTGCCTGCTGTTATACCTGGGGGCTGCCAGGCTCAAGTCTGCCAATGATGTCTGCCGGGTCTCCCAGGTGCATGCCTGTGTCTGCTGCTTCCCCACCCAACTGCCTACCCTCAGGTGGTTTTCTCCACCACATGCTGTGAGAAGCTGGGGCACTGGGGGTCAGGACCAGACCCATCCATGTTCCTAGGACTCCCTGGAGCACCCAGCACACTTCTATATCTTGATGATGTTCTTCTGTATCTGGCAATGTTATTAGCAGCTATCTCTTCAAAGGTGAAATCCCTCAATTCAGTAATTCCAAAGGAAGACTGAGCCGAGACCATGATGGGATTGGTGGGTTAAGAGCCAGCTGATCTTTTTTTTTAATTAATCTAACTAGTCTACTTTGTTGAGCTTTTTAAAAAAAACAGCTCCTGGATTTATTGATTTTTTTGAAGGTTTTTTTGTGTCTCTGTTTCCTTCAGTTCTGCTCTGATCTTAGTTATTTCTTGTCTTCAGCTAGGTTTTGAGTTTTTTTAATCTTGCTCCTCTAGCTCTTTCAATTTTGATGATAGAGTGTCGATTTTAGATCTTTCCTTGCTTCTCATGTGGGCATTTATTGCTGTATATTTTCCTCTAGACACTGCTTTAAATGTGTCCCAGAGATTCTGGTATTTTGTATCTTTGGTCTCATTGGTTTCGAAGAACCTTTATTTCTGCCTTCATTTCATTGTTTTTCCAGTCAACATTCAAGAGCCAGTTGTTCAGTTTCCATGAAGCTGTGCAGTTCTGAGTTAGTTTCTGAATTCTGAGTTCTAACTTGATTGCACTGTGGTCTGAGAGATTGTTTGTTATGATTTCCGTTCTTTTGCATTTGTTGAGGAGTGATTTACTTTCAATTATATGGTCAATTTTAGAGTAAGTGTGATGTGGTGCTGAGAAGAATGTATATTCTGTGGATTTGGGGTGGAGAGTTCTGTAGATATCTATTAAGTTTGCTTGGTCCAGGTCTGAGTTCAAGTCCTGGATATCCTCATTAATTTTCTGTCTTGTCGATCTAATATTGACAATGGGCTGTTAAAGTCTCCCACTATTATTTGACCTAGCAATCCCATTACTGGGTATATATCCAAAGGATTAGAAATCATTCTACTATAAGGACACATGCACACGAATATTCATTGCAGCACTGTTTACAATAGCAAAGACCTGGAACCAACCTAAATGCCCATTGATGATAGATTGGACAGGGAAAATGTGGCACAGTTACACTGCAGAATATTATGCAGCCATAAAAAACGATGAGTTAGTGTCCTTTGTAGGGACATGGATGAACCTGGAAACCATCATTCTCAGCAAACTGACACAAGAACAGAAAATTAAACACCTCATGTTCTCACTCATAGGTGGGTGTTGAACAATGAGAACACATGGACACAGGGAGGGGAGCATCACACACTAGGGTCTGTCAGGGGAAATAGGGGAGGGACAGCAGGGGGTGGGGAGGGACAGGTCCATAAAACTTTTGAGCCTGCTAATATTTTAAACTACTGATTTAATTAGTTTAGTGGCTTATGCCTTTAGTTATATGCTTAAGAGTTTTTATTTAGTCCTTTAATAATGAGCTCCATTAGGTGCACCTATGTCTATGAATTGCCCTCTACATACTGCTTTAGCTGTATCCCCCAATCTTCATGTATATTATATTTATTGTTATTCATCTCTATGTATTGTCTAATCTTCATTTGGTATTTCTCTTATTCAGAGTGATATGTAGATTAAATTTATTTTATAAATGCTGTTGTATGTTAAAATAACCTTTTATATCTAACTTAATGCTATTGCTAGCAAGGCAGTTGTATGTCTTACACTAACTTTTTGTAATGACATCAGTTTGTTCTATGGCCTGATATATGATTGATACTGGAATGTTTCAAATGTGCTTGAAGGAAACATGCATTTCCCAGGTCTTTGATGTGAAACTGTGCATTTGTTAGATCAAGACTGTTAGTTTTGTTGCTCAATCATCTATAGCAAAATATAAATGTAACACACACACAACTAAAAATATAAAGACAAATTTATGATAATTTCAAAAAGTTTTATTGCAACTGCATTACTGTCATAAAAGTTAAACTAAAAAGTAAAAACCATATTATCTTTCTAATAGATATAAAAAAGAGCATTTCAATGAATTAAACACTCATTTCTGATTTAATTAGTTAACTTCTAGGAAACCAAGAGAAGTAAACATTTTAGAAAATTGATGAAGGTTGTTTACCTTCATCAAATAGAGCAAGCATCATATTTAATTATAAGAGAGCCATGACAACAAATAGCATCTTTATTCAACATTGTTATTGAAGTTGTAATTCATGCTGTAAACCAAGAATTCAAAAAATAATCCCTGTTACTATTGGCAGATATGTTTGTCCACTCAGTAAAACTGAAAGAATATAATAAAGAAAATTATCACTTTGTACTGAACAAAATTAAATAAGAAAGCACTCACATACAATATTCATGGATAGAAACATGTATTATAATAAAGGTGTCATCTGTCCACTACAAAATTCTTATGTTCTGTGTAATTCCAGTAAAAAATCTCTACTGGGTTTTATATAGACTTTGAAAATGTTATTTTAAAATGTAAGTAAACAAGACAATTTTGAAAAAAAAGCTCACATGATGGTGCCTTTTCTTACTAGGTGTCATGATAACAAAGTTTTATTGAATGCATGTCCTCTAAAAATAAATAACTCCTGGAATATATATGGAAAGGCTAGACAAAATAAAAAATGTAGAAGAATAATAATTGAATGTGTTTATAACTGAAGACATTTGGAAGCATATAGAATCAATCCCAAAGGCACAGCAGCAACATGGGCAGTTACACAATTCCTGGAATTTATTGTGAAATGAAATATGAAGTTTGACCAAAATTATCTCAATACTTAAGACTTTTCTGTGTGCTGGCATGTATCTTGCTTCATGTAAATTAAAATGAAATTAATGAAATGTCTTTTGGATTCCTGGTGGAGGACTGACAGATCTGAGGGCACCTTTCAACAAACGTGACTGTGCAAAGATCATCAGTGAATTTGCAGAAAGCATTGAGTACTTTGTGAAAGTTAATGCTTAAAAGTAGAAACTGTGAAGTAGCTACCCCTTACTGTGATGGACCAATATTTCCTGTAACCTTTTTTAAAAAAAGTATGTCAATATAATTAAAAGTATTAATATATTACTTTTTCCCTTTTTGTCCTATATTCCTTATTAATTAAACAAGTCATTTAAAGACATAGTTACACAAAGTCCAATGAAAGAAAACTTTCACTGGCTGCATTCTTTTCTCACCATTATTTGGTATATTTCTGATTATTATGCAAAGTAACTTTTTCTATGAAGGATTAGTGTGTTAAAAATCATCTACTATTCCTACCAAATAAATATGCTAAGCCACCAGTGCAAAGGCCTTACAGAGTTACTTGGTACCAGTTTCAAAGGACATAATTGTAAGAACTTTTTTAAAAGCATAAATGGAAGGTTAGCAACTTTTAAGGGAAGTTTACCTTTAAGGGGAGCAGAGAAGCAGGTTATTCGGTCTACAGTAAAACGATCAAGATAGATGATAGATACATAGGTAGATAGATATGGATGATATACGGTAACTGATAGAGGTAGAGACAGATACATGATAGATAAATAAAGGTATAGATAGAAAAATGATAGATAAATAGATGACAGATGAGTAGATAGGTTGATTGCAGATGGTAGATAATATATGCTAAAGAGATAATAAATGGTAAATCGATGATAGAATAGATAGATGACAGATGGTAGATGATAATAGATTGTAAGTAGATGACAGAATAGATGAATGAAACAGATGATACATAGATAGGTGATAGATGGATGATAGACATGATAAATACATAATAGATTGATAGATGACAGGTGAGAGATGATGGAATTGGTATAATCAATAGATAAATATATAGATGATAGTCTATGATAGATAGCTAGATCATAGGTAGAGAGATAGATCAAAGGTAAAATACATATTGTCTAATTCCTAGATGTTTAAAGTTTGTTACAAATTAAGCATGAACGATTAATTTACATTTAAAATATTTTTACTTTAAGTTATAAGATAATCAGTAAATATTTCATTTTATAAAAATCTCTATATAAGTTCATATTTCATGTTTTCTTCCTGAAAGTCCTCTTGGGAATGTTATGCTGTAAATAATGGTACCCTCCTACTGTAGACTATTTTGCAGTAATTAAAAAAGGGCACTATAAATCTTTCTTTTCTGATATGTGAAAATGTTCACACTACACAAATTCCAACAACTTTGAAATTATGTGATTTTTATACCTTGGGAGATTTGAATTATTTTAAATTCTGCATATAAATTACAACTTTAAAAATATGTTTTTATCTTACTATTTCACATTTGGTTAATTCAAATTCATGTATTATAATTGCACTGTGATTTCAAAATTATTTGAGTCATCTATTTTTATGCCCCTCTCACTTGAGTAGCTTGATGGCTTGTTCTGGTGAGGTGATGAATTGGAACACCCCCAGTAGAGGAGCTGTGGCTGTTCTGTAAGCCTGTGTCAGCATTCTGCGCGTTTAACACACAAACGTCGTCCCATTTCTTCCAGTGTGAACTTCAGTGCCCCTGCACTCTCTAATTCCTGCTAACTTCCAATTTGGGGTCTCTAACCTCAGGACAATGTGGCATCAGGGTCTCTGTGGGATCTTCAGGTGCTGTTGTTTTTCAAGAGCTGCCCTGGGGCTGTTCTGACCGACCCTGCTGTTCCCTGCTCTGGTGATGGTGACTGCTATGTTTCCTTCAGTGATGGAAGCTACTTCGCTGGAGTCCCAAGAAGTCTGCTTGGAACTTGTGTTCTGATTTCAAAAAGGAACAAACATATGATGCGAAACACAATCACGGCCAGACTTCTTCGTGCTCAACAACAATAAATCCCTGGGGACACAGAGGAGGGACACAGAGGAGGGACACAGCAAGGTTGAGTCACTCATTCGACACTGAGCAACCTGATTTAAACAACACACTTTACTTATCTTTTAACTGTTCATTTATTTAAGAAATAGTTATTGCATGTCTCCTGCATCAAAAGAAATGGAAAGAGTTATATAAAAAATTCGATCTCATGTTTAATTGGATGGATTGGAACGTCCAGAATCATATTTTAAAAATAGTTGTGGTTGTAGGAATTATTTGCTTAAGGCACTGACCCTTGAGAGTGACCTGTTTCAGAAAGTGTTTATTCGTGGGCCGGGACATCCAGCAAGAAGGGTCCGGGCAGGTAATGGGCAATGAGGGGCACTCAAGCGTGACCTGCCCCAGCATTTTGTAATTTGTTTCTCTTTTGGATGTTTGGTCCTCATTCTAGTGGGTTGTGCCAAACATCATTTTCTCTTAAATCATTTGTTAGGAAAAAGCTATGCAAATGATCCCACCACCATTACCAGGCAACACCTGGTCTTACCCCATCAAATTGGCAGCTCAGACTCTGCTGGAAATAAATGGAATGACTTACACACAGCCCTGCTTTGAGTGGGAGGGCACGCAGCATTCCACATGCCATGCCCAGCTGGCCTCTGGGTGGCAGTTGATGCCCCAGCACTTATTCCTTGATGTCTACAGACATCACGTTCTCAGTCCTGAGTTTTCTTAAGCCTTCACGGGCAGTGTAAAATATAACAAGGTTTGTTCAACCAGGAATTTAAAACTCAAGAATAAAGCCTTCATTATCTTAGTTAATAATTTGAGTAATGATAATAATAGCATTGACTTACTCCATGCTTACCTAGAAAATATGATAGTAATTGGCTTTATTTGATAATCATTAATAATTTATTTCTGAGCATGGGATAAACTTTTTATATTAGAAAGTCAGTCAAGTATAATAAATACAAACAGGAGAATTTAAAACACAATGAAATCAAAGAAAGAAATTCCACCAGGAAGGCATGTTACGTTTACTGCTGGTGCTGTGAACTTCTCTAGCACCCACTGGTGGGCCTGGCCTTCTGGTGGAGTAAGAAAAAATGTGACCACTGCCTGTGGCTGTTCTCTTCTCCTTACTTGGGTTGATGACAAAAGGAGTCGGGTTCTTTCATTCTACCAAGACCAGGAGGGGCAGCAGCCAGTGCTGCCTTGCACAGAGGAGGGGGAGAAGTGATGGAGATCACAGCTTTGCCATGGAGAGCAAGTTCCCCCCTGTAAAAAGCTTTCATGTTGGATTCCACATCCTCAACACAGGATCAGAGCCCTTCAGGGACTGTGTCCGGGTATCTCCTGGACGGCTGCGTACCTTCCAACATGTTCTGAAACTGTCTCCTTGGTGGGTTGCTTTTCCTGGTGAGCCTCGTTTTTTTTCACCTGCAAAATTAGAATTACAATTAGAATTGTGTTGAGAATAGGATCCACGATGGCCAATTAGGAGCAGCTCAGGATTGCAGCTCCCAGTGAAAGCATGGAGGGTGAGGGGACACCGCATTTCCAGACAGATTTTTATTGCCCACAGACCAGGAGGTTCCCAGGCGGAGGAGCCCCATGGTTCACCAGCATGGCTGTTTTGGCCAGCGCGGCTCTTTTGGCTAATGTCGCGGCTCTCTGCACAAAATATATGGCTCTGGGTGCCATTTTAGCTGGCAATTGGTGCTCCTGGGAGACAGAGTCGCCCATTCAACTAATAAAAAACGAGACTGAAACAGGGAGCCAGGCCAGGAGATTCCTGGGCAAAAAAGCTCCACGAATCTCAGCGCGCTGTTTCAGCTGGCGCAGTGGGTCACTGCACGGGAAATCACACAGATCCCGATGCCTTTTCAATAGATGACTGGAACACTTGGGTTACAGAGTCACCTGTTCAACTGGAAAAAATAAAAGGGGTCTGAGGCATGGAGCCAGGTAATCAGGCTCGGCTGGTCCCACCCCCACAAAAAACAGCAATCTGAAATGCACTGGATTGAGAGTTTCACAGTAAGCACAGCTGAACCCAGGATGGTCCAGCTCTGTGGGTGAGGGGCATCTGCCATTACAGAGGCAGTCCACCACTATGGAGGCAGTCGCCATTGCTGAGGCAGCCCGCCATTACAGAGAGAGTCTGCCATTACAGAGATGGGCCGTGATTGCCAAGGAAGATCCAACTATATCTGTATAAACAGGACTGCAAGGAAGTTCACACAGCAGCTGGTTTGTGCTCAGCAAAACCTCTGTAGGCAGACAGTGACTAGGCTGCCTCCTTGCTGGGCAGGGAAGCCCTGAAAAAAGGCAGAAGCATGACAGAAACTTATAAATAACACATTAACACCCTGGGACAGAGCACCTGGGGAAAATAAAAGAGGTGTTTATGAGTTCTGCTGCAGTAGACTTAAATGTACCTGCTCAGCAGCTCCGAATGAGCTCAGCACATGAGCTCCTATAAAGGACAGACTGTCTCCTCAAGCAGCTCCCTGACCCCCATATATCCAGAGTCACCTCATAAAGGAGAGCTCAGACTGACATCTGGCAGGTATCCTTCTGGGACAAAGATAGCAGAAGAAGAAACTGGCAGCAACCCTTACTGTTCTGCAGCCACTGCAGGTGATACCCAGGCAAACAGGGCCTGGCGTGGACCTCAGCAGTCCTACAGCAGGGCTGCCTGAATGTTAGAAGGAAAACTAAGAAATAGAAAGAAATAACTTCATGATCAACAAACTGGACATCCACTCAGAGACCCAATCTGAAAGTCAACAACTACAAAGATGACAGGTGGACAAATCCACAAAGATGGGAAGAAACCAGCACAAAAAGGATGAAAACACCTGAAACCAGAATGCCTCTCCTCCTACAAGGGATCACAACTCCTCACTAGCAAGGGAACAAGGCTGGATGGAGAATGAGTGTGATGAATTGACAGAAATAGGCTTTAGAAGGTGGGAAATAAAAAAACTTCTCTGAGCTAAAAGAACATGTTCTAACCCAATGCAAAGAAACTAAGAACCTTGAAAAAAGATTTGACAAAATGCTAACGAGAATAAACAACTTAGAGAGGAATATAAGTGAATTGATGGAGCTGAAAAACACAACATGAGAACTTCATGAAACAGACACAAGTTTCAACAGCTGAATTGACCAAGCAGAAGAAGGGATATCAGAGGTCGAAGATCAACTCAATGAAATAAAATGAGAAGGCAAGATTAGAGAAAAAAGGGTAAAAAGGAATGAACAAAGTCTCCAAGAAATATGGGACTATGTGAAAAGGCCTAATCTATGTTTGATAGGTGTACCTGAATGTGAAGGAGAGAATGAATCCAAGCTGGAAAATACTCTTCAGGATATTATCCAGGAAAACTTCCCCAATCTAGCAAGGCAGGCTAATATTCAACCCCAGGTAATACAGAGAACACCACAAAGATATTCCTTAAGAAGAGCAACCCCAAGGCACATAATCATCAGATTCACCAGGGTCGAAATGAAGGAGATAATGCTAAGGGCAGCCAGAGAGAAAGGTCGGGTTACCCACAAAGGAAAGCCCATCAGGCTCACGGTGGATCTTTCAGCAGAAACCCTACAAGCCAGAAGAGAGTGGGGGCCAATATTCAACATCTTAAAGAAAATAACTTTCAACCCAGAATTTCATACCCAGCCACACTAAGCTTCGTAAGTGAAGGAGAAATAAAATCCTTTATGAACGAGCAATTATTCAGAGATTTCATCACCACCAGGCCTGCTTTAGAAGAGCTCCTGAAAGAAGCACTAGATATAGAAAGGAAAAACCAGTACCAGCCACTCCAAAAACATACCAAGTGGTAAAGAGCATCCACACAATGAAGAAACTGCATGAACTAATGGACAAAACAGCTAGCTAGCATCAAAATGGCAGGATCAAATTCACACATAACAATATTAACCCTAAATGTAAATGGGTTAAATGCCCCAGTCAGAAGACACAGACTGGCAAGTTGGATGAAAAGCCAAAACCCATCGGTGTGCTGTATCCAGGAAACCCATCTCACATGCAAGGATGCACATAGGCTCAAAATAAAGGGATGGCAGAAGATTTACCAAGCAAATGGAGAGCAAAAGAAAGCAAGAGTTGCAATTCTCGTCTCTGATAAAATAGACTTTAAAGCAACAAAGGTCAAAAGAGATAAAGAAGGACATTACATAATGGTAAAAGGATCAATGCAACAAGAAGAGCTAATGATCCTAAATATATACACACCCAGTACGGGAGCACCCAGATACATAAAGCAAATTCTTAATGACTTACAAAGAGACTTAGACTCCCAGACAAAATAGTGGGAGACTTGAACACCTCATTGTCAATATTAGATCAACAAGGCAGAAAATTAACAAAGATATCCAGAACTTGAACTCAGACCTGGACCAAGCAAACCTAATAGACATTTACAGAACTTCCCACCCCATATCCACAGAATATACATTCCTCTCAGCACCACATCACACCTACTCTAAAATTGACCACATAATTGGAAGTAAATAACTCCTCAGCAAATGCAAAAGAATGGAAATCATAACAAACAGTCTCTCAGACCACAGTGCAATCAAGTTAGAACTCAGAATTCAGAAACTAACCCAGAACCGCACAGCTTCATGGAAACTGAACAACTGGCTCTTGAATGTTGACTGGAAAAACAATGAAATGAAGGCAGAAATAAAGATGTTCTTTGAAACCAGCGAGAATGAAGACACAACATACCAGAATCTCGGGAACAGATTTAAAGCAGTGTCTAGAGGAAATATATAGCAATAAGTGCCCACATGAGAAGCAAGGAAAGATCTAAAATTGACACTGTATCATCAACATTGAAAGAGCTAGAGAAGCAAGATTAAAAAAAAACTCAAAACCTAGCAGAAGACAAGAAATAACTAAGATCAGAGCAGAACTGAAGGAGATAGAGACACAAAAAACCCTTCAAAAAATTAGTAAATTCAGAAGCTGGTTTTTCAAAAAGATCAGCAAAATAGACCACTAGCCAGATTAATAAAAAAGAAAAGAGAGAATAATCAAATAGATGCAATAAAAAATGATAAAGGGGAAATCACTACAGATTCCACAGAAATTCAAACCATCATCAGAGATTATTACAAACAACTCTATGCACATGAACTAGTAAACCTGGAAGAAATGGATAAATTCCTGGACACTTGCATCCTCCCAAGCCTAAGCCAGGAAGAAGACAAAACCATGAATAGACTAATAACAAGGTCTGAAGTCGAGGCAGCAATTAAGAGCCTACCACCCAAAAAAAGCCCAGGTCCCGTTGGGTTCACAGCTGAACTCTACTAGACATACAAAGAGGAGCTGGTGCCATTCCTTCTGAAACCATTCTGAATAATCCAAAAAGAGGGAATCCTTCCCAAATCGTTTTATGAGACCAACATCATCCTGATACCAAAACCCGGCAGAGATACAGCAAGAAAAGAAAACTTCAGGCCAATATCCATGATGAACATAGATGCAAAAATCTTCAATAAAATACTGGCAAACAGATTGCAACAGCACATCAAAAAGCTTATCCACCAGGATCAAGTAGGCTTCATCCTGGGGATGCAAGGCTGGTTCAATATACGCAAGTCTATAGACGTAATTCACCAGATAAACAGAACCAAAGACAAAAACCACATGATTATCTCAATTGTTGCAGAGAAGGCCTTTGACAAAATTCAACAGCCCTTTATGCTAAAAACCCTCATCTAAGTAGGTATTGATGGAATGTCTCTCAAAATAATAAAAGCTATTTACGACAAGCCAACAGCCAATATCATACTGAATGGGCAAAAACTTGAAGCATTCCCTTGGAAATCTGGCACTAGACAAGGATGCCCTCTTTCACCACTCCTATTCAATATAGTATTGGAAGTTCTAGCCAGAGAAACCAGGCAAGAAAAAGAAATAAAGCGTGTTCAAATAGGAAAGGAGGAAGTCAAATTGTCTCTATTTGCAGATGACATAATTGTATATTTAGAAGACAACATCATCTCAGCCCAAAATCTCCTGAAACTGATAAGCAACTTCAGCAAAGTCTCAGGATACAAAATCAATGTGCAAAAATCACAAGCATTCCTACACACCAATAACAGACTTAAAGAGAGCCAAATCAAGAACGAACTGCCATTCACAATTGCTACAAAGAGAATAAAATACCTTGGAATACAACTAACAAGGAACATAAAGGAACTCTTCAAGGAAAACTACAAACCACTCCTCAATGAAAAAGAGAGGACACAAACAGATGGAGAAACATTCCATGCTCATGGTTAAGAAGAATCAATATTGTGAAAATGGCCATACTGTCCAAAGTAATTTACAGACTCAACACTATCCCCATCAAGCTACCTATGACCTTCTTTGCACAACTGGAAAAAAACCACCTTAAACTTCATATGGAACCAACAGAGAGCCCACATAGCCAAGTCAATTCTAAGCAAAAAGAACAAAGTGGGAGGCATCACACTACTGGACTCAAAGTATATTACAAGGGTACAGTAATTAAAACAGCATGGTACTGGTACAGCAAACAAAACAGACCAATGGAACAGAACAGAGGCCTTGAAGGCAACACAACATATCTACAACCATATAATCTTTGATAAACCTGACAAAAACAAGCAATGGGGAAAGGATCCCCTGTTTAATAAATGATGTTGGGAAAACTGGCTAGCCATGTGCAGAAAGCAGAAACTGGACCCCTTCCTGACACCTTACACTAAAATTAACTCCAGATAGATTAAAGACTTAAACATAAGACCTAACACCATAAAAACCCTAGAAGGAAATCTAGGCAAAACCATCCAGGACATAGGAGTAGGCAAGGACTTCATGACCAAAACACCAAAGGCACTGGCAACAAAAGCCAAAATAGACAAATGGGACCTAATGAAACTCCACAGCTTCTGCACAGCAAAAGAAACAGTAATTAGAGTGAATTGGCAACCAACAGAATGGGAAAAAATTTTGCAATCTACCCATGTGACAAAGGGCTAATATCCAGAATCTACAAAGAACTAAAACAGATTTACAAGGAAAAAAAATAACCCCATTCAAAAGTGGGCAAAGGATATGAACAGACACTTTACAAAAGAAGACATACATGAGGCCAACAAACATATGAAAAAATGCTCATCATCACTGGTCATTAGAGAAATGCAAATCAAAACTACATTGAGATACCATCTCATGCCAGTTAGAATGGCGATCATTAAAAAATCTGGAGACAACAGATGCTGGAGAGGATGTGGAGAAATAGGAACACTTTTACACTGTTGGTGGGAGTGTAAATTAGTTCAACCATTGTGGAAGACAGTGTGGCAATTCCTCAAGGACCTAGAAATAGAAATTCCATTTGACCCAGCAATCCCATTACTGGGTATATATCCAAAGGACTATAAATCGTTCTACTATAAGGACACATGCACACGAATGTTCATTGCAGCCCTGTTTACAATAGCAAAGACCTGGAACCAACCCAAATGCCCATCAATGATAGACTGGACAGGGAAAATGTGGCACATATACACCATAGAATACTATGCAGCCATCAAAAACGATGAGTTCGTGTCCTTTATAGGGACATGGATGAACCTGGAAACCATCATTCTCAGCAAACTGACACAAGAACAAAATCAAACACTGCATGTTCTCACTCATAGGTAGGTGTTGAACAATGAGAACACATGGACACAGCGAGCGGAGCATCACACACTGGGATCTGTTGGGGGAAATAGGGGAGTGACAGCAGGGAGTGGGGAGTTGGGGAGAGATAGCATGAGAAGAAATGCCAGATATAGGTGATGGGGAAGAAGGCAGCAAATCACACTGCCATGTGTGTACCTATGCAACAATCCTGCATGTTCTTCACATGTACCCCAAAACCTAAAATGCAATTTAAGAAATAGTAATAAAAATAATTGTGTTCAGGCAATACCGAGGTTCTATCTCACTTCCTATTTTATTAAGTCCGTTGTTCATGACTTTGCTGCAGGCCATGCAAACCAAGATGGGTTCAAGGAAATGAAGGCTGCAGGCTCTCCTCCCACACCTGCCTCCAGCACCTCACTTGGCGTTTCAGCAGTGACTGCATTAAATGTTGCCTCTGAGTCATGAGGTTAAAGCAGTGTAGAATCGGCAAGGAAGAGACAGCGCTCACGGGCATGCTGCAGTTCTATAGGAATCTCAACAGGGCTCATGCCGCGGGAGGTCTGATTCTTTACCCAGTTTCATCAGTTGCTCATTGACTCTGCACAGGACAGTGTCCCTGTTAATCTTACTATGGTTATATCTGAAAGGCAACTAAATTTGTGTGACATCAAATTCAAAACCATTGAGTTTTAGAATCTCTGGTGAGCAGTCACTGTGCGCCCCCAAGATGGGGCTGCAGGGCTGAGCATCCCCAAGGTCCCTCTGGAGACAGCTGTAATGGCAGACCCCAGCCCAGGTGACACTGCTGGCTGGGCAGCCTTCCTCCTGAGGCTCAGGGCACTGGAGGGGCAGAGGCACAAAGGCGCTGACCCAGCCTCAATGGGCCCGTTTGGAAGCCTCCAACACCCAGACAACCTGGTGCAGGTCTCCAGCAAACCCCCTGGGCCTCCAGCTCAGCCTCTCTCTGTGGGAAGCTGGTCTTCATTCTGGGAGAGAGTAGACACATATTTACAGAAATTCACAAACCTCTCTCAGCTTACTCATAGGGAATAACCCATATGGGCTGCCCAGGAAAGCAATATACACATACACATGCACACTCACACACACACATACACACACACAAGTGTGTCTTAGTCCCTTGGCCCTGGGGAGTATTAACAAAAAGTATAAGATACATACACACAGACATGCATGCACACACGTTTATATATCTATATGCATTATCCAATTCTCATCGCTTATGGACTCACAGCTGCTGGTGGCCACGTCACTGTTTAATTCTGACAGTTGTTTCCGAAGCAGAAAAGTCTCATGACGTAAGGACAGTCCCCGTGGAAGGCTGCCTGCTCGGCCTCTCTGAATCTCACTCCAGCGGTGGGTCTACGGAAGCTGTAGGGTCAGTTGCCTCTCTCAATGAGTATGTCGTTTCTGCATTTGCTTGTTGATGCATTTGAAGAAAACAGGACTTATTCGTGGTTCATTTGGCAAATACCAAGTCTTTTCTATGAACTGGAAAGTCTTCTAGGCAGTAGGGGCACATTTACAACCAAACCCAGGGAAGTCCCCACTGCGTGGACCTCATTTCTAGTGGCAGAAGGAGACACAGACAGTGAGAGCGAATTCAGAAATCATGAGAAATAATATGTCAGATGGTGTAAGAAAAGTAAAGCAGTTCCTGCCATTTCTCCTCACCTCTCCGTGGAGAGGCGCACACCTCTGCAGACATCACGCAACCCCAGCTCTTGTTTTCAGGTCTTGTCTTCACGTCCATTCTCTTTCTCGGGTGATTTTTCACTTGGCAGTTTCCAAGGGCTTGTTTTGCGCATTGAGAACTCGGGGTTATCAGTTCAGCATGTTTCTCTCTGAGCAGCCTGCTCTGTGCGGTAGAAATGGACTCTGAGTGAGCTCCTGAGGGTAGGCCACTGCTGACTGATGTGAGGGCTGCGTGGGACATGGAAGGGGCAGTGGTTACGGAACCTGTGGGAGGAGGACTTCCTGCCTGGGAGGCCGGCCACAGAAGCCCCTCTGAATGAGGGTACACTGGGAATGAACACTCTGAAGTGGGGAAAACATTCTGGGCAGAAGAAACCAGAACAGAAAAGCCTTGAGGAGCAAAGGGCTGTTCCAGGAGCAGATGGGCTGGTGAGGCCATGCTGAGTGCCCAGGGGAGGCCATGCTGAGCACCCAGGGGAGGCTGGGGCAGCCATGCTGAGTGCCCAGGGGAGGCCATGCTGAGTGTCCAGGGGAGGCTGGGGCGGCCATGCTGAGTGCCCAGGTGAGGCCATGCTGAGTGCCCAGGTGAGGCCATGCTGAGTGCCCAGGGGAGGCCATGCTGAGTGCCCAGGTGAGGCCATGCTGAGTGCCCAGGGGAGGCTGGGGTGGCACACAGTGCCCAGGGGAGGCCATGCTGAGTGCCCAGGTGAGGCCATGCTGAGTGCCCAGGGGAGAGAGGCCATGCTGAGTGCCCAGGGGAGGCTGGGGTGGCCAGGACCAGGTCACACAGCGCCCAGGTGAGGCCATACTGAGTGCCCAGGGGAGGCTGGGGCGGCCAGGACCAGGTCACACAGCGTCCAGGTGAGGCCATGCTGAGTGCCCAGGGGAGGCTGGGGTGGCACACAGTGCCCAGGTGAGGCGATGTCTGGAGGCTGGGGCAGCCAGGACCAGGTCACACAGCGCCCAGGGGAGGCCATACTGAGTGCCCAGGGGAGGCTGGGGCGGCCAGGACCAGGTCACACAGTGCCCGGGTGAGGCGATGTCTGGAGGCCAGGGCAACCAGGACCAGGTCACACAGTGCCCAGGTGAGGCGATTCCCAGAGGCTGGGGCGGCCAGGACCAGGTCACACAGCGCCCAGGTGAGGCGATGTCTGGAGGCTGGGGCGGCCAGGACCAGGTCACACAGCACACAGGGTAGGCGATTCCCAGAGGCTGGGGTGGCCAGGACCAGGTCACACAGTGCCCAGGTGAGGCGATGTCTGGAGGCCGGGGTGGCCAGGACCAGGTCACACAGTGCCCGGGTGAGGCGATGTCTGGAGGCCGGGGCGGCCAGGACCAGGTCACACAGCACCCAGGGTAGGCGATTCCCAGAGGCTGGGGCGGCCAGGACCGGGTCACACAGTGCCCAGGTGTGGCGATGTCTGGAGGCCGGGGCGGCCAGGACCAGGTCACACAGTGCCTAGGGTAGGCGATTCCCAGAGGCTGGGGTGGCCAGGACCAGGTCATACAGCACCCAGGGTAGGCGATTCCCAGAGGCTGGGGTGGCCAGGACCAGGTCACACAGGGCCTCTGGTTCAGACAGAGAAGGAAAAGCCCTCAGTTTCCTTCCATGTTATATGGAGAATTCTGAGTGGGGAACTGATCAAATCTAAATGACCTTTTGAAGGATTCAAGCTTTTAGATGGAGAGCATTGTCCAGGCTGGGGAAGGGAGCAGGGGCCAGCGACAGGCTCTGGCTGCCTCTGGGGTCTACGACCTGCCTGGAAGCTGTGGCATGCAGGAAGCTGGATGGGTCTGACAGCCATAGGCTGTGTGGAAAGGGAATAATTCAAGGAGAAAAACTACATGGTTACTTTGAGAAACTTAACACGTGGCAGTGTCATGAAGGGGAAGAAGAGAATATTCTGGAGAGTGGAAATCAGGGCTCTAAACTGCAGTGTGCATTGAACATACCTGGGCAGAACCCACCTTTTGTCTTGTCTTTTGAGACCTCACAGTGGTAGGTCAAGGACAGAGACGTGGTGCGGACACCCAGGTGCATTTCTGGCCACTCCCTGCCAGCTCCGCCCTGCAGTCAGATGAGGTTACATTTGGGATTTCCAAGTCCAATCCCATTACTGCTGCACTGCTCCCAGGGTGCCCTGGCAATGTGATTCGTCTTCCTAAGCACCAGTGGACCTTCAGCATTTAACTAGTAAATAATTAAATTTGATTAATAGGCTGCAGTGCTGGGAAAATGTAACATCCCCTGTTCTCTGTACTTTTGGGCGATTCCATGTGCTGCGCTATTTAGGATTTGTGATGACAATACATAAAGACACGAAATTAAATGAAACCTAATGGAACTTATTAACAGTGTGTAGTCGAATTTGATATCTAAATCGTAGACATAGGATCTTCTCCCCATTGGGTTCTGGCCTCTTGGAAGTGAAGACATGCACCTCTGCCATTGCAAAGCAGAGTCCCAGGCAAGCTGGATGAAGAAATAGAAGAGCTTCGGGGTCCAGGTGTCAGGACCTCGACCGCCCTGGCTTGTCCATTCAATTGCAGGTGAAAGGGCTGAGGCAGGCAGGTGCAGCCCGAGCCTGTGGTCAGCACGTGGGGCATGGACACTGCAGCTCACCTGCTGGCTGGTCTAGGGCTGCAAGGTGCTCCCCGCCTCAGAGGCTTCCCACCAGACATTCCTCACCATGATGGGTTTTGCAGAGAGAAACAGTGGCAGAAATGACCTAATAAAAGTGTTCCTCATTACCCTGATTTGATCCTTACATAGTATAGACATGTATTGAAATATCACATGTACCCTGCAAATATATAGCTATTATGCATCAATTAAAATGCAAAAAAAAGGGTCCCTTCATGAAAAGAGGAAAACCAACATGGAATTCTGCCTTAAACTCACCAGTGAGGCCTCCCAGTTGTTTCAATCTCAAGTTACTCATTGGAACTTCAGGTTCCGCAGGAAGAAGTATGTCCTCGGCTGAAGAAACTTCTAGAAGCCAGGCTGTGAACAGGTAGCTTCTTTCTCCTCTGCCTGCAGACTCAGTGCTCCAGTGCCCTAGCACCAACCTCCATTTGCTTTAGAGGGTGACGCCCACACGGCACCCATGCCGCCCCAGCCCACAGCAGGTGGTCTCAGTTGGTTTTGGCACCACTGGACACCATCCCTTCTGCTGATGTCAAGGATGAGAACAATTCATCATTTAGGATCCCAGGAGAAGGGGGGTTTCGCTTTGAATGAAGCACAGAGCTGAGGCAGTCATCAGCATGGCCTGAAGGGCTGCTCCTGGCCCCAGCAGCTGCAGCTGGTTGGAAAGCCAGTCTCACAGTGAACGCCCAACACGCCTCTGGGATCTCCAGATCGTGTTCCTTTCCCTGGTGACAGCAGACATTTTCCCAGGAGCAGGTCATTTCATGGTTTAGGATTGGCATCATGGAAACATGGGTGGGCTTTAAAGGTGGGTGTTGAATCAGTTCTGTGACATCTCCGGGCGTTAGTTCCCTCAGGTGCACAGCGTGAGTAATGGCGCTCCTCCCACACTGATGCCAAGATCAGTGAGTGAAA
Source organism: Callithrix jacchus (assembly GCF_049354715.1). Classification (NCBI taxonomy): domain Eukaryota; kingdom Metazoa; phylum Chordata; class Mammalia; order Primates; family Cebidae; genus Callithrix; species Callithrix jacchus. Next base: position 114,343,266 of record NC_133515.1, read on the forward strand.
TCATCAGAAGAGACCCTCACGCAGCGTCTTGCACGGAAAAGTTGGTCAACAACAGCAGTGATTTTCCTTTCCTTTCTGGCTTTTGAGTTTTTGAATATGTGCTTTCTCTGTCCAGGGCCATGTGGCATGTACCATGCTACCAGTGATGGGCAGCTGGTATCAGGCCTGGACAAAACGTGACCTCTAACTTGAAATGATGACTTAGTGCAAATCTGAAAATAAGTTATTCTCTCAGACATATTCCAGTCCTGGCATTTTATAGGGCCACGTCGAATCAACGTCATCTGAGCTTTACAGATGCGCCCGCTCATGTTCTGAGACGGCTCAAACACAACCCAAGATTCATCTCATCACAAAACATTGTTAAAGGATTATCATGTATTTTCCCTCCAGCATACGTGTAGTTTGTTTTTATTTGGAGCATTGGAAATAAGCAATGGTGACGCTCAGGACTAAAAAATAACCTTTTGTAGTGCCACAAATGCAACCCCCAATCTAATAAAGAAAAAATTCAGGTGGGAACAGCACAAGAAGAAATATATATTTTATTTTCATGTCAGTCTCAAATATAACAGGCCTCAAAAATCCCTGACGGCTCTGGGTGAGGGACTCCAAAGTCAGATAATGAGTTGGGCTTGGTGAGGAGACGCAAGGTGCAGCCCGTCTTCCTCCCATAAGTTTGAGGCATCGTCCCAACCACCCCGTGAAACTGCCAGGAGGATGAAACAATTCATCAGACACCAGGCTGTGGTCGTGCACCTTACCTAACGCTAATCAAAATAAAGGAGACTTGGACACAGCGTTTCCAGCAGCCCTGCAGAATGGTGAAGATATTCAGTGGGGACATGAACAGCTATGTAACCTTCCGGACTTTCTCTCAGAGTCATCTCCTGAAAAGAGGCCAATCGGCTTTGTGAGATTCAAGACAGCCAAGGCAGATTGAGATGTGTTTGTGTGTAATACTGTCATTTTGACATCATGGAAGGTCTTTAACATCTTCCTGAACTCTGATGGCAAATAAGAGACTTCAACTTTCAGGAATCTGCCATATTTTCATGGCACGGAAGGGGCTGCTTCTTGCATGTGCTCGGTTTCAGCTGTGGGGATCTAAATTTGTGTAGCGAGGGACCTGAGAAGGTGTCTGTGGTCGCCTAGGGACACACGAGGGTGATTTCACGTCAGTTGTCCTAATGTGCAATAAAACACAGTGACGGCTCGGTGCAGGCTGAGAGGGGCGCAGCCACCCGGGGGCCTGGGCACTGCCTGGGGCTTGTCCCTCGTGGAGCTCTGGCCACGTGGGGCAGGGCTGCCTGTTTTCAGGGCAGCTGTCCGGAACCTGGGCCTCCGCTTAGGGTGCGTGTCTCCACTCGCCAGGACGCAGCCACAGTACCAGGGTGCAGGGACAGCTCCGCTCTTGCTGGTCCTCGGGACCAACCCTTGTGACTGTCTTTTCTTCTTAGAGCCCAAGACGTTTTCCTACAGTTCTCTGAGAGTGCAGAAGACATCCCAGGCACACAGTACCTCCATGTGGCCCTGGGACCGATTTTAGGAGGTGGTGTCACCCTGGAAGTCAGGCTCTGCCCTGGGGAGTGGCCCCATCCAGTGGAAAACCGGTTCCTTTGGTTCTCAGGGTCTGGATGACCTGGTTGCCTCAGGCAAAATTGGGGTTGACTCGCTGGAAAGGAAGGTTGGAGACAGGGGACAGCGGGACGCGGGGCTCGCTTGACTGGGCCGGGCCCTCTCCCTTCTCCGCAGCCGGGCTCTGGCTCTGGTCCCCTGACGCCAGCTTTCTCCGAGGTCCCCTCCACTTTCTCCAGGGACCCCTCTGCTTTCTCCAGGGACCCTTCTGCTTTCACGTCACCAAATCAGGGCGTCCTGGAGAGAGGGAGGCTTCCGGCTGCGCGCTCCAGAGCAGAGGAGGCTCAGGCTGGCCTGGGCGCCCCTCTGCCCTCGGAGGCCTTTAGGACAAGCACCTGGAGTGCCCCGGCATCTGCGGCCCCAGAGGGACCTCCGTGGACCCGACAGCGGAGAGAGGCGCGCCCAGCGGGAAACTGGGAAGGAAGCTAGGAGGGGGCGGACCTGCGGCGTGGCTCCCTGCACTCTGGGCACTGAAGCGTTTATGTGGCACTGACTGTATGCACGGTGGGGACTGAAGCTCTGGGCAGCCTGCGGAGGCGTTGACCCGACCGCTTGGAGGTGGAAGCGGCCGCGGGAGGCGCAGGACCAGGCCTGGGCCGGAGATTGGCTCCGGAGCGCGCGATCTCACCGCTGAGTTTAGGATCAGCAGATCATCTCCCACCCAAATCAGGAAACGGGGAGAACAATGCACCCTAATTATAATGACGGAGGGGCAGCAGGTGTGGACCGGGCAGCTGTGGCCTTGCTCAGCCCAGTCCCGCCTTCCCTCGCGTGGATGCGGCCTGGCACAGTCTCCGCAACGCGCAGCGGGGACACGGGTGACCCCAGAGCCCAGCCGTGCGCAAGGTCCGCACGTGAAGAACTCGGGGCGCCTCCGAGCGGCAACCCCAGATGTCTAGAGATGACGTCAGCCGCCAGCTCCACGCCACTAATTTAGAAAAGGCATCAGCCGAAGTTTTGATTTTCTCTGAGTCAGGATGGAAAATGAAATGAACTGCTAATTTTTTTGTCGTTCTTCTCTTACAAATGTAAATGCTGGAATCTGGTGATGATCAAGGGTTTTAAGATAAATGAGCAATTCATTTTTAAGCTGAATGAAGCTCTTTATTCTAAAATAAATTTGTTTCTTTTCTCCACCAGATTCTTTGTAATTTCACGCTTGAGTGATTACCTTTTTCCTGGACCATTTATACCCTCGCGGGTCCAGCTATAGCCGGTAGCCCCGGCTAAAATGTCACCGGCGGGCTGCGTCCGCCCCTCTCCTCATGATCAGGGAGGAGAGACTACTGTGCCAACTCCCCGAATTCAGCTGACTCTTGGCACTTGCGGGCCATGGTCCTGCGCGCAGGGCGCCTCCTCCGCGGGCTGCAGACACGTCTGTCCCTGTCAGGTGGTACCTGTGCAGAAGGAGCCGATGAGCTGCGGTGAGAGGCTCTCACTCCTGCCACACTCCCACCTTGGAACAGCTTTTCTGAAATTCTGCAGTACCCTGAGCATGATCAGCTTTCATTCATGTTTTCTCAGTTTTCAGGAGACGGAAGTTTGCTGAAGCCAAGGGCGCGTCCCTGCTGCAGGCCCCTCTCGCTGGTTCCCACACTCACCCTCCCGGGAGCCTTTGTGCCCAGAACCCACCCTGCTCAGGGAGGCCTCCCAGGCACAGGGCCTGGGTGGGGGTCCCATCGCCTGACTCTGCTGTCAGCCATCAAAGTGTGTCCAGAAAAGGTAGGAAAAGGCAGAAGAGTTTTAACTGGAGTGCAGGTTCCCAGGGCTAGCACATTACTGGAGCTTCATAGTATGCATCTAGCCTTGAACTTTGAGGGAGGGTTTGTAACCAAAACAAATAGAAGAAAAACTCTTCCCTGCATGAAAAAGGAGACCCTGGGAAGTAGAAAGAAACGTAAAACATAAAACATTTAAATGTAAACTTTTATAATACTTAAAAATACTTTTAATTTGTGCCATTTTAGATACATAATGTGTGAGCCCTCTCTTATTGGATACATACTGTTTAGTAATGTATTATAGTGATAAATCATGTTGATTAAAGATCAAAACTAAGATTACATAAATTAATGAAAAGAATGACACGCAGCAGTGTTTTTAAAAATTTATTTATTATTCTTTAAATTCTGGGGTACATGTGCAGAACATGCAGGTTTGCTACAAAGGTATACACGTGCCATGGTGGTTTGCTGCATCCATCACCAGTCATCTACATGAGGTATTTCTCCTAATGCTGTCCCTCCCCAATCTCCACATCCCTTGCTATCCCTCCCATAGGCCCCCACTCCCTGACGGATCCCAGTGTGTGATGCTCCCCTTCCTGTGTTCATGTGTGCTCATTGTTCAACACCCACTTAGGAATAAGAGCATGCAGTGTTTGGTGTTCTGTTCTTGTGTTAGTTTGCTGAGAATGATGGTTTCCAGCTTCACCCATGTCCCTGCAAAGGACAAGAACTCAATCATTTTTATGGCTGCATAGTATTCCATGGTTATATGTGCCACATTTTCTTTATCCAGTCTATCACTGATGGGCATTTGGGTTGGTTCCAAGTACCGCAATAAACATATGTGTGCATGTGTGTTTATAATAGAATGATTTATAATCCTTTGTATATAGACCCAGTAATGGGATTGCTGGGTCAAACTGAATTTCTATTTCTAGGTCCTTGAAGAATTGCCACACTGTCTTCCACAATGGTTGAACTAATTTACACTCCCACCAACAGTGTAAAAGTGTTCCTATTTCTCCACATCCTCTCCAGCATCTGTTATCTCCTGATTTTTTAATGACTGCGATTCTAACTGGCATAAGATGGTATCTCAATGTAGTTTTGATTTGCATTTCTCTAATGACCAGTGATGATGAGCTTTTTTTCATGTTTGTTGGCTGCATAAATGTCTTCTTTTGAAAATTGTTTGTTCATACTTTATCCTGAGAGTGGCTCTGGATGAAGCCTGTTTGTCCTCCCTGCCTCTCCTCACTCCACTCTGCTGCATTGCTCTGCATGGCCAGGTTGGTCTCAGGGGCAGACAGGAGTGGACACCATCTTTCTCTCCAGGCATATGGTTCTCTTTGCTCTTTTGAGCAAACCCTCTGACTCTTTTTCTATCCTCCACCTCACCTGATTTTCCCCTTTTCTGCTTTGCTTTCTTCCTTTCTTTCCCTCTACCTCCATTAACCATTCTGCAGTGTTTACTATGTGGCTTTCCACAAGTTATATAAAATATGCATTGTCTTCTTGTTCACATGTATTTTTATTTTGCATTTTCATAAACAGTAGCATTTTACAAATTTCATCCAGTTCTTTGCATTGATTCCTCCATGCTGTGGTTTTAACATCGCTCAGATACAAGTGTTTTAAAATCCCTCACTGTGTACCTGGATCTATCCTGTTCGCCTTTAGACACAGGGCAGGTGAGCCCCAAAGTGGAGCTTAGCCCACTGGGTTACTGGCTTTGCCCAGAACAGAATTCAAGGACAAGCCAAAGGTGGAGGAAGACAGCTTTATTGAACAAGCAGTGTCACAGCTCTGTGACAGCTTCTGCAGAGCAGGGCTTTGGGGCAGGGGGCAGGGGCAGGGGGGTGGACAGCAGCAGCTCCAAAGTTCCACAGTCATGTCCATGCTCACTTTTAATTGCTTGCAGATTAAGGAGTGGTTTATGCAGAAATTTCTAGGGAAGGCATAGTAACATTTATGTCATTGGGCAGTAACTCCTGGGTGTCACCATGGCAATGGCAAGCAGACATGGCCCACTGGTGGGTGTGTCTGATGAAAAGCTGCTTCCTCCCTGGCCCTGTTTCCCCAAGTCCTCAATCTGGTCCAGTATCCCACCCCTTCCCCTGCCCCTGGAGTTGAGTTCTGCCTCTTACCTCACTTTTACTTCTATTAATCTTTATACACACAGAGACCCTGCTATTAGGTACATGCAGTTTAGAATCTTTACATCTTCTGGGGTTGATGTTTTGTCACTCTGAAATGTCTCTCACGGTCTGCTCTTGATATTGACAGAGTTTAATTGCCACTCCCCGGGAACTTGCCTGGAGTGGACTTCTTCCAGCCCTTTTCTTTCAGCGTTTTATGTGTGTCTTTAAGTAGAACATCACTGGAGTTCTAAAACGTTTATCCAGTCTGATAGTCTCTGCATTTTACTTGACAAATGTAACACATTTACACTTATTGAATTCTTGCTGCCTTTAAACTTAAATCTAGCACCTCACTTTTTCTATCTGTTCAGTTTGCCATGGTTTCCCTTTCTAGCCTGTCTGCCTTCTTTGATCTTATCAGAGAACTACTTAGATCTCATTGTTCAATTTCCTACTCTCAAAGTTTATTGGTTATGAATCTTAGTCTAATACTGAAATAATATGGTTATCCTTGAGATTACAAAACACTTCCCTGAGTTATTTAAATCTAACAGAATTTAGTGCTCTTAACACCCTCTGGACAAAGTCAGGAGCTGAGGACATGCTCCTCCACTGCCTCTCCTGCTTTGTGTTACTGCTGTTGGCCATTTTTATTTCTTACATGTTACATCCCACAGATAATTTTTTATACAGACAGTGCTCTTTTGTTTTGATCCACATATTAATGATTTGTTGTTGTTCTCTTTTCTGCCTTCATCTTCAGGCTATTAATAAGGCAGCACTTACTCCCTCCTGGAAAATCCCCTTTGGTGTCGTTTTGCTCTTAATGAACCCTCAGTTTTTGTTTAAAAAATGACCTATTTCTGCCTCCTTTATTTAAATGAATTTTTATTATGAAAAATGTGGAACTTTCTCTAAAGCCAAGAAAATAATATAATAAATTCATTTATACTCCCCTCTCTACCTCAATAATTATGTACTTACAGGGATTTATCTGCACCCCAATTCCCCCCTCATGTTTTCTTGGGTCCAAATCCCAGAAATTTGTCATTTTATCTCTAAATATTTCAACACGTCCTGTAAGAAAGGAGAACTATAAAGAGTGTAATATAGTATTATCACACCCTTAAAATTTACTTTATATGTGTGTGTGTATAAAGTAAATTTTAAGGATGTGATAATACTATATTACACTTAAGACAGGGTCTCCCTCTGTCATCCAGGCTGGAGTGCAGTGGTGTGATCTTGGCTCACTGCAACCTCCACCTCCCAGGTTCAAGCAATTCTCCTGCCTCCACCTCCTGAGTAGCTGGGATTACAGGCAGGCACCCCCACACCCAGCTAATTTTTGTATTTTTAATAGAGAGTGAATAGGGGTTTCACTATGTTGGCCAGGCTGGTCTTGAACTCCTGACCTCAAGTGATCCACCCTCCTCAGCCTCCCAAAGTGCTTGGATTACAGGCATGAGCAACTGTGCCTGGCCACTTAAAATTTATTTTAAAAAATACCTTATAGTCATTCTCCAAAATTTCCTAATTTTCTCAAAATTATATTTTTTTAACAATTTTGTTTAATCAAGATCCAAATAAAATCCATTATTGCAAATTGCCGATACATTTCTTAAGTATCTTTTGCTCCACAGGACCCTCTTAATCTCTTTCCTTTCCCTTGCAGTTAATTTGTCCAGAATGTGTGGTTATTTGTCCTGTAGCTCTTCCCAGTCTAGAGTCATTTTGATGCCCTTTCGCATATTTTTCTTTCCTGAATTTTCCATAAAGTGACAGCTATGAGGGCATAATCCTGTTCAGGTTTGATTTTGATTTTCAGCTAGAACATTTCATACACAGCATTGTTCACTTCCCTCTGAAGGCACACGATGTGTCATTGTGATTAATACAGGCGTGCTTCGTTTGCTTTTTGTTTGTTTTGTTTTGCTAATGTCACTAAAGTGATAGGGCTGGTCCAAATGGCAAAAGCACCATCCTACTTTGAAAGTTTGTTTTTCACGTTTGAAGTTATTTTTTCATTCTTTATGTGTTTTGAATATTATCCATATTTGTGCCATTGGTCAGTAAGATGTTAAAATATTATTATCAATTTATTTTGCTTTGCTTAGTGCTTTTATTATGAAAATATTTTATTTCTTAACATTTTATTAAAATTTTCTTATTGCTTTGGGACTTTAATTTTAATTTTTACTTAGGAAAATTTTCTAGTCAAAAGCTAAATTAGTCAACCACGTTTTACTCAATAACTTATGTGGTTTTGTTATTTTAATACTTAGATATCTGATTTCTTTGGACTTTATCCGTATGACTTCGTGGGAATGCACGTGGTTTCTGAAGCAGCTAATGGGGCTCCCGTGCGCCCCCTACCGCTGATCTGCAGTGGTTCCCGCAGCCCGTGTGGTATGCGCTGGCTGGATTTCTGGATTTGCTCTTTCTGCTGATCAGTCTTTGGGGCCACTCTGCGCCGTCTACTGAGGCGGGCTCTATGACTCGTTTTGACATCCGCTAGAGCAGCCCCGCAATTTTCTTCTTTTGTAGGATACCCCTGCCTATTCTTTCCTTTGCCCTTGGAAACACTTCATATTGAACTTTTCTTGATTATTTTGGGAGGGGAGTTCTGATGGTACTTCCTTTGGGATCACATTATGTATACATTTCCTTAGAGACAAATTCCGTCTGTATGATATTGAGCGCTTTTGGCCAAAAAACATAAAAGTATGATGGCCTGCCTTTCCATTTTTTCATTCTATTTTTGAGTATTTCCTATAGGCTCTGTATATTTCTTCAGTTGAAGCCTGTTTTTTATTTTTTCTGTCTTAAATGAAGGCTCTCCTCAATTACCTTTTAACTAATTTTTGTTTGTACAAATTAAAGTTATTGGATAACACAAAATTGTATAGCCTGCTACTTTACTAATTTATCTTATTGTTTGTACAGGTTAAATACTCCTAATTCATAAATCCAAAACACTCCAGAACTTGGAACTTTTTGATCATCAACATGACACTGAAGGAAACGCTCATTGGAGCATTCTGGATTTTGGATTTTTTGGTTAGGGGCAATAAATATAATGCAAATATTCCAAAATCTGAAAAAAATGCAAAATCCAAAATATTTCTGGTTTCAAACATTTCATATAAGGGATACTCTACCTGTAGAAGCTATTACAATATTCTTGGGGTGGGGGTTGCCAGTTATATAATGCCGTCATTGCACCCTGAGATAGTTTTTTTTTCCTTTCTTTCTCAAATTGGATTGAATTTGAATTAACTTTTTCTGTCTTATTATTATCTTATTGCATTGACTAATACCTTCCATATAATAAATAATAGTAGAACCAATGGCTATCTGGTCTTCCCATTTTGCAAGAAAGGTAATGTTTTCACATGAAATAAGACTCAGGATGAGGTCCGTGCTCTGCTAACTTCTTAATTTTAAACTCTTAAAAGCTATTGAGGCTCCAAACATAGTCTGTATGTGTGGTTTATATTAGTTACTGTATTGTACTGAACTAGTTTATATTAGTTACTCCATTGTACTGAACTAGTTTATATTAGTAGAAATAGAAATATTTAAAATATTTATGTAATTTAAAATTTAAAAACAATAAACCCATTATACATTAATATAAATAATGTTTTATGTAAATATAACTATATTTACCAAAAAATGGTGGGAAAGTGTGGAATTCTTTTACAGTTTGGTAAATCTCTTTAAAGACTGAAAACATTTGGATTTCCAAGGCTCTTTCAGCCAATGTGGACATTCTCCGTTGACCTGACAGGGATGCATGATGAGTGGAAGTTTTATGGACGTTAGTTGAATGTGGAGTCTAAGCTTGCATCCCCAAGGGTTCCACATCCTCATCAGGTAAAATCCACTGACCTATCTTGCATTTCCAGTGGATTTGTGTGCCTGATTTTGTGGTATCAGGTATTGGCATTTTGAAATCTCACTAAATTATGCTGATCTTCCCAATGTTGACACTTTTGATTTTGCAAAGTCCAAATATAGAATGTGGAAACATCATCGCTGGTGTTGCTCCAAAAGTCTTGGAGGACTTGGAAGCTTTCAGTCTCACTGTGATGGATGCAGATTTTCTACATTTTTTTTTCTGTTGCTTGAAATTTGGAATTTTGCTATTGGCAACAAATACCGCCAGCCATTTTTGGAGAATTGACAGCTCGCTGTATTTAGTCTCCCAAGGCCCCTGCATGCGTCCCTCTTACAGTGGGAGTGTGTTTGTGGCTGGCCACGCCTCGGTGTGGGCCTCAATAGCAGCACAGGAGCTTTTCCATTCCAGGAGCCTTCCCTTCGGTGTGCAGCCGAGGTGCTTCCTGTACGCTTCCCATTCTGATACATGGAATATTTTGTAAAATTGTACTTGAGATTTGTGACCTAATAGAGTTAATAATGCTTACTGCCCCGAGGAATCCTTGAGTGAACCTGACACAGGCATGAAGATGATGAGGACGAAGGTCGTCCTGTGCCACCTGGATTGAGTCGAGGCACCAGAAAGTTTATCTGCCTCCTTTTGGTTGGATTGCTCAAGATAGCAGCAGTTTCACTTCATTTTTGTTGGATTGAACCAAATGACCAGCAGATTTATTTACCTCATTTTGGCTGCTTTCGCCACCTGTGCAAATGTTAACACGGGGTAAAAGAACAGCATCTAAGTATTATCCTGAAAATTGTTCTGGCCTCTCACACCCCCTCGAAGGGTCTCCGAGGCCTCAGGAGCCCGCAGATCACTTTGAGGACTGTTATGTTTCATGCAATTGTGTTAAAGACGTGTCATCCTTTTAATGTGTTGTTAGAGTCTGTTTGCAAATATTGTATTTAATTTTTTTTGCATCATTACTGGATGGCGCTGATTTGTCATGTTTTATTCTTTGTCTGCCTTTGGAAAGATCATTTGCAGGTTTTCTCTTTTTCTTCTGTGCTCCAGAAGACTGCGGGCAGCACTGGGATCTCAGATTTATAACATTTGGCAGAATTCCCCTGTTAGAGTCTCTGGGTCTTGCTTTCAATAGGAGAGCTCTTAACAAGTTTATTTCCTTTGAAGTGATTGGTTTAAAATTTCTGACTTTACTGTAAAAGCATTTTTTCAATTTCTGTTGGTCTTTCCATTTTATTTGAAGAAAGTTACATAAAGTCTTATTCGGGATTTTAAAATTCTCTTCTTGAAAGAGAAGAGAAAGAAAATGACTTTCTCCTGTCATTTATAATTTATTTTTTCCTATTTTTCTTGATTGATTTTGATAGCAGATTTACCTGTTGTGTTGGTTTGTTAGACACACACGTTTGGATTTGTTTGTTCTGCTCTTTGTTTTTGTCCTAATTTACTAGATTCTTTCAACTGTATTCACTTCTGACTTGCTTCGTTTTGCTTATTCTGTTGTACTTCATCTGAAATTTTAATACCTTTCAATTTTTATTTATAAATGTTGTTTTTAGAGTAAACTATTCTCTGAAAGAGAAATGTTTTATGTTATATTTTCACTATTTTTTTTCAAAATACTGTGAAATTTTATTTTCTACCTTTTTTAGCACCAAAAGTTGCTTAATATAATTTTATACACATCTCAGCTCTATTTTTATTCGTTATTAATTTCTAGATTTTCATTTGCATTGTGCACTAAGAATTTGTCTTATTATTTAAAAAATTCTATTCTTTGAGGCTTTCTTTGGGGTCAGAAACCATCATGTGCATTTGGAGCAAAGGTGTCTTCTCTTCCAGTAGGGACCTGAGTTCCATGGACACCACCCAAACCATCTGCAGATCACCGCGATGAGAACACGTGGGCCCTACAAAGCTTTGGCCATTTGGCCCGTCGCAGGCTAAGAGAGACCTGCCAGTCATCTGTGCTCCCCGTCCATCTCCCTCTGCATCTCCAGTGGTTTCTGGTGTATCATGGGCTTTGCTGGGTCACTGGGTTATAATTATTAAGACCTGACTCCTCTGGAATCATAACGTAAATTTCTTGGCCTCTTTTAGTGCTTATTACTCAAAATTCTTCCTCAGCAGAGATCAAAATACTGAGGCCTAATTCTTTTTTCTTGTATTTGAAACTTTTCCTTTAGTTTCTACCTTCTTGAATCTTTTATGTATGTTTCTTGTATATAAAACAATGCATTTTGCTATGCAGCCAACCTAAAAATCTTACCAGGCACTTGAAGCTCACTTATATTATTGTTGTTATTATTTTTACCTCATTTTTGTCATTTTAAAAATATTTTTATGTAAACAAGGCTTTTATAACATTTTTCACTGTGCTCTGTCTCTGTCTGTCTCTGTCTCTGAGGCCCCTCAGCCCCCCTCTCCCATGTGAGGCCCCCCAGCCCCCCTCTCCCACATGTGGTTCCCATCCCCCTCTCCCCCCTGAGATCCCCGGTACACCCCTCTCCCACGTGAGGCCCCCAGAGCCCCTTCCCAACTGAGGCCCCCAGCCCCCCCATGTGAGGCCCCCCAGCCTGCCTCTCCCATGTGAGGCCCCCCAGCCCCCCTCTCCCATGTGAGACCCCCCAGCCCCCCTCTCCCATGGGAGGCCCCCCAGCCCCCCTCTCCCACGTGAGGCCCCCCAGCCCCCCTCTCCCATGTGAGACCCCCCAACCCCCTCTCTCATGGGAGGCCCCTCAGCCTCCCTCTCCCATGTGAGGCACCTCAGCCCCCCTCTCCCATGTGAGGCCCCCCAGCCCCCCTCTCCCACATGTGGTTCCCATCCCCCTCTCCCACCTGAGATCCCGGTACACCCCTCTCCCACGTGAGGCCCCCAGAGCCCCTTCCCAACTGAAGCCCCCAGCCCCCCCATGTGAGGCCCCCCAGCCCCCCTCTCCCATGGGAGGCCCTGGCTGGCAGTCATGTGCACTGTAGGGTGCTGGGCAAGGTCACATGACAGCTTCAGTTTTGTAAAAGAAGGAGCTTTATCCAAGCTCTGGAGGAAGGCAGAGGGGATCTCCTTGTGGGACATCCAGGCTCCAGGGAGGCCTATGGTATGTTTGTGTTTTCTGTTGGATAAAGGCATAATGTTTATCAATGGATCCTTATTGTGATAGAACCTACTCCTTCTGTCTACTATGTGCTCAGACTGTGGTATGGGGCCAGGTCCTGGGTTCGCCCTGGAGTTGTTTTTACTGATTTCTTGGGGCGTGATAGGGTAGGAGGAGTGTGACATATTTGGGAAGCTGCCAGCCTCTCCAGACTGGGGTATTCCTGGCCCTAGCGGGGCCATGAGGGGGACTGGCATTTTTGTGGAGAAATCAGGGACCCAGATCCACTGATGCTCAGCAGAGCAGTTGCCACTCTCTACCATGTGCACGGCGCTGGTGTGTGGTACAGGGCACACCCAGTCAGGTTGTGGGACACAGGTACCACTGCCCACCCGAGGACCGCAGGAAGACGACAGTGGAGGTCCAAGCTGCATCCTTGGAGGGACCTGCCTGACTCAACTTCCAGCCGGCCTCACGTCTGAAGAATACAGTCTCTGCATCTGCACAGGGTTTTAAAGGAGGCCTGTTTTAGAAGACTCATTTCCCCTTCTGTAGATGTGTCTCATCCCGTAATTACACTCTGAAAGCTCCTCGTTCCCGGGAACATGAATACCTTCAAAGGATGCAGCTGCCTCATTCTTAGCATCTTTCAAAGAACACACAGACGAGAAAGTGCAGCAAGGGAGCTCAGTGCTGTAGCCAACAACAGGCTTCGGGCTATGCAGAGCTCCTCTTCCAGACACCCCGGAGCTCAGTGCTGTAGGCTCTGGCGCTCTCCAACCAAGAGGCTTCGGGCTACGCAGAGTTCCTTTTCCAGAGACCCCGGAGCTCAGTGCTGTAGCCAACAACAGGCTTCGGACTATGCAGAGCTCCTCTTCCAGACACCCCGGAGCTCAGTGCTATAGGCTCTGGTGCTCTCCAACCTGGTAATGCTCAGTTCAGAAGGCTTCAGGCTATGCAGAGTTCGTCTTCCACAGACCCCCGCTGGAGTCTGACACTTGCCGGTGGGACCGTCCTGGACCCGACACTCCTCTTGACTTGTGAGCAGCTCAGTTTGGGCACTTACAGTTTGTTTATTTTGAGTCGGTAAATTGCTGCTGTGGGCACACGGTTATTCCCATTAACACATTCTGTAACACACAGAGATTTTCTGTCTCTTCAAAACATGCCTAATGGATCAAGCAGCCAACAGGGTTGGAACCACGGAACTGCCACAGTAAACAACGCTGCTCCGGGCAGCCACTTTGAGTCTGTGAGCCACTGAACATGGATACCTGCGTTAATGCACAGGGCTTATATCGAACACTCCTTCCAGTGAACCAGAACATGTATTCTGAAATAGAACAGTAATTGCATGGTAAGAAAATGTCCCTAAGATAGACAGGGTCTCTGCAATGTGATCACACGGACACAGCAGCCGTCTCAGGCAGAGCCCATCCCAGAGTCAGCTCGCCCCCATTAAGCCCCACTGGGCTGCGTGTTGGGCTGACTGGAGGATGTGGGTCACGTCTCCGATGAGGACTGTTGAGAGGGCGCCAGCTCCTCCGGCTTTGCCCCTCTGGTGTCTGATAAGGAGGGTGTGTGGTGCCAGGGGTGGCCTCCAGCCCCTGCTCTGACAGAGCTGGTTTGGCATCCTCAGGCTCGGCTCGCAGCCCAGTGCCTCCCCAGGGAGTCTCTGGTTTTACTGCACCTTGGTGGTTCCACTTTTAAGTCTGTTCTTAACTTTCTGCCTTTTTCAGTTGGGGCCTCTCCACCATTTCAAAGACAAAATCGGGGCAGGGAGTTGTAATACAGTCCAGAATCCTAAAAACGAGTGGATGGGGTCATTCCTTAACCCGTCAGAACTAACGGCAGGATGGCCAGGCTGGAGCTTGGAGCGGGCCTGAACTCGAAGCAGCCCGGGCTCTGCTGGCCTCAGAGCAACACTGTCAGGCCCTGCAGCAACGGTCCAAGCCGAGACACCCAGCCCAGGGCCCCGCCCAAGCACAGTGTTGCTGTCCCCAACACGCCGCCAGCCCCACGTCCACCACCTTCAATCCCGTAAGCCGGCCTGTGGACACCTCCCACAGGAGTGTTCTGGGAAAGCACAACCAGTTTTCTCAAATGAGTTTTAAAATGTTCAAGAAAGAAATAAACAAGACAAAACAAAAAGTCGGCCACAAGGGAGTTGATTGACTCTTCCTTGTGTTGGTAACTTTTCCAGTAATTGTGCAAGAAACCCATATTTTGCTCTTCTTAAAAAGTCATTTCTTAACAAACCTGCTTGTATTCCAGAAGCAGACACAAACCAAGATGAACCCTGAGGAGCCAGAGAGGGAAAGGAGGAATGTTTGTCTCTTAAGGCTTCTCTGAGGCAGGTTCCCAACTTGATGACTGAGAGCTGACTTCTTTCCCTAATCAACACCTTCTGTGTCGGACCCAGGCAAGCGTTGAAGTCTGTGGGATTCACGGAAAAGCACTTAGGAAGAGCATTAGGCCACATCCTGTCACCTGCCTCACAACACTGACCTCAGCCTCCTGGGTCCACTGGCGACCACGAGACACAAGCTGGGTGCTGGCAGCCCCCCACACACATGAGCCTGCACAGCAGCCGCAGAGCAGCAAGCGACACCAGCGTGGACAGGAGACCCTGAATTCCCCTTCCTTTCATAGAAGGAAGAGCTCTGTAAAGTCCTCAGGATCGCAATGACCAAATTCACCCGCAATTTAAGGGATAAGCTCCACTTCTAAATATCATGTAAATGTAGCATCTTCCTTGTAGAAGTGACTCCTTTAAACCTTTAATTAAATGCAGAATTTCTAATAGCTTTCATGAGAACTCAGCATGACACTCTTGAGGAAGCACAGACCTTGAAAGTCAGATTGTGATTATTTCCAGAACCATAAACTCTGTTTTTTGGCACAGGGGAAAGACCATTTATAAAACAAATGATAAAATAAAATTTAAAAGTGAGCAACAGATCCTCTCCTCTGCTTGGGACCTGTGGCCGCCACCTTGCCTCAGGCTGGTGTGATGCACTGGACCTTGGCCTTCTCCCAGGGTGGGTGAGCTCTGCCCTCCTGGGGATGGGAAAGGGTGTGGGAAGTGGCACCAGGCCCCACTCCCTGTGGCTTTGGCCTCTGCTCTTCCCACCTGGAACACCCTCTGGTCACCAAAGGCCCCACTTCACCCAGCCCCGGATGGCCTGACACTCCCCTTGTGCTCAGGGCCTCTGGAAGCCTTCCTGACCCTCGATTCCCAGCTCCTGACAGATTCGAGCCCTTTTCCCTCCACTTCCAAATGGTGCATAGATTGCAATTGTGGAATGCACGACTGTCAGGCTCCTTCTCCAGGGCCCAGATGCCTCCGCTAAAGGCAGCTTCCTAGTGAGCATTTCCACGGTCTACAGGACCCTGTCAAACAACAGTGCTCAGGCAGTCACCCTTAAACCACGGACGTCGAAACCTCCATGCAGAGTCTGGAAGAATTCAGGAAGGCAGGGTGGCAGCGGGGAAAGGTGACTCCTGCCTCCAGAGGTGAAGCTTTGTGGATTTCCGAGGTGACCCTGACAACTGATCCCATTAAAACAAACTCCGAAGCTTAAATTCTTATTCTGTCCAATTTAAATCCCTGGGTATGCGACAGAAACACAGTATAACATTTTAAAATTAAAACACTTATGAAAGGAAGGTTCTAAATTAATATTCCATTGGACTCTCCTGAAAATTGATGGCTTCTATTATTACTTCAAACAAAACGGGAGAAAATTCTGATGTTAGAGTCAAGGTTCAGATTTTGTTGATATTTGTGTTAATGTCAGAAAAATTTATACAATATGTTACAATCAGTACAACATGTGTTTATATTTTTAAGGGAAAATACTTTTTCTTATGATAAAAGTAATTTATGTTCAGCTATAGAAAATAAAAAGAATAAAAGTAAATTAAACTAAAATTACCCATTATTGCCATCACCCAGAAATAATTGGTAACATGTTGCCAATCTGTATGCATTACCATTTCAAAACGAGGATACCGCTACAGTCGCACTTTTGTAATCCGTTTTTCAACCTTCATGTGAGTCAGCAATTTTCTGTTACAGCAGATAAGATTCCATCTAGGTGACTGGGAGACAGACTAGGGGTGTTCCTGGGGCAGGACATGCAGCCCTGGCCCCACAGCAGGGGAGCACGGCCCAGCCAGCTCCCTGTGAGCCAAGGTCCAGCCTCTCCCCTGCCCGGCCTCCATGTGAGCAGGCCCAGCCCACACCCAGCACAGCCTCCCAGCACCTGCAGAAGGCCCCAGAGAGCCGCTCCTGGGTGTGACCCGCTGCCACAGTGAGGTGGGAAAGGCCTGTGTTTCAGACTGTGTGTTCAAGGATCCTTTGCAATGCAGGAGAAACACAGACAGCATCCACCTGCTCCTCAGGCCGGAGCCCCTACTGGCATCACACATGTGGTGCATGTGTGATACCTGTATGCGTGATACCTGCGTGTGATACCAGGTGTGTGATACCTGCATGCGTGATGCCTGCATGTGATACCTGCGTGCGTGATACCTGCGTGCGTGATACCTGCGTGCGTGATACCTGCGTGTGTGATACCTGCGTGTGATACTTGCGTGTGATACCTGCGTGTGATACCTGCGTGCGTGATACCTGCGTGTGATACCTGCGTGTGATACCTGGTGTGTGATACCTGCATGTGTGATACCTGCATGTGATACCTGCGTGCGTGATACCTGCGTGTGTGATACCTGCGTGCGTGATACCAGCGTGCGTGATACCTGCGTGTGATACTTGCGTGTGATACCTGCGTGCGTGATACCTGCGTGCGTGATACCTGCGTGTGATACCTGTGTGTGTGATACCTGTGTGCGTGATACCTGCATGCGTGATACCTGCGTGTGTGATACCTGCGTGTGATACCTGCGTGTGATACCTGAGTGCGTGATACCTGCGTGCGTGATACCTGCGTGCGTGATACCTGCATGTGATACCTGCGTGCGTGATACCTGCGTGTGTGATACCTGCGTGTGTGATACCTGCGTGCGTGATACCTGCGTGTGATACCTGTGTGTGTGATACCTGCGTGTGATACCTGCATGTGATACCTGCGTGCGTGATACCTGCGTGTGTGATACCTGCGTGTGATACTTGCATGTGATACCTGCGTGCATGTGATACCTGCGTGTGTGATACCTGCGTGTGTGATACCTGCGTGCGTGATACCTGCGTGTGATACCTGTGTGTGTGATACCTGCGTGTGATACCTGCATGTGTGATACCTGTGTGTGTGATACCTGCGTGTGATACCTGCGTGAGTGATACCTGCGTGTGTGATACCTGCGTGTGTGATACCTGCGTGTGATACCTGCATGTGATACCTGCGTGCGTGATACCTGCATGTGATACCTGCATGTGATACCTGCGTGCATCATACCTGCATGCATGATACATGCGTGCATGATACCTGCATGCATGATACCTGCGTGTGATACCTGCATGCGTGATACCTGCGTGTGTTGCTGGCCCGAGGTGCCTTCCTCATAGCCTGGCACGCATAGGGGGCTTGGTGGGCTCACCCGCAGCACGGCAGCCACACACATGTGAGCACGAGCCTTAGATTCCATCCTTCTCCTTTTGTTTCTAAACCCACCCGGCTTCCCTGCGCATGCTGTCCAGTTGGTCAGGTGACGCAAAACACCAAACCTTCAGGCCCCACGCACCTGCCTCTTTAGACAGCAGCACCAGCTGGGACCAGGCTGGAGCCCCAAGAGCACTTTCAAAGTTACATACAGGTTTGGGGTTTTTGTGAGAATTGATTTTGTGCATGCACACATGTGTCCATGTGTGTTTGTGTGTGTATTGTGTATGGGTGTGTAGTGTGGAGTGTGTGTAGTGTGATGTGTCTGATGTGTGGAGTAGTGTGTATATGCGTGTGCGGTGTGGTGTGGTATGTGTATATAGTGTGTGTGGTGTATGGTGTGTTGTGTGTGTGTGGTGTGTGTATGGTACCTGTATGTGTGTATAGTTTAGGATCTGTGTGCACACACAGGTATGTGTGGTTGTGTTGTACACATGTGGTGTGGGATGTGTGAGGTGTGGGGTGTGGGTGGTGTGTGTATAGTGTGTGGTGTGTGTGTGGCATGTGAGTGTGTGGTGTGTGTGATGCATGGTGTGCAGTATGTGTGTGGTGTGTGGAGTGTGTGTGTGGTGTGTGTGTGTCTGGTGTGTAGTGTGTACAGTGTATGTGTTGTGTGTGTTGTGTATGGTGCCTGTGTAGTGTGTTTGGTGCATGTGTGATACCTGTGTGTGTACAGTTTAGGATTTCTGTGTGTGCACAGCTGTGTGTTGTGTCTGTGTGATGTGTGTGATGCCTGTGTGGTGTGTGTGGTGTGAGTGGTGCCTGTGTGTTGTGTTTGGTGCATGTGTGATACCTGTGTGTGTACAGTTTAGGATCTGTGTGCACACAGGTGTGTGGTGTGTGTGGTGCCTGTGTGTGTGCACAGTTTAGGATCTGTGTGTGCACACAGCTGTGTATTGTGTTGTGTGTGTGCTGCCTGTGTGGTGTGTTTGGTGCATGTGTGATGCCTGTGTGTGTGTACAGTTTAGGATCTGTGTGCACACACAGGTGTGTGGCGTGTGTGGTGCCTGCGTGTGTGCACAGTTTAGGATCTGTGTGTGCACACAGCTGTGTGTTGTATTGTGTGTGTGTGGTGTGTGTGGTGCATGTGTGGTGCCTGTGTGTGTGTACAGTTTAGGATCTGTGTGCACACAGGTGTGTGTGGCTGTTTTGTACAGGAATGGCATGTGCAGATACAGACCTCCCTGGGCTCTGGTCAGGACAGGGCAGTCCTAAGGAGGAGCATCTGGGGACTCTGCCCACTAGGTGGGTTCCAGCCTCTGTTCTCAGCCTGGGACACCCCCAGACACACCCCTCTGCACCCTGCGCTGTGCTCAGTGGGCCCTGGGCTGTTGCCACGTTTGTCCGGCTGCATTGCAAGCCTGAGTTTCAAGTGCATTGTGGATGAGGGAGTGGGCTTGATTTTACTGCATTTTATTTAAAAGGTTATTGTTGATTTGGCATCTGAATGGTTGGATTCAGTCATTTTCTAAGTGTTTTATTTTTCAATGTGTTGATGATCTATTCTGAAGCTGTTTATTTCTTTAACTTGGGGTGCATTTTGTATGTCCTGGGTGCTTCTGAATGGCTGTGAACAGGTACAATATTGATTCATTCCCATGTTGCTTATCTCCAGCTGAAAGAAGTCTGTGGCCGTAATCCTGGGAAGCGTGGTGACCTCAGTTGGAGCAGTGGCCTCTGGGACAGGCCCACAGAGCATGTAAATGTGCTAAGGCTGACAGAAGACCGCATGCCAGCCAGGAAAAAAAGACATGTTCAGTTCAGGCTCTGAGCTGCAGGAGCATAGCCAGACATTTTCCTTTCCTTCCATGCGAGTGGACTGCAGCTTCCTCAAACTCCAAAGGCAAGAAAGAACCTTTTAAGATGTTTGTGTGGCAAAATGATTGGATTTAATACCAAGAAAAATTTAAGCCCACAGAACTGAATGCCATGAGCAAACACGGTGATATGGCTTGGTCCTGTCCCCACCCAAATCTCATCTTGGATTGTAGTTCCCATAATTCCCATGTGTTGTGGGAGGGACCTGGTGGGAGATAATTGAATCATGGGGGTGGTTTCCCCCATACTTTTCTTGTGGCAGTGAACAAGTCTCGTGAGACCTGATGATTTTATAAATGGGAGTCCCCTGCACACGCTCTCTTGTCTGCTGCCATGTAAGACTTGCCTTTGCTCCTTGACCATCCGTCATGATGGTGAGGCCTCCGCAGTCGTGTGGAACTGTGAGTCCATTAAACCTTTTTCTTTATAAATTACCCAGTCTCAGGTATGTCCTTATAGCAGCGTGGGAACAGACTAACACACATGGTCTCTCTCTCTCTTTGCATATGTTAGCCTGAAACAAGGAACTTCGTTTCTATAAATTGTTAGAGACTTCAAAAAATGTATTTCATTTTCAAACACATCATGCAGGGCAGGGAATCCTGACTCAGGCTGGTTCAGGAGCCGTCTGTTAAGGAAAGGGAGGAAGCTAAGCAGCCCCTCCTACCTGGGCAATAGGTTGGTGGAGACTCGGGGTTGGGGGCACCACAGCGGGGCTGCATTGCTCATATTTGAACTGGATGAGAGCTTTGCAGAGTCACACTGAACCATGGGTGCACTGGGGGCGGCTCTGTTTTTGAAGTGTATGATTGGATTTAGTTAATTTTTGGTCACTGGGCACACTGCCTTACCTATATTGCATTAAAACACGGGTTTCCAACTTGTGCTTAAAGTCAATAGATGAATCAGCTCAGTGATTCACTGTCTTCTTATCTTGTAAATTTTGTTATATCCTGCAGGAATCATCCTTGAATATTGATGGAAACCTTTTGAAGTTCCAAGACATTGTGTCTTTCAAAAAAAGGTCATCATTTTTCTCTAATACCTGACCTATGAAAAATGTCTGCTTCAAAACCTATGACGATCCTCCAGCTCTGCGGCTGATCTGTCTACTGGCATTTCCTGTATGTGCCTCCTGGGTCCTGGGTGACCTGCAGGTTATCGGTGTGAGGTCCTGGGCTCCAGAAGGGCTGGCTGTGTGTCTGACAAAAGGATTTGTGTCCCAGCCTTTGCTCTTCTCTTAAACTGCAAAGGTCCAGACAGTGATGGTGCTGGACCATGCCCTGCACAGACACCCCGTGGACTGTGTCAGATTAAAGCCTGCTGTGCTGGTGGTCCCCTTTGGCCTGTGCATCTGCGTTTTGGCTCATGAAGCCCACCTGTCAGCTTAGGATGTCAAAAGCCTTGACACAATTTGTTCAGTAGCAGAAAAGTCAAATGAACACTCCAGTGCCCCTTCCACTCCCACAGGGATCTGAGGCAGCCTCAGGCTTGCGTCAGAGCCACCTTCAGGTCTAACAGTCTGCCTCGCTGTTCAGGTTCGGCAGTTTAGAAGTAGAACTCCTGTCGCGAGGTAGCCCATGCACAATTCCTGCAGGCTAGCATAGGGCACGCCTTGCTTTAGCTGGGAAAATGTGGTTGTCAGCTTCAGCAGAGACAGGAACCAGGCTGCTCTCCCAGCACCGCAGGGTTAGAGCTTCGACTCTGCCTCTTCTCCAAGTGGCTGCTTCATTCATTATTTCCTGGAAGACCAGTCCCCTGGGAACCGGAGCCCTGGCACACTGTGGTGACTCCACCTTTAGCCTCTCAATGTGGGCTCCACTGTGGATGCACCCAGACCTGAGTCCCAACCTCAAGCCCTGGAGGAAGAGGCCTGGGAAGTGGGCAGGTGCCCCACTTAGAACCCAGACTCTAATTTAGACTGTCTGCACAGGAACGCCCACAGGAGCCTAGGCGTTCGGGCTTGGACTGTCCTCTTAGTGTCAGGGCCAGGGGATGGGCGCGTGGCATGCTCTGGACCATCGCAGACACTGATGACCCAGCGTCTGAGCCAGGCCGGCAGGACCCAGGCCCATGCAGATATTTGGCCGTTATTGGGAAAAGGAGTTAAGGAAAATCCTGAGGAATACCCATCGGCGTTTGTGCTCTGTGACAAATGCGTTGTCTAGAAACATGCATGGGGGGCTTGGTGTGAGGAGGAAGAGAAAGTTCTCAGATGCTGTGAACCTCAGTTTTATGGTCAGCTTGACTGGGCCACAGGGGTCCCTCGTGATCGGGCCTTACTCTGGGTGCCCCTCGCGGTGTTTCTGGACGAGGTTAATGTTTCAATCAGCAGACGGAGTAAGTAGTTTGCCCTCCCCGGTGCGGGGCCTCGTCCTATCAGGCCGAAGCCCACATGGAACGAGAAGCCTGCCCTTCCCCAAAGGGAGAGAATTCCTCCTGCCTGGGCCCTCAGACCAGAGCCACACAGGGCCCTCCTGGTCCTGGCAGATGCGGGCTGGTGGGCCTTGCCAATCAAGAGTGCACTCCTCATAATAAATCTCCCTCTGAGTCTCTCCTCACGTCCTGAACCCTGACCAAGGCAGACTCGGTGGCCTCCGGAGAAGAAAGAGCTGCAGGCAGAAAATAACTCCGAGATCCACAAACCCAATGTGGCAGGCCTCTGATTGGACCAGATTACCACGCCTAGTGCTGCAGGCCTCTGATTGGACCAGATTACCATGCCCAGTGCAGAAGGCCTGTGATTGGACTGGATCACCATGCCCACTGCTGCAGGCCTCTGATTGGACCAGATTACCACACCCAATGTGGCAGGCCTCTGATTGGACCAGATTGCCATGCCCAGTGCTGCAGGCCTCTGATTGGACCAGATTACCATGCCCAGTGCAGAAGGCCTGTGATTGGACTGGATCACCATGCCCACTGCTGCAGGCCTCTGATTGGACCAGATCACCACACCCAATGTGGCAGGCCTCTGATTGGACCAGATTGCCATGCCCAGTGCTGCGGGCCTCTGATTGGACTGGATTACTATGCCTATTGTCACAGGCCTCTGAATGGATGTCTCATCCTGCACTTACAACACAGATGTGCACTGAGCACCCACCATGCCTAGGGCCTGCTTCTCATGGGGTTTATTATTAAGAATCTTAAGCTCCTGACATCCACAAGAAAATTCTCCATGAAGTCCCTCGACAACATACTGGTAAGGAGAGCAGTCCCTGGACTGACGTGGCAGCGTGCTGTCTGGGACTGTCTGGGCCAATGGCTCTGGCAGCAGCCTCTGTGGCCAGCAGGTTGTGCCACTAGACAGGTTGGTCTTGTGAGACGCTGCCTGTCCCGGGCCTGAGTGGTCTCTGGACAGTCCCCAGGAGCACCTGGAGATTCAGATGTGGCTTCACCCCTACCTCCCCTTTCGACATCAACGGACAGAATGGAGCCCTGCTGTTCAGCATGGGAAGTGTGAGGGTTGCAAGACCAGAACCTTTATGTCAGTTTTACACAAATAATTTTCCTTCAGGTAAAATGACAAAAGACACCACTGAAAGTGTGGCAGTAACATAATTGAAAATGTCTACTTTGAAAGGCAGGTGCCTGCAGTTGTAGAATCACGGCATGGGAAGCCTGGTGATTCCCCCATGCAGGGTCAAGAGTTCCAGGTCTTAGAATTCTGACACCTGCAAGTTCCTACATCCCCTGCAAGGTAAGACAGAGGGACTTGCTGAGGCTGAAGAGCGACATCACATGCTAATCCCTCCATAGGCCTCGTGACCAACAAGAAACCACAGAAAGTGAAAAAGCAAATCCTGCGTTTGAAGACCTTTGTATGTTCAAATTGTCTCTTCTTTCATTTTATTTGAACTTTCACAAAATTCACTATTACTCATGCACATAAATAGCTCTACTCCTGACTCAAGTTGGCACCCTATGGAGATTTAGGGTATTCACAACTCCAGGCAAAGAGCAGCGCTCAGCCGGGCAGCTGGCTCTGAATGGAGCTGATGACTGGGAGTGCTGTCTGGGAGCCAATGGAAGATTCTGTCATCTTGAACCTTCACTGTGTGAACTGTGAAGTGCCTGAATCTGGGGGGAATGGGCCCTCACTGCCGCCAAGTGAGGGGGCCATCTCTTCTCTCCTCTGGGTGAAGAGGGGGGCCCATCTTTCCTCTCCTCTGGGTGAAGTGGTCCTGGCTCACACATGTCACCCCTGGTAAGAGGCAGAGTCCAGAGTGCGACCTCAGTAGACACCAAAGGCAGCACTCCCTACTCCACACATGGGTTTCTGTCAAGTAAATCACCAGTGGGGTGGGGCAGGGTGCACACAGAGTCTAGGAAGACAGTATACTCTTTTGTCATCCTTCAGCCAGGAGGCCCCACACGGAGCACCACTGCCTCCACTGTCCAATGTCACAGGACAGACATTGTGTGCTGGTTAAGGGAGTAGAAACTGGGGATCATTATTCACTCAGTACTCACTGAGTGTATCAGCAATAGTGTAAAATAAACACAGCTTAAAGAAGTAGGAACCCTTTATTCCTGGGACGTAAAAGCTTGACTTTCCACAGTAAGCCAGTGACCAATGCCCCTGGTGTGAACAGCTCTGACAGCAGGGCTGACAGTGGAAACGGAAGGAGTGTTTGCATTTCTAGGGCCTCAAGAAATGGGAGGTTCTCCTACATACGCTGACAGGGTATTGTTGCCCTATTTTATAATTATTACCTGGAAGATCAGCAAATTGAAGTAGGTCTGTTTATCTCACACCACAGCCCTGTGCTTTTCCAGTGGGGAGGGATGGAGTCCAGTGCAGGAGTCACTGCCATGGAGAAAAGCACTGTGATGGGATGTCTGACTGCAGATTAGGACCCAATGGCAGATGAGACAGGGTGGGGAGTCTGCGTATTTCTGTTTGGATGCTTTGAGGAATTAAAGTTCCAAAACGAGAATGTACTTGGCAGAGGGCAGTCGGGCTGTGGTTCCACGCTATGAGGCTGGGAGTCCAGGCAGGTCCTGTGTTCACTGGTTCACTGTCACCGGCCAAAGGCCCTCCAGAGGACATCTGGACAGAGGCCTCGGGTGGCTTCAGGATGCGGACGATGCCCACCTGGCGAGGGCCAGAGAAAAATCCTATCGACCCTGCTGACCAAGCGCATCCGTGGCCACATGTGTGGCTTCTTCCAGTCTGCAAACCACGCTTTGAAGCTGGAAGCCTGGCTGTACTCTCCAGTGTCCTCTAAAGGCCGTGGCCCCCGAGGGTTGATTCAAAACTGTGTTTTCTTATAAAATGTAGTAACATTCAGACCTGAAAAAAGGCTGGAGGATATCTAACCTCTGATGTCATTTTGTAACCGAGTGGGTTGAAGGCTAGGAACAAAGGTGTCTGGCGCCAGCGACCCCGCTGGTCTCCATCCTCCTGGGCCTTGCCTAGGTTGGGAATCTCTCCAGCAAAATCAGGCTGGAGAAATGAGATTCTAGTTTAACAAGGTCCACTGTTGCTTTAAGATGAAATGTCAAAGTTTTTAAAAATGTATTAACTTGCCCTTTTGGCCAAGAAATAAATAGATGTACTTCCTTTCACGCTGCAGTCACTGAGTGGAACGAGAAGGAAGAGCTTGAATCATCAGTGTGGCGTGAGTGACCACATCCCGCACTCTGAGCCCCACTCTGCAGCAGAGGATTCTGAGTCACCCCGGCTAATGGCCTGCCCAGCGTCCTCATCCTGATGCTCTGATTACTCCTGAGTCAGCCAAGGGCGGATGGGGTGGTCGCTGGACTGTCTCAGAGGGCACCCTGGGCTGGGTGACAAGGCTGGCCCACAAGAGGGCGAGGAGCCTTTGACGGGGACTGGCAGGTTACCGTCTGCCTCTTCTGCAGTTTGGGACACTTAGGGTCATGGGTGGGAGTGTGTTTCCACATATGGTGGCCCTGAAAGGAAAGGAAACTAAACTCCTGCAGTGTTCACAAGGTGCACGGGTTTCTCAGGTAACACCTCTGCCGCCACCCACGGCTGACCCAAAGAGCTCTGAATGCTTGCCAGAGAGATGTGTATTTTTAATCCCAAAGCCCTGAGTGCTCTGATTTCCTCGTTAAGACTGACTTAACATGAGCTACTTAGCTAAGTTATCAACTGAATAAAATAACCAGTGTTTCCCGCTTATTTTCTTCTGTGGTCATTTGAAAACAATGGTCGTGAGGACAGAGTTCCTGTGGCCTTGATGGTGGCGTGTCCCTGGCTCTGAGCATGCACCAAATCTTTAATTCCTTTGAGCACAAATAAGTTAATGAGTATGCAGACATTCATAAATAACTTGCATATTTTTAGTCCTATCGAAGTTTCAGACTCACCAATTTATCCAACTTCTCTGCAGTGAGTTCTTATTCAAGTGAACTATTCCAGTCTTGTACTTCTGATAGAATAATTATTATTATTAATATAATAATATGATTAATATTTATTTA
Source organism: Callithrix jacchus (assembly GCF_049354715.1). NCBI lineage: Eukaryota > Metazoa > Chordata > Mammalia > Primates > Cebidae > Callithrix > Callithrix jacchus. The sequence goes on from NC_133515.1 coordinate 114,369,669, forward strand.
GCTCTCTAGTCTACCAACTTCTCTGCAGTGAGTTCTTATTCAAGTGAACTATTCCAGTCTTCTACTTCTGATAGAATAATAATAATTATTATTAATATAATAACATGATTAATATTTATTTAGCACTCTACCAACTTCTCTGCAGTGAGTTCTTATTCAAGTGAACTATTCCAGTCTTGTACTTCTGATAGAATAACTACTATTTAGAACTCTAGTTTGCCAAGCACTCCACATTTATTTTTACCTTTTGTCTTTACAAATCCCCACGAGACAGGCATTCTCGTTACTCACAGTGTTAACTGGCAGGCAGAGGCTCGGGGGTATAAATGCTTTCACTGCAAGCCCTGGGATCTAGAAGGGTGCTGCTTTCCTGTTTTTCCTAATGCTGCCATGTTTAGATATGGACGGCCGAGTGAGAGCAGATCATTTCCTGTGTGTGTGTAGATGTAACCCACACTCACAGACAGAGAGCTGTGCAGGCTGAGAAGTGGAGCCCTTTGCTGAATGGCCATCAAGAGCGTTCTAGGACCCCTCATCCTTGGTACCTCAGGCTACACCCCTCACATCGCCTTAGAACCATAAAGAACATTCCGAGGTTACTTCTCCCATTTACAGTAAGCCATGGTTGTCTTCAACCTTCTCCAGGGGACTTGGTCAATGTCCTCCCAGGCAAATGTTAGCCAGGCCCAAGGTAACTCTGCCCCAGATCTGTCTCGGCACATGACTGCCCCACACTGTATTCTGCCACGCCGTCAGTGTCCCATCTGCCACCTGTGCCTCTGGCTGGGCTTCTCGCGAGATCCTGACGTGTGCTGTTGCTATCACCTTGCTTGCTTGTAGCTGGACACACTGTCATAGGAGCCCAGCTGGCAAAGCAAAAATACCTGAGACTGCTCTGATAAGCTACGTATTCCCTGCATCCTGGGCCAGTGAGAAGCAGAAGGGGAATGAAAGCTCTGCTTGTGAAGAGGCAGCACTGCGAGGGGAGGAGGTGAGATTCCCTCCTCAACACCCCAGGCCCCGCCTGGATCTGGTTTTGCAGAGGGGAAGAGGTGGTGATTCTGTCCTCAGCCCCCAGGCCCCGCCTGGATCTGGTTTTGCAGAGGGGAAGAGGTGGTGATGCTGTCCTCAGGCCCAGGCCCCACCTGGATCTGGTTTTGTAGAGGGGAAGAGGTGGTGATGCTGTCCTCAGGCCCAGGCCCCACCTGGATCTGGTTTTGCAGAGGGGAACAGGTGGTGATTCTGTCCTCAGCCCCCAGGCCCCGCCTGGATCTGGTTTTGCAGAGGGGAGGAGGTGGTGATTCTGTCCTCAGCCCCCAGGCCCCGCCGGATCTGGTTTTGCAGAGGGGAGGAGGTGGAGATTCTGTCCTCAGCCCCCAAGCCCCGCCTGGATCTGGTTTTGCAGAGGGGAACAGGTGGTGATTCTGTCCTCAGCCCCCAGGCCCCGCCTGGATCTGGTTTTGCAGAGGGGAAGAGGTGGTGATGCTGTCCTCAGGCCCAGGCCCCACCTGGATCTGGTTTTGTAAAGGGGAAGAGGTGGTGATTCTGTCCTCAGCCCCCAGGCCCCACCTGGATCTGGTTTTGCAGCTCCAGGGAAAAGTTTTGCACAAATTCTTGCTGGGAGCATTATCAGGGCTGCGCACATCAGTCTTTCCTGACCTGAGTCCTTTTAATTAGTTATGATGCTGAGAAAGATGAAATCGATGTTACCGACATCTGGTGGAAGACGAAAAGGAGCAGGATTCGGATTTCTACCCAGGCAGAGCCCCTTCGCAGGCTCTCTGGAGGCCTCCCCACTTGGTGGCCTGGAGTTGGAGAGGCCTCTGGGGCAGGCCAGGGGATGGAATTCTCAGTTTTCTTTCATTTGATTATTTTCGTATTTTGGCATATTTGGAAAATGGCTCAGCCTCGTGGTGCATGTGTTTTCTGATTGCTTTTGTCTTTGTTTTATTCTGAGTCAGGGATGGTGGCCACTGTGGGCTCCTCATCCAGGACTCGGTGGCCCTCGGGGCCTCCGTCCATCTAGGCTATGGCGCATGGGGGTTCCCATGCACAGGGTGGTCTCGGGGATCAGTCTGAGCTGGCAGGAATTAAATTATTTGGTTTATAAGATTCCTGCCTCATCAGGCCTGCCTCTGCTGCTGGCAAGGCCGACTTTCCCATGTGCTCTCATGGTGGGAAAGGCCTTGCCCACGTGTTGAAGATCCCAGGACTGGCTCCACTTGAAAGAGATTTCAGCTGCCTTGCATGGGAGTCTCCGGTGCTTCTTCAAGGGGCTACGGAAGACAATGACGTTGTGATATAGCTGGCCTAGAGTTAGAACTTGCACACTGCCACAAATTGGACAAAACTGTTTCTATTCTCCTCACAGGGACTGCTAACCTGAGTTTCTGTGAACTGCTAATTTACTTTGCAAAGAGGTAAAGCTGCATCCGTCCCCTTATCTGTAACTGCCAGAATTGCCAGCCTTTGATCTTCGGTAATGGCCGGAGTACACACCCCAGATAATTCCATCCTGGCGCCAAGCAACTAAAAATCTGTGGAGCCCACACCTGCCCAAATAACCTATAAACTAATGTTTATCTTGACCTCTGTAAACCACCTAAATGACAATCGGAATGACAAAAGTCCCCTGGCCTTTGGAATGTCTGGAGCCCCCTCACCCTCCTCTCAGCCTGGGAAGTGACTGACAGCTTTCATTCCCATCTCCACTCTTTACCCCCACTCGGTGGTTTTGTGAGTATCAAAAGGTCTTGTCGCTCTTCTTTCAGGCCCCGGGTTGGAGAGATGCGAATCCTCCGTGGTCGCTGGCAATAAACCCTGCAGTCTGGCATCCTTTTGTTCTGGTGTTGACTTTCTGTGCTCAGTTCGATGCAACATTGTCATCCAAACACCTCAGAATGCCTAAGCAGCTCTTGCCCCCGGAGCTCTGAGACCTCCTGTTATCTATTTTCGAATTGCCCAAGACCCCCAGCCAGGCAGGGGATGCTCTGCCCATCCCGGTCAGCCCTCACATCTTGCGATCCTCCCCCAGCCTCCTGGCCAGCATCCCGAGCTTTCCGCGGTGAACGTGGCTGAGCTCAGTCTGGCTAACTGCAACTGCGGCCCGAGGCCTGTGGAACCGAGGAGCCGCCCCTTTGCTCACTGGCCTTTCCTGCAAGTCCCCGTCACTAATGTCGGGCAAGGCAAGCCTCCTGTGCTTCCTGGCGATGGACTTGAGTGATTACGATGTGAAGGGTGGCTCCTCCTGGGGGCACATCCAGGTTCCACCGTGGTGGGGGAGGTCACCCCTGCCAGGCTGCTGCCGTCCTCTCGTCTGCTGCCGGGCCCTCCCCCAAGATGGCCTGGAGCCCACAGTGCCTGGGAACGGCCACTCGGAGCTTGTCCCAGACTCACCTCCATTGCAGCTGCCCAGAGCTCTGGAGGGCCGGGCCCAGCTGAGCACTGCCCCCAGCCCTGGGTGTCAGTGTGGACCTCTGTCCTTGCCAGGGTAATTCCTCTTCTGTTTCCAGCATGTTGAGTAAATTCCTTTCTCTTCATAAAGTGCCCTAGAGTGTTCAGACATGTGCTGTGGAGTCTTGCTCTGGGATATGTCAGGCACAGGCTCGGTTCGGGGAGGCTCCGGGAGGTGGACACGAATGCTCTTTCTCTTGCTCTGAGTCGCCTGTTGTGGGCCAGCCCAGGGGCTCTGCAGAGGGCTGTCCACCTGGCTGAGTCTAGCCCTGGGGTGGCGATGGCTGAACGTCCGTTCCCGGACCTTCCCCAGGCTGCTGAGTGGGCTCCCCAGCCTCTGTCACTGGGCTAATGCGTTATATCTCCTCCTGGGGCGGGGCCATTGCCCTTTTGGGCCCCAGGAGGTCTTCAGGCAGCTCCTCCCCTCCATGGCTCCTGGCCCAGACCAGGCCTGACCCCACTGTTCATGCACTTAGCTTTGTGTCTATTGCTTTTAAAACTGACTTCACAGAAGGAATTCGGCCTAAGCAGTCTCCACGGTCACCTCTCCCGCTCAAAGCCAGTCGTTTGCTCCCACAGACCTCACCTGCCAGTTTCCACTCTCTTTTCCTTGTTTAATCTTTTCTGCAACGGGGCCTCTAGTTTCAGCCACAGGTGTTTAGAGTGTTGCAGTTTTCATGTGTCATTCTTGCATTTAGTTTACTTGGTGCATGTTCAAAACTGCGCCATGCTGGTCCCTGCCCGTCTCTGATGTCACCAAAGGCTGCCCAGAGGCCCACAGCGTGTTAAAGAGGGTCTTAGTATTACACAGCTGCCTGACCAGTGCTGCAATCCAGAGTCCAAGCAGCATGCACCTGCCTTCTCCCCGTCTCTGTGGGTCCAGCATCCTGGGCTCAGCAGGGCCTCCTGCTCATACTGCAATGCCGGGGTCTCCTTGGGCTGGGCTTTCCCATCTGGCCTGGGAAGGAGCTGCTCACAGGTGCTGGCGGGGCCACGGCCTTTTCCTATTCCCTCTGATGCCAGCTACTGTGGCCCTGGTGGCATCTCCCTCGGTGGTGCCTGGGTGCAGGTGTCCTCTGCTGGGTCGTGGGCATCTCATTCTGTGTTGGACTTCTCGGTGACGCGAACCTTGGGCTTTTTATTTCAGATGTTAGCAGAGTCCACTGCAAGTTTACATGGTCATGGCTCCTTTCCCTGGTTTACTGGAGGGTCCCAGCCCCCAAGGCCTCCTGAGTATTGACTGAGTTATTACCTGGGGGGGTCATTGCTTTGTCTTCTGCATTGAGGTTTACTGTTCCTGGAACTGAATTTGTTTGTGGCGTGAGTCAGAAATCCTGTCACATTTTTTCCACGTGGATGTCACGGGCCCGTGCGTTCGTGGGGAGGCTGCCCCTTCTGCTCGCTCTGCTGTCCACCCGAGTGCCCGTCTCTGCAGGTTTCTTCTGCACGGCTTGTTCACTGTGTGTCAATTCGTGGGACAGTTTTTCTCTGGCTTAATGATTGTAGCTCTACAGTGAGTCTACAGTTATTCCAAGTTTGTTTAGACAAGATTTTCTTAACCTTGTAAATCATGCCAGGGTTTTTTATTAAGCCTATAGGACTCTTTGGCAAAAAGTGACATTTAAATTGATTGAGTCTTTTCGTTCAATTAGGTTGTCTTTATTTTCTGTAATATTTTCTGGATTTCCCCATTCAAGCCTCATGCATTTTTTTTTTGTTAGGTGTGTTGCTAAGATTTGACTTTTCTAACCCACTGTAAAAGCATCTTTTACATTTTACTTTCTAATTATTCATTGCTTGTATGTTAAAAGAAAGCGAATATGTTGATCTTTATTCAGCATCTTGTTAAATTCAGTTATTGACTTTTTAAACATTTATTTTCATACTGTATTGTGCACTTTATTCTATATATACAATCATGCGATCTGGGTATAAAGGTGGGTTTTTATGTCCTCTCCAATTCGTACACGTTTTCTCTTGTTCTAGTTTCATCCTCATGGCTGGGATCTGCAGGCCAAGCATACATATAGGTCGTGAAAATGGACTTCTTTGCTTCATTCTCCATCTCAGGATGGAGAGTGTTCAACATTCTCTGACTAATGCAGCCATGCTGAAGGCTTTTCATAGGCAGCCTTTTTATTTATTTATTCGGGAATTACATCATCTTTGTATTCCTGCTTTGAGAAACCTTTTGTGTTCACGGTGTCAATCATGAAAATATATGGCGTTTCATCACGTTTTTCCTGCATCTATCAATACCGTTTCTCTGTATTCTGTTAATACGGTGACTTACATTAATTTGTCTTAGAATGTTCGGTTCTTTCAGGTCCTTGCTGATTTTTTGCCTGCCTTTTCCTCAGTTACTGAGACATGCATTTTAAAACCAAACAACACTACTGAGGAGCGGTTGGCCAACCTTTGTGAGTCTGAGAATAGGTGCTGCACGTGTTCTGAGGCTGTTATTCAGAGCATGTGCATTTACAATTGTCCTATTGCCTTTGCAGTTTGAGTTTTTATTAAATGTTTCTTTCCATCTCTGCTCACACTTTGTGCCTTAGAATTGATTCTGTTATTAGAAGAGCTGCGTTTTCACTTTTTACTTTCCAACTAAGTTGAAGGTGTCTCTTTCGTAAATCACATAGTTGCATTGTGATTTTTTTCAAATACGTACAAGCAGCACAAAATCAGATGTTCCTTTCAAACAACGGTGATGAGAAGTCCATGGGGAGGCATCTCCTGAGTGCTGAGGAAAATGTGAGTCACCTTCATGCAATCAGGGAAGGACGTGTGAGAAGCGTCGCTCTAGTTCGTGCTTCCCCTAATTTCTAGATGTAGCCGTGTGAAGATTCTAAGCAAGTCCTCAACCGTTCAGCAGAGCCCCTGGTGCACCGTGAAACCAAAACACAGGTATCGTTCCCTGCTCCTTGTGACTTCAGAAACCCCAGCTGTGACGCTCAGTGTCTCAGAATTGCCATCACCTCTATCAAAACAGCCTCAGAGGCTGGGCTCACTGCCGGGTTTCCTTCCCCATGTGGGAATTCATCCTGCCTCTGGCCCTCCTAACTCTCTAGGGTGTCCAGCCTGACTACGAGATCATCCTGTTCAGGTGTCTGGCCGTCCAAGTGCTTCCTTGGGAGACGACTGGCCTGAGCCTCTGGTGAGAAGGGGCACTCTCTGAGAAGTGGGGATGAGCTTCTTTCTTTTTCGAGGTTCCCAGATTCTCCACTTGTGCTGAGACCTTGTTTCCCAGGACCTCATGGACTTGGCTTTCATGAATGGTGCACATGCACCTAAAATGTCAGAAAAACGAAGTGCCTGCATTTAATAATCTGCTTTTGCCTTAGATGTTAGAAGCCATCATTGAGAAAATAAGAAAGTCTTGGTGGGTGGGGAGAAGGCGGAGAGATGAGAATTGCCTCTCCATCTGTGAAAGGCTGGAGCTCCCCTGGTCGTTGTCCTTGCTCTGCTGCTCTTTTCTATGACATTCAAGTAATGAAATCTGTGTTTCATTAAGAGAAAATAACAAAAAAAAAAACCTTGCAGTAGCGGAACTATTTGCAGAGTGAGCAAGGCCTTTTACACCTGTAGCTTCCCAGGTTTAAGGACCCACCCCTTGCCTTGTAGAGGGAATGCTGCCTGCAACAACCTCGCTGATCAGGAAACAGGAGAAGCCCAGTTATTCACTGCATTCCTGCACGCTAAAAGGACATTTATCCCTGGCAATTGTTGAGATTGTCTTTCTAAAGGTTTTTCTTGTCTTCTGCGTAGTGTGAACCTTCTCGAAGTTGACTTAAGCTGATTATGGGCCACACCTGTTTCTTCCGCTCTGGGGCTGTGGCACTCCCCACACCACAGCCACCAGCCACTCAGAGTGAAATCCCTTGCTGCACCTGTTCCTTCTGCCCAGGGGCTGTGGCACTCACCATGCCACTCAGAGAGAATCCCCTCACTTTACCCAGTTAGCAAATGAGTCCCACCTGAGGGCTCACTCAGCAACATTAAAAGCTTAATTGGGCTTCTCCTCCCGCTAATGTCACAGTGGATTCAAGGCAATGACTCCTGGTGGAACTAAGATTTTACTTAAAACTTAGTGGAAAATAGGCTCTATTTTCATGTCACAGTAGGCACCATAAAAGCTTTTGGGGGAATGTGGGTTAATGAGAAAATCCATTTATTTAAGATTTTGTGACCTGTGCTCCACCGTGAGGGAAAGAGAATGTCTCATTTTTATTGGCTTGTCTCATTTTTATTGGCTGTGCTGCTGGGTGGTTCACGTTATTTCAGTCTGGCTTTATAATTATCACACAGTATTATTACGGATGTGACATGTACCTAAAGATGTCAGTCATGAGACGGTCACCGTGCACGCTGCGAGCACCAGTGCAAGTGTATCCAAAACCCGCAGGAACCGCCCGGAATCCCGGGCTGCCCTCCTCACCCGTCATCCCACCTTGACCGTCCATAACGCTTCCCATGGGTTTTCTGGCCCCAAACCACGATTTCATTAACCACAGCATTCCGTGGCTTCGCCTCCCGCGTGGGTCTGCGGCCCCGCCTCCCCCAGGTGTCTGGTCTGGCCCCGAACCCCGCCTTTACTAAAGGTTTCTGCCCTTCCCGCATCTCTCTGCCTCCCACCCCTGGCATTTACAAACTCTGAGACAAGCATGCGGAGGGGTTAGAAACACCCGGTCCACGGGGAACGAAGCGTGGAGATGAGACGCCAGCGCAGCGAACGTTTAGGGCCCCCGCACCCTCGGGAACCCAGGCGCAAACAGTCGCCGCAGCCCCCGGGCGCCCGCGGGGCCTCTGCACACACGTTTGCTGCCATGAGTTAATACCCGAAGTGAAAACGCACGAAGAGCGTCCGCATTTCCATGGACACTGCGCCTTGTCCGGTTTCTCAGGCGCAGGGAGAAGTCGGGGCCGTGGGTGACCGTGTCTGCAGCCGAGGCCCTGGAGGTGGCTCGTCCTGCGCTGCGCTGCCAGGGGCCTCGCCTTCCTTACACTCCGGGCCTTTCCTTGAGTGCCGGTTACAAAAGGCGGGTTCCGTGAACCCTAACCCCGTGGCCACCTACCTGATGGTGCAGCCCAGGCCCTCGCCCAGGACACCCTGAGCCTCTTGCTCACCACGGAGTCCTTGGCTTGGCTCCTGCGCACGACCACGTACCGTCCAATGCTGGGCACCGAGAGGCCCCTGTGTGGAGCCCCCTGCCCCGGGCAGCACAGCGCTGCTCCTGCTGACACAGGGTCCAGGCGGTGCCCGTTTTCCTGCCCGCGGGTCCTATGGAAGAGCAGCCTGAGGACACAGCAGCACCCAGAGCTTGTCCTTCCAGGAAACCTGTCCCTGCCCCTGCTGGAAGCCCCACAAAGGCCGCCAGCCTTTCAGGGCCGATGTGCAGGATGGAGAGGCACCTGGTGGTCCTGGGCGGGAAACAGGGCTTGGGTGGGGACACTGGCCGCATCGGGCAAAGCTGAGGGACTCCCCTGGATGCTGTGTCCTCTGGGCTCAGCCCTGACCCACACGGCTGGGTCTGCAGCTCCAGGTGAGCAGGTTCGGGGACCAGCAGACCCACGGCTGGGCCCTCTTCCTCCCTCCGTCTGGCGAAATTGGCCAGTCTGGTCCTGGATGATAGCACTTTCTATCAACTGTCCTGTGGCCCTGAGGAAAGGCCCGCTAGTCCTGCAGGGTTAGCTGTTTCTGTCAAATGCATCCCTGCCCCTCCCAGGGTGTCTGGGCCTGGTGCAGTCCCCTGGAGGGTGGTGTGGGCCCAGCTCTCCATCCTGGCAGGGGTTAGCCGAGTCTTGGGGCTGACCTGTGTGTCCTGCTCAGTGTGCCTGTGCTTTAGAGAGTGTCCCCCAGCCCTACCAGGACACTAGACTCCTAAAAACGTTAATGTAGGCAGGGCCTGGCTCTCTACGGTGGTTTTTCCCATCTGAGCACCTGTGTCTTCCAGGCCTCCAGCCATGCCAGCTTCTCCCTATCTGAGCTCCCGGGTCAGGGTGAGGACTGTATCATGGCAGACGGGGTGCACAGCTCAGGGACAAAACTGTAGGTGGCTGTTATTGTATGTCACAAGTAAACAAACCCCGTTTCTGGATGCTTTTTTGACATGGGGGGAAGAAATGCACTGGTGAAATCCACAGGCCAGAAAATCTCACTGTGTTTGAGGCTTTCTCTGTTTCTTTGTTCAGTCTGTTTTCTCTGACCCCTGTTTAGCAGTACTGAAAATCAAGCATTCCTGAGAGGTGGAGACATTGCTTTGGGGCAGGGGCAGGGGCAGGGGCATGGGGTGGAAATGGGGAACCGGCTTATGGTGGGAATTTCATTTTCCCGAGCACACACGTGACCTCTTAGTGGCTCGTCACACGTTCACCTGAGACCCTGAGTGGCCGTGTCCTCCTCCTCAGTGGGTTACGTGCCTGCCGGCCACAGGAGCAGCGCTCGCTAACATTTTCCAAGTGAGGGACTCAGAAGGGGCTGCCAGCAGATTGCAAGCCTGCATTCATTCCACAGCAGACCACGTCGGGAGCTTAAAATATTGGCTTCAAATTTGGCAAGAAAATGACAGTAACGAGTTAAATTATTAGGGTAATATGCAGTGTTCTTAAGTTATGATTCTACATTAACTAACAATTTTGCAGAAGTTTCTCCTCCACCAGTATTTAATCTTTTTTTTTTTTTTTGTATAATCGGTTTCCTAAGAACCCTAGTAACAGAGACTGTCTCTTTTAAAATTAAATTTTGTGATTAACTCCCAGAGCCATGGTAGTAAGAAACAAAACACAAACAACTAGAAACTGGAGAGGAACATTGGATTTTTGCTGGAAAGGAGGCTGCTGTGCTGTCCAGAGTTGATTCTCTGGCGGCAAGAGCCTCCTGGGTGAAGCCACACTCCCTGCCAAGGGCTGCGGGGGGACCAGGGCATGCCGGCTCCGGATTTGACCATCTTCACCCAGTTATGGGAGTTAGAACATGTCTCTTAGATTCTTTTTGCATGTGTAAAGTGGAAATATTTTTAAATTTTTGTTCTGTGTTATAAGCTTGTGTAAAGATAAGATGAAAGAGTACATTTGAAAGCATTTTAGCTGCAGTCAACGTCCGTGTGCATGTGTGTGTGCTTGCAGTGGCTTCTTGCTTATTTTTAGGGCTTAACTAACTGCTTTTACTAGGACTCTTACTAACACTGCTACTTCTCTGCGCCTCTGAAGACCGTGAAATACTTAGAATTAAAACAAGAGGCACCTCTCAGAGTGTTCTGTGCCCAATGATATTTGAAATAACTGGGTATGTCTTAGATTCTTCATTGTTCATAGACTCACTATGAAGGCTCAGATTATTTCTTCTTCTTCATACATTTTCGTTAAAAATGTGGGGACCTAAGTTTCTGATTTGGGCACCTGCTTCCCAGGGTCAGGAGTGTGAGCCCAGCAGAGCTCCCAGTGCTGAGCTAATGGTTCGTCATGCCAGCATCTCCAGAAATGCAGTGGGTCTGTGGCATCTTCCCAAGTGGAAGCGCAGCTCAGCCGTGGTGTCAGTGATTCACATCTCTCCTCCTCCTGGTTGGGAGGAGCAGCAACTGCCTCAGGCTCCTGTGCTGGCCTCCCTGGAGCTGGAGCCACCGACTGTGGGCACTGTCTGTTTCATTTGCATGTGGGTTTTCTCCTGCTGTAGAAATTGTGAATTCACTGTATGCAGAGGAAGATCTTGACCCAGGGCAGTGGAGGGCGGAGCGTCCGTGTCCTGGGCCGTCTGATTTTGTGGGCTCAGGAAAGTGAACATTTTCCTTTGTTGCATTTTTCTGCTTCCTACGGGTCTCTCCACCTGTGTGCGTCTCCCTACTCTCGCTGGCTTGTCTCCTCCCTGGCAGCTTCCCCGAGTGGCTGCGGCTTCTCCATTGCAATAGAATCATCTCAGGTTAGAGTTTCCCACTCTATCCAAACACGCCGGCCTCAGCCTTTCGCAAAACCCAAGGACGTGCAGCTTTGCTGGCATGCAAACATGAGGCCGATTGCATTTAAATTAGTTGAATTAAGTAAGTTGAGCACCCCGGTTCCACTCACACTGGCCAGATTCCAGGTGTGCAGTGACCATGTGGCCAGGACCCTGGCAGAGGATGGGCAGGTGTCAGCCCCCACAGGGCCTGCTGCTGTCCTACCTTGCACTGGTGCAGTGGCCAACTCTCCCTTCAGGTGGCTGGAGTTGTGGAAATAGACACAGTGGTTCTTCTCACCCACTGAGGTTACTTTTCCTGCCTTAGACGGGCATTGATAGTGATATGCTTCTGAACCACAGCCAGGGTCTGGGCCAGAACAGACGTTGGCATCTTCAGTGAGTTTACACCTGGATGTCGCTCAGCCACACAGCTGCCACGTTCATTCCAGCACAGGGATTCCTGTCAGACCACACTAGAATTTTATTGGAAATTACCTTAATAGTAATAGGTCTAGTTTTAAAACAATATTCAAAGTATGTGAATTTCTGTTTTACACACCATGTGTAGACCAGAACACAGTTGGCACAGGCCACTTTCAAAAATCAGAGCCAGGGCATTTTACATGATAACACCTAAAATAACTCCAAATAAACAACCTACCTCTACTCATTAGACTAGACACTATGACCAGCAGTAATTCCTCTCCCGTTTATTTTTAATCTTTAGAATTGCATGTGGCTTCCAATAACCTTTCATCAGAAGTGATGTGTTTGTAATTTAGAAGAATACTGTTTTGTATACACCTATGTACACATGCATTCATATATAGGTGTAGGTCTGAAGTGATGCTATGGAGAAAACATCATCCTTTGAGCAAATACTCAATGCATCATCTTAAAGGCCAGGGAGCATTTTTCACAGCCCTCTGTTGGAAGGCGACCTCATATTTCAGTGGCCACTTTCAAGAGCAGATGCAGGGACCACTCAGAAGGATTTGTTAACAGACGAACAAATGAAGCCTGACCTAAAACAGATGGGGCCTCCCTCTGCGACTTCCCGTTCACCGATCACAAAGGCAGACGGCTTTCACTGATTTCATACCATTTCTTTTTTGAATGGGGCTAACGCTTGCTCTGTTGACCCTTCCCCCAGAAACTGAAAGTGAGTGAAGCCCACAGTTAAGGTCTGGATGGGAGATTTTCCCAGCAACACGTCATGGGCACCAGGACCCCCTAGGAGGCCCCACTGCCTTGTGGGTGAGTGGGGCCATGATGGGAATGAGTTCCCTGCACCCAGCAGGGGTTACTCTGGGGGGTCAACACTTATTCCGACACACACTTTTCTGGCATATTTGTAAAACTCACAGTTCTTGTTAGGTCTTTTCTTTATATCTTAAAAAACTTGTCTGAAATAGGTGTTTAAAGACTGATAATAATGATGTAGTAATATTAAGTTTGGGTTTCATAGATGAAAAGTTTCTTTCTACTATTTTTATGATTGCCTTAGAGAAAACCACCCAAAGCAATAATCGGTTGTAAATGTGAATTGGCTTCCTCACACAGTCCTGGCTCTAGTTTTCTGATAGCTGAAATGAACCACTAGGAAATCCACATGAGGTTTTGCACTGTTCTTTCAGTGGCAGAATGGATAACCCGCCTAAACAAATATTCCTAAGAAAGTGGTTGTATACATGTGAAAAGTTCTTATGAACCAACAGAGGGAGGCTCCAGGCTCTGGAGGTCGAGGCGTCACTCCTGGCAAGCATGTGGTTGGCACCGTCCTGGGAGAGGCTTTACTGGCACGGCTTTGTTCCCTCTGCCCAGCCCCTCCCTAGTTGTAGGTGCTCTCACTGCAAAGCTCAGAACGACCCAGGAAGAAGAGGGACTGATGGTTCTGAACTTTTATCTGCTCCATTTGCAGTCTCGGGAAAAATAAAGCAAAATAACAGCCAGTGAGCAGACCCTGAAGCAGGATTCCCTGAGCAAGCGCCTCCTGGGGCTTCTTCGCCGCACACTGGCTGCGGTTTTGAGAAATGAGGGCCCATGGATTGCTCGTGTTAAGAATATTGAAGGAAGAGCTGGAGAGTGGAAGTGCTTCTGTTCACCCGGGTTTCCTGTGGCTGTGGGGCTTTGACGTCCACACTGCCTGCTCCCTGTGCGTCACTGCTGCTGGATGCTGGTGGCACCAGCCTGGTGGTCAAGGCAGCTGCCATCAGACCCCAGCTTCCTCCTCCAGCGCACAGCTCAGCGCCATTTTTCATCTGTAGGAACATCCCATGTTCCTTCTGATCAGCCTCAGCATGTCTCTGCCCTTATTACATTTCCCTGTTTGCTAGCAGTAACTGTTATTTATGTGAACCATTACCTGCAAACACTACTCACAGTACAGAATTTATTTCAATTAAGGACAGAGCTCTTCCTTTCTAAATGTCCCAGTTCTTTCATTTCCAGATACAATGAGCCAATGTCTTGTCACAGTCCCAGGACACTTTTAAGTCATTTTCATCAATGTTTTCTAACTGTTCTCAAGTTGTTCTGCTTATACAATGCAATTAAAATAGAGGTTCATTCTAATTAGAGAAGCAACAAAATAGATTAGTGTTGGGTTATAACTCAAAGTGTAAAACACAATATCCACGATTCCATATTGGTATACATGTTCAAAGAAAGAATAAAGGAAAGAAAGAAATGGGGAGAAGAGACAAACTGTTCATGCAGTACAAGTCCAGAAAATGTATCGATAAGGGGTGTATAACTTCCCGTTGTCCGTGTGTAGCTGCATGCAGATGCTGTGACCCCGATGAGGGGTGTATAAGTTCCTGTCCTCCGTGTGTGGCTGCATGCAGATGCTGTGACCTCGATGAGGGGTGTATAAGTTCCCATCCTCCGTGTGTAGCTGATACAGATGCTGTGACCTCGATGAGGGGTGTATAAGTTCCCGTCCTTCATGTGTGGCTGTATGCAGATGCTGTGACCCCGATGAGGGGTGTATAAGTTCCCGTCCTCCGTGTGTGGCTGCATGCAGATGCTGTGACCTCGATGAGGGGTGTATAAGTTCCCATCCTCCGTGTGTAGCTGATGCAGATGCTGTGACCTCGATGAGGGGTGTATAAGTTCCCGTCCTTCATGTGTGGCTGTATGCAGATGCCGTGACCTCGATGAGGGGTGTATAAGTTCCCGTCCTTCATGTGTGGCTGTAAGCAGATGCTGTGACCTCGATGAGGGGTGTATAACTTCCCGTCCTCCATGTGTGGCTGTATGCAGATGCTGTGACCTCGATGAGGGGTGTATAACTTCCTGTCCTTCATGTGTGGCTGCATGCAGATGCCGTGACCTCGATGAGGGGTGTATAACTTCCCGTCCTCCATGTGTAGCTGATGCAGATGCTGTGACCTCGATGAGGGGTGTATAACTTCCTGTCCTTCATGTGTGGCTGCATGCAGATGCTGTGACCTCGATGAGGGGTGTATAAGTTCCCGTCCTCCATGTGTAGCTGATGCAGATGCTGTGACCTTGATGAGGGGTGTATAACTTCCTGTCCTTCATGTGTGGCTGCATGCAGATGCTGTGACCTCGATGAGGGGTGTATAAGTTCTTGTCCTTCATGTGTAGCTGATGCAGATGCTGTGACCTCGATGAGGGGTGTATAACTTCCCGTCCTCCATGTGTGGCTGTATGCAGATGCTGTGACCTCGATGAGGGGTGTATAACTTCCCGTCCTCCATGTGTGGCTGCATGCAGATGCCGTGACCTCGATGAGGGGTGTATAACTTCCCGTCCTTCATGTGTGGCTGCATGCAGATGCCGTGACCTCGATGAGGGGTGTATAACTTCCCGTCCTTCATGTGTGGCTGCATGCAGATGCCGTGACCTCGATGAGGGGTGTATAAGTTCCCGTCCTTCATGTGTGGCTGCATGCAGATGCCGTGACCTCGATGAGGGGTGTATAACTTCCCGTCCTTCATGTGTGGCTGCATGCAGATGCCGTGACCTCGATGAGGGGTGTATAAGTTCCCATTCTTTGTGTGTTTGGCACAGAGTAACTTCCTCCAAGTCAGGCAATGTAGAAATGGGGTAAAAAGAAGCACTTTGTCCTGGAGAAACCTGGTGACTCTGCCCCAGCCAGGTACCTGTGGTCATTCCACAGTCATCAGTCTTGTGGAGAGCACGACATGACCCCTGATACAATATCATGGAAGAGTCCCTTCACCTCTGTGGTCCTCCCAGCAACCCATAAACTTAGCATCATCATGAAAAAAACATAAATTTAAATTGCATGTTTTAACTCAATTTTGTGAAATATCCTACAAAATATTTGACCAGTACTCCTCAAAACTGTCAAGGTTGTAAATAACAAGGGAAGTCTGGGAAACTGCTGCATCTGAGAGCTCAGGACCAGAGGAGACACAGCAGCTAAAATGTCATGTGATGTCCTGGATGGGATCTTGGAGCAGCAAAGGGGCACAGTGGGAACTGAGAAACACGAACGAATGACGGGCTTCAGTTGCTAATAAGGAGTCAGCATTGGCTCAGCCGTGTGGTAAGTCAGCCATGCCAATGTGAGATGCCAACAAGAGGAGCTGGTGACGGGCACGTGGGAGCTCAGTACTATCTCCACAAGCTTTCTGCACATCTAAAACTGTTCTAAAAACTAAAATCTACTTTTAAAAACATGATACAGATAATTCCCAATTACATTCAGAGATTTTTATGCCAGTTTTTTCAGTAATTGATAGAATAAGTAAATAAAAATTCAGTAAGGATATACAAGAAAAACATAGCATGTTAACCAACTTGACCTAATTTTCATTTATAGAACAACACCTAAATGCAAAAGCCACAGACTTCTCAAGTGCAAATGAAACTTTCTTCAAGACAGACCATATGCTGGGCCATAATGAAGGTTTAAGAAATTTAAAGTATTAAAAAACATAAAGAGTATATACTTTATCTAAAATGAAATTAAATTAGAAATCAATAATAATAAAATACCTAAACATTCTAAAATTTGTAATACACTTAAACAATGGATAAAGAGAAACTCTCAAGAAA
Organism: Callithrix jacchus; assembly: GCF_049354715.1. Lineage (NCBI taxonomy): Eukaryota > Metazoa > Chordata > Mammalia > Primates > Cebidae > Callithrix > Callithrix jacchus. Next base: position 114,386,107 of record NC_133515.1, read on the forward strand.
ATTAGAAATATCTGGAATTTAATAGTTATACCAGTATAATTTATTAAAATATATTACAGTCACCTACAACAGTATATGTGTATTATAAGCAGAGGTTTTAAAATCAATAAGCTTCTGTTTCACAAATGAAAAGAGCAAGTTAAAACTAAGATAATTAGAAAAGATAGTTTAAAAAAAGGAAAAATTAGTTGAATTAAAAAATAAAACAATATTAACATTATTTTTTGAAAAGCTTAACAAAATTGATAATTTTAGGAAAAAGTGAGACAATGCTAATGATCAGTAGCATGAATGACAGATGAGACATCACTACGGATCATACACACAGTAACAGGAAAAGAAGGAAATATTATGAACTGCATTACAGATATATATTTGTCAAACTTGAGGAAATAAACACATTCCTTGAAGAGTACAGCTTATCAAAATTGACACGAAAGGCTGAAAGCTTATATTTATTAGAGCTATTTAAAACATAATAAAAAAATCTTCCTAAAATATAATACCACAGGCATGTAGCCTTACTGGTGAATTGTATCCGTCATTCAGAATAGAAATGAGGCTGGGTGTGGTGACTCATGCCTCTGACTCCAGTGCCTTGGGAGGGTAAGGTGGGAGGATCTCTTGAGTCTAGGAGTTCGAGCCCAGTCTAGGCAACAGAGAGAGACCTGGTCTCTACAAAAAAATAGCCAGGCACAGTGCTGCGTGCTTGTGGTTCCAGCTACTCAGGAGGCTGAGGTGGGAGGATTGCTTGAGCCTGGGATGTTGAGGCTGAGGCTACATGACTGCACTACGGCATTGCCTAGGTGACAGAGCAAGGCCGTCTCAAAATAAATAAATAAAAAGAGAAAGGAGAGGAAGAGAAAAAGAAATCAGAAATGATACCAATCTTGCACAAACACTTTCAGAATATTAAGAAAGAAGGAATATTTCCCAACTTATTTTCTGAGGTCAGAACTACTGTGATGCTGCAAAGGTGCAGAAGGAGATTTTGGAGGTGATGATGTAGTGTTCCACACCCTGGTTAGGGTAGCTGATTTTTATTCACACTGCTGGATACAATTGCCAAAACTCAGGAAGTAGTGCAATTATGATTTCAGCATTTGGTCTTATACAAATTATACTTCAATACAAATTACACATGAAGAGACACATCTCAAATAGGCCTTTCTTTTGTTATTTCTGCTTCCACTGTCCTTCAGAGCAGCAGCACTCAGTCAGACTCTCACAGTCATTCCCTACTAGGCTGTGTTCCTTCTGATCCTCACACACCCTGTGTGTCCCATATTCAGGCTTCTCTTCCTAGAACACAGAGTATGTTATATCTCTCATGCTCCTAAATAGCTCCCCCTCTAAAGGCTGCCCATTGCTTTTAGGATAAACCCAGACTTCTCAGTACAGGCCTGCAGGCCCTGCCTGGCTCTCACCTTCACACCCTGTTCATGGACTCAGACAGTTTCTGCAATGGACACAAGAGTGGAGTGCAAGGGTGGCAGACGTGGCTGCTGTCTGGGGACACAGCCAACCTCATGCATAGTAATACCCATATGACTGAACCAGGAGAGGGACGTGCAGGGCCCACGTGAGCTGCCTTGGCTTTCTACATCTTCCATCTCTCAACAACTGAAGGGTACATCCTCCACCAAGACCCCCCAGGTCCCTGGATGCATCTAGATTGTTGTAATTTTTCATTTTTGATGACTACCAGATCACAAGACGCTTTAGGGCAAAAACAATCTTACTTCTCAGCAGTATTAACACCAAAACAAGACTGAGTATGCAGTAGGTCCTTATCCTTGAAGGCATGAATGATTTTGACTTTTACTAGTTTCTGTGTTCCACCAGCTAACTAGCTGAGCAGCACGCACCGGTGTTCACCGAGCCTGTGGCTCACCTGGCACTGCCGTTTCAGTGCTGTTCTGCGGAGCAGGGCATTGCTTCTCTGGGCTCTGTGGTTTTCAGATTCCATGTTGGTCCACTGTACTCTTCACTTCTATCTCCTCTTACAATATGAGACACACAATGAATTAAGCTCCATTTATTGCAAGTAACTTGGATTTTGAATTTAAAAGAACGAAAAAAAAAAAAAAAGATTGCACCAACAACATACCCAAATGTGCCCGTGATGGCCCCTTTCTTGAAGCTTTGTTGACTGCATGATTAATGACCTGTTTTTAGAAAATTGCAAGCATATTTTCACTTCTAAGTCATGTTACTTAACCTTCGATTTATTGACTGGTTAAAAAAAAAAACAGAAGATGTTATTTTATGTGGCAGACATTGTTAATTTGAGACTGTAGAACTGTAAAACAGAACTTCAAATTTCGATTATAAAACATTTAAATTGAAATCATAGCAACCTCACTTATGCCTCTCTGTTTTCTTAAGGTGGAACTAAATGATCATTTTCAGGCTTTTAACCTGTCATCTGTTTTTCCAACCCAAGCTATCAGCCAAATCAGTTAAGGCAGAAATACAAGGGGCTGCCAGCTGAATTTGGAGGGCCCATGGGTGGGCTGGAGCCGCGGGGTCATATGCAGAACCCAGAGTCCCGTGCAGCCCATCTTTCCTCAGCGAGAGCCAGAAGCTGGATCCGCCGCTGTGGTGGGAGTTCAGGGAGGAGGGAGGGCTCTGGCTCAGGTGCTTTGGATGTGGAGATGCTGTCTTGATATGTTAATTGGAAGCAGATTCAGGCTAAGGCCTCTGTTTCCTCACTGCTTGGCTTTGCGGGAAGTTTCGGTGAGACTTTTGGAAAAGGAGCTTTTATGTGCACATCTTGGGCACCAGCAGTGAATGCAGACATGCGAGTGAAGCCTGGTGCACAGCGGGCACTGGGTGAGTGTTCACTGAGATGGTGCTGGGAACTGCCCTGCACTTTCGATGGACTGTGAGTCACCCTATTTATCAGTGATGCTGCTTAAATGTCTTTTAACAAAACAACTCCTTGTTTTCTTTTCCATAGATTTTAACTTTATTGAGGCTCATGGCTTCTTGCCAATATTTTTGCCAAAACTCCCTAATCAGTCTTACTTCTTTTTGTCTTGCTATAGCAACTCACAGCCCAAACTGTTCTCTTCTCTGTCTTGGCATTGGTCTTCTAAAAATATCACGGAGTCACCTGAGTCCTCCTAGGTAAGTAGATGACTTTCCCATCACAATTCATCAAATTCCCCATCAGGCTGCAGCCATCTCTCTCTGCCCCACTGACTGAATGACTGGGAACCATTAGAATCTCTCAGACCCCATGGTCATGAATCCTGACCCTGGCATCTGTCCCCGCAGTCATGAAAGACTTCACTCCTCCCCATACTGAGCAAATTCCTGGGATCCTTCGATGTCCAACTTGCAAGGCCCAACTTGCTCCCCTGGAAGATGGTTCCTGGCACTTCATGGACATTGACCCACAGTTGTGCTGTAATTGTTTGTGGATGATCTTGTCCCACTGTAGAAAGTAAGACGCTGGGCAGCCTCTGGCCTGTCAGAGCAGGTGCAAGCCTGAAGCTCAGCCAGGCAGGTGCTCTGCAGAGGTCCCTGAGGATGCCTGACAGCCTAGGCTCATCTTCCCCACAGCTGGCCTCACGAGACAGCCTTGAATGATGGGGTTTAACACTTCCAAAATGTGTTTATGTTTTTTCATTTTTAATCAGTTTATTTTTCCCCATTTTAATTTTTAATCTTCATAAGCACACAGTAAGGGCATCTATTTGTGAGGTGCATGAGCTCTTTTGACATGGATATATGATGTATAAGAATCGCATCGGGGTATATGGAATGTCCATTGCCTCAGGCATTGATCACTTCTTTGTGTCAGGAACATTCCAATTCCACTCTTTTGGTTACTTTTAAATGTGCTACAAACTATTGCTGATTGTAGTCACCATATTGGGCTATCAAGTACTAGGTCTTCTTCTATCTACTATATTTTTGATCCATTAACCATTCCACATCCTCTCAACACCCCACTACCCTTCCCCACCTCTGGTAAGCATCATTCCCTACTGTATCTTCCTGGGTTCAAATTTTAGCTTCAACAAATGAATAAGAACATGTAAGGTTGTCTCTCGATGCCTGGCTTTTTTCATTTAACACAATGACTTCCAGTTCCATCCAAGTTGTTGCAGATGAAAGATCTCCTCTTTTTGTGTCTGAATAGTACTCCATTTTGCACATGAACCACATTTTCTTTACCTATTCATGTGTTGACGGACACAGGTTGCTTCCAAATCCTGGCTATTATGAGCAGTGCTGCAGCAAACATGGGAGTGCAGAGATCTCTTCAACAGATGGGTTCATTTGGGGGGTGGCATATATCCAGCAGCGGAATATCTGGATCATATGGTAGCTCTATGTCTGGTTTTTTGAGAGACCTCCAAACTGTTCTTCATATACTAATTTACATTCTCACTGGTGCAGGAGGGTTCCCTTTTCTCTACGTCCTTGCCAGCTTTGCTATTGACTGTCACTTGGATAAAACTCATGTTAACTGGAGTGAGATGGTGTCACATTGTAGTTTTGATCTGCATTCCTCCGACACTCAGTGGCACTAAGTACACTTTCTTATGCCTGCTTGCCATTCGTATGTCCTCTTGTGAGAAATGTCTGTTCAGTTCTTTTGCCCATTTTAACTGTGTTATTAGTTTTTTCCTATTGAGTTGTTTGAGCTTCTTTTATATTCTCATTATTAATTCCTTGTCAAATGGATAGTTTGTAAGTATTTTCTCCTATTTTGTGGGCTGCCTCTTCACCTTCGATTGTTTCCTTTGCTGTGCAGAAGCTTTTTAACTTTATGTGATCCCATTTGTCCATTTTTGCTTTGGTTGCCTGTGCTTGTAGGGTATTGATCAAGAAATCTTTGTCCAGACCAGTGTCCTGGAGAGTCCCCAGTGTTTTGTTTTAGTAGTTTCATAGTTTGAGATCTGGGATTTAAGTCTTTAATCCATTTGATTTGACTTGGCAAAAGAGAAAGGTTTAGTTTCATTCTTCCACATATGAATATTCAGTTTTCCAAGCACCATTTATTGAAGAGACTGTCTTTTCCCCAGTGTATGTTCTTGGTATCTTTGTCAAAAATGGGTTTACTGTAGGTTGTGGATTTGTTTCTTTGCTCTCTATTCTGTTCCTTTGGTCTATGTGTCTGTTTTTATTGCAGTACCATACTGTTTTAGTTATCATAGCTCTGTAGTATAATTTGAACTCAGGTAATGTGATTCCTTCAGTTTTGTTCTTTGTGCCCAAGATAGCTTTGGTTTTTCTGGATGATTTGTGGTTTCACATAACTTTTAGGATTTTTTTCTATTTCTGAGAAGAATCTCGTTGGTATTTAGATAGGAATTGCATTGGATCTGTAGATGGTTTTGGGTAGTATAGATATTTTAACAATATTTATTCTTCAAATCCATGAACATGAGATATTTTTTCTTTTTTGTGTGTGCTCCCTTTAATTTCTTATATCGAGGTTTTGTCATTTTCACTGTAAATGTATTTCATTTCTTTGGTTAAGTTTATTTCCAGTTATTTTATTTGTAGCTATTGTAAATGGGATTACTTTTTTTTGATATTATTTTCTGTTGACATATAGAAATGCTACTGATTTTTGTATGTTGATTTTTTATTCTGTGACTTTAGTAACTTTGTTTCTCAGTTCTAATAGTTTTTTTTTTTTTTTTGGTGGAGCCTTTAGGATTTTCTATATTATCTGCAAAGATGAATAAATTGACTTTTTTCTTTTCAATTGGGGTGCTCTTTGTTTTTTATCTCTTGTCTGATTGCTCTGGCCAGGACTTCTAGGGCTGTATTAATAGTGGTAAAAGTAGGCATCCTTGTCATATTCCAGATCTTAGAGAAGGCTCCCAGGATTTCCCTGCTCAAGACTTGCCTTGGGTCTACCATATATATGGCTTTTATTGTGCCGAAGTATGTTCATGCCATATCCAATATTTTGCAGGGTTTTCTTTTAATCTTGAAAGAGTGTTGAATTTTATCACATGCTTTCTCAGCAGCAGTTGAAATGATCATATGGTTTTGTTCTTCACTCTGCTGATATGATGTACCACACTGATTGATTTGTGTATGCCGAACCATCCTTGCATTCCAGGGATAAATCTCACTCAGTCATGATGAATGACTTTTTTGATGTACTGCTGAATTTGGTTAGATACTATTTTGTTGAGGATTTTTGCATCAATGTTCATTGGCTATATTGACTTGTATTACTGTTATTATTATGGCGGTATCTTTGGTTTTGGTTTCAAGGTAATACTGACCTTGTAGAATGAGTTTGGAAATCAAAATATATTTATATTTTAACAAGATGATCTTTAGCAAACAACCACACAAAAAACAAGTGAACAAATGAGAAAAGATTTGCTATGGAAGCCAGTGGCCTAGTAACTGGAAAGAGGATGCCATGGGACCACCCCTCCCACTGGCTGCCTGTGCCTTAGCAGCAGATGAGCTGCCTTCTAAAAACTCTTGCCTGGTGTTTACAAATCATGCAGTCATTTACTTCTGGCACAGATCTGCAGAGAAATGGAGATTTTTATTTTGCAAAATAAATCATGAATAGACTCCAAACTGCTGTCACTTTAGAATAGCCTTAATGAAACAATCGGTGGATTAGATGATCTTTGGCTGGCTCTGGGAGGCTGGAAACAGGAGGCCTGGTATCCTGAGGCTGGACTGGACCCATGGTGGCCAACGAATGCTCACTGCTTTTGGCTAAATGGATACACCTTTTAACTTAGTCTCCCACAGAGGCTGCTGACAGCATCTGCACAGCATTTCTCCTTCCCTCCGCCCTCCATGCATTCCCCTCACACCACACACATTTTGGCATTAGAATAAAAAAAACTGGAAATGTAGTGAGCATTGTGGTGTCAAAGTGCACAGGGGACAGGGGCTGTGGCACGGAACAGGCATAAGCCCATCGTGGACTGCATCCTGTTCTGACTTTACTAAAACTTACCACATGATGAAAATAAAATGGAGATTTTGTGTCATTATTCCTGGTGCCTAGGAAGATCTAATATGCCATGAATGGCTTTATCTGTTGCCCTGAATTTATATTTATCTTTTGACAATAGTGTTTACGTCAATGTTCCCTATAGACTAGAAGGAGCCTGATGCTCTAGAACACAGTCAGTAATAATGGAGAAACTTTGATGCGTGCATTTTCTAAGTTACTGGGTGGAAAATATGGGAGGCTGAGGAGACTGGATTTTCTCTATGTATTTAGTCTTGTAAAAAGCATCAGTATCACACATTGCACATTAGATAATGGATACAGGTTCATTTAAAGCTCAAAACAGCTTTGTGCATTCAGGTCATTATTCCTGCTTTACAGGAGCCAAAGCTGAGCTTCGAATTACACCCTGCTCTGGTGACCAGACAGTGATGGCAATGCCGAAGCCAGAGGCTGTATCTTCTGATTCCAATTCCCCACCTCTTTTCTCAGCACAGGCTTGCCCTAACTAGTCCCAAATGAAGTTAAGGACCGGCCTGCTGTTGTGGAGACAGAGTCTTCTCTGCTTTGCACATAACATGTTATTTGTTTAGGTTACAGCTAAAATACAACAACTCTTTTGGTGAATTTCTGTTGTTGGAGAAACAGCAGCTTAGACATGTGCACAAGATGCTGGCTACATGCACAATGTGGCCACAGGCTTTGAACTAGACCAGGAGGCAGAGCGCTTTGCAGGCAACATCCCAGGCCCCTTTGAAAAAGCCAGGTGACCGTGGGCAGATGCTGCCCAAACCCGTCAAGCCCAGGGTGTTCACAAGCCTGTAAAGAAGGATTGTGCATTTGCCTTGCGGATGATACTAAGCATAGGTGAAAGCAGGGGCTTGGTTTAGATTTTGGAGTGGAGGCCAGGGGAGGCTCTGGGCTGGCAGGCTGAGCAGCTGCTGGACTTCAGGACAAGCTCCCAATGTGGGAGGAGAGCACTGGCCATGCTGAAGAGGAAGACGTTGCACGCTTTGGCAGACGCAAACGTCTTAAGGGTGGGAAAGTTGGAGTGGCTGTAAGATAACACCATGGTGCTCAGCCGAATCTGCTTTCAATTATGATGATGTTGTCCCTAGAGCTATTCACAGCATCTGGGTATCAAAGTCCGTCCAGCGGTCTTCTGTCTCAAAGAACACGATCTTGAGCCAGCTCCTGTTTTCCATTTCTGAAGGAATGGAACTGCGTTTGGCCTCCAGTCATGCAGGCCGCCCAGATGCAGCACAAGTCTATGAATCATGTAATTGCTCAGCACACAGGAAATGTGCAGGGGGAGGCTGAGAAAACACAGAGGGGCAAGGGGGTGCAGCCTCTGCCTCAGCTCCAAATGTGGGCAAATCAGAGGCACATTCCTCTCTCTCCTGCGACTGTCCCATGGACCCCTCAGATGTGAAAATGTGCAGGACTTACTGCTTCCCCCACCCCAATTTTTGTTAAGGTCATTCACATAGGTGTTTACAGATTCAATCAGCTACGCTACAGAATATGAAAACTGTGTCAGAACCCAGAGCAAGAAGTGAGTTACAAGCACCAGGGAGATTTGCTTGAGATCGAATTTTCAGCCCAGAGGCTATATTCCTAATGCCCCATACGCAACTAATCCCAGTGAATGTGTATTCTTATAAAAGCTTTTTCCACACCCCATGCTCTGCTCTGGTGGCTTATGTAAATACATATGTTATTTGAGACGTGACTCTTATCAGGGGTGACTGTAAGGGAAAACTGTCATGTTGTCTTTTTTGGCATTTTCTCCTTTCATATTTCTGAAGATTATCTTCTGTATATACTGGAACTCTACCTATTGTCCAGCCTTACCAGGATGGCCAGGGACCCGGCCAGTGGCCCTCATGCAGATCGGCCCTGTAACCTCTCTCCTCGTGAACACCCAGCTTGTTCTCACCCTCTTGAGGCCTCACCAACACCCTAAAGAGCTCTGAACTAACACTGGGTGCCTCTCCTCTCTTGCCCTGGGGTTTAATCAACTTCTACATGGCAGTCTTTCATGTATCTATGAACAACTGTTCTAGCTCTGACCATGGACTCCCCCTCCTTGGCTCCTCAAGTTTTCTTTACTTAAAAGCAAAACAAGCTAGTTCCTTCAATAGTCTTCTCAGGACAAGACTCTGAGAGCTTCTATCTTCCTTGTTTCTTAAGTACATGTTATCGACCATATAGCGCGTGTCAGGCGAAGCCCCAACAATCAGGAGAGAGAATGATGGAAACCAAACCCTGAGCTTCAGAACTCCTCAGGTTTCTCTAAAACTTTGCTGTCTCCAAACATCCCTGCAAACCCTGACCAAAGGCGCCCCATGGAGTGTGGTGAACAGCTAAGGTCATCTGTGACAGGTGGACAGGTCTGGAAAGGCAGCCAGGCTGGAGTTTGCTGGCAGCCCCTTTCTCAGGAGCTTCTGTGCCTCCTCCCCACTCTGGGCGTTGGTCCCCAGCACCATTTTGTGAATTAAACAAAGCAGCTTCAAGGCGGCGGTTCTACCGTGCCGCTCCTCTTCCTCCACCTCACTCTTCTGAAGCTTTTTGTGCGAACATGAATGTTTTCTCAAGAAAATTTTCTAGTCTCCAAAGTGCTCAAGCACCTTCAGTCTCCCTGATATAGCACCCATATTGCTTTGGAGGCCACGTTGTCTTTGTTCCTCAGCAAGAAAAGCGAGCACATCTTCAGACACTGCTGAAGCTGTTCCCATGTAACTAAAGATCAGGATCCTATGGTGCCCAATCCGGAGGAACACATGTGTGAAAATAGCAATGTTCTGCGGAGAAAGAGAATGAATGGAATGGAGAATAACCTTAAAGACATTAAAAAGCACTAAAAGGTACAATAGATAAAAAGGCTGGTGGTAATATCAGACCATTCATTCATTCTTTCATGTCCACTCAGCAAATGTCTCCTGTCCACAAGTGCTGGGCCCTGCTGTGAGTGTGAGGGACCCACAGGGAGTGTGGCCAATGGGAATCTCTGTCCTGGAGCACTTTGCCCAGATGAGCAATTAGCCACGTGGATTCCAATGAGGTCAGGTGGTGGGCAGCGTTAAAGCAGGGGCTGCAGCGACATCTGGGAGGTGATGGCGGCTTGGGCTGACGTGGTTGAGATGCACGTGTGAAACCCACGCATTCCAGACAACTCTGAAAGCAAGCGACTGAAACCGGAGTCATGGGGAAATAAAGAAAATAAAAGATTGCTCCAAGATTTTAAAAGACGAAGTTGCTATTTCATGGAATTAGAAAGACTGTTGGGGGCCAGTTTGGTGGCGCAGGAGGTCAGTTTCAGAAACGTCAGCTCTGAGCTTCCCGATGATCATCTAAATGAAGATGTTCTAGGGACGCCAGAGATAAGATGGCGCCTCTCAGAATGGGGATTCATGTTACTGTTTGCCTTAGCTGTTCTTTAAAATATTTTTAAGTTTTCCCAAGTGATGTTTTATTAAGTGTGTCAGTTTAAGACGTATTTTTTCGGAGACATTTTCTCTATTTGGCTTAGCTTTCTGTCCTGTAGAGCAGCTCTTTGAGGGACAGGCCCCAAAACATATTAACTGAAGTGTTCGCAGCACTTTCGCTCCAAGATACGTTTGCAGAATGAAAAACCAATGAAGAGGAGCGTCGTGGCTGGCGACGTGTTTATTATTCCTCGTGAACCCCGGGGCTTTTTCACACATTTTCCTGGTCCGCATGGACTCACTGCTGCTTCATGTTACGGTTCACAGGGAGGGACAAATCCCTTCATGGGAAGAAGCGGGTGGGCCCGGGAGCTCATCTGCCAAAGGCCGGGGCTCTCAGGCGGGGCCGGGGAGGGCGGCCAGGGAGGGCCACGGAGGGCCAGGGAGGGCCTGGGGCCGGCTGCCACCCCGCACGTCTCCTCTGCTGCGAACATCCGTGCCGCTGCTGTAACGGGTAGCAACTGCTTCAACAAGAAGCTCGGAGCAGGTCGCTACTGTGCAGGAGGGCTCCGGGCACAGCTCCGGAAGCAGGGGCCGGCGTCATTCAACCCGGGGATGGAGCCCTGTCGCACATGGAAACGGCATTTGAATTCAGATTAAAGCCCAAATACAGAAGAAAAAGGGGTTTGCGAGCACCAGGCCGAGGGGGCAGTGCCCTTTGCAACTCCAGCATGCGCTCAGAATTAGACGTTCTTACCGAAGACTCAGGGCTTCCTCAAACAAGTCCGCGCCCTCGGGACCCTGGCACCACCTCCAGGGAACTGTGTCACCACCGGGAACTGTGCCGCCACCATACAGGAACCCTGTCGCCATCATCCGGGAACTGCGCCGCCAACATCCGGGAACCCTGTCGCCATCATCTGGGAACTGCGCCGCCAACATCCGGGAACTGTGCCGCCACCATCCGGGAACCCTGTCGCCATCATCCGGGAACTGCGCCGCCAACATCCGGGAACTGTGCCGCCGCCATCCGGGAACTGCGCCGCCAACATCCGGGAACCCTGTCGCCACCATCCGGGAACCCTGTCGCCATCATCCGGGAACTGCGCCGCCAACATCCGGGAACCGTGTCACCAGGGGGACCGTGCTGACACATCAGGGAGTTCCCAGATCGTGTCTTCCCTCTTAAGCCTCACGGGGGGCTCGGCTCCATTCAGACGTGGCTGGGCGCTGGGGGACGGTTCCAGGCACCCCCAGCACCGAGGAGTAGATGCGCAGTTGCCCGGCAGAGACTGAGCGGAGGAGCTGACATCCCTCTGGCCACAGTAAACAGCAGCACGTGTGGGCTGGAGGGGCCGCGTTTCCCGTCCACGGCAGTCCCCGGCGGCCAGGCCGGGCGCGTGAGTGAGTGTCCGCCTCGCCTCCGTCCGCGTGGACCCTGCTGGCTCCGCACGCTGGTCCCAGATGTGCTCCCTGAAAGTGCTCAGCACGCGACCCCTCTGGTTACGGGTTTCTTTTCCGTTTTGCTGCTGTCCCGGGCGCTGAGTGGAGCCCGGCTCCTTAATGGGCGCGGGACGCTGCCCACCCCGTGCCTCCGCTCAGCCTGACGCATCCCTTCTCCAAACCTAATTCCCCGTGTCCTTTTTACAAACTGGACTCTGCGCTGCACATTTTAAAAACGTCAGAGGACGTACCTCTCCAATCATCTGCATCATGTAGGGACTCCCATCGCCTACATTTCATCAGTGAAAAACAGAAACAGCGGAGAAGCATAAACTCCACCGGAGACGGGGGCTGGTGTCCCAGGGCGGCAGCTACAGCCTCTACCCTGGACTCTCCCTGGCGGACGCAGGGCCCTCCCAGCCCGGCCCCGACGCTACACTCCATGAGCTACTGACTCATCTTCCTGAGAAGAGGTCCCCGCAGCTCCCGCAGGGCCCCGGCCACCCGCTGCCCATCACTGAACGGTACCTGAGTGCATAAGTTAAATTCCTAACCAGCTTGCAGGTTCTTTAAGAGCAGCGATGATTTCATCTTCACCCTCGAGTCTGCTCTCTGCTTAGATCACCTCGGCAGGTCTTCTCTTGGCCAGGGATTTAATGGTACAGTTTGTCCCTCACAGGCTGATTCTGTTCTGTGCGGCGCTGTTTGAAAGGACATCTTTAGAAAACACGGGCCTTCTTGTGTTGAGGGGCCCTGGCGACGAGCGCTCAGAGCTCCCCTTCCAGCAGAGGTCTCAGTGGGCAGCTGCCTGAGGCAGGCCCCTTGAGCAGCTGAAACCCCACAGATAAGGAAAGGAGAGCTCAGTCAGATGCATCTGAAGCGACTTCCCACAGACCGTCGTGATCGAAATTCTACTGTCTGTGTGACACTTCGTGCTAATTGGTAGAGATCTCATCTGAGGACTTGAGTTTCTGTTTTTCACTGATGCTTTTTAACTTGGCATCAGGCTTCAGTGCCTTTAGCAACAGAAAGAGAGTGCTAGGTGTTTGGGAACCGCCAATTGGGGTCAGTACTGGTCTGGTGACTTTTCTTGCACATTCTGAATGCAATCTTTTCACGCCGGTGGTGGCAGGAGTTGGCTGTCCCTGTAGGAGTTGTGTGGATTATACAGAAACTCTACTGATATTTCTGCTCCCTGGTCAGGATAGGCAAGGCCACTGCAGGATGACAGCATGTTCACAAATCCGGTGGGTTTATCTGCACCCCACAGACGTGCTTGGTGTAGACTGTGGCAGATGTGGATTGAGATGGGTGGAATTAAGTCTCGTTAGAAACTTACTTGGCTCTAGGAAATTCCTTAGAATGTTTTTCCATCTAACTTTTATCTTGAAGGTTCTTATTAACAATCATCTATGCCATCACGGGGTTTGGGTTTGTGGAGCCTGGGCCGAGTGCCCCCCTTCCACTAGAGCAGCCTTGGGCAGGTTTCCTCATCTGGAAAACGGGTCATAAGAAGGACGAGCTGCCATTGCCAGGGGCGATCCCGAGGACCCTGGGAGCCAAGAGTGGCTCAGTTCTCACTCAGTGCCTGGACGATGAGTGGCTGGAGAACATGGAAGCTCACGTTGGAGGAACACTGTTTTACAAGAGCAAGGAGGAGAAAGAAGCAGCCATTTACCTTCTTACTTGAAAAAATTAAACCCTGTGAGACCCAAGGATTGTACCAGAGTCACCGACGCTTTGAGAGTAAACGAGCAAGAAGAACTGCTTGTGGGACAGTGTGTACACACACAGACAAGACACAGCAGAGAGCCAGAGGGCTGGTGAATGCCCTTGCCTTTGCCCGGCGTTGGCTCCTTCCTGATGCCGGTGAGTCCTGCATTCCTGTGCAGCTGCCCTGCTCCACCAGCCTAGTGGTGCTGACCCATCCTCTCACATACAGCCTCAGCCTGCAGCTTCCCCAGCAGCTCACACTTGGCTGCCGTCCTTGCCTCGGCCATGACTCACGAATGTGGCCTGAACCCAGGGTGCAGCAGGTTTTGCTGCTGGTTCCCTGCATGACTGAACCAGAAGCACCATATCTCCCATCTGGCTCTGGCTCTTCTTCACTGCCTCCAAGAGGACATATGCAGCCTCCACTGTGTCCTGGGTGTGAGCTGGGCACCCAGACCCCAGTTCTCTAGAAGGAGGTGCAGGATGAGGAGAGGTACGGTTGAATAGAATTCTCCTACGGGGTTTGTTAATACTGAGGGGACTGCCCTGCATCCCCCAGCTCCCTCCCATTCTTCCTCCCTAGCCCCACGTGGCATCAAGCCCCAGCTCATCCTGGTTGGTCCTGATGCTGGATGGCACATAGAGCTGGGCTTGGAGTTGGAGTCTGAGTTTCCGGCAGCTGTATCTTCAAGGAAACTCCATCCCATGTTTTTGACACAAAAATATCGTGCTGTTCCAGGCACAGGTGCTGCCCCCCAGAGAATCTCACAGCTGAGAATGCATTTACAGATGGAGGTGGCGTGACCTTAGCTCCAGAGGTATCCCCAGATTCAGTGTAGGTTGGGTAGATTATACGCTTGGAGATTTCTTAAGAAGAAAAGGAATGTTAATTAAAAACCAAGGGACAATCTCAGACGCAACAGCAGGATTTCACGCAGAGGAAATAACACGTCTGCTCTCTCCTTCACCTCCTTCCCACCTTTCCTTTTTCTGACCTTTAAAATTTTTGGAGGGTAGCAAATGAAGGAAACAAAGGAGATAATAAAAACCCAAAAAGGAGACTGCGTTCATTCTTAAACTATATTAATCATCTCTTGCATGTACAGGTGAAAGTCACCGTGGTAGAAATGAGATGTTTTTAATGAGGGAGATCTGGAACTAACCCTCTCTCTGCTTATCTGCTTCGTGGCCAGGGGACTGGGGATTAAATGCATTCAGGGATGCAACAGTCTTCTCTGATGTGGCGATTATTGTGATGATCGGTTTTTAGGTTTGCTCACAGATCCTGACCTCAAAGGGGCTCTGAGGCAGGTCCTCCATTCCCAGGTGGAGCCAGCGGAACAGAAGGATGTCAGCAGAACAGAAGGATGAGCGGCAGCAAGAGCTTTTCTTTCTCATTTTGGTCTCAATCGGCCCTGTCTGGGCTGCTGCCTTTGCAATCCAGCTCTCAGACAGAGACAAGTCACTGACACTAAGGGCAGCCTCCCGTCCTGACTGTGAGGAAAAGGGTGAGTGTTAACAACCAAGTCTGAGGCCTGAAGTCGACACACGTGGCCTGCCTGGCATGTTGGAGTCATGGAAGGATAGGGCTGAGAAAAGCTCAGCCAGCAAGGAAGAGCGAGCAAGCCCTGTGCATGCAGCCCGCAGGAACCATGCACAGTGTGACCTAGGACTCACTGTGCCTGGGATGTCACTGTGCCTGGGGTCCCACTGTGCCTGGGATGTCACTGTGCCTGGGGTCCCACTGTGCCTGGGATGTCACTGTGCCTGGGGTCCCACTGTGCCTGGGATGTCACTGTGCCTGGGGTCCCACTGTGCCTCCAAGATGAAGGAGTGCCACCCATTGAGGACATTGCTTGTGAGGGGCTGAGGCTCAAGTGCCTGAGGTTCTGCTGGTTCCAGATGTGGGGAACTTGTGTTGCCCGTGTTGGCTGCCCTCCTCCTGGGGCTGGACGTGGCTGTCCACCCACAAGGTGGCTGTGCCTATGGCTGATGTGTAACCTGGCCACCCAGCACTCAGCCGGCTGAGGCACAGCTCTGGAAGCAGCACAGACCCCAGGTGAACAGTGGGTGTCCCCCCCCACACGGCAGCCCCTCGGGGTCTAGGTCTTCTCCTGCTACAGCCACCTCATCAGAGCTGATGGTGCCCAGAGCATTGCAGAGCAGAGACCTCACACTGTTGAAAGTAGAAAGTTTCCCTGGAATTCCAAACCTGCTGAAGTAGCCTTCACAACTGAAGTTGAGAAAAGTACATTTTCACTTAAATGAAGGCTGAGAGAGAATGTGTGGCCATCATACCCAAATCACAATAAATGCAAAATAAAGTTGTTCAGGACAAAGAAAAATGATAACAATTGGAAATTCTAGCTCACACCAAAGATTAAAGAGTGCCAAAAATGGTAAATGGTGGAGGGGAAAGAACTGTTTTAATGACATCATCTGGGAACTACAACATATGCAGAAGAATAATCACTGACAACACAGCACAAAAGCCGAGAGGAGGGTGAGGTAAGGATTTTATAGTTGCATAAAGTGTTATATTTATTAAATCTAATACTTTAAGTATTTATATTTTAATTTCCAGATGACTCCATGAAAATAAATAAGGAGTCATAGTTTAAAACACACACACACACACAAGGTACATAATCCATACTAAAATAAACATCAAAAAACCCTTACAAAACAATGACAATCCAGAGGATCAGGAAGGCGGAACAGAGGAAATAAGAGTTTCAGACGTCGACTTCAACCCAGCCACATCACTAGCTCCGATGTGCATGGACTAAACACTGCCACTGAGAGAGACTGTCCGAGCAGGGCAAAGGCAAGCCTCCATATACGCTTTTACAAAGAAACACTCTTTTGCGACAAAGATGCAAATAGATTCAAACTGAAAAGACAAACAAATGTACAGCACAAAATGCTTGTTATCAAGAAGCTGCACAGGTGTACCTATTGCAGATGAGACAGATGGTGAGAAGGACCAGCATCACCAGGGACAGAGAAGGATGTTTTCTAGGAATGAGTCCACTTGCTTAGGAAACCTAATGATGATAAGCACGTATGTACCTGATACAAAATAACAAAGTACGTGAAGCAAAAATGATCACAGTTAAAGGATAAATGCTTAAATTCACAGTTTGACAATTCTGATAACTATATATCAGGAGTTCATAGAAAAAACCAGTCAAATGACCAGATAGAAGAGATTATAACTAGAGCACTGGGAGAAAACCACAAATGCAATGATGAGCTAATACTTTAGAAATATTTAAAAATGTGGGACACTAAGGAAAAGTATATGGGCTGGAAACCCTAAAAACCAGCATCAGAAGGAAGTGGGAAAGGAAATGTCAGAAATACATCTGGAGGAAGGAAAACACAATCAAGGATAAAGTTTTGCAAATCCAAAATCACATGATAGAAATAAGTTCAAATATATCACTTTTTCCTACCAAACACAGAGAGGTTAACCTCACATATTAGAATACAAAATTATCAGTAGCAAAGGAGAACTTACAAACCAAGGGCAAAAAAATAAGGAAATGAAACCACTAAGTATTCACAGAAAGAAAGTTTCTATGGCAAAATTAATCTTAGCTCAAATAAAATTTAAGGAAGAAATAATAAACAGCAGGATGGACACTGCACGTGAGCAGTAGGACCAAGGAGGTGATGAAGTCCAGTGCTGGCCTCACCTCCAGGACGTACAGGCAGACTGACGAGAGGAGCAGATCCAGAGAGGAACGCTGGGATCCGTACTTCTCAATTTAAATGGAAAATAGACAGAAACGTTAGGGTTTATTAAAGGTTTAAAAGCCACAACACATACTGAATACACATTATTTTCTAGTACATGTGATACTTATCAAATAGGATCTGTATTAAGTTGAAAACAAAATTACAGAAAAAAAAAAAAGACGTGGGGACCAAACAATTAATAGAAGTCAAAACAAAAATCAAACCTGGCTGGGCACAGTGGCTCATGTCTATAATTCCATTACTTTGGGAGGCCGAGGCGGGCGGATCACCCGAGGTCGGGAGTTTGAGACCAGCCTGGCCAACATGGTGAAACCCTGTCTGCACTAAAAATACAAAAATTAGCCAGGCGTGGCAGCAGGTGCCTGTAGTCAGAGCTACTTGGGAGGCTGAGGCAGGAGAATTGCTTGAACCTGGGAGGAAGAGGTTTCAGTGAGCCAAGATTGTGCCACTGCACTCCAGCCTGGGTGACAGAGGGAGACTCCCTCTCAAAAAAGAAAAGAAAAGAAAAAAACCCACATATTATATTTTGGGGGAAATGGCACAGTGATTAAATGGTAAATCACTATAAATGTTATAAATGTGAAGGAATTCACTTAGAATAAAGATAAAATGCTAGAGTTCAATCCACAATATATGACAGCCTGGCATTCTGGAGGATGGCACAGAAAAGGGTGCTGTCCCAAGGAAGGGTGGCCCTCAGGTCATGGATGGGGAAGGAAACCCCCAGTCCTGGATAGAGAAGGAAACCCCCAGTCCTGGATAGAGAAGGACACCCCCAGTCCTGGATAGAGGATACCCCCAGTCCTGGATAGAGAAGGACACCCCCAGTCCTGGATAGAGAAGGAAACCCCCAGTCCTGGATAGAGGACACCCCCAGTCCTGGATAGAGAAGGACTCCCCCAGTCCTGGATAGAGGATACCCCCAGTCCTGGATAAAGAAGGATGCCCCCAAAACCTGTATGGAGAAGGACACCCCCCAGTCCTGGATAGAGAAGGAAACCCCTAGTCCTGGATAGAGGAGGACACCCCAGTCCTGGATAGAGGATACCCCCAGTCCTGGATAAAGAAGGATGCCCCCAAAACCTGTATGGAGAAGGACACCCCCCAGTCCTGGATGGAGAATGCTGTCCCTCAGTTTCCTAATGGAGACAAATACCTTTGGGACCTCATGGGGAAGGATGGGAAGGAGCCTTCCCATCCATAGTTGTCCTGACCTGTTAATGTAGATTTGGGGAAATAAACATGAGGTTAAACTTTACTTCTAACCCTTTCAGTCAACATTTTATAAATACTAGATTTCATTTTATAAAGATAAATCAAATGTGTAACACAAATAGGGTATAACAACAGATTAAACCTATTTTTCTAAATCTGAGTCCTGGCAATGGGCTCTATTATTCTGTATTTGTAAAACTTTTCAAACTTGAAAATAAGAGCTCATTGAAGAAAACGTGACCGTTCAAAAATTAGTTTATTCTATGGACTCCCTTGGAGGGGTTATGATCTACAATTCCTAGTGGATATATATTACGAGCTCAGTGGTGAAAACACACAATAAGAAAATATTCTATTTTGTTAGAAATTAATGTTGAGTGAATACTAATCAAAACTTTAAAACCCAAATTGGGCATAAGAATAGATTATTCCATTTAATTCTCTACTGACTTTAAATGTAATTGCTAAATTTACCCTTTGCCCATTTCACCTCCTTCAAATCTCCCAGTAATTCTTTGTTTTCCTCTCCTGTCAATATTCTGTTCTCATTTATTTATTTTTTCCTATTTCCTGATTTTTTTGAACAACTCCGAGGGACTCGTGTTTTGTTTGCATTAGGATGAGTTCATTACACAAACCCCTGAAGCAACTACACCCTCACCACAGAGAGCACCTGAGACTCCAGACGGAGCATGGGGCCTCTCCTGGCATCGACTCAGGCTACCTGACAAGTGAGTACAAATTGTTTAATTTTTTAGGTCCCTTATGGAAAAAGAAGGATTTTAATAACCATTCATTTAAAATGCACATGGACATTTTATAACTGACATTTCTTGCCCTTTCTGCACTATGGCCTCGTGAGTAACTGCCTCTGAAGAAGGTCATGTTCCTCGGTCTCCTCGTGCTCCCCAGGCTCCAAAAGGCAAAGGCAGAAATTCCGTGGATATAAAACACTGAAATGTTCCGTTTCTGAAGGAAAAGGCTATAGAGCAAAGAGAAGAATGGGGATAGAATGTCATGCTATTGCCTGGTGGCATTTCATTTTGATTTTCATACCTTGCCACAGATGGAACCACTAAGCCCAACCCAGTGACTTGTCTCTTCTGAGAAGACCTATGATATTCCTTTCCTTAGAATCACAACTTTCTCTTTTCAGGTGAGACGAAGCTCTTCTAGGTCAAGGGTTAAGTAACTTCTGTAAGTTTACTTAGCCAGTGAAGGGTAGGGTGGGAATCAGCTGGAACCTTCCAGAATGTGAAGCCCATGCTGCAGATGCCCTGCCATGTGCTCACCCTTTGCTGGGGTTTCTGCATCTGAAATTGTGACATGGGAAATGTCCACATCACACATGTAACATGTATGCTTTCTGTGCCCTCTAATCTGATAAGAGATGTGGGTGTTTTTCTTGTTTTACTGATTTAATATGGCAAAGACCTTTCACTGGAAATGGAAGGAAATCTCCCTCTCCAGTACAGCTGGGAAGCTGTGAGGACAGTGGGGGAGGGGGTGACGATGACCCACGAGAAAAGAAAGGGCAGGAGGGGAGACACAGCCATGGAGTACGGGGGAGATGATGACCCAGGAGAAGGGAATGGACAGGAGGGGAGACACAGCCATTTAGTCGGGGGAGATGACCCAGGAGAAGGGAACTGGCAAGAGGGGAGACACAGCCATAGAGTCGGGGGAGATGACCCAGGAGAAGGGAATGGACAGGAGGGAGACACAGCCATGGAGTTGGGGGAGATGACCCAGGAGAAGGGAATGGACAGGAGGGAGACACAGCCATGGAGTCGGGGGAGATGATGACGCAGGAGAAGGGAATGGACAGGAGGGAAGACACAGCCATGGAGTCAGGGGAGATGACCCAGGATAAGGGAAAGGACAGGAGGGAAGGTGCCAGCCAAGGTGCCCTGGTAATTTGCATTTAATGGGGAGCCCCACAGGAATCTGGGTGAATGTGATACTGCCTTTGTCTTCACGAGGCCACTGTGGTATTCATGGTATCTGTGTGAAGAGCAGACTGAGGAGTGAGATGGGAAAAGCTGTTTCTGACCGAAGGAGGGTGCTGCCAACAGGAGAGGGAGGGTCCGGAAAGGTGAGAGGTGGCCCCAGCAGATTGCACCAGGAGGCTGGAGAACAGCGAGGTGAGGTGCTAGGTGACTAGAGTCACGCAGAGGAGGAATCAGATCAGGGTTTTGCACAAGGGGGTGGATAGATTGCTGTTTATCCTGGACCTCACCGTCCTGATTTGTCTGTACACTTTGTACGTCCAAGCCATCAAGTCTGGGATAATCGACTCCAACAGGAGCGTTGAAGCTCTCAGACGTTCACGCACAGAGCGGTGCTTGGAGCTGACTGACCTCCTGCAGGAAGCAGCAGAGGCGCCCGGGGCTCCGTGTCCTCAGACAGTGACCCAGAGGATGCCACAGACCCATTTTCTCAGAAAACAACCAAGAGATGCAGAGGGCTCTACGTCCTCCCACATGACCAGGAAGAAACCGAGACCGCTATGTCTTCAGACAGTCCAGGAGGGACGCCGGGGGCCCCATGGTCAGGACAGCGGGGTTCTAGTTCTTCCTGAATGCCAGCCGGTCCCTCTATCTTGAACACTTTTTGTCATTGAAGTAAGGATTGAGGGTGCGCTTACCTGCAGCCAAAACAGTCTTCAGTGGTGTAAACGTGCAGGTGACTGAGTCTCTATGACGCGTGCGCCTGGGAACCCGGCAGGTCCGTCCCTGGGCTGCGGGGGGCGTTCTGCAAATCTAACTACCCAGAGTCAAGGTTTGCTCATGTATGAACGTCAGTCGTCCCCACAGCCATTTACACCAAAACCACGGGGAAATGGCACGGATTTATCCAAGGGTAGTAGCAAGTGCAGCTGTTTCCTAAAAGGTTCCAGAAGATTGCCCAGAATCTCAAAATGCACAGGAAGCCCCAGTGCCTGGTGGGAACCTGACAGGCTCACCATGGCTGGAAAATGCTGCCACTTTTTGTAAGTCCACTTTTGAAAATGGGCATGAACATGAGAACGTGACCATTCCTATTTTGTTCATTTCATGTATTCAACAAGTGTTTTCAGCCGTCCTTGTGTTAGGTGTAGGGTAGATGCCAAAACATGGAACGCGCTGCCCTTCAGAACACCGTCAAGTGGGGAGGAGAGGCCTTGAGTCAGTGAACCCACTGGTAGCTGGTAAGTGTGCATGTGTGTGAGAGAGAACGACTGTAGAAATGATTTTGAGGAAAAGTGCATTGCTGAGATATTGTGGAAATTTTAGCCCAAAAATATGACTTTCAAAAATAGGACTCTAGATTTTCTGTTAATGGAAACTCTTTTCAGAAATTTGGCTTAAAAAGTATCTTTGAGATAGTATTTTTGAAGGGGAGGCTTGACCTCACTTTCCTAAATAATAGATACCCCTGAGAGTTTACATTTTAATAGGTGAACTATTATTGACTCTTCAAATTCAGGTGCTTATAAACAAAGCAGACACCACCAAGACTTACATGAAGCAAGAGTCTAAGGAAACAAAACCACTGGAGCCTGGAGAGGCAGGGCAGGAGGCAACGCCCTGTCACCGGGAACTGGGGAGCCGGCCCACGCTATCCCCCAAAAAGAAGTGCCCAGTCTCCACGCCCTGCAGAGCAGGCCCACGCCGCCCCCAGGACATGGTGACAGCCCAGGCAGAGCAGAGAGGACCCCAGATCAGAACATGATGAGGGCAAACCTAAAAACATGAATTGTAAAAGCCACTGTCTTCCTAAAAAGATGAGTCTTAAGGCTGCCATCCTAATAATACAAAGCATTTAAATGTTTCCCATGATGGAGAAAAATGTTAAGTGTTCCTTTTTTCTTGTTTCATGAATGAAAACCCATACTAAAGTATAACATACATCATTTGTCTTTAGCATTATATTTTAAAATTTTAAATGTTTCACCAGGATTTGGAAAAATACCTAAAGTATTAGAGCCATCAGAGAAACAACACATAACTTTTTGTGACTTAAAGAGATTAGATGCTGGCGCTGCGGGTGGAGGCAAGTCCCATGGGGTGGCATGTCGTGACCACACAGGAAGCTGCCTTAAGAAGCCGCTTTTCCCCTCACCACACACTCAGCCACCATGTCCTGTGTCACCAAAATATTTGAACCAGGGTCACAAACAAAGTTCTATTCCTTACCAGATTTTAAAAAAGTTATTAGGTCTTTTAAAACCTAACTTGTCAAATGAGAATAAAGCTCCTCTCTGTGAAGCACAAATTAAACAATTCAGGAGCCAGATGGAAAACAGCTTCTGGTGCCTGCAGCGGCTCAGGGAGCTTCAGGTCGCCACTGAACTAAAACGCTTTATCAGGAACGAATAGAAAACAGGGGTCATTATAATACATATTAAGAACCAGGTGCTGCACCCTCAAGAGGCCTCACACCTTATACACCAGGGGGTCAGGGGTCCAGGTCAGTTAACCAAAATGAACAGGATTTGGCACAGGACAAGTGGAGTAAAATTCTGGACATTCCGGCTGCCATGTCCGTACACTTGGACCACTTGCTCACCTGTGTGAAAGTCAGGATAAGACAGCACTTGCCTCAGCTCTCCCAGGACCTTCCTCACATCCTACTGGAACTACAGAGACCCTCCCCACCTCCTCCTGGGAACACAGGACCCTCCCCACCTCCTCCTGGGAGCACAGGGACCCTCCCCACCTCCTCCTGGGAACACAGGACCCTCCCCACCTCCTCCTGGGAGCACAGGACCCTCCCCACCTCCTCCTGGGAACACAGGGACCCTCCCCACCTCCTCCTGGGAGCACAGGGACCCTCCCCACCTCCTCCTGGGAACACAGGACCCTCCCCACCTCCTCCTGGGAACACAGGACCCTCCCCACCTCCTCCTGCGAACACAGGGACCCTCCCCACCTCCTCCTGGGAGCACAGGACCCTCCCACCTCCTCCTGGGAACACAGGGACCCTCCCCACCTCCTCCTGGGAACACAGGGACCCTCCCCACCTCCTACTGGAACTACAGAGACCCTCCCCACCTCCTCCTGGGAGCACAGGGACCCTCCCCACCTCCTACTGGGAGCACAGGGACCCTCCCCACCTCCTACTGGGAACACAGAGACCCTCCCGCCTCCTCCTGGGAACACAGGGACCCTCCCCACCTCCTCCTGGGAACACAGGGACCCTCCCCACCTCCTCCTGGGAACACAGGGACCCTCCCCACCTCCTCCTGGGAACACAGGGACCCTACAGGACCCTTCCCACCTCCTCCTGCGAACACAGGGACCCTCCCCACCTCCTCCTGGGAACACAGGGACCCCCCTACCTCCTCCTGGGAACACAGGGACCCTCCCCACCTCCTCCTGGGAACACAGGGACCCCCCTACCTCCTCCTGGGAACACAGGGACCCTCCCCACCTCCACCTGGGAACACAGGGACCCCCCTACCTCCTCCTGGGAACACAGGGACCCTCCCACCTCCTCCTGGGAACACAGGGACCCTCCCCACCTCCTAGGAACACAGGGACCCTCCCCACCTCCTCCTGGGAACTACAGAGACCCTCCCCACCTCCTCCTGGGAGCACAGGGACCCTCCCCACCTCCTCCTGGGAACACAGGGACCCTCCCCACCTCCTCCTGGGAGCACAGGGACCCTCCCCACCTCCTCCTGGGAACTACAGAGACCCTCCCCACCTCCTCCTGGGAACACAGGGACCCTCCCCACCTCCTCCTGGGAACACAGGGACCCCCCTACCTCCTCCTGGGAACACAGGGACCCTCCCACCTCCTCCTGGGAACACAGGGACCCTCCCCACCTCCACCTGGGAACACAGGGACCCCCCTACCTCCTCCTGGGAACACAGGGACCCTCCCCACCTCCTCCTGGGAACACAGGGACCCTCCCCACCTCCTCCTGGGAGCACAGGGACCCTCCCCACCTCCTCCTGGGAACTACAGAGACCCTCCCCACCTCCTCCTGGGAACACAGGGACCCTCCCCACCTCCTCCTGGGAACACAGGGACCCTCCCCACCTCCTCCTGGGAACACAGGGACCCTCCCCACCTCCTCCTGGGAACACAGGGACCCTCCCCACCTCCTCCTGGGAACACAGGGACCCTCCCCACCTCCTCCTGGGAACACAGGGACCCTCCCCACCTCCTCCTGGAACTACAGAGACCCTCCCCACCTCCTCCTGGGAACACAGGGACCCTCCCCACCTCCTGGGAACACAGGGACCCTCCCCACCTCCTCCTGGGAGCACAGGACCCTCCCCACCTCCTCCTGGGAACACAGGGACCCTCCCCACCTCCTCCTGGGAACACAGGGACCCTCCCCACCTCCTCCTGGGAGCACTGGGACCCTCCCCACCTCCTCCTGGGAACACTACAAATGTGTAGTGAATCCTCAGCAATAGAAGACAGGTTTCAGTTCCCACCCTGGGCACCAGTGACCCCCGGAGAAGGCAGGTGTGATCAGAGTGTGGGAGTGGCCTCCCCAGACAGTGTGGTCAGCAAGACGACTGTGAAGGATGCTGAGGTCTGGTCGGCCCCTGCTCGGGTCCTGAAGTGGCCAGAACACACCATTCTCTTCTGAAAATCAGACATCAGCCACATGGGAATTGATCCAATAACCCCAGTGTCCCCAGCAAGGAAAAATGTCGTTTCTTGTGGCATCACTCAGTCAGCCCTGCTCCACACCATGCAGTGCCACTGTGGGCTCTGAAGACCTGTCTGCATCTAAGGGGACAGGAGTCAGGAAAGCACAGGCATTTATTCACCACATGCCATGCACAGGAAAAATCACTATTCGTTGTGTTTTCTTAAATGAGGAAGCTGAGTACAGAACAAGTAATGTTTCCTGAAGCCACAGTCGTAGCTGTTTGTGGGAACCTGGAGTTTGTATTCTGGAGGGATGTCCCTGTGAGCCGGGTGTGGTGATTCCCGGGAGCCACGCTGTCCCCTCGCCATTACTGCAAGGACGGGGTGCTGTGGACATGCATCCTAGAAGCCTGTTCTGCTGTGATCCCAGCCCAGGGGTGGAGAGCAGGAGAGCCAGTGCCCCACCTGGACAGCAGGACTCCCCACGGAGAAGAAAGTCACATGCTACCATCTGGGGTACAGTCAGAAACTTCTGTGGGGATGAAGTGTTTGAAAGAAACTTATGTGACATGCAGCTGCATTCTCATATTCTGAAGCATTTTTTGGAAATGCTTAATCCATTGATGTAGAAATGGGACCCTGCCGACACTCAGCCATCCATATGCAGAGGAGCAGGCTCGGTCCAAGCCCATGGCCACCAGGCATCCTGTGTACAGCTCTGATGTAGGAATGCACATTGCTTCTGCAGCAACACTGCGCTCCAGCCAGGCTCAATGAAGCTGTTTTTGAATAGGCTTGCCTCTTCTTAGCATGGAAGAGCTGGTCAGTGTGCGGCGGTGGTTGGGGCAGAGCTGGCTAGGAGGTGAAGGACATCGTAGTTTTAGCATAAATTGGGTTCAGAGACTCCTCGAGATACACGATGTGCATGGGACGGACTGAGGATGTTCTGCTTTTAGATACACTTTCTGTCTCTGGCATCAGCTCACAGATATACAGACATGTCTCTGTTTTGTGGGGCAGCCAGAGTCGAATAGGCACAAAGGGGTTGCTGGAAGCCATTTTTTCATTTGGCAAAGTTTTGGTTAGTTGAGAAACTGGATTTATTTGTTGAGCACTGTATTTGCAAGCGTTCGAGAGTCATCACTGAACAAAACCATCCCAAGCGCATGCCCTGGGGAGCTCACAGTATGTGGGATGAGTGCTGAACACTAGCAGGTATTTTTAAGTAAATTGTGTTATGTCAGAAGACAGCAGGTGCCCTAGTTTTTGGGTTTTGTTGACAAGGCTGTGGTGCCTGTGGCCATGCAGGCAGCATCTCAGGGCAGCCTTGTGGATACCCTGCTGTCCGGGAAGGAGGGCAGCCTTGTGGATACCCTGCTGTCCGGGAAGGAGGGCAGCCTTGTGGATACCCTGCTGTCAGGGAAGGAGGGAAGTCTTGTGGATACCCTGCTGTCCGGGAAGGAGGGCAGCCTTGTGGATACCCTGCTGTCCGGGAAGGAGGGCAGCCTTGTGGATACCCTGCTGTCCGGGAAGGAGGGAAGTCTTGTGGATACCCTGCTGTCCGGGAAGGAGGGCAGCCTTGTGGACACCCTGCTGTCCGGGAAGGAGGGAAGTCTTGTGGATACCCTGCTGTCTGGGAAGGAGGGAAGTCTTGTGGATACCCTGCTGTCCGGGAAGGAGGGCAGCCTTGTGGATACCCTGCTGTCCGGGAAGGAGGGAAGTCTTGTGGATACCCTGCTGTCTGGGAAGGAGGGCAGCCTTGTGGATACCCTGCTGTCCGGGAAGGAGGGAAGTCTTGTGGACACCCTGCTGTCTGGGAAGGAGGGAAGTCTTGTGGATACCCTGCTGTCTGGGAAGGAGGGAAGTCTTGTGGATACCCTGCTGTCTGGGAAGGAGGCCTGCGGCAGGCACTGAGACAACAGAATTCATACAAAGAGAACAGCAGGTGGGGCTCTGACAGGGATGTCTCTCCAATGGCTAAAGAACAGGGAAGAGCCTGTGGGCCGAGGACACAGGATAGTGGGGGCAGTGGTGGGAATGGTAGATAGGTAGGACCTCCTGAGACCCTCGCAGTACCCAAGAGTGCATGGACAGCTCTTACCTGAGAGCGTCTGGGTGAATCAGGAAGCCTCGCAGGATTTTAAGCAAGGAAGTGATGGGATTTGTCACCTTTTAAAGAGGATTGTCGGGCTTCTCAAGTGAGCAGGGCTGGGCTAGGAAGGTGGCACCTGCCCCAGTCAGAAGGGGTGTCTGCACAGTTCAGGCCAGTCTGGCAGCAGCAGTCCCAGGAACTGCTTTCTGTGTGTGCAAGTGGGTCCCTTGGGATTTTCTGAGGAATTAGATTAGGGTAAGAAAGAAAGGAAGAAAGAGATGAGTTATTAACTCAACACATTTGCATAAGCAGCTGGGGGAGGTGCTGCCGCACCTGGGGTGGGGTTCACGGTGCAGACGGTACTCACGGTCCTGGAGCGAGTGCCCGAAGGCACTGCATGCAAGTACCTCTGTGTCCCACCTCTCTCACTGCAGGCTCCATCCCAAGACTTATTCTGGTCACATCATCTCCAGGCAGAAGCAGGTGGAAGCCAGCGCACCTTCCCTGTTTCATTCTTCCCCATGCAGAGACCTCAGAAGCCTCACCAATGACTGTGCAGCAGTAAGACCCTGAGTGACTGCGTGGAGCAGAGCCCTCTGCTGACAGCTGCGCAGCTTCCATGGGTGAGAAATGAGTCTTCACTGCCTGCAGTCACCGAGGGTGGGGAAGTTGGACATTCAGTTCTGAGCCTGTTGAGCTCCCCATTAGATGTCCAAGTGCAGACATCAAGCAGGAACTTGATACATGAGTGAGCAGTCTGGAAGTGCATGAACTTTATGTCATGGAAAATGATAACCACCCCCCAAAAATGCAACTCAGTAGATAAACTGAACTAGTTTGAGTTTCTAAAGAGCAAGCCGTACAATAAAATTAATGTGAAGGAAAACTATGCAAATTAACATGATGCTGTAATTCGTAATGTTAGGTGACTAAACCTTTTTATCTCAGTAATAGTTTGCAGAACATTGGTCAGTTTAGAAAATTGCTGAGGCATGGTGAAGTTGCCGAACATCCCAGAAACCTTGCTCTGTATCCTGTCATAAAATTGATAATATTAAAAGCCATCATCTTTAAAATGAAGATGACCCCATGACATTTGGGCATAGGAGTTCCCCAAGGTCTTATAATTCTTTAATTTAAACTTTGAATGGTGTTTCATTTTCAGCAACCACCTGCATAAATAATTCATCCTCTTTAAAGGGAACTAAGCAGCTGGGATAACTGACCATTTTGAAAGGGAGAAGACGAACGTGCATGTTATGGAAAGGCCATGTTTCCTATAAGGTTTTGTCTCTGAGGATTTGTGTGGTGCTGAATGAAAAAATATCAAATCAACTAAAATATTTTTCTTGAAAATATCATAAAGTTACAAAATAAAGTTTCTTTTGTGTGATGTTAAATAGAAATGAAATTGATAAGTAGAATATTTAAAATACATAATACAGCCTCCGTGTAGATAATTTTAATCCAGTCCAGTCTTTTAAAGCCAACATAGTTTTTTGGTTTCATGTTAAGTATAGACATGATTTTTCAATTGCTTGTTTCAAATTTTCTTAGAAAGAGACTGTATGCTGCTCTAAATAGCAAGTACAAGGTTGGTAAGGTAGCTTCAGGGATATTGGCTGTTGACTGGTGATATTAAATTCACCTGATTTCCACTCTGTCATGCTGGAGCCTTGTTCCATTTACAAAGAGATAACAATGTAAGTCCAGTAAACCAGCAAGTTTACTTTTAAACAAAATTCTCTGCATTTCCTGAGGCCTCAGGTACCAGACATGCACGGTCAGCTGCAGGTACTAAAAGGCGAACAACTTGGTCTCCCTTCTTCACTTGTTACTAAAACAAGAAATTATTTAAAACATGAAAAATATTGCTCATTAAAAAATTAAATATAAATATGTTAAATATAAGGCCAGGATTTATAATTTACTTAAAGAAGTGGCCATGTCCTAGCTCTACTTATGGAAAAGTCCCACTGCTAGACTGACTCTATGATGGCAAAGGCATGTGGCATCTTTTTTTAGCCGACAGGAGAAATGCATGCTTCCTGAGCCACCTGAGGTTGATGGTCTTGAAGGGATATTATTTATGTCTCGGCAAAAGATCAGTGGAGACAGTGCTGTTTTAGCTAGGGCCTTAGGGATGAGCTAGTCACTTCTTTCTCTAGTTTCTTTGAGTTTGATCTGATATCAATGTAAATCATAAAAAAAAAGAAAAATTGGCAGCAGCACTGTGGCTCCCTGTGGAAATGCTGTCACTGAGCGGCACTTCCATAGGTGCCTTTATTTACCTTTATAATTCAGCGCTATTTGTGATCACACGCGCCTAAGAAATGAGCCCGGATTGAATATGAATAACACCATCTCGTAGGCAGCCTCTACTTACAGCTCTGTAATTGCCCCAGAGAGAATTTCTTTTCTTGCTTTTGTCCCCGAATCTAGGATTGTTTCAAAGTTCATGTATTGTATCTGATGAGTTTCTCTCCATCCTGTTTCTTTAAGACTTAACTTTTTTAGCAGGGTTTTAGAATCAGGGCAAAATTGAGAGAAAGAAACGGAGGTTTCCCACATGTCCCCTACACACAGGCTGACAGCTACCAGCCTCTTCCCTGCTGAAGTGAACAGTGGTTCAGTGGATGAGCCTCCAAGCGCATGCACTATCACACAGGTCCACAGCTTCTTTTGGGGTTCACTCTTGACCTTTGGCCAGATGGAGAAGCGTGGAGAGCCTAGGAAGTCGAGTTTGCTCCTGGGGGTCCTGCAGGGGAGCCTGTATTATGCACAGACCTCCAAATTCTGCAGAAGAAGAGGGGTCACTTTGAGCGCATGTTCCTGAGAAATGGTCTGACTACATGCACATTTAGAAAGAGGGCCAAGGAAAGGAGAGATGTGCATTTAGCTGGGCTTCAGAAGGATCCAGAGGTCAGAGAATAAAGGAACTGACAGGGATTAAGGGTGTTTCCTCCAACCCCATGCCCAGCACGGAGTGCCTGTACTCCCACTGACAAAGGCCTCTTTCTCCATCATGCTGAAAAACTCGTGCTTTGAATGAAGAGAACTTCCAAATGGGCTTTGTATGAGCAACATGACTGTTTATTCACCTGGGTGCAGGTGGGCTAAGGCCGAAAAGGGCATTAGCAAAGGGCAGTGGGATAGGAGTTGGTTTTATAGGTTTGAGTAGTTTTTTGGGGGGTGGGGGTGCTGCAGAGTAAGTTCAGTTACAGTGGTGGGGGGTAGGGACAAGGGAGTATACATAACCACAAGTTCAGTTACAATGGCAGGCTTGGGTGAGAGGTACTTACATGGTCACAAGAAGGGTTAAGATGGCAGGGCTGGGTGAGGGGCTTGTCCGGGGAGGCTCCACCACCGGCCACTCAGGGACCATGGCAAACACAGGCAAGGGCGGGAGACATCAGTCCAAGGAAGCAGGACTTCAGACTTTTAGGCTCCAGGCTTGCATATGGAGACGTGACATACCTGTCTTTCTGTATATAGAGGGAAGAGGGGGTGATCACAGGTTTTAGGGAGTGGGGGCGAAGTTTCTCAAGGCTTCTTGGAGTGGGGTTGTGGGCAGGGGAAACCTAAAAATAGGAAAGAATTTAGACTGCTGGGAGATTTGGGGGAAAGGGGTAATGTTGTGGGTTGTTAGAAGGAGCATTTGTCATATTGACTGGTTTTTGCTTGTATATGATTTTGTGGGAATTGAGAGATTAATGGTTTAAGAGAAGGAGAAAGACAGTATTAGAAGAGGTTAAGTGTGTGGAGGGAGAATTTTTGTTTCTATGGTGTATGAGGAAGCCTGTGGTATCATAAGCAACCACTTTTATTAACAAGCTTGGGTTTGAGCAGAGAACGGGAGCTGGATGAAGAGTGAAATGTTCACTGTAGTTGCCTGGAGGAAACATGGAAATCAGCAACTGAATAAAAGCAGAGCGTGTGAAAGTCAATGAGTGCAGGGAATGTGGGCACAGTCAGGAAACAGCAGGGACAGACTTTCTGAGATGCGGTTTACGAGCAGGGGCGACTGCATAAAGCTGGAGAAGGCGAGGGGCTGAACGGAAGTGTGTGAGGTGTAAAGAGAACGCTTTGGAGGCGGTGAGAGCCAGAGGGTAAGTGGGGCGTGGACTGCAATTCTGAGGGGTTCTAAGAGCATCAGGGCAGCTGCTGCTGCTGCGCGTGGTCACGAGGGCCAGCCCAGGGCTGGGAGGTTAAGTTGTTTGGATAAAAAAGGCCACAGGGCATGGGCCTGGCTCCTGTGTGAGAATCCTGACCGCACAGCCCTGGACTTAGCAGCATATAATGAAAAAGTGTCGAGACAGGTTGGGGAGAGCCAGGGAGGGAACAGTTTTTAGAGCTGTTTTTAAGGAGCGAAAGGAGGAGTGAGGAAAGGATTTGGGATTAATAGGGTTGGATGTTTTCTTTAGTGAGTTTGTACAATGGCTTAGTTGGAATAGCAAAACCTGGTATCCACAGGTGAAAGCAGAAACCACACCCAGGAAGGAGAGAAGCTGTTGTTTGGCGGAGGGGGTTGGGGTTTGGGAAATTTACTGGATACGGTTGGCAGGGGGAGCGTGTGTATGCTGGCGAAAGATTATAACAGATGGGGAAGAAATTTGGGCTTCGGAAGGGGATACATGATACCCCTTTGAGTACAGATGCTGAAGAAGCAGGAGAGTGAATTAAAAGGCCATGTTGCAAGAGACAGGTGATAACAGGGTTTATGCCTTTTAAAGCCTGTTGTGGGATGGGGTACAGGGCTGGGCAGGGTAAGGGTCGCCAGGTTCTAAGGGGATGAGGAGGGGTGACTGACTTGTAGCAACAGATGGGAAGGTGGTATTTCACACCCTAGGGTCAAGGTTGGGGAACACAGGGGAGCTATTGACGAAGGTACAGGTTTGGGGAGGCGGGTGGCAATGAGGCGTGGCTGTAGCCCAGGAACCGTGAAGGAGGCAGCCAATTTCACTAGGATATCCCGGCCTAACAGGGGAACTGGACACGTGGGGATGATTAGGAAAGAATATGGAAGGGAGAGCTGGCCTGAGTGACACCAGACCTGGGGAGTTGTGAGAGGCCTGGAGGCCCTACCGTCAAGTCCCACCACAGTTATGGAGGCCAAGGAGACAGGTCCTTGAAAAGAAGGCAGCGTGGGGTGGGTGCCTCCGTGCTGATTAAGAAAAGGATGGACTTACCCTCCACGTAAGAGCTACCCGAAGTTTGGCATCTGTGATGGTCTAGGGGGCTTCCTAGATGCTCGGGCAACGTCAGTCTTCAGCCGCCAAGTCGAGGGTTGGAGCTTCAGGAGCTCTGGGAGCAGCGACGTGAGTCAGACAGTCGACTTTCTGTGGGGCCCCGCACAGACGGGGCAGGGCTCAGGAGAAGTCCCGAGCTGCGGGCATTCCTTGGCCCAGTGGCCAGGTTTCTGACACTTGAAGGAAGGTCCGGGAGGGGTGGCTGGTCGCGCTGCAGCCTGAAGCTTTTGAGGTCTCTGTGAGCCTGTGATGTGGCTGGGGTTTGTCTTATGGAAGAGACAGCATCTGCAGTTCTGAGATGTGCTACCGCCAGGCAGATTTTTCCCTATTATCGAACACCTTGAAGGTGAGCTAGCTTAATTCCTGTTGTGGGGTTTGAGGGCCAGATTTTAATTTCTGTACCTTTTTGTAATGTTGGGGTTGACTGGGTGATAAAATGCATATTAAGCATTTTTTAGGGGTGAGAGTGGAAGGGTGACATTTAAGTTACTCCAGGTGGGACTATTGGAGTGGGTGAAGTATTGGAGGATTTGATGAAAAGGAGCCTAACTAGCGGCCAGTTTGGGAAACGCTGGATAAAGGAAAAGGGATGTGCACCCTAACTATGCCTTTGGCTCCAGCCACCTCTGGAAGGGGGCATTGTTGAGCAGAGGCAGAGGAGTCAGCTGCAGGACTACACTGTAAGCCGGACGGCGTTTGAGGTGGGGAGGTGACAGGAAGGGCATGAGGAGGTGGGTTGTGGGCAGAGGAAGAAGAGGAAGGCTCTGGGGGTGGGGTTAGGTCCTGGTTGAGGGCCTGGTTCAGACAGGTGGGGAGGAAAAAGGGTCGATGGACAAGGATGGGGATGCTCTGGCTTACCCACAGAGCGCAGAGTAAGGAGGGGCAGACGGAAGGGAAGAGGAGTAGAGATTAGGGAGGGATTGGTGTGTAAAAAAAGTGCCTGGACATAGTGAATTTCAGACCATTTGCCCTTGTTGTGACGAAAATTGTCTAAATTTTGTAAAATAGAGAGGTTGAAAGCGCCATTTTTTTGGCCAGTTGGAGCCATTGTCTAACTTGTATTGTGGCCATGCAGTGTTACAGAAGAGACATTTGGGTTTTAGGTCAGGAGACAGTTGAGGAGGCTTGAGGTTCTTTAGAACACAGGCCAGCGGAGAGGAGGGAGGGAGAGAGGACAGGAGTTTGCCCAAGGTTCTGGAAAGGCAGCGGAGATAAGGAGAATGGGCACGCAGCCCAGCCGCTCAACAGGTGTCCCTCGGTGAGCCTGGGTTGAACCTCGTCATTGGTGAGCGGTCAAAGAGAGCGTCCTCTACATTGACCTGCCACCAATATCAGCCATGAGCCTGGTGGGCGGGCGACTAGGGTGAACGTGTCCACGATAGTCAAACTCCTGGGAAAACTGAGTGTCTGGATCCCTGACCTACATAGGATTTTCCAGTCATGAACCTCACGGAAGAACCTAGTTTACCTGATTTTCCTTGTCTTTGCAGTGGAAAAAGGATGAAACCAAAAGTGGGGGGAAGTGGAAAGGACAAGACAGAAGGATGGGAAAGCAGAAAAAAGGGACTGCTCACCACAACAGTTTGGGTAGCTTTTGGGGGGCAGGGGTGCTGCGGAGTCAGTTCAGTTACTGTGGTGGGGGGTGGAGCAAGGAGTATACATGAGCACAAGTTCAGTTATGGCAGGGCTGGGTGAGAGGAACTTACTTACATTATCACAAGAACAGTTAAGATGGCAGGGCTGGGTGAGGGGCTCGTCTGGGGAGGCTCCCGCAGGGCGATCACGGACAATGGGGAACGAAGGCGGGGGTGGGAGGCATCAGCGGAGGCAAGCAGGACTTCAGACTTTCAGGCTTCAGGCTTCAGGCTTGCATATGGAGACCTGATACATCGTTACTTCTTTATGTTTTCACTATATACACATAGAAAATAATACACAGTTATATATCTGCCACGTGTATATGTACTTAATATGTTATTATTCAGTGTAATATGCATATTAAATATTAGGTTGGGGCAAATATTAGGTGTCTCCCGTGCCTGGCTGTCACTCCCTGTGTATTCAGACACGCTC
The DNA here is from genome assembly GCF_049354715.1 of Callithrix jacchus. Lineage (NCBI taxonomy): Eukaryota > Metazoa > Chordata > Mammalia > Primates > Cebidae > Callithrix > Callithrix jacchus. Next base: position 114,420,643 of record NC_133515.1, read on the forward strand.
CCTGTGAAGGTGTCTCCCGTGTCTGGCTGTCACTCCCTGTGTACTGGGACACTCTCCCTGTGAAGGTGTCTCCTTTGCCCGGCTGTCACTCCCTGTGTAGTCGGACACGCTCCCTGTGAAGGTGTCTCCCGTGTCCGGCTGTCACTCCCTGTGTACTGGGACACTCTCCCTGTGAAGGTGTCTCCTGTGCACAGGTGTCACTCCCTGTGTACTGGGACACTCTCCCTGTGAAGGTGTCTGCTTTCATGCCTTTCTCACATCCTAGCTATGGCAGGAGCCCTGGGGTCGGGCATTCTTTAGAGCTGATGCTGCAGTGGAGCTGCCACCACTGATGGCACAAACGCACTCACACACTCTATGTTGTTCTCTCCAAAGAGCCATTTCTGCTTTTAAAAATAGGACCACAGCAGATATTAGTTTCCAGAAAATGCTTTTGGGACATCTTCCCAGCACAGAGCACCACCCTGTTGTAACCTCAGGAGCCTTTTCCAGCCACAGGAAGCTTCCAGGAACGTAGGCCAGCTGAGTAACTGCACGGTGTCAAGTGCATTGCCGTGCTGGGCAGCAGCATCAAGGAAAGCAACTGCCTCGAATTTCATAGCCTCTTGCCCATCCACACAGAAATCACTGACATTAGTGCTAGATATGTGTGATAAACAGCAAAGATAAGATAGGTGTCTTTCGAAGGCACCTATTAAAATGAAAAACTAGCCTTATTCTGTTAGCACTTGGATAGGACTTCTTGTTTTTCAAACTAGCTTTTGATATGGCTTGAGGCAAAGTACCCTGAGCAGCTGAGGCAGCACAAAGTGAGAACCCAGAGAGGGGTGTGAGGGACTTGGCGTGAGCTGCGGCTCCAAGGGGCAGGGACAGGAACATGCCCTCCGGGCTCGGGCTCTGCGTCAGGAATCCGCCAAGCACATGCTCATGGCCCCTGCCATGAGTCCATCCCCGCCATGCGCACAGCGAGGGAAATGTCACTGCCTCTGTGGTAATGCATGTGCCGGCAGCCAAGGAAGAGAAAACACAATTGCAGTAAAGGAACAATATCACAAGAAAGCGAAAGATGATGAACACAGCCTAGACGGGGAAGCGCTGCGGCTGGAGCACTGCCGCCCTCCGGAACCTGTTCAGCAGGCAGGGCAGGGACTTCCCGCCATGGCCTCTCCTGCTGGCTGGCGTCACTCAGCTCCACAGTCCTTACTGTCATCTGTAGACAAATGATCCCAAGCTTTCGTCTTGACTCTGAAGGCCTCTCCTGAGCTCTGGACTTGTGATACTTCATGTTCCAGCTCAGCTGTCTCACAATGTCTGGACAAGAGGTAACAGGCACTTCTGATGCCAGGGAGAAGCCAGCAGGACCTGTGGACAGACCCCACAGCACCACACCCACCCGCGGCTCTCACAGAAGCCTGGAGGTCCAGCTTCCTCTGCTGCAGAGGCTGTAGCACATTTCAAAGCTCTCGTGTTTACCTGCAGGCCCTCCTGGTTATTTCCCCTGGGGAAACTGAAGTGAGGAGGGAGGTGCCGTCAGGGTGGCATGTGGGACTCACGTCTCAGACAATGTGCAGGGCCCTTGTGAATACCAAGACGCTGAATCTTTGAAGCAGCTCATTAGCTGTTACTCATGTCGTTCTACACATGAGGAAACTTTCAGAGAACTTAACTTACCCCAGTGATACAGACGATGGTTATGGAGTGGTAGCTCGTGTTCTAGGCATAGAGAATCCATTGGCAAGCAGCAGAAGGCCGTTATTCAAAGGATCATGCAGGACTGGATTGCAGAGGGAGCTCTGAGATTAACTGACCTTGGGTTCTCTCCAGCGCACAGTGTCACAGGAGATATCCTACAGGAAATAAGGAAGCTCAGCCTCAGTTCACTGACTCTGCGCTCTGCAGCAGCAATGATGCTTCTCAACCTGCGTGGGCATCAAGAGAAAGGACAGATTAGGGCTGTGACATAGGCCACAGTCATCTCACCGTGGCGGAAGGATGTGTGTGTTTGCGACTGCATGCTTGATCAACAGGATTCTCAAGAAAGAGGCTGAAGTGAGCCTTCCAAAACGTTTTTCTGCAGTCAGTTTCCATCTCTATGTAGGTATGTAAAATAGGGCACCCGTGGCTCAAGCCTGTAATCCCAGCACTTTGGGAGGCTGAGGCAGGTGGATCACGAGGTCAAGAGATCGAGACCATCCTGGTCAACATGGTGAAACCCCGTCTCTACTAAAAATACAAAAAATTAGCTGGGCTCGGTGGCACGTGCCTGTAATCCCAGCTACTCAGGAGGCTGAGGCAGGAGAATTGCCTGAACCCAGGAGGCGGAGGTTGCGGTGAGCCGAGATAGCGCCATTGCACTCCAGCCTGGGTAACAAGAGCGAAACTCCATCTAAAAAAGAAAAAAGGAATTGCTCACTGCTTTTCCAGTTCTGTAACTGGGAGGTTGACATGAAGGAACATGCTTATCAATCACCTGGATTCCATTGAAATTCCAAACCTCTTCTGGCTTCATAGATTTCATTCCCTATTACTTTCTTTCCATTGAAAAAAAATCAGATTGTTACATTCACTCATGGTGAAAATGTTTGATGATGGAACAAAACCTTTAGTTGAAAATAAAATTGTTCATTATATGCAGGGAAGTCATATCCTGAAAAAATAAGCTGCAGAATTGAAGAGAAAAGCCTCCTTCAAAAACTGTTCCCTGCTTTCACTGAGGTCGCAGCGTCTCCTGGAAAATGCTGCAGGGGTGTGAACAAGGGATGGTGGCGATTCTCGGTGCTTCTTCAGCTCCTGCTGCAGGAGGGCAGACAGAAACAGGCCATGCAAGGATGCAAGCAGGGCAGGCACCAGCTCTAGGCTCCAGCAGGGCCAGGAGGGGCATCAGGAGGAGAAGGCAACATAATGAGTATGTGTGAATAATTTAACAGCAAAGAAGCTGGCAGGTTATTGTGGCCTAAAGACTCACAGGTGAGTCACGGGCTGAAATAAATAGCGGGTTTTCATGACAGTGTTATTACTTTAAGAAAATACTGATCTTGCTGAGGGTGACATTAAAGTGGAGGGGAGGCTAAAGGGATCGCTGTGATTGGCTAAAAATAAAACATTAAAATAAGGAGTTTCTGCTGCTCAACTCCGAGAAATGCAGAGGTGACCTATTCACTGCAGCGGAGCCTGAAGAACAGGAACAAGGATTAGGTGAGGAGCAAACAAGTAATCCTCTCACTTAAACAGTTACCCGACATAGTCCCCCAAATCGCATCCATGAAGCGTGTGCTGAAAGTGTTATCTGAGGTCAGTAGGATTACGTGGATTCTTAAATAACCAATATTGGGAATATTAACTCCATTTTAAAAAATCAGGTCCCAAGACACAGAATAGACAATTCAGATAGAAATCTGCATGTGATAAAAGTGATGTAAATAGAACTACCTATTTGAAAAAATATATAATCTTATACTTTCCACAAGCTGCAAGGAATAAAGTGAATAAATATTTTTTCACAGGAGCAAAAAGACTTTGGCCAAAAAACAATAAACAAGATTAATGGTAAATAACAAACCAAGATAAAATCCATGCAGCCTATGTGACTAGACATGCCTTAGCCTCCCTGCCTCCCACCCTCTAGCCTCCCTGCCTCCCACCCTCCAGCCTGCCCTTTCCCTTCACTTCAAGCAGGACCCAGTGTCCTTATTCGTGTCCATGTGTTTTCAGTATTTAGCTCCTATTTATAAGTGAGAAGATGGAATATTTGGTTTTCTGTTTCTGTGTAAATTCGGTTAGGGTAATGGCCTCCAGCTGCATCCACGTTGCTGCAAAAAACATGATTTCATTCTTTTTTTATGACTGTATGGTCTTCTGTGGTATATATGTTCCACATTTCCTTTAACCAATCCACTATTGATGAGCATTTGGGTTGATTCCATGTCTTCACTACTCTGAATAGTGCTGCAGTGAACATACATATGCATGAATCTTTATGTTAGAATGATTCCTATTCCTTTGAGTTTATCCCACATAATAGGATTACTAGGTTGAATGATAGTTCTAAGTTCTTTGAGAAAACTACAAACTGATTTGCACAGTGGCTAAACAAATTTACATTCCCACTGGCATTGCATAAGAATTCCCTTTTCTCTGCAGCCTCATTAGCATCTATTATTTTTTGAGTTTTTATTATTAGCCATTCTGAGTGGTGTGTGATAGTATCTCACTGTAGTTTTGATGGGTATTTATTATTGCTGTCAAACACTTTTCGATGTGCTTGTTGGCCATGTTTATGTCTTTTCAGAAGTGTCTGTTCCTGTCCTTTGCCATTTATTAAAGGGGTTGCTTTTTGCTTAGTACGTTTCTTATAGATTCTGGCTATTAGACCACTGTCAGATGCAGAGTTTGCAAACATTTTCTCACATTCTGCAGGTTATCTGTTTACTCTGTTGATAGTTTCTTCTGCTATGCAGAAATTCTAGTTTAATTATGTCTCATTTGTCAATTTTTGGTTTTGTAGCAATTGCTTTTGGTGACTTTGTCATGAAATCTTTGCCAGGGCTTATGTGCAGAATAGTATTTTCTAGGTTTTCTTCCAGGGCTTTTATAGTTTTAGGTTTTATATTTAATTCTTTAATTAATCTGGAGTTGACTTTTGTATATGGTCAAAGGAAGAGGTCCAGTTTCAATTTTCTGCATATGGCTAGCTGGTTATCTCATAACCATTTATTGAATAAAGAGTTATTTCCCCTCTTGCTTTTTTAAAAATTAATTTTGTCGAAGATCAGATGGTTGTAGGTGTGTAGCTTTATTTCTGGGTTCTCTAACCTGTTGCATTGGTCTATGTGTCTGTTTTTACACCAATACCATGCTGTTTTAGTTACCATAGCCTTGTAGTATAGTTTGAAGTCAGGTAATGTGACGCCTCTGGCTTTGTTCTTTTTGCTTAGGATTGTTTGACTATTTGGACTCTTTTTGGTTGCATATGAACTTTAGAATCCTTTTTTTCTAATTCTGTGAAAAATGTCATTAGCAGTTTGATAGGAGTAGCCTTAAACCTGTGAGCCACTTTGGGCAGTGTGGCCAGTTTAACAGTATTAATCCTTCCTATCCTTAAGCATGGTATTTATTTCCATTCGTCTGTGTTGTCTGTTTTCTTTCAGCAGTGTTTTGTAATTCTCATTGTAGAGGTTTTTTTGCCTGCCCCTTCTTTCTAGCTGCTTCTAATATTTTTTTTCTTTCATGCTGACCTTAGAGAATCTAATGACTCTGTGTCTTCGGGTTGGTTGTCTTCTACGGTGTCTCACAGGGGTTCTCTGCATTTCTTTAATGTCGACCTCTGTATTGAGGTTGAGGAAATTTTTACGGACAATATCCTCAAATATGTTTTCCAAGTTGCTTTCTTTCATTCTCTTGCTTTTGAGGATTTCATGAGTCACAGCATTGGTCCTTTTACATAATACCACATTTTTTCAGAAATTTTGCTTATTCTTTTTAATTTATTTTTAAAACTTTTGTCTGAGTTGCTTTGAAGAACTGGTCTTTGAGCACTGAGATTCTTTAATTTTTTTAGCTTGATCTATTATGCTATTAACACTTCTGCTTATATTATGAAACTTTTATAGTGAGGTTTTTAGCTCTGTCATAGCAATGTAGTTCTTTCTTAACATGGCTATTTTGTCTTTTAGCTCTTGTATTATTTTCTTGGATTACTTTTATTTCTTGGATTGGGTTTTGACTTTCTCTGCATCTCTGTGATTTCTGTTTCTATCCATATTCTGAATTCTATGCCTGTCATTTCAGCCATTTCAACCTGATTAAGAACCATTTCTGGAAGCCAGCCCAGTCATTTGGAGGTAAGCAGATACTGGCTTTTAGAGTTACCAGTGTTCTTGTGCTGATTCTTTCTCATCTGTGTGGGCTGATGTTCCTTTCATCTTGGAAGTTGCTGTCCTTTAGATGGGGTTTATTGCTTATAACTTATTTGATGCTCTTGGGGGTTTGACTGTAGTGTAAATTGGGTTCAGTCAATTGGCTTTATTTCTGGAAGATTCAGGGAGCCAAGGCGCAGTTCAGCACTCCTGAGCTGCATACTCTCACCCTGGGGTCTAGTACCAGGACCACAGCTTTGCTCTCTGGTTACACCTCACTTGAGGTTAAGCACCTGCTGTGCTGGAGGGGCTGAGCTCTTCCCAGTCTTTTGGCAACAATGCTGCAATGGGGGCTAAACAGTAGCAGTGGGGTCTACACTTGTATGTGCATGCCTGAGGCAGCAGAAGCATATATTTTAAAATGTGAAGTTAGAGGTTGGTTTCTGTGTTGTGTGTGTTTTTTAGTAGGTTCAGAGTTGTGCAACCCTTACCAGTAACAACTTTTTAATCACCTAAGGAAGATGCATTGCTCATTTCTCCCTCAGCCAAGGCACTGCCACAAGCAATGCAGTTTCTGTCTCTGTAGATCTGCCTGTTGAGGGCGTTTTATACAAAGAGAATCACACAATCATTTGTGACTGGCTTTTTTTCACTCAGCATATTGTTTGCAAGGTTCATCTGTGTGGTAGCAGGAATACGTCCTTCATTTCTGTCCACTTCAGATGAATATCCCCTTGTGTGACTGCAACATATTATATTTATCCGTTTACTATTTGATATACATGTAGTTTGTTTTTTGCCTTTTGGCTATGTTCAATAAGACTTATATGTTTTTGTAAACATGTTTCCAATTCTCTTGCATATATACCTAGAAGTGGAATTACTGGATTGTGTTGTAACTCTGTTTGTCATTTTAAGAAAACATCAAAGCTGAACTATTTTCCAAAATGGTAACACACTTCTTGAGCACCAATTAACCATAAATGTAAGGGATTATTTCAGAAATATACATGTCCAGTCATTTATGTGTCTCTTTTGCCCTTTCCATCCTGGCATGATAACTGAAGCTTTGTAGCAAATTTTGAAACCAAAAATTTTGAATATTTCAAATGTATTTTTAAAATATTGTTTTGAATATTCTGCATGCTTTGTATTTTCCTATCAATTTTAGAATTATAGCACAGTTAGTTAAAAGCCAGTTAGAATTTTGACAGCAATTACATTAAATTTGTAGATCAACTTAGAGAATATTACCACATTAACAATGCTAAGTCTTGCAATCAGTAGCATAGGGTGTCTTCCATGTATATGGATCCTCTTCAGTTTCCTTTTACAATGTTTTATAGCTTTTTAGTATACAAGTCTCACTTATCTTAAATTTAAACATAAGTATTTATTGTCTTTATACTATTTAAAAATATTTCTAAATTTTAGTTTGAAATTAATTTTTGCATATTGATCTTGTATCCTGCCAGTTTAAGCTTTTTAATTTTTGAAATAATTTTTTATGTATAAGACCATGTAATCTGCAAATAGATAGTTTTATTTATTCCTTTCCAAACTTGATTAGTGTATTATCATAAAATGGTGATGAATTTTGTTGAAAAATTTTTTTACATCAACTAAAATGAAAGCAATATGGGGTGTTGCTCTTAGCTTTTGTGTATTTGATAAGTCATCCTTACAGGTATGACAATATCTAATGTGGTTTAATTTTCCTCATGATTAATGATATTCAGCACCTTTCCATATACACCAAAGCTATTTTTATGTCTTCTTTGGAGACTTGTCTGTTCAGGTTCTTCACTAACTTTTTGAGCTGTTTTATGACAAATTGTTGTTTTCCTGCTATTGAGTTGTAGAAGTTCTTTATAAATTTTGGATATTAATCCGTTAACAGGTATGTGGTTTGTAATTATTTTTTTTTCCACAGGGTGGGTGACTTTTTATTTTATTGATTGTTTCCTTTGCTGTACAGAAGCTTTTTGATTCAATGTAGTTTTATTTTTTTATTTTTGGTTTTCTAGTATAAGTTTTTGGTATTAATATTTTTAAAAAATATTGCCAAGGCAAGGCCAAGAAGTTTTTGTCTTCTACATTCTATTCTAGACATTATGGTTTCAGGTTGTCCATTTAGATCTTTCATTCATTTTAACTTTTGTATATGGTGTGAAATGTGCATCCAGTTTTATTATGTTTCATGTGAAAATCCAGTTTTCCTGGCACCAAAATGCTTTACATTTTCTTTCCTTTTTATTTTAATTATGCTTCATTATTGTCTTACAAATATAATGCCTTGTAAATTATTTGATCTTTTGACCTGGAGGCTTTGAAGACTTTTTTCCTTAAGATCTAAGAGTTTTTATAGTAGAACGATAAATCGTTCTACTATAAGGACACATGTACACGAATGTTCATTGCAGCACTGTTTACAATAGCTAAGACCTGGAATCAACCCAAATGCCCATTGATAATAGACTGGATTGGAAAAATGTGGCACATATACACCATGGAATGTTATGCAGCAATCAGAAATGATGAGTTTGTGTCGTTTGTAGGGACATGGATGAATCCGGAGAACATCATCCTCAGCAAACTGACACAAGAACAGAAAATGAAACACCGCATATTCTCACTCATAGGTGGGTGATGAAAAATGAGAACACATGGACACAGAAAGGGGAGTACTAAACACTGGGGTCTATTGGGGGAAAAAGTGGAGGGCCAGTGGGAGGGGGAGGTGGGAAAGGATAGCCTGGGGAGAAATGCCAAATGTGGGTGAAGGGGAGAAGGAAAGCAAAGCACACTGCCATGTGTGTACCTACGCAACTGTCTTGCATGCTATGCTCATGTACCCCAAAACCTAAAATCCAATAAAAAATTAAAAAAAAAAAAAAAAAAGATCTAAGAGTTTCGTTGGGATGTATTGTTGTTGGTCTTTCTGAGTCAATTTTCCTACTAAGCTAGTACATCTTTAAATATATAGACTAATAGCTTCTTTTGTTTTTGGAAGGTTTTCTCAGATTATTTTAAATATTTGTTATATTCTATAGCTTTGGGGTTCTTGCCTTCGTGGATCCTAATTATACATATGTTGTTTCAACCATTTTCTCCGTAATTATCTTAAATTCTTGATTTTCTCACTTTCATTGGATTTTTCTGCATTTATTCAGTAGGTCATGGTAAATTTTCAGTTTAGGTTATTTTTCATGGTGCACTTTACTTTTCTCTCTCTTTCTGATGTAACTTTGTTTTCACCATTTCCTTCCTGTGTTTAATCAACTGTCATTTCATTCTCACTGTGGTTTTTCCTTTTTTTTTCCTTTTTGTTTTACAGTGCCTAGATGTTTTTATATCTCCCAAATAATTGTCTAAGAATAGTTCATATAGTTTAAAATGTTAGGTTAAAATTTTATTCTGCTTCATGTTTCTTTTGGGAGTTTGAAGAGCAAACTGGATATTGTTTTTGGACTACTAATTTTAATGTAGTAGCTTTATTGAAATTAACATATTTTTAAAAATTAATTTTATGGATTTGTGGATGGTTTATAAGATTCCTAGTTCCACACCACCCTCTTCTGTCCATACAGTTAAGCATGGTTTCATTAATGGACTTCTGCTGCTGCTGCAGCTGGTGGTGGTAAAGGTGGGGCTTCTGTTCTCTTTGACCATGTGGAACTTGAAACTTTCATCTTCTTTTCTTCACCTTTATCGACTCCCAAAGAGTGCTTCTCCCTTAGTGCTTTTGCTTGCTGCTACCCCATAAGCAATGCACTTTGAAGACTGCCCCTCCAATTAAACCTACCTGAAGGTTCCTCTGCTGCAGTCACTTCTTTGAAATATCCAAATACCTTTTCATTATTTTCACATTTAGGATGATTTTTCTCTTTAGGACTGTGATTTTAAATTAATCTCAAGCCTGATGCTAACTTTGTTCTTCTTTCTTCTCTGCAGTTGTTTTTAAGCCCCCGTGCCCGCTGCGAAGGCTTTTGGAAGAAGCATGAAAACAATCTTCCTTTTTATTATTTTTTCTTACGTAGAAGTGACTTTAAGTTTGAGATGATTCTGTGTCCAGTACATTGAGAGTGTTTTCTGGTTTTTTTTAAGATTCATATTAATGTTTTGTATTTGGGGAGATTATTTGGGGAGGTACAGATTTCAGAAACTACCGTTATTCCTGTTAAATATTTTAACAAAAACAATATTTTGCTTTTTAAATCTAATATTGTAAATTTTTATTAACTGTAAGAAACTTTCAAAGATCAGAACACACACTTTGTCAAAGAAGAAATACAAATAACAAACATGTGAAAAGAAATTGTTCAATATTATCAGGAATCTTAGGTATGAGGTTTAAACCATAATAGATCATTAAACATTTGTAAGGTCATTAAAAATGCATTGCCAATGTTAGCTTAACACCGCTGGTCTCAGGCACTCCTAGGTACAATAACTGAAAGTCTCAGTATATGGGACGAATGTAAAAAATGTTCCTATATTTAATTTTAGCCATTTAACTTCCAGAAATTTATTGTGATCAAATAATAAACAATGAATATAAAATTTATCTTTAATGGTGTTCTGAAGAACTGTTTATTGGCCAGAGTTGGAAATAAGAGTTGGTTAAATAAATCATGGTTTATATAACACAAACTATGTCATGTTTAGAAAAATATTTAGTGATGATAAGTATTACTCATAATTTGTTTTTAGCAAAAAGGGTACAAAACTGTGTATACAAGCATTCCATTTTTCTTAAGAAATTTTGCTTGTATGCATGTAGAAGAAAACAAAATATTACCAATAATTTTATCATGCTGTACAACTGTTGGGTTTTGTTTCATTTTTCTTTGTACTTTTAAGTTTGGCATATGCATTTTTCAATAAAAATATATAAATTTTAAAACAGAAACATGAATTAAATACATAGCCAAACTTTCTAAATTCACTAGTTCTGAACAAAGTATTCAAATAATTGTGACTTAACAGCACTGCTAGGTTATCCTACAAAATTGGCTCATATTTTTCTTTTATCTACTGTAAAAATTAAAGGAGTCACTTATTAACTTATTGATGCCAGAATGTGAGATAAATATGTCATATATTTTTAAAATCATATATAAAATTATTGATATAGACACATTCTACGAAGTGTTTTATAAGAAACAACAAAATCCCCATCACTTACTGAAATGTGTTGGGCTGCGTTTCTGCAGTGCGGCCTTTTTCCATAGGTGTCACCTCTCTCAGGTCATCAGGCTCTGATGGCCTCATGGGTCACACCGTTGTGTCTGTGAGTCACCCCCTCCCTGCCCTTCTTTGAAGGGCCAGGTCTGCTCACACCAGTGCCACATCCATCCCTGCATTGCAGGTTTCCTGGGGCCCTGCAGTGCATTTCTATGTCCCCATGGGAGCCCTGCTCCCAGCTGCCTCCTCTTCACCTGTGCTTCAATTTGGGGGCTCCTGCCCACCTGCTGAGCTCCTCATACCTGTTTGGCCTGAACCACATGCTTTCAGTCTCAACTCTCTGTTCCCTGCTCTCCTTCCCTTCTAAATCCCCAGGGTGTGGCCTCCAGGCTGCACTTCAGTCTCAGAACTCTGAGTTCACATTAGCAAGAAGCTAATGGAGTTGTTTCTCCATGTGCCCAAGTCAACCCAACATTTATCTAATTCACCTCGGCTGCACCAGTGCCAGCAGGTCTCCTGAGTCTGTTACAAGCATGCTTTCATGCTAATCTGTTAAACACACACCAGACACAACACATATCACACACCACACACACTACACACACCACATGTATCACACATCACACCATTCATCATACACTACACCCCAAATACACCACACATCCCAGACACACCACACACCACAGACCACATATCACACACACCACACCCTCCACACCAAACACACAACAAACACATCACATACCACACACAATGACACACCACGTCACACCAAACACCACATATCACACATACTACATGCCACACACACTATACACCCCACACCACACACACCACAAACACAATACATACACACCACACACCACACACCACACACATTATATACCACATACCACAGACATCACACGCCACACACCACACTGTACACACACCACACAGCACACTTATCACATACACCACACATCACACACACCATACATCATGCACACCACACACCCCACATCTCACATAGCACACACCACACACATCACACCACACATCACACCACACACATCACACAGACCAAACACCACACACACCACACACCACAGACATTACACGCCACACACACCATACACCACACACAACACATACATCACATGCACACATCACATAGCACATACAGCAGACATCACATACCTCACAAATCACACACCACACACCAAACATCACACATCACACACACACCACATACCACCCAACACAGACATCACATGCAATACACACTGCACACACTTACACACATCATACCCACCATACACATCACACACATCACACCCCACACACACCACAAAAACCATACACACCACACATCACATACATCACACACCACAAAAACCACACACATCACACACACCACACCGCATAAACCACACACACCCCACACTACAAATATCACAGCTACACACACCATACCACAGATACCACTTACGACACACACGCATGCTGAGAAACTATTAATCTAACAAGTCAACTGCTAAGTGCCTCACTATGGAATAGGCGGTGCCCCCTGATTTACCTGCCCTTAGACATTGGCTCACGACCCTCACGTACCTCTGTTGCATATAATGATGAAGTTTTCTGTGATTTTGGCACACTAGCTAGTGCTTAGAGGATCTTCCAAAAGGCATAAAAATGGCTTGTTACCAGTAGAAATTAGGTCCAGGCAAAATGCAAGATAAAGTAAAATCAGTCAGAAAACTATACAACTGTGACAAGAAAACAGATTACTATATATCTGGAAACTCAATCAAGTTTAATACATATTTTCGCTTTTTATGTAGAGAATATTTTTACCACTCCAAAAAGTACAGAGAATAATTTTATAGTAATTTGCCAGTTGCTTGGAAAAAGGCACACCTGAAAATTTAACATGTTTTCTTCTGATCTTTTTAAGAAAATAAAACAAAGCAACATGATATTCACATAAACTCCCCCAATTACATTCCCACCATCCTTTCTCCAGAGATAATTGCTCTAATGTAAAGTTGGTAAGTACCCGCTTTATAAAGTGCTTTATGCTTTTACTATACATGCAAGAAGTTGACTTAAAACTAAGAGTTACATATGTATACTTACAACTACATTGCTGTGGGTAAATTTACATGTCCCCACATGCGAACAGGCACAGGTGAGTACAGGTCATTCTTTGTTCGCTGCCTTGTGACACTGCACTCTCTGTCACTCACCATTTTCATCTATGTCCTTGCCCATGAACACTGGCCTGCCTACATTTTTGCTACCATGGCCCATGGTGTGCTGTGCACCCTTAGCCTTGGCTCCTTGTGCCTGACATGAGCCCCTGCAGGAAAGAGTGGCTGGGCCTGGGCTCTGCATAAGCACACCTCCAGATTTCCCTTCCTGACGCACCGCACAGGTCAGAGCTCCTGCTATTGTACAGGCAGGGCCTCTGCAGGGGCTCAGGCGTGCAGCGTTCAGTCTCAGAGTATCCGTGTGGTCCTGGGCCAGTTCTGCATGAAAGTCTTGGCCTCAATTTCTCTGGTGTGGTCCTGCACCAGCTTCCCATGGAAGTCTTGGCCTCAGTTTCCCCCGTGCTGCCATTTCTCATGTGTGCCTGGTTGCTTCCACCACATGAACCGGCCTTGTCAGTGCTGCGTCACTGCCACACCTCCTTGTCATCAGCCTGGCTTTGGGGGAGCTCTGGGCTCTGTTATTGGTTCCCTCTGAAATTTTCCCCAGCTCCTGTATTGGATCCCACTCTTTATACATGGACAAAAATTTGATTGCATATTTGATTTCAATCAGCTGCATGCCAGCCCATGATGATCTAGATAGACTAGATTCTCTAGTGGGAAGCCTGGTCCCTTCTCACTGCCTTTTGTATAACAATTGTGTCCTTTTGGTCAGGGCTCAGTGGGATTCTCTGTAAATGTCCAGATAGTGACTGTTTTAGACTCGGTTTGTCACACTGTCTCTGTCACAGCTATTCGCGGTTGCAGCACCTGGAAGCCTGGAAAGGAGGAAGGTCTGAGTCCCCACATGAGCATGGCCTGGGGCATGGAGGCTGGACCGGCCCAGGGGCAACAGCTGTGGACCTGTCTCACACACACAATCTAAGGAATCCATTTCTAAAAGTGTATTGTAACTTGCTGTATACTAAGAAATGCCTGCATAAAATAAAAATCGTGTAACTTACCTGTCCTTTTCAGGAACAGAAATCTGTAGAACTGTGGGAAGTTAGTGATATCCTCTGTTTTCACTTATTTTTAAAAACTGAATCGTGTTTTCCCAATTATGTATACCAAAGCTGAGCAGCTTCTGTTGATTCAGCAATGTGTGTGTGTGTGTGTGTGTGTGTGTGTGTGCATGCACATGCTTGTGCATCATTTGCAGTATAATTCCTGGAGCTGGTGAGGTAAAGGGAGCTCCTTCATCTATTCTGGTTTTGTTTTTTCCCCTGAATACACAAGATGCGAGTGTTGGTTTCTACAGGGTTCTTGTTCAGAGTTTGCTGACTTAGGCTGAATGACTCTTCACGTGTCTGTACAGTTGTTCATGGGCTCTGGAGTCTGACATATTTGCAAGCTCATGAATAAACCAGGCCCTTCCAACATTTGCTCTGGTCCTGTTCACCAGGAACGTTAGACCGAGTCATTGCTATGGAAGGAACTCAGGTTAGAGGAGCGCATCTATATCCCAAATGATCTTTCTCAACTTTCACCTAATACCTTTGCAGAGTCTGTGAAAGGAAAACCCTCTTAAACCTACATAGATTTCATTAAAAGAAATACATTGTGGAGCCCTAAGAAATCTTTTTTTCTTTTTTTCTTGAAAACTGGTATATGGTGAAGGCATTCATTACTTTGAGTGATAGGATTTCCATTTAATTCCTCTTGAGAGAGTCAGATGGTATGATACAAAGATAACAGGGTTTGTATGGATATGGAGTCTGGCTTTGCATTGTTAAATACCTCCATGGCCTCAGGCAAGAAACTGAACCTCTCTGAACTCCAGTGTTCCTGCTCTAAAAATGCCTTTTGCTTCCTTCTCTCCAGGACCGCTGGCCAAGCTTGGAAAGTACTTTGAGAAATGCAAACTATGCACTTTTTCCAGCTGTCTGGGCTTACATGGAGACATTGCTCCAAGCCTGGAGCCTCCCAGCCCACACAAGCACTGTGTGTCACCTGAGATTGGGGTCCTAACATCCAGGAGCCAGTCCCTCCTCCAGCCATGTTGCGAGCGCAGCAACACAGCCAACCTTAAAAAGGTGGCTTCTGCCATGTGGAGCCTCAGGTCTTAGCTTCTCCCAGGCCATCTGGAGTAAGAAATTCCAATAGCCACTGTCATTTCCTGGTGTTCTGGGAATCTCACCCTCCAAAGAGAAGAGGACACACTCTCAGCTTGCTGCCCCCGGACAGGAGGGCTTCCCACTTTACCTGCAACTCTCGCCCATGAGATCCTCAGCTGGCTGGTGAAACATGAACCCCGGTATCCTCTGGCACAGCTCTCCTCACATGGACTTGTGCTTCCTCCCTTGCCCTGGTCACTGGGCCTGCTGAGATTTCTACTCAGGATAAGGAAACTGCCTCTACCCCTGATGTTTTCACAGCCCCTGCCCCTGGCCTCTGCTCACCTTGATTGCAGGAGCCCCACATCCTGCAATTAGTGAATTCTGAGGCACAGAGTTCCCAAATCTCCTTCTGCCTCAGGGCCTGGCCCACATCTCTCAGTGCCAGTTTCTATTTCTAAACAATAAGGTTCAAGGACCTGACCCCTTTGGGGCTCACCTTGAACACTCTGCAGCCCCATCACCTTTCCAGGGAACAACGGATGCTTTCTCACACTTCCTTTCTGTGTAACTCCTGCTGTTCTCATCAAAACATCAGGAGCCATACGCATGTCCCACTGGGCCTCCTAATCTTGTCTTTCTCAAGTCCACTGGCATTGACTTTAATTTAGCTTCTGCCATCTCTGTGTGAGCCCTAAAGCACTGACTTCTGATGTCTGCCCTTCTAAGCATCCTCATTCAGTCTGGTGCTGCACTTGCTCTTTGAATCCTTGAATTTTCCACATTCTCCAACTCAACCCCTTCGTTCCAGCTCCAACCTGCTACATACTCACTACAAATCCTCCTCCTCCTCTTCGTGAAACACATTAGGCTATGTGTCTTCAGATTCAGTGAGAAGCTGCGGCGTGGGCTTAGGACAGACCACCCACGTGGTGGCCTGGCCCTCTTGATGGCAGAGGTGCAGGCTGAACTTCCCTTCACCTTTAATATTCAGTTCCCTCATTTGTAAGACCAGAATAATTGTAGTACTTACCTCAGTGGCATACTGAGAAGATTAAATCAATTAAATTTCCATACCTAAAACAGAGAATGTGCTCAGCAAAGGTCATCTCTGGTCTTCCCCACTCACTCCTCATGCGACGGCCCCAGCCTTCACCACTACACTCATTCCACCAAGCAGACAGCCACACCTCATTCAGAGTCGAGTGGGCCCGGCCCCCAGGCTTCTCACTCCAAATGCGGGAGTTAAATCCCCATCGTAGTCCACAGGGAGAGAGGATGCCCTTGTCCAGGACAAGGAAGGTTCTCCTGCCTGAGCTCCTGCTCCAGTCTCCTCCTGTGTCTCCTGGGTTCCAAACCATCGTGTTCTGTGCTGACGTAGATTCTGTGCAGGTTCGGTGCCGTAGGGTTCTGTGCCGTCAGGTTCTGGTTCCGTGCAGTCAGGTTCCGTACAAGTTCTGTGCCGTCAGGTTCTGGCTCTGTGCAGTTGGTTCCGGTTCTGTGCTGTGAGGTTCGGGTCCCATGCCATCGGTTTCTGTGCCATCAGGTTCTGGTTCTGTGCCGTGAGGTTCCGGTTCCATGCTGTCAGGTTCCGGTCCCATGCCATCGGTTTCTGTGCCATCAGGTTCTGGTTCTGTGCCGTGAGGTTCCGGTCCCGTGCTGTCAGGTTCCGGTTCCATGCTGTCAGGTTCCAGTCCAATGCCATCGGTTTCTGTGCCATCAGGTTCTGGTTCTGTGCCGTCAGGTTCCGGTTCAGTGCTGTCAGGTTCCGGTCCCATGCCATCAGTTTCTGTGCCATCAAGTTCTGGTTCTGTGCCGTGAGGTTCCGGTTCAGTGCTGTCAGGTTCCGGTCCCGTGCTGTCAGTTTCCGGTTCCATGCTGTCAGGTTCCGGTTTTATGCCATCGGTTTCTGTGCCATCAGGTTCTGGTTCTGTGCCGTCAGGTTCCGGTTCTGTGCTGTCGGGATCCGGTCCCCTGCTGTCAGGTTCCGGTTCCGCACCTTCGGGTTCCATGCTGCAGGACCGCCAGGCTCCTGGTCGTTACCCCTTCTCCAGACCTCCCTCCACTCCACCCCTCTTCACGGAAAGCTGCCCTGAGAGCTTCTCATCTGAGGCTCTCTCTCATCTACCCAATTTAAAACATGAAAGACAGAATGTCACCGAGTTCTGGGTCTTTCTGCACGTCTTATGGAATATCCCACAGCAAAACAACACAAACTTTCACTAATTGTTCTTAGAGTATCCCATCATATCTGGACATTCAAATTCCCTAAGGAAACTAATTCTACTCTGGGGTATGTAGAAAAAATACGAATTAAAATGCCGATAGGGTCTTCGGAGGCAGCTTGCTAAGTGCCTGAGGGTGAAATGGAAGACACTTGGCCTCACAAGTGAAGACTGTGGCCTCGGTCAGTGCTTGGCGGTCAGAACATGCGCAAAACCACACACGGGAGATTCTTTGACAATCCAGGACTCTTTAGAAAAATTAAATTGAGGCCAGGAGCCATGGCTCTGGCCTGAAATCCCAGCACTTTGGGAGACTGAGGCACGTGGATTAGGAGGTCAGGAGATAGAGACCATCCTGGCCAACATGGTGAAACCCCCATCTCTACTAAAAATACAAAAATTAGCCATGATGGCACCCGACTGTAGTCCCAGCTACTCGGGAGGCTGAGGCAGGAGAATTGCTTGAACCCAAGAGGCAGAGGTTGCAGTGAGCCGAGATCGTGCCACTGCACTCCAGCAGGATGACAGTGAGAGACATTGTCTCCAGAAAAAAAAAATAAGAAAGAAAGAAAAGGAAAAATTAAATTGAACCCTGCCGAATAATCAAGTACTACAGGGCTTTTTTCTTAGGGAGCCAGGGGGAGTCTCGGTGAGTGAGGATCATTTGAAGGAATCTTTTGTCACCACTGTGGATATGTCTGGAGTCAGAAAAGTCAAGTTCATCCACCACCTCCAGGTTGGCACCCAGGAGATGAATTCTACTTCATTCTGTAATCACCTCACCTCAGAAGACAAAAAGAAAACGACAGTGTGAAGGATTGCAAAGTCGGCGTGTGTATCGTGCGTGGGACTCGCCTATGGAATATCCTGATTTGTTTCTTGATGTTGAGGGAACACCTCAGTGGAAGTTCAACAGATGGATCCACTGCCCGGGAGCTTCAGCTGCCATGCAGCCGACCTGCCTCCATCTTCACAGTCTAAGCATTCGGTTTCTCACCAGAGTTTGCCTTTCATTCTTATTCTCATTACATTCATCTATTTAGCTTAACATGTTTAACTGAACAAAGATGCTAATAAATATTAAATGCCTATTTTCCATGAAAAGCACTGGCTAGGTGCTTTGGGATATAAAAATGAGATTTATATTCAACTTAATAATCATATTTTATGTTCTTAAAAACTGTCTTTGAATATGGAAAAGTCTTGAATTTGGCATAAAAATGTAGAATTCCATTTATTTGTTTATTTTGTAGAGATGTGGGTCCCCCTAAAGTTGCACAGGCTGGTTTCAAACTCCTGGGCTCAAGAGGTCCTTCTGCCTTGGCCTCCCAAAATGTTGAGATTAGAGGCATGAGCCACTGGACACCGCCACATTCTATTATTTTAAACACAGAATGGAGACAGTAGAGCTGTTCTGTGATTCAGTCCACACATCAACACATTGCAGAAAGTTTACTGAGTATGAAGGAGCCTTTCTGAGGAATGTGGAGATCAATTATCTTTACTAAGTTTAGGTTCAAGCCAATCAGTGGCACATAGATTTTCAGGAAGTGGAATAATCTCTAGGATAAGAGCATTGGCCTAATAGGGAAAAATCTAGAATTTATTAGGTAGTTTCATAAAAATATACTATTAAGTATTTTTAACATTTAACATTTTAAAATAACTTTAAATCTAAAATAAAATTTTTACTTGGATGGCATAGGTCACAGTTATGTCCAGTGAACCTGTCATCCACCAGATAGACTACAAGAAGAAATAATTTCCAAATTTAAGTGCATTTGTGCACTGGAAGCTATATAGGCATAGCTACAATGGCCAGTGGGACCTCTCGAGTGACTCCTGAAATCTACGAGCTTATTGGAATAAGGAGAGGGCAGATTGACAAATGGCTATAAGACAGGGTGGAAAAGACAGGTGTTCTTGAAAATGGACAGCAGTCACATAATAAAGACGTTACTGTCGCTGGGATAAGTGGGGAAAAGGGAGTGGTTTGCAGAAAAAGTGGCATCTGAAATAGAAAATGAAAGCAAGGACACATCAAAGTAGAAAGGAGTGGATGGGGTCAGGAAAGACCCAGGAATTAAGTGTCATTGACCAGGAAGGATGTAGAAGAACTATAAAGAAAAGCTTAGCAATGTCAATGGCATTGAGAAATGTCTTAGAAGTGTTGGTGGGATCCAGACTTCCAGATGGCAGGGCTGAGAAGCTCAGCTAAGGAGCCTCGACTGTGTTCTACTAAGAAGCCTGGACTGTGTTCTGGAATTTGCTGCTCTGAATTGCCTAGGTGTGGCGTGGTACAGCTGGAAATCAATGCCTGCAATGTGGAAGGTCTGTGCTGGTGGCTTTCCACTTGGGGATGATATTGGAAAGTGCTTATTTTCTGCATTCATATCTTGCTGGATATGGCATGTCTTCCTGAGAGTGTGAGGACCACGTGCTTGTCCCGGCCTCCCAGGAGGATGACTGGCAGGCTCTTTGTGGTGCATCCCGTGCCTCTTCAGAGTGAGGCTGAGACTTAGACGTGGACAGCTTTTTTAGTCATAACACCCGAAATTCACAATCCTAATTTAGCAAAAATCTACCCAGCTATTTCCATGCATTTTTAAATGTTAACTAACAGACGGAGATTTCATTTTATTTATATATGCATACCAGATAGCAAAACTGTTAAAGAAAAATAGACTGTATTTAAACCAACAGTGTGATGAAGAGCAGTTCCAGAACTGGAATCAGGAGAGCGCCATTCCTTCCCTTGCCTGAAACTCTAACACATGTTTGCTTCTGTTCCATTCTCATCCTGGGGAGGGTCTGGAAGGGGCCAACAGTGGGCAACCCTGAAACACTGTGTCTGGGATCATTCTTTCTGGAGTATATTTGTTTGAAAAATGCTTCAGTTCTTTGGTAGTCTCAAATCAGGCAAGGCCAGTTTTATGGAAAATATAGTACTAGTTTCCAAGTTGGTTAAAGAAAATATAGTCATCATCTTTTCTGTAAGGTGAAAATTACCCATTAAACAGCTTTATTTCCTCTCAATTTTCCTAAATGGCAGAGTAGCAGAAGGAAGGTCCTTCCTATGAGAAATAAGCTGGCAGCTGCAGGAGTTCAGTGGCAGAGAAGAGAGGGCCAAAATCCCAAGGGGAGCAGGACAGTGGGCTGGGTCTGTGGCCTTCACCATGGGCCGCCACTCCAGGGTTATTATTAGTGATTAAAATCTCACTAGAGTTACACAGAAATACTCAGATTTTGATCAAAATAGCATTTTTCCTAAAGCAAGAAAATAAAGATTGAACTTATTTTAAAATGTTTAATTCAAAATGTTGCTTATACTTAAAGAATATTATAATTATTTGAAAATTTTTACTCATCAGAAACAGTTGATTCATAGAGAAATGCCAGATCAATGGGGTGTTACTGTCCTTGAGTGAGATTTCTCATAAGGTGGGAAGCTGGATGGACACAGTCTATTCTGAGACAGCCTTTATGAGCCTCTAGAAGCCAAAGGATTCATTTCAAACGTGCTTGGTGACTATCATGAAGACACTCACAAAGAAACACAAAACTCTTTGAAAACTGGAAGATTTTATATCTATTCACAGCCACATGCTCACACAGCCCAAAATACCCACAGCATTAACTTGATTAAGAAGGCGGGGTAGAAGCAAAACAACTTTAAACAAAGTCATTTGACGCAGGAAGTCCCAGTTCGTTAGGGCTCTATTTAGATGCCTCTGATTGCGCTTCTGAGCTGAGAATCCAGGCTCTGAGGAGCACACTCCAGAGTTAGACACAGCAGCTGCTCCCGACTACGCTCCATTCATGGGAAACTACACTTGGTCTGATTGTCTCTCTGAATAACTATGATATCACTGTGGAACTAGCTTGAAAAAAATAGCAAAGGGAAATTTAGCAAAACTGTGCAGTAGCTGTGTTTTGAATTTTGGAGGAATTTTATGTTATAACTAGAAATTTCACTATACTCATTATACAAGCCAAATGCTAGAATGCAAGCATAGTTTTTTTTTTTTATTTTTTATTGGATTTTAGGTTTTGGGGTACATGAGCAGAGCATGCAAGACAGTTGTGTAGGTACACACATGGCAGTGTGCTTTTCTTTCCTTTTCCCCTTCACCCACATTTGGCATTTCTCCCCAGGCTATCCCTCCCCAGCTCCTCCTCCTACTGGCCCTCCCCTTTTCCCCCCAATAGACCCCAGTGTTTAGTACTCCCCTTTCTGTGTCCATGTGTTCTCATTTTTCATCACCCGCCTATGAGTGAGAATATGCGGTGTTTCATTTTCTGTTCTTGTGTCAGTTTGCTGAGGATGATGTTCTCCGGATTCATCCATGTCCCTACAAACGACACAAACTCATCATTTCTGATTGCTGCATAACATTCCATGGTGTATATGTGCCACATTTTTCCAATCTAGTCTATTATCAGTGGGCATTTGGGTTGATTCCAGGTCTTTGCTATTGTAAACAGTGCTGCAATGAACATTCGTGTACATGTGTCCTTATAGTAGAACGATTTATAGTCTTTTGGATATATACCCAGTAATGGGATTGCTGCGTCAAATGGAATTTCTATTTCTAAGGCCTTGAGGAATCGCCACACCATCTTCCACAATGGTTGAACTAATTTACACTCCCACCAACAGTGTAAAAGTGTTCCTTTTTCTCCACATCCTCTCCAGCATCTGTTGTCTCCAGATTTTTTAATGATCGCCATTCTAACTGGCGTGAGATGGTATCTCAATGTGGTTTTGATTTGCATCTCTCTGATGACCAGAGATGATGAGCATTTTTTCATATGATTGTTGGCCTCATATATGTCTTCTTTCGTAAAGTGTCTGTTCATATCCTTTGCCCACTTTTGAATGGGCTTGTTTGTTTTTTTCCTGTAAATCCGTTTGAGTTCTTTGTAAATTCTGTATACCAGCCCTTTGTCAGATGGGTAAACTGCAAAAATTTTTTCCCATTCTGTTGGTTGCCGATCCACTCTAGTGACTGTTTCTTTTGCTGTGCAGAAGCTGTGGAGTTTGATTAGGTCCCATTTGTCTATTTTGGCTTTTGTTGCCAATGCTTTTGGTGTTTTGTTCATGAAGTCCTTGCCTACTCCTATGTCCTGGATAGTTTTGCCTAGATTTCCTTCTAGGGTTTTTATCGTACCAGGTCTTATGTTTAGGTCTTTAATCCATCTGGAGTTAATTTTAGTGTGAGGTGTCAGGAAGGAGTCCAGTTTCTGCTTTCTGCACATGGCTAGCCAGTTTTCCCAACACCATTTGTTAAACAGGGAATCCTTTCCCCATTGCTTGTTTTTGTCAGGTTTATCAAAGATTGTATAGTTGTAGATATGTTGTGTTGCCTCCGGTGCCTCTGTTTTGTTCTATTGGTCTATATCTCTGTTTTGGTACCAGTACCATGCTGTTTTGATTACTGTAGCCTTGTAGTATAGTTTGAAATCCGGTAGTGTGATGCCCCCCGCTGTGTTCTTTATGCTTAGAATTGACTTGGCTATGCGGGCTCTCTTTTGGTTCCATATGAAGTTCATGGTGGTTTTTTCCAGTTCTGTGAAGAAAGTCAATGGTAGCTTGATGGGGATAGCGTTGATTCTGTAAATTACTTTGGGCAGTATAGCCATTTTCACGATATTAATTCTTCCTAACCATGAACATGGAATGTTTCTCCATCTGTTTGTGTCCTCTCTGATTTCGTTGAGGAGTGGTTTGTAGTTCTCCTTGAAGAGGTCCCTTACATTCCTTGTGAGTTGTATTCCAAGGTATTTTATTCTTTTTGTAGCAATTGTGAATGGCAGTTCGTTCTTGATTTGACTCTCTTTAAGTCTGCTATTGGTGTAGACGAATGCTTGTGATTTTTGCACATTGATTTTATATCCTGAGACTTTGCTGAAGCTGCTTATCAGTTTCAGGAGTTTTTAGGCTGAGGCGATGGGGTCTTCTAGGTATACTATCATGTCGTCTGCAAATAGAGACAATTTGGCTTCCACCTTTCCTATTTGAATACCCTTTATTTCTTTTTCTTGCCTGATATATTGAATAGGAGTGGTGAGAGAGGGCATCCTTGTCTAGTGCCAGATTTCAAAGGGAATGCTTCCAGTTTTTGCCCATTCAGTATGATATTGGCTGTTGGTTTGTCATAAATAGCTTTTATTACTTTGAGATATGTTCCATCGATACCGAGTTTATTGAGGGTTTTTAGCATAAAGGGCTGTTGAATTTTGTCAAATGCCTTCTCTGCGTCAATTGAGATAATCATGTGGTTTTTGTTTTTGGTTCTGTTTATGTGGTGAATTACATTGATAGACTTGCGTATGTTGAATCAGCCTTGCATCCTGAGGGTGAATCCTACTCGATCATGATGAAGAAGTTTTTTGATTTGCTGTTGCAATCGTCTTGCCAATATTTTATTGAAGATTTTTGCATCTATGTTCATCATGGATATTGTCCTGAAGTTTTGTTTTCTTGGTGGGTCTCTGCCGGGTTTTGGTATCAGAATGATGTTGGTCTCGTAAAATGATTTGGGAAGGATTCCCTCTTTTTGGATTGTTTGAAATAGTTTTAGAAGGAATGGTACCAGCTCCTCTTTATGTGTCTGGTAGAATTTGGCTGTGAACCTGTCTGTACCTGGGCTTTTTTTGAGTGGTAGGCTCTTAATTGCTGCCTCGACTTCAGACCTTGTTATTGGTATATTCATAGTTTCAGCTTCCTCCTGGTTTAGGCTTGGGAGGACACAGGAGTCCAGGAATTTATCCATTTCTTCCAGGTTTACTAGTTTATGTGCATAGAGTTTTTTGTAATATTCTCTGATGATGGTTTGAATTTCTGTGGAATCTGTGGTGATTTCCCCTTTATCATTTTTTATTGCATCTATTTGGTTGTTCTCTCTTTTATTTTTAATCAGTCTGGCTAGTGGTCTGTCTATTTTGTTGATCTTTTCAAAAAACCAGCTCTCGGATTTATTGATTTTTTGAAGGGTTTTTCGTGTCTCAATCTCCTTCAGCTCAGCTCTGATCTTAGTTATTTCTTGTCTTCTGCTGGGTTTTGAGTTTTGTTGATCTTGCTCCTCTAGCTCTTTCAATTTTGATGATAGGGTGTCAATTTTGGATCTCTCCATTCTCCTCATATGGGCACTTATTGCTAAATGTGTCCCAGAGGTTCTGGCATGTTGTGTCTTCGTTCTCATTGGTTTCGAAGAACTTCTTTATTTCTGTCTTCATTTCATTGTTTACCCAGTCAACATTCAAGAGCCAGTTGTTCAGTTTCCACGAAGCTGTGCGGTTCTGGGTTGGTTTCTGTATTCTGAGTTCTAACTTGATTGCACTATGGTCTGAGAGACTGTTTGTTATGACTTCAGTTGTTTTGCATTTGCTGAGGAGTGCTTTACTTCCAATTATGTGGTCAATTTTAGAGTAGGTGTGATGTGGTGCTGAGAAGAATGTGTATTCTGTGGATTTGGGGTGGAGAGTTCTGTAAATGTCTATCAGGTTTGCTTGCTCCAGGTCTGAGTTCAAGCCCTGGATATCCTTGCTGATTTTCTGTCTGGTTGATCTGTCTAATATTGACAGTGGAGTGTTAAAGTCTCCCACTATTATTGTGTGGGAGTCTAAGTCTCTTTGTAAGTCGTTAAGAACTTGCCTTATCTATCTGGGCGCTCCTGCATTGGGTCCATATATGTTCAGGATCGTTAGCTCTTCTTGTTGTATCTATCCTTTTACCATTATGTAATGGCCTTCTTTGTCTCTTTTGATCTTTGTTGCTTTAAAGCGTATTTTATCAGAGATGAGAATTGCAACTCCTGCTTTTTTTTGCTCTCCATTTGCTTGGTAAATCTTCCTCCATCCCTTTATTTTGAACCTTTGTGTATCCTTGCATGTGAGATGGGTTTCCTGGATACAGCACACTGATGGGTTTTGGCTTTTTATCCAATTTGCCAGTCTGTATCTTTTGATTGGTGCATTTAGTCCATTTACATTTAGGGTTAATATTGTTATGTGTGAATTTGATACTGCCATTTTGATGCTAAGTGGCTGCTTTGCCTGTTAGTTGTTGTAGATTCTTCATTATGTTGAAGCTCTTTAGCATTTAGTGTGATTTAGGAATGGCTGGTACTGGTTGTTTTTTTCTATGTGTAGTGCCTCTTTTAGGAGCTCTTGTAAAGCAGGCGTGGTGGTGACAAAATCTCTGAGTACTTGATTATTCGCAAAGGATTTTATTTTTCCTTCACTTCTGAAGCTCAGTTTGGCTGGATATAAAATTCTGGGTTGAAAGTTCCTTTCTGTACGAATGTTGAATATTTGCCCCCACTCTCTTCTGGCTTGTAGTGTTTCTGCCGAGAGATCTGCTGTGAGTCTGATGGGCTTCCCTTTGTGGGTGACCCGACCTTTCTCTCTGGCTGCCCTTAGTATTTTCTCCTTTATTTCAACCTTGTTGAATCTGACGATTATATGCCTTGGGGTTGCTCTTCTTGCAGAATATCTTTGTTGTGTTCTCTGTATTTCCTGCATTTGAGTGTTGGCCTGTCTTGCTAGGTGGGGGAAATTTTTCTGGATGATGTCCTGAAGAGTATTTTCCAGCTTGGATTCATTCTCTTCGTCCCCTTCTGGTACACCTATCAAACGTAGGTTAGGTCTTTTCACATAGTCCCACATTTCTTGGAGACTTTGTTCATTCCTTTTTGCGCTTTTTTCTCTAATCTTGGTTTCTCGTTTTATTTCATTGAGTTGGTCTTCGACTTCAGATATTCTTTCTTCTGCTTGGTCAATTCGGCTATTGAAACTTGTGCATGCTTCGTGAAGTTCTCGTATTGTGTTTTTCAGCTCCTTTAATTCATTCATATTCCTCTCTAAGTTATCCATTCTTGTTATCATTTCCTCATATCTTTTTTTAAGTTCCTTAGTTTCTTTGCATTGATTTAATACATGTTCTTTTAGCTCACAAAAGTTTCTCATTATCCACCTTCTGAAGTCTAATTCCATCATTTCATCACAGTCATTCTCCATCCAGCTTTGTTCCCTTGCTGGTGAGGAGTTTTGGTCCTTTCTAGGAGGTGAGGTGTTCTGGTTTCAGGTGTTTTCCTCCTTTTTTCGCTGGTTTCTTCCCATCTTTGTGGATTTATCCGCTTGTCGTCTGCGTAGTTGCTGACTTTTCGATTGGGTCTCTGAGAGGACACCCAGATTGTTGATGATGAAGTATTTCTGTTACTTGGTTTTTCTTCTACCAGTATAGCCCCTTCGCTGCACGACTGCTGAGGTCCACTCCAGGCCCTGCTTGTCTGGGGTGCACCTCTAGCAGCTGTGGCACAGTGAGGGATGCTACCAGTTTCTTTTTTTGCATCTTTGTCCCAGATGATGCCTGCCAAATGTCAGTCTTTTGGATATAGAGGGGTCAGGGAGCTGCTTGAGGAGACAGTCTGTACTTTATAGGAGTTCAATTGCTGAGCTGTGAGCTCTGTTGTTCATTCAGGGCTGTTAGGCTGCTATGTTTGATTCTGCTGCAACAGAGCTCATTAAAAAAAACCCTTTTTTTCTCAAATGCTCTGTGTTGGGGGGTTCGGGCTTTATTTTTGGATGTTCGTTGAGGTGTCCTGCCCAGCTAGGAGGCAGACTAGCCACTGTTTGCCTGCCGAGGCTCCGCCCTGCTGTTGTGTGGTTCGCCCTGTTGCTGCAGGCTCTGCTGTTCTGCTGTGGTCTCCGCCACGCCCTGCGGTGGAGTCTCTCTGTTGTCGCGGGTTGCCTCGGCAACAGCAGGCTGTGTCAGCAGTGGGCGTGTATCTCAGTAGGGACGGGTTGCCTCGGCAACGGCTGGCTGCATCAGCAGTGGGCGTGTATCTCAGTTGGGGCAGGTTGCCTCGGTAATGGTGGACGCCCCTCCCCCATAGAGTGTCTCGGACCGTCTGCACGGGGATTGTTTGAAATCGCGGTTTTGTTTGTCCCACTGGGCTACCCCAAACGCTCTGTCCCTGCAATCCCCTGGGCTGGCCCACTGTCCAAGTCTCGTTCAGTCTCAAGTCCAGCCCTCTCAAGTCTCAGGTTGCTGGTTCAACAGGGCACCTGGACAAGCGCTCCCTGTGGGGAGTGCTGGGTGGGGCCAGCTGCCACCACCCCGGCTGCCGGCTTCGCCGGGCAGAGGTACTGCCTGGCGTCCCACGTCTCCTTTATACTTGGGAGTTTCCCCATTCTGTGGGCAACAAAGATCAGTCTGGAAATGCAGCTCCGACTCACCTCTCCTCAGATTCAACGAGAGCTCCCGCAAGCATAGTTTTTAACAGAAATTTAAAGTCCAAAAACTAAATCACCACTTTATTTTTAATCTTTTCAATTGCTTGAAAATTTTCTGGAATCTATTAATGCTTCATCTATAAAGAAAAGAAAATTCGAGTTTCATAAAACCAGATTCAGAATGAGACATGTGAAATATCTAGAGGACGGCAAAGGCCTGGGCACCTGTTGGTCTGCCCTAAACAACTTTTTGGTGTGTGAGTCATATGCGACACCTACATAAAAAAAGCTTCTATTCAACAAACATAAAAGTTAGAATAAAAGCATCTACTTCTTGCAGAGATTCAGTTATGTCCTGTGACGATTAAGTTAATACTCTAAACCCAAATTGGAAATGGCTTCTTGCTTGAAATTTGCCAACGTCTGCTCTATGTTCAACCCTTGCCTTGTGAAGAGGTTGAAACCTGCTAAAATTCTTACTATTGAAGCCCAAGAGCAGTGATGCTGAGTAACACGTTTGCTGAGATGGGCACCACCTGCTCAGCCGTGCCTGTCACCACTGCGTGTCCTTTGGTATCAGTGAGGAAGGAACCAGCTGCAGGGCAGAGCAGGCAGTGATATACCCACAGTGCCTGAGCTCCTGAGAGCCATCCCCAGAAAGCTTTCAGAGAGGCAGAGGCCAGAAAGACAGGGACAGAAGCCAGTACACCCATCACTCATCCTGTCTTTTCCCCTGAACTATTCAGCTATTCCAGACATCACTTTCTAATTTTATGAGGGGGCGGTAAACAAGACGACTCCAGGGGTTTTCTCACCATAATACTTAACCATTTTGGTTATTGGTTTTCTAATTGCAGTCCTGGAGTTACTAATTTGTTTCTCCTCCAGCATGGAGGGTCTTTTCTTTCCAAAGTGGACGTGACTGAAAAGGCTTATCTTCATAGTGAAAAATCAGAGACTTTAATCACCGGAGGTCAGAGAATGTGCTCTACACCACTCCAGGAGGCCATGAGTTCCCTGCAGACACAAACAGACTCACCTGTGCACCTCCAATAATTTATAGAGTCTTGGCACATGATCTGTACTTATTAAATTTGCACTTAGTTAATCTGTCCTCCCTTATTATGGAACCATTTTACACACATAAGCATTTTCCAAATAAATATCTCATTTTTTGAAATAAAAACTAAATGTCGTATTTTTTTAAGAAAGTGCTCACTTTTGGGAGAGGGATCCAAGATGGCTGATTAGGAGCAGCTCAGGATTGCAGCTCCCGGTGAAAACGCAGAGGGTGACTAGATGCTGCATTTCCAGATGGATTTTTATCGCCCACAGACCAGGAGATTCCCAGGCAGAGGAGCCCCATGGGTCGCCAGTGTGGGTGTTTTGGCTGGTGTGGCTGTTTTGCTGGCACCCTGGCATGGTGGTTCTCCATACAAAATACACAGACTGGGCACCGTTTTAGCTGGCAATTGGAGCTCTGGGAAGGCAGAGTTGCCCATTCATCTGATTAAAAAGGGGACTGAAACAGGGAGCCAGGCCAGGATATTCCCAGGCAAAAAAGTGCCACGCATCTCAGTGCTGCTGTTTCAGCTGGTGCAGTGGGTTGCCACATGGGAAATCACACAGATCCTGGCACCTTTTCAACAGGCGACTGGAACACGTGGGAGACAGTCGACTGTTCAACTAAAAAAAAGGGGGGCTCTGAGGCAGGGAGCCAGATGATCAGGCTTGGCTGGTTTCACCCCCACAAAAAACAGCAATTGGAAATGCTCTGGATTCAGAGTTTCACAGCAAGCACACCTGAACCTGGGATGGTCCAGCTCTGTGGGGGAGGGGCATCCACCATTACCGAGGCAGTCCACCACTATGGAGGTAGTTTGCCATCACTGAGGCAGCCCACCATTACAGAGACAGTCTGCCATTATAGAGTTGGGCCACCATTGCTGAGGCAGTTCTAACTACACCCATATAAACAGGACTGCAGGGAAGTTCACATGGCACCTGGGCAGAGCCCACAGCAGCTCAGCAAAGCCTCTGCAGGCAGACAGTGACTAGGCTGCCTCATCACTGGTCAGGGCAGCCCTAACAAAAGGCAACAGCACAACAGAAACTCATAAATAAAGCCCTAACTCCCTGGGACAGAGCACCTGGGGGAAAAGGGGGGGGTGATGGTTTATGAGTTCTGCTGCAGCAGACTTAAATGTATCTGCCTAGCAGCTCTGAATAAACAACAGAGCTCATAGCTCAGCACTTGAGCACCTATAAAGGACAGACGGTCTTCTCAAGCAGCTCCCTGACCCCCATATATCCAAAGAGTCACTTCATAAAAGAGAGCTCAGACTCACATATGGCAGGTATCCTTCTGGGACAAAGATAGCAGAAGAAGAAACTGGCAGCTACCCTTACTGTTCTGCAGCTGCTGCAGGTGATCCCCAGGCAAGCAGGGCCTGGAGTGGACCTCAGCAGTCCTACAGCTGAGGGGCCAGACTGTTAGAAGGAAAACTAAGAAACAGGAAGAAATAACTTCATGATCAACAAACTGTATGTCCACTCAGAGACCCAATCCAAAAGTCAACAACTATAAAGATGACAGGTGGACAAATCCACAAAGATGGGAAGAAACCAGTGCAAAAAGAATGAAAACATCCAAAACCAGAACACCTCTCCTCCTACAAGGGATCACAACTCCTCACCAGCAAGAGAACAAGGCTGGATGGAGAATGAGTGTGATGAATTGACAGAAATAGGCTTCAGAAGGTGGGTAATAAGAAACTTCTGTGAGCTAAAAGAACATGTTCTAATCCAATGCAAAGAAACTAAGAACGTTGAATAAAGATTTGACGAAATGCTAATGAGAATAAACAACTTAGAGAGGAATATAAGTGAATTGATGGAGCTGAAAAACACAACATAACTTTGCGAAGCATACACAAGCTTCAACAGCTGAATTGACCAACCAGAAGAAGGGATATCAGAGGTCGAAGATCAACTCAATGAAATAAAACAAGAAGGCAAGATTAGAGAAAAAAGGGTAAAAAGGAATGAACAAAGTCTCCAAGAAATATGGGACTATGTGAAAAGACCTAACCTACATTTGATAGGAGTACCTGTATGTGACAGAGAAAATGAATCCAAGCTGGAAAATACTCTTCAGGATATTATCCAGGAAAATTTCCCCCACCTAGCAAGGCAGGCCAATATTCAAGTCTAGGAAATACAGAGAACACCACAAAGATATTCCTCAAGAAGAGCAACCCCAAGGAACATAATCATCAGATTCACCAGGGTTGAAATGAAGGAGAAAATGCTAAGGGCAGCCAGAGGGAAAGGTCTGGTTACCCACAAAGGGAAGCCCATCAGACTCACAGCAGATCTCTCAGCAGAAACCCTATAAGCCAGAAGAGACTTGGGGCCAATATTCAACATCCTTAAAGAAAAGATCTTTCAACCCAGAATTTCATATCCAGCCAAACTGAGCTTCATAAGGGAAGGAAAAATAAGATCCTTTGCGAACAAGCAAGTACTCAGAGATTTTTGTCACCACCAGGCCTGCTTTACAAGAGCTCCTGAAAGAAGCACTAAACATAGAAAGGCATAACCAGTACCAGCCACTTCAAAAACATACCAAATGGTAAAGAGCATCCACACAATGAAGAACTGCATCAACTAATAGGCAAAACAGCCAGCTAGCATCAAAATTGCAGGATCAAATTCACACATAACAATATTAACCCTAAATGTAAATGGGCTAAATGCCCCAGTCAAAAGACACAGACTGGCAAATTGGATAAAAAGCCAAAACCCATCAGTGTGCTGTATCCAGGAAACCCATCTCACATGCAAGGATACACAAAGGCTCAAAATAAAGAGATGGAGGAAGATTTATCAAGCAAATGGAGAGCAAAAGAAAGCAGAAGTTGAAATTCTCATCTCTGATAAAATACGCTTTAAACCAACAAAGATCAAAAGAGACAAAGAAGGACATTACATAAAGGTAAAAGGATCGATACAACAAGAAGAACTAACGATCCTAAATATATACGGACCCAATACAGGAACACCCAGATACATAAAGCAAGTTCTTAGTGACTTACAAAGAGACTTAGACTCCCAGACAATAATAGTGGGAGACTTTAACACCACATTGTCAATATTAGATCAACGAGAAAGAAAATTAACAAGGATATCCAAGACTTGAACTCAGACCTGGACCAAGAAAACCTAATAGACATTTACAGAACCCTCCACCCCAAATCCAAAGAATATACATTCTTCTCAGCACCACGTTACACCTACTCTAAAATTGACCACCTACTTGGAAGTAAATCACTCCTCAGCAAATGCAAAAGAATGGATATCATAACAAACAGTCTCTCAGACCACAGTGCAATCAAGTTAGAACTCAGAATTCAGAAACTAACTCAGAACCGCACAGCTTCATGGAAACTGAACAACTGGCTCTTGAATGTTGACTGGAAAAACAATGAAATGAAGGCAGAAATAAAGATGTTCCTCAAAACCAATGGGAATGAAGATACAACATACCAGAATCTCTGGGACACATTTAAAGCAGGGTCCAGAGGGAAATATATAGCAATAAATGCCCACATGAGAAGCAAGGAAAGATCTAAAATCAACATCCTATCGTCAAAATTGAAAGAACTAGAGGAGCAAGATAAAAAAACTCAAAACCTAGCAGAAGACAAGAAATAACTAAGATCAGAGCAGAACTGAAGGAGATAGAGACACAAAAAACCCTTCAAAAAAATCAATAAATCCAGGAGCTGGTTTTCTGAAAAGATCAACAGAACAGAGAGACCACTAGCCAGATTAATAAGAAAGAAAACAGAGAATAATCAAATAGATGCAATAAAAATCGACAAAGGGGACATCACCACAGATTCCACAGAAATTCAAACCATCATCAGAGATTATTACAAAGAACTCAATGCACATAAACTAGTAAACCTGGAAGAAATGGATAAATTCCTGGCACTTGCATCCTCCTGAGCCTAAACCAGGAACAGATCAAAACCCTGAATAGACCAATAATCATGGCAGAAGTTGAGGCAGCAATTAAGAGCCTACCACCCAAAAAAAGCCCAGGTCCAGATGGGTTCACAGCCAAATTCTACCAGATATACAAAGAGGAGCTGGTACCATTCCTTCTGAAACTATTCCAAACAATCCAAAAAGAGGGAATCCTTCCCAAATCATTTTATGAGACCAAAAACATCCTGATACCAAAACCCGGCAGAGACTCAACAAGAAAAGAAAACTTCAGGCCAATATCCATAATGAACATAGATGCAAAAATCTTCAATAAAATGCTGGCAAACAGATTGCAACAGCACATCAAAAAGCTTATCCTCCAGCATCATGTAGGATTCATCCTCGGGATGCAAGGCTGGTTCAACATATGCAAGTCTATAAACATAATTCACCACATAAATAGAACCAAAGACAAAATCCACTTGATTATCTCAATTGATGCAGAGAAGGCCTTTGACAAAATTTAACAGCACTGTATCCTAAAAACCCTCAATAAACTTGGTATTGATGGAACATACCTCAAAATAATAAAAGCTATTTATGACAAACCAACAGCCAATATCATTCTGAATGAGCAAAAACTGGAAGCATTTCCTTTGAAATCTAGCATTAGACAAGGTTGCCCTCTCTCACCACTCCTATCCAATGTAGTATTGGAAGTTCTATCCAGAGCAATCAGGCAAGAAAAAGAAATAAAGGGTGTTCAAATAGAAAAGGAGGAAGTCAAGTTGTCTCGATTTGCAGACGACATGATTGTGTATCTAGAAGACCCCATTGTCTCAGCCCAAAATCTCCTGAAACTGATAAGCAACTTCAGCAAAGTCTCAGTATACAAAATCAATGTGCAAAAATCACAAGCATTCTTATACACCAATAACAGACTTAAAGAGAGCCACATCAAGAATGAACTGCCATTCACAATTGCTACAAAGAGAATAAAATACCTGGGAATACAACTAACAAGGGAATTTAAGGACCTCTTCAAGGAAAAATACAAACCACTGCTCAACAAAATAAGAGAGGACACAAACAGATGGAGAAACATTCCATGCTCATGGTTAGGAAGAATCAATATCGTGAAAATGGCCATACTGCCCAAAGTAATTTACGGATTCAATGCTATCCCCATCAAGCTACCAATGACCTTCTTAACAGAACTGGAAAAAACCACCGTAAACTTCATAAGGAACCAAAAGAGAGCCTGCATAGCCAAGTCAATTCTAAGCAAAAAGAACAAAGTGGGAGGCATCACATTACCGGACTTCAAACTATACTACAAGGCTACAGTAATCAAAACAGCATGGTACTGGTAGCATGGAACAGAACAGAAGCCTCAGAGGCAACACAACACATCTACAACCATCCGATCTTTGATAAACCTGACAAAAACAAGCACTGGGGAAAGGATTCCCTGTTTAATAAATGGTGTTGGGAAAACTGGCTAGCCATGTGCAGAAAGCAGAAACTGGACCCCTTCCTGACACCTCACACTAAAATTAACTCCAGATGGATTAAAGACTTAAACATAAGACCTGGCACGATAAAAACCCTAGAAGGAAATCTAGGCAAAACTATCCAGGACATAGGAGTAGGCAATGACTTCATGACCTAAACACCAAAAGCATTGGCCACAAAAGCCAAAATAGACAAATGGGACCTAATCAAACTCCACAGCTTCTGCATGGCAAAAGAAACAGTCACTAGAGTGAATCAGCAACCAACAGAATGGGAAAAAATTTTTGGAGTCTACCCATCTGACAAAGGGCTGAAATCCAGAATCTACAAAGAACTAAAACAGATTTACAAGAAAAAAACAAGCCCATTCAAAAGTGGGTGAAGGATATGAACAGAAACTTTACAAAAGAAGATGTACATGAGGCCAATAAACATGAAAAAATGCTCATCATCACTGGTCATTAGAGAAATGAAAATGAAAACTACATTGAGATACCATCTCATGCCAGTTAGAATGGCGATTATTAAAAAATCTGGAGAAAACAGATGCTTGAGAGGATGTGGAGAAATAGGAACAGTTTTAAACTCTTGGTGGGAGTGTAAATTAGTTCAACCATTGTGGAAGTCAGTGTGGCGATTCCTCAAGGACCTTGAAATAGAAACTCCATTTGACCCAGCAATCCCATTACTTGGTATATATCCAAAGGATTATAAATCTTTCTACTATAAGGACACATGCACACGTATGTTCATTGTGGCACTGTTTACAATAGCAAAGACCAGGAACCAACCCAAATGCCCATCGATGATAGACTGGACAGGGAAAATGTGGCACCTATACACCATGGAGTATTATGCAGCCATCAAAAATGATGAGTTCGTGTCCTTTGTAGGGACATGGATGAACCTGGAAACCATCTTTCTCAGCAAACTGACACAAGAACAGAAAATCAAACACTGCATCTTCTCACTCGTAGGTGGGCACTGAACAATGAGAGTGCATGGACACAGGAAGGGTAGCAACACACACTGGGGTCTGTCGGGGAAAATAGGGGAGGGATAGCGGGGGGTGGGGAGTTGGGGAGAGATAGCATGGGGAGAAATGGCAGATATAGGTGATGGGGAGGAAGGCAGCAAATCACACTGCCATGTGTGTACCTATGCAACAATCTTGCATGTTCTTCACATGTACCCCAAAACCTAAAATGCAATTAAAAAATAAAATAGAAAAAATAGTGCTCACTTTTGTGTTTCTTTTTGATCACCAGCAAGAGAGTCATGAAGAACATTTGAAAGGGATAATCAGGCTTAGAGAGTCTTGGAAGAAAATGAGTCCACCCAGTCTCCCACATTATTCATTATTTGCAGACTCAGAAACTGGATCTATGTGTTTGAAAATGCTTCCATATGTTTGGCAATATTAAGACTGACAAAAGTCTGCAGGGAATAACCTAAAACTTGGTAAATATATCTGAAGATGGTTAAGATATTGAAGACAGTGCAAATATTTAGGAAATTATAATGTCTACACTAATAAATTATATATTACAATGCACAGAGTCAGTGATGGACCAACTATTTATTAAACTGTATCTTTCAAAAATTTGAAAGTGGAGAAACTAATACTAGCAAATATTTTTAAATTCATGTTTTGAAATGCAGGATATCGAGGAATAGGAAAACCAACACATTCCTGGTTTCTGCTCCAAATGCAGAGAGCTTGGTCATCACGATTCACATCACAAAGAAGAAGCTGAGCAAACAGAGGGTCAGGAGCTCTTCAGAGGGTGTATTGCTGCCCCAAAACTAGAGACAGGCAGGCTGATGCGGAGAGCACAGCACACAGCAGCAGAAGCCAGCACTGGCAGGAACACTTAGAGGGTGTTCCTAGCTGCTGGGACCAATGGTGGCTGAGTGTATTAGTCTGTTCTCACATTACTAATAGAAACATACTCAAGCATGGGTAATATATAAAGAAAAGAGGTTTAATTGACTCACAGTTCATCAAGGTTGGGGAGGCTTTAGGAAGGGGAAGCAAACATATCCTTCTTCACATGGTGCCAGCAAGGAGAAGTGCTGAGCAAAAGGGCAAAAAGCCCCTAATAAAACCTCCAGATCTCCAAGAACACATTCACTATCAACTGCCCATGATTAATTACCTCCCACCAGGTCCCTCCCACTACACATGGGGATTATGGAAACTACAATTCAAGATGAGATTTGGGTGGGGACACAGCCAAACCGTATCTGTGAGCTTGAAATATAAAATCCCTTTTCTGACCACAACTGTCCTGAGTTTGACCTCAAGGAGCCACACCAGGTTCTTTGGGTTAAGATCAGAGAAAAATTCCCTTGTGCTTCCAGCAGGCACTGGGGGCCAGGGATCAGAACACTCTATCTCACAAGGCCTCTGCCCTCCAGAGAAACAATTTCACCAGAGTCCAACCTACTGGGGCTGCATCAGAACGAAGTCCACTGGGTGAAGAAAAATACACGACTCCAGTTCCCACCAGCTTTCAGCACCTACAAAGGGGTGGGTGTGAGAAGCACGGGCAAAGACCACATTCTAAGGACAAAGGCTCATTGGATGATGGAGACCTAATCAGAGGTCATGAGCTGCCTCCCCTCCCCACATCTCAGCACTGTATCAACAGGGCTTTTGTATCATAACAGGGGACTACAATGGAAAGACCTGCACATCTTAGGCCATATTAAGAAGTCTCTAAGGAAATTCAAGGACAAAAGGGGAGATAAAGACAAGAGCACCAGGGGAAACTTTTGCTTCTGAGCCTTGTGGCTACAACAAACAGCAAGCGCAGCCTCACTGCCTCCTCGGCAGATCAGCATGCAGCCTGATGCCCAAGGCCTATTTACCTCGATTACTTCAATCCAGTACATCATGTCTAGCTTTCAACAAAAATTACCAAAGCATGCTACAAAGCAAAAAACACAGCCGGAACAGACAAAGCAAGCATCAGAACCAGATTCAGATACTACACAGATTTCCAAATTATCAAATTAGGAATTTATTTATTTATAATTTTTTGAGACAGAGCCCACTCTGTCACCTAGGCTCACTGCAACCTCCCCCTCTTGGGTTCAAGCGATTCTCTTACCTCAGCCTCCCGAGTTCAAGCGATACTCTTGCTTTAGCCTCCTGAGTAGCTGGGATTACAGGAACACACCACTTGCCTTGCTAATTCTTTTGTATTTTAGTAGAGACAGGGTTCCACCATGTTAGCCAAGCTGGTCTCGAACTCCTGACCTCTGGTGATCTCACTGCCTCAGCCTCCCAAAGTGCTAGGATTACAGGCATGAACTACTGCACCCAGCCACCAAATTAGGAATTTAAAACAACTATAATTAATATGCTAAGAACTCTAATGGAAAAAGTGGAATGGAAAATGTAAGAATGGACAGGTGACATAACTAGAGGAATAGAAACTCAAAGCAAGAATCAAAAGGAAATGCTAGAAATTAAAAAGAGTGTAACAGAAATAAAAAATGCCTTTGATGGGCTCATCAGTAGACTGGGCGTGGCCAGTGAAAGAATCAGTTCACTTAAGGAATCAATAAAAACTCCCTGGCTGGGTGCGGTGGCTCATGCCTGTCATCCCAGCACTGTGGGAGGCCGAGGCAGGTGGATCACAAGGTCAACAGATCGAGACCATCCTGGTCAACATGGTGAAGCCCCGTCTCTACTAAAAATACAAAAATTAGCTGGGCATGGTGGTGCGTGCCTGTAATCCCAGCTACTCAGGAGGGTGAGGCAGGACAATTGCCTTAATCCAGGAGGTGGAGGTTGCAGTGAGCCGAGAATGCACCATTGCACTCCAGCCTGGGTAACGAGCTAAACTCCATCTCAAAAAAAAAAAAAAAAAAAAAAATTCCCAAACTGAAAAGCAAGGAGAAAAGAAAAATAAAAAACAGAATGCTGAAAAACTATTGGACAGTTTAAAAAGCTGTAACATATGCATAACAGGTATACCAGAAGGGGAAGAGAGAGATAATAGAACAGAAAAAATGTTTGAAGTAATAATGGTTGGCTGAGAATTTTCCAAAGTTAATGACAGGTACCAAACCACCAATATAGGAAGCTCAGAGAACACCAAGAAAGATAAATACCAAAAAACTAAACCCAAGCATATCACAATCAAACTTCAGAAAGCCAAAGACAAAGTCTTGAAAGGATCCAGAGGGGGGAAATCCACCTAACCTGGAGAGGAGCAGAAGGACAGCACCAGACTTCTCTTCACAAGACACATGAACAAGAAGAGGGTGAAGGATGATATTTAAAACGCCAAAAGAAAAAAACTCATCAACCTAGAATCACTACAGAATGATGAACTCTAATACAAACTGTGAACACTATTTAATAATAATGTGTTAGTATTGACTCATATAACCATGATAAAGTTGCCACTGATGTCAGATGTTAATGATAGAAGAAACTGTATGTAAGGCAGAGGTTACAGGGGATATATAGGAGCTCTCTACTTTCTGCGAACAGACCACTGCTCTGAAAACAGTCTATAAATGTTTAAAAACCTAAATGGCAACAAATCAAGACATCTCAGCTTTTCCCCAGACTAACTTATATCACACTTATCTCCCCACCAATTACTAATATAGCTATTACTAATATTACTGCACCTTCAAGAGGAATAACATATATTCTAGCATTAATTTATCTATCTTTACTCATAATGTGGGTGTATGTTTGTATGTCTGTTTGCATGTAGACATGCACATGCATGTTGGAAAGAGGTTTAGGGTATGAGGAAAGTGAAGTGTGTGACATGTCAGAGAACTTCTTGAGAATAAAAACAGGGCAAGTTGATTTTTGTTATGGCAATATGGAAACCCTTTATATTTTCTGTTGAATTGTATTTGCATGTCTCTGCTTTAAGGGGAGCAGCCAAGGGGTTCTGGTTGAACATTTGGTGAATATTAGACTTTAGAAACTAAATTATAAATTTGGCTTCATCACCTGTTGAGAATGACAGATGGGCCATCATTGCTGTCCACATTGAACTACTACTAACTTTAAATTGTTTTAACTTCAAAATACTGCTTTTAAAAGCATAAAGCATGATTACATTCATAAAAGGATCCAAGCTGCTTTGTCTACAACATAGAGTCAAGGGTAATTAAGAATAATTAATCTCTTTTTAAAGAAATGAGGAAAATTTGGCTTGAGGAACTTCTCAGACTGCAGGAGAAACAACCAAAGTGAAACACAGCGGCTGAAGCACAATGAGTCACGTGAAACATTCCCTCTGTTCTTGCAAACAAGGGCGACTTTTCAGGACTATTCCCAGGAGCTTCCTGACCCACAGCAGAAACCTTAGCACACTGTCTACAAAAGGCTTCTAGCCCAAAGGGAACACCATGGATTCATATCTACCCTGCTTTGTTGTTTTGGTATTAAATTCCATCACAGGCCCACAGAACCCCATGCAACTCAGGATACAAGGACCCAAGGACCACAGAGACCATGTGGATCACATGACCACAAGACACAGGAACTCATGGACCACAAAATATACAGATAATGAGACCACAGGACCCAATAAACCTCATGATATGTGGACCCAAGAACCACATGATCACAGGATACAGGAATACATGGACCACAAAACATGAAGATCACAAGACCACAGGACCTTATGAACCTTAGGATGCAAAAACCCCAGGAACATAATTCTTGAAGCAATAAGTAACCCAAAACCTGAGGAACACATGTATCTTAGAACACCATGGCCCAAGGGCTATAAGAATGATGCAAACCTCCAAAGCACATGGGCCATGGACCACAGAAACACATGGATCAAAGAACCACAGGAACCCTAGGACCACATGGATCACAGGACCCAAGGGCCACATGGACCACATGGACCACACAGACCCAGAACTGCACTGGCCACATGGACCACAGGACTGCATGAGCAATAGGACCCTAGGAATCCCAGGACCACATGAGCCACATGGACCACCAAAGGACCACATCAATCACAAATACCACAGGGCCACATCAACCACAGGAATCACAGCACCACATGGACCACACAGGCTGCAGGACCACATGGACCACAGAATCATAGGACCATACAGACCATAGGACCACATAGACCACAGGATCATAGAACCAGTGGATCACAAGGACCACAGGACCCCATGGACAATAGGACCCCAGGGACTCTAAGACTACAGGAACACATGGACCACGAGGACCCCAGGACCACATAGGCAACATGAAACATAAGACCACATGGACCACTAGACACAGGACCACATCAGTTGCAGTAATCACGGAAATTATGGCACCACGTGGACCACAGAATCGCACTACATAAACCACGTGGACCACAGAATCACAGCACCACATCAACCACATGAAGCACATAGACCAAAGGACCATGTAAACCACAGGACCACATAAATCACATAGACCATTGGAACCACAAGGTCAAAGGACCACAGGACTTTTAAACTCATCAACTCTGGACCCACAAGAGTCACAAATTCTAAATGCTTCCTTTTTATTTGGATAAGGACGCCTTCATGACTAATGAAGCCTAAAAGAAACTATAGAAGACCACTAGTCTTCCCTAGAAAAAGAAACTCCATCCCACTAGGTCATGCCAAAGTCGATGTTCTTAAGTTCTGTTAACAATGTCTGTGATCTTTCCCTGTTGCCCATTCTGGCCTTTGGTTAGTAGCAGCCTCAGGATGGTGAGGCATGGATGCCAGCACCCGAGGCACTTGACTGAGGTGTGTTTGCAAAGCACAGATGAGGTGTTTGCTTGAGGTGCCTGCCCACTGTGAAGGCTTCGCAGGGGCAAGTGGAAGTTATGAGGACAGAACCCTCCCTGCCACGCTGGGCATCCCCCTGGGCGAGGCCTTATGGCACAAATCTGTGTCTCAGTTGAAATTCATTAAGACTATAAGTGGAGGACAAACATTTCCCCCAGAATTCTCATAGGTGCCAAATAGGTGACGAAGCCCCACCTAGAGGTGCACTGAGCTACCTCAGGGCTGGATTGTCATGACAGCCTGTATTCTTGCTGCGACTGTTTTCCCCAAAAACAGCTCCCGCTCCAGGCCCCACCCCACACCTGCCTCCTTCCTGTGTCCTTGTAGCATCTGTATGGCCCCCTGAGGTCCTGTGAGTGCCTGCTGGTCTCTGCAGTCCTGAAGTCTCAAAGCGCAGTGGCTATACACCTCTATGGATGGGTGAAGACAAAGGAAGTCACGATTCCTTGTCCTTTCACAGTTGCAGAGAGATACTCTCTTTGCTTAATTGGAAAACTATTAAGGGGCTTCTTATGCATCTCTTCTTTATACCATAGAAAGCTCTTTAATCGAATCTTCACATCAGACTTGTTTGGAAATCCACATTTGCTCCATCATCAGCTGAACTTGGAGTAACTGAGCTAATTCAATTTTATTCATTACACACACATTCAGTAGATGCTAATCACTTAATATCTGCAAGATACTAACAATATAGAGTAATAAAAAGCACCTGGCCTGAAAATTATACAGTCATGTAATACAGAAAAAAATAGGTGCATGAGTTCAATGAAAACCAACATATTTAAGGTAAAAGAGATGCTCATACAAAATCAAACCATAGTTATGGAGCACAGGACGAGGTCTTGTGCACAGGCGACAACCAGGATGGCTTTGGGAGGGAGGGTCATCTTCCTGGGGACTCCCAGGATATTGATCATATGGATCATGTGGGCTTTAGGACCTGGGACTCCCTGTGTGAACCCAGGTCTGTGCCCACCTTATTTTCTCTGCTCTTTGTCCCTGGCCATGAACCCACTGGGCCCCTTTGCTCCTTGGCTTCCAGGCTGGGTTCCCAATAGGAAGCTCTAGCAAGGAATCGGTGTGGGGAGAAATTGAGGCTGAGGTGGGTTTTTGCCTTCCCCTCTTCAGTCATGCCAAAGATTGTGCAGCATCTGAGGCCTTGCCTAGGGCAGCTCTCTCCAGGCTGCCACTGTGCCCCACATACCTTCCTATCCCTTCTGATGAGGGTGGTGACTTCCTCCACTATCTGTAATGCTGGGGTGCCTTGCCACTGCTTGGGCCTCCTTGAGTTCCCCCATAACTCTGCCTGTCCCCTGCATTGAGCCCTCTCAGTTATTTATTAAACCCTCTCAGTTTATATATTAAACCCTCCTCTGGGAGCACCCTGACTGCCAAAGACATGGGATTGCATTTCTGCAGCAAGCAGATTCCAACGCAAAGCAAGACATCCTAGGCAGACTCAAAGGGCAGAATGAGAGCTAACGATGGAAATTCACAGGACTTTCTGTGAACAGACTTCAGTTCACAGCCACAAAGTATGTTCTGAGAGCCATGCACAGTGAGATGGCTTGACTGGCTCCATGGCCTCCTTGACTCCAGGGTGCATATGATTTTCCTGGAAATCTTAGTACGAAGCAGGTGGTCAGGTTTTCAGCCCAGGAAACTGGAGTGGGGGCAGCAGACGTGCATTTCAACAAGACCCCATGTGGTCTTTAAGCATGTTGATTGAGGGTTCTATTTTGAGACACTGTGAGCAGGAAGTTAAGTCACTTCACTGACGTACTCCGTTGCATTGTGAGGTGGGTTGTCCATGCTGTCCCATCTAACGGTAAGATTCCAGGAATCCACAATCAAAACTCTTCTTTGGAAAGACATGTTTGCTTTGTGCTTGAAAGCAGACAGGAATCATGGGAAGACCTATGAAGTTCCAACCTTTTCTAGGTGAGGATGTCCCTCCCTGCCCTGGGTCAATGGGAATAAAACAAATCCCTCTTCCTCCATTCACTGCTTCTGGCCCTAACCAAGTCACAGGCCTCAGTTACTTTCAGCTGCATCTTACGCCTTGCCCCGATTCCGCATGGTTACCAGATTGCCCACTGGTGTTCTTTGCTGCAGTGAACTAGCAAAAGTAACAAAGAAAAGCATCAAATTGACAAAATAAATACCTATTTTTTCCTAAGAAATGATCAGAGACTAATAATAAAAGAATACAATACAGGTTTTCAGGACTTAGATTAAAAGACAATAATACAGAGAAAATCATCACTTCACTCTTTGGTGTTTAACTGACCAATAACATATGAATTGTAGATACCCTCTTCAAGTGGAACACCCATTAAAATTACCCAACATATTATGGAAGCACCAGTAGAATTCCATGCTATCTGGGAGAATTGAAGAGATGTTCTCGGCTCACAGGAGGACACGTGACCGCTGGACCAACAGAGAGCCTGTCTCCTGTCCGCTTCCTTGAGCACGCCATCTCCCTGGAGGCTGCACCCATCTCTCTTCTGTGATTGCAGCAGCCGTGCTGAAAGCACCCTCTCTTCTCCCACATCACCAACCCCCAAAGGTTTGTTATGATGGATAAAGGCAATAAGCTTCGTACTATTCAATAGTCAATTATTTTTTGACGTATAAAAATATGCTTTCCCTACTGCCTTGGGCTTCCGGGAAAGCTAGAGGGCTGGCTTACTCTGAACTTAAACTGCACACATCACCCCTTTGCAAGAGCCCCAAGTTTCAGTTCTTAACACTCCAGGCGGCCTGGCTATGCTGACACTCATCACCAGATCTCCAGCAAAGACTTGTAGGGTTTGATTCTGAAAGCCATGAGGTTCTCTGTCCGGGCCCCATGGGAATTCCTTTTAGCTGCTCTTCTAATTTTCTGGGGTTAACATTGTCATATGGACATTGGCCATAGGTCATCTCAACTATTCCAAGGGGACGAAAGATTGGAGGGCTTCTGAGAGAGTCAAGACCTTTAAAGCATATCCTGATTCTAAATTGCACTGGAAATTTTCCAGTTTCCCAACAAATACAGCATGCGGAATGTGGACAATGTGCCATTCCTTAGAGCAAAACTGAGTTTCAACAACTGATTTATTATTGCCATTTTTAAAGAAGTACCACAAGAAGCTTGTGAGAAGCAAGACAGAAAACTGAGACCATCACACAACAAAACAGGCAAAGAAAGAAAGAAAGAAAAATGCCCACAAAAAAGTGACAGAATCCACAGGGCTGAGGCGGAGTCTCATGTTTTCAACCAAAATGAGTTAATGGCCAAGAAAAGGTACTTTGA
The DNA here is from genome assembly GCF_049354715.1 of Callithrix jacchus. NCBI lineage: Eukaryota > Metazoa > Chordata > Mammalia > Primates > Cebidae > Callithrix > Callithrix jacchus. The sequence continues at coordinate 114,465,067 of NC_133515.1, forward strand.
TCTTTTCACTGTTAAACAAAACACAACTTCTCTCTGAAATGTGCTCCTCCGTGCCAGGCAGTGATTTAACCCACTGGTGTGGTTACTGTTCCAAAGGACTGAGGTGCAGATGTTTGATGAGGACCTGTTAAGAGTCAATCTCTGACCTCAATGCTGGGAAAAGGCAGAGAGGCTGTGCACCCCGGGGTCTTGCCATCCCCTTGGAGGAAGCTGAGACTTAGGTCAAAGCTAGGCATGGTGGCGGGGCTGACCCCGGGAGCAGCTGACAGTGCCACCCGCTGTGAGGACATGAATATTTCTGGATTCTTTTTTTTCCTAATTTAATTATTTTTGCAACTACACAGAACATCTTTCATTATATACAATAAGGAATTACAAAGATTTAATTTCAAAAGCTGCTTTGGCGTTTTAAATATGACTTCTTGTATAGAAATTGTGGGAAAAGAGACAATAAGTATCTTTAGCACGCAACAGAAAACAGCATTGTTAGGGAGGTGGAGCCTACTAAGGATTCCATGTGATCATTCTACATTAGAGAACAGGCAGTGTGCATAAATAAAGCTGTGCTAAAGCTTGAAAATGGTCTTGAACTGCCTACATCTAAAAACGTCATTTTTCTCAAACTGACTACAGAAAACTCCTTACAGTAAAGGGAGGGCCAGGAGGAAACGCATGGTTCAGACTCCAGGCCTGCATTTACCTGCCCGTGCGATTGGTGGGCACCCTTTGTGAAGTCTACACCAGGAGAAGTGGCCTGGGCAAGTTTCAGGACCACTGCCTAACACCAGAAACCAGGCTAGCCCCAGCATAATTGTCTCAGGAGCAGAATTGACTCTCTTAAGTAAGGGGCAAGGTGCCATGACACTTCCAATTAGGTTGATGTAATTTTCATTTGGTGATTTTTTTAGGTTACTTCATGAAAAATGTGACATTTTGAACTGAAAATAATTTGAAAATTTAAAGATGAAAAAGATAAAGATTAAAGTTCTAGGTCAACATGAATAGCATAATGATAAAACTTATAACTTGATTGTAATAGTATTCTGAGTATTATTTTAATGGTTCTTTATAAGAATTATACAAGGTAGAGTCTTCCACAAATATTTAACAGAAGAAGCTGGCTTGGAAGTTGTGACTCCCAGAGGTGTCCAGTGATGAGGAGGCATCACTCAAACCTAATTCTTTTGTCTCTAGAGGCAGGGTGATTGTTATTTTTCTACACAGGACAGTCTTCTCGGGAATAAAGGATAAAAACATAGCATTTGCGAAGAAAGAAAAAAAAAATCTAATATTTATAAGAAAGTCAAAAGAGGCATATGAATGTGTAAGGAGTTGAAAAAGAGAGACACTGAAAGTTCTGAAGAGAAAATTTAACTGAAGATTTACAGCCAGGAGGAAAGTGAGGCACCCATCCCTGGTGACAATCCCAGAGGCCTGCAGAACAGCCGGTGGCACAGCCTCCTTTGGATGAGCTCTGTCAGGTGCTCTCAGCCTCATAACTACATCCCAGCACCATGACAAGAAAGTAATAGGATCAAATGCTTGCTAAATAATTCAATGAATGCAAGAAGTAATTCACTTCATGGCTTAATCGCCATATTGTCTAGACAAGGATAGGGCTTCACCATTTCAGCAAAACCTTATAGTACAATTATGTTTCACTGAATGCCATGAAAATCCAATTAAATATGTTCAGATAACAATGAAAGAAATAAGGGAAGGAATAAAGGGAGCAAGAAAAGAACAAAGGAATGAAGGGAGGAAGAAAGGAAGGGAAGGAGGGAGGAAAAGGAACGTACCAGGGAGTTCCACCACCCATCGCTTTTCCAGTTCATCAGTGTTTTCTGGAGTGAGTGCAGGATGGTAGGAAAAAACCTGTAATATACATAAAAGAACAGGCAAGACTAAGGCATATAAGTTATAGAGACACATTTTAGAGAATTAAAAAAGCATTCTGACAATTTAGAACTGGTCTTATCCTGGGCCCACACCAGTTAGGTGACTCGTGGTGGCAAATGCTGGTGTGTTTATCCGGCAGGGTGTGTGCCCAGCGAGCTGGTGCTGCCATATTGCAGAACCGTTAAGGGTCTTCCACACCAAGATTTCGTGATCCAGTGACGTCAGGCAGCCACTTTTGCAGGCCTGTTAGATTTCTTTCACAGTTTACCTTTGGCTTGTTAGGTTATTTTCACTCTAAGTGTTTACGGCAGCCAGTGTTTCTGACCTCATGTGTCCTCTCCTCCCTTTTCCAGGCGGCGTTCCATGGAAGTTGTGGCCACCACAGCACCCTGGCACCTGCGGGAATATGGTGGTGCGGCAGGTCTCGGTGCGGACCCAAGGCTGCTGCTCTGGTTTGTCCCCGTGGGCAGGTCTCGGTGCGGACCCAAGGCTGCTGCTCTGGTTTGTCCCCGTGGGCAGGTCTCGGTGCGGACCCAAGGCTGCTGCTCTGGTTGGAACCCGTGGGCAGGTCTCGGTGCGGACCCAAGGCTGCTGCTCTGGTTTCACCCCATGGGGCAGGTCTCGGTGCGGACCCAAGGCTGCTGCTCTGGTTTGTCCCCGTGGGCAGGTCTCGGTGCGGACCCAAGGCTGCTGCTCTGGTTGGAACCCGTGGGCAGGTCTCGGTGCGGACCCAAGGCTGCTGCTCTGGTTTGTCCCCGTGGGCAGGTCTCGGTGCGGACCCAAGGCTGCTGCTCTGGTTTCACCCCGTGGGCAGGTCTCGGTGCGGACCCAAGGCTGCTGCTCTGGGTTGTCCCCGTGGGCAGGTCTCGGTGCGGACCCAAGGCTGCTGCTCTGGTTTGTCCCCGTGGGCAGGTCTCGGTGCGGACCCAAGGCTGCTGCTCTGGTTTCACCCCGTGGGCAGGTCTCGGTGCGGACCCAAGGCTGCTGCTCTGGGTTGTCCCCGTGGGCAGGTCTCGGTGCGGACCCAAGGCTGCTGCTCTGGTTTGTCCCCGTGGGCAGGTCTCGGTGCGGACCCAAGGCTGCTGCTCTGGTTGGAACCCGTGGGCAGGTCTCGGTGCGGACCCAAGGCTGCTGCTCTGGGTTGTCCCCGTGGGCAGGTCTCGGTGCGGACCCAAGGCTGCTGCTCTGGTTTCACCCCGTGGGCAGGTCTCGGTGCGGACCCAAGGCTGCTGCTCTGGTTTCACCCCGTGGGCAGGTCTCGGTGCGGACCCAAGGCTGCTGCTCTGGTTTCACCCCGTGGGCAGGTCTCGGTGCGGACCCAAGGCTGCTGCTCTGGGTTGTCCCCGTGGGCAGGTCTCGGTGCGGACCCAAGGCTGCTGCTCTGGTTTCACCCCGTGGGCAGGTCTCGGTGCGGACCCAAGGCTGCTGCTCTGGTTTCACCCCATGGGGCAGGTCTCGGTGCGGACCCAAGGCTGCTGCTCTGGTTTCACCCCGTGGGCAGGTCTCGGTGCGGACCCAAGGCTGCTGCTCTGGTTTCACCCCATGGGGCAGGTCTCGGTGCGGACCCAAGGCTGCTGCTCTGGTTTCACCCCGTGGGCAGGTCTCGGTGCGGACCCAAGGCTGCTGCTCTGGTTTCACCCCGTGGGCAGGTCTCGGTGCGGACCCAAGGCTGCTGCTCTGGTTTCACCCCGTGGGCAGGTCTCGGTGCGGACCCAAGGCTGCTGCTCTGGTTTGTCCCCGTGGGCAGGTCTCGGTGCGGACCCAAGGCTGCTGCTCTGGTTTCACCCCGTGGGCAGGTCTCGGTGCGGACCCAAGGCTGCTGCTCTGGTTTCACCCCGTGGGCAGGTCTCGGTGCGGACCCAAGGCTGCTGCTCTGGTTTCACCCCGTGGGCAGGTCTCGGTGCGGACCCAAGGCTGCTGCTCTGGTTTGTCCCCGTGGGCAGGTCTCGGTGCGGACCCAAGGCTGCTGCTCTGGTTTCACCCCGTGGGCAGGTCTCGGTGCGGACCCAAGGCTGCTGCTCTGGTTTCACCCCATGGGGCAGGTCTCGGTGCGGACCCAAGGCTGCTGCTCTGGTTTCACCCCGTGGGCAGGTCTCGGTGCGGACCCAAGGCTGCTGCTCTGGTTTCACCCCGTGGGCAGGTCTCGGTGCGGACCCAAGGCTGCTGCTCTGGTTTCACCCCGTGGGCAGGTCTCGGTGCGGACCCAAGGCTGCTGCTCTGGTTTCACCCCGTGGGCAGGTCTCGGTGCGGACCCAAGGCTGCTGCTCTGGTTTCACCCCGTGGGCAGGTCTCGGTGCGGACCCAAGGCTGCTGCTCTGGTTTCACCCCGTGGGCAGGTCTCGGTGCGGACCCAAGGCTGCTGCTCTGGTTTGTCCCCGTGGGCAGGTCTCGGTGCGGACCCAAGGCTGCTGCTCTGGTTTCACCCCGTGGGCAGGTCTCGGTGCGGACCCAAGGCTGCTGCTCTGGTTTGTCCCCGTGGGCAGGTCTCGGTGCGGACCCAAGGCTGCTGCTCTGGTTTCACCCCGTGGGCAGGTCTCGGTGCGGACCCAAGGCTGCTGCTCTGGTTTCACCCCATGGGGCAGGTCTCGGTGCGGACCCAAGGCTGCTGCTCTGGTTTCACCCCGTGGGCAGGTCTCGGTGCGGACCCAAGGCTGCTGCTCTGGTTTCACCCCGTGGGCAGGTCTCGGTGCGGACCCAAGGCTGCTGCTCTGGTTTCACCCCGTGGGCAGGTCTCGGTGCGGACCCAAGGCTGCTGCTCTGGTTTCACCCCGTGGGCAGGTCTCGGTGCGGACCCAAGGCTGCTGCTCTGGTTTCACCCCATGGGGCAGGTCTAGGTGCGGACCCAAGGCTGCTGCTCTGGTTTCACCCCGTGGGCAGGTCTCGGTGCGGACCCAAGGCTGCTGCTCTGGTTTCACCCCGTGGGCAGGTCTCGGTGCGGACCCAAGGCTGCTGCTCTGGTTTCACCCCGTGGGCAGGTCTCGGTGCGGACCCAAGGCTGCTGCTCTGGTTGGACCCGGCGGGGCAGGTCTCGGTGCGGACCCAAGGCTGCTGCTCTGGTTTCACCCCGTGGGCAGGTCTCGGTGCGGACCCAAGGCTGCTGCTCTGGTTTGTCCCCGTGGGCAGGTCTCGGTGCGGACCCAAGGCTGCTGCTCTGGTTTCACCCCGTGGGCAGGTCTCGGTGCGGACCCAAGGCTGCTGCTCTGGTTTCACCCCGTGGGCAGGTCTCGGTGCGGACCCAAGGCTGCTGCTCTGGTTTGTCCCCGTGGGCAGGTCTCGGTGCGGACCCAAGGCTGCTGCTCTGGTTTCACCCCGTGGGCAGGTCTCGGTGCGGACCCAAGGCTGCTGCTCTGGTTTGTCCCCGTGGGCAGGTCTCGGTGCGGACCCAAGGCTGCTGCTCTGGTTTCACCCCGTGGGCAGGTCTCGGTGCGGACCCAAGGCTGCTGCTCTGGTTTCACCCCGTGGGCAGGTCTCGGTGCGGACCCAAGGCTGCTGCTCTGGTTTCACCCCGTGGGCAGGTCTCGGTGCGGACCCAAGGCTGCTGCTCTGGTTTCACCCCGTGGGCAGGTCTCGGTGCGGACCCAAGGCTGCTGCTCTGGTTTCACCCCGTGGGCAGGTCTCGGTGCGGACCCAAGGCTGCTGCTCTGGTTTGTCCCCGTGGGCAGGTCTCGGTGCGGACCCAAGGCTGCTGCTCTGGTTTGTCCCCGTGGGCAGGTCTCGGTGCGGACCCAAGGCTGCTGCTCTGGTTGGACCCGGCGGGGCAGGTCTCGGTGCGGACCCAAGGCTGCTGCTCTGGTTTGTCCCCGTGGGCAGGTCTCGGTGCGGACCCAAGGCTGCTGCTCTGGTTTCACCCCGTGGGCAGGTCTCGGTGCGGACCCAAGGCTGCTGCTCTGGTTGGACCCGGCGGGGCAGGTCTCGGTGCGGACCCAAGGCTGCTGCTCTGGTTGGACCCGGCGGGGCAGGTCTCGGTGCGGACCCAAGGCTGCTGCTCTGGTTGGAACCCGTGGGGCAGGTCTCGGTGCGGACCCAAGGCTGCTGCTCTGGTTTGTCCCCGTGGGCAGGTCTCGGTGCGGACCCAAGGCTGCTGCTCTGGTTTCACCCCGTGGGCAGGTCTCGGTGCGGACCCAAGGCTGCTGCTCTGGTTTGTCCCCGTGGGCAGGTCTCGGTGCGGACCCAAGGCTGCTGCTCTGGTTGGACCCGGCGGGGCAGGTCTCGGTGCGGACCCAAGGCTGCTGCTCTGGATTGTCCCCGTGGGCAGGTCTCGGTGCGGACCCAAGGCTGCTGCTCTGGTTTGTCCCCGTGGGCAGGTCTCGGTGCGGACCCAAGGCTGCTGCTCTGGTTTGTCCCCGTGGGCAGGTCTCGGTGCGGACCCAAGGCTGCTGCTCTGGTTTCACCCCGTGGGCAGGTCTCGGTGCGGACCCAAGGCTGCTGCTCTGGTTTGTCCCCGTGGGCAGGTCTCGGTGCGGACCCAAGGCTGCTGCTCTGGTTTCACCCCGTGGGCAGGTCTCGGTGCGGACCCAAGGCTGCTGCTCTGGTTTGTCCCCGTGGGCAGGTCTCGGTGCGGACCCAAGGCTGCTGCTCTGGTTGGACCCGGCGGGGCAGGTCTCGGTGCGGACCCAAGGCTGCTGCTCTGGATTGTCCCCGTGGGCAGGTCTCGGTGCGGACCCAAGGCTGCTGCTCTGGTTTCACCCCGTGGGCAGGTCTCGGTGCGGACCCAAGGCTGCTGCTCTGGTTGGACCCGGCGGGGCAGGTCTCGGTGCGGACCCAAGGCTGCTGCTCTGGATTGTCCCCGTGGGCAGGTCTCGGTGCGGACCCAAGGCTGCTGCTGTGGGATCTGCGGTCCGGGCGCATCTGTTACGCGCGTGCTCCTGGGGCCTCCATGGCACTGGACTGTGTCCTCCATGTGCTGACTGAAAACCAGCATGAAGTCCTGGGTTCAGCACGTGGGTTGCGGCACGTCTGGAATCTCGCCGGCATCTCCTAGTCCATATGCTTAGCGGGAAGCAGGGTTTTCCTTTGCTGAAGAAGAACAAATTCCTGAACACCGAGGCCCAGCCGCGGGCGCTGCCTCCCCTGCCGGCGCCTTGAATCGGGCACCTCCCCCACAGCCATGGCGGCGCCCCAGCGAAGCCTCACTTCCGTCAAAGCTCAGGGAAAAGCGTTTTGTGTGTGTTGAACCGAACCCAAATTATTGAGAGACGGTAGACAGTCATTGGACAACATGCACTGCAAAGACGACATACGAATTATTTGTCACTGCATGAAATGCGTAACTCAGAGAATTCTGACATGTTTCCCCTGCGTGTCCTGTGGTTCCGGCGCCCTGTGATTCCCGCCTCCTGTGGTTCCAGTTCCGGTGCCCGGTGATTCCCGCCTCCTGTGGTTCCAGTTCAGGTGTCCTGTGATTTCCGCCTCCTATGGTTCCAGTTCCGGCGCCCTGTGAGTCCCGCCTCCTCTGGTTCCAGTTCCCGTGCCCTGTGATTCCCGCCTCCTCTGGTTCCAGTTCCCGTGCCCTGTGATTCCCGCCTCCTATGGTTCCAGTTCCGGAGCCCTGTGAGTCCCGCCTCCTCTGGTTCCAGTTCCCGTGCCCTGTGATTCCCGCCTCCTGTGGTTCCAGTTCTGGAGCCCTGTGATTCCCGCCTCCTCTGGTTCCAGTTCCAGCGCTCTGTGATTCCAGTCTCCTGTTGTTTCCCGCCTCCTGTGGTTCCAGTTCCGGAGCCCTGTGATTCCCACCTCCTCTGGTTCCAGTTCCAGCACCCTGTGATTCCAGTCTCCTGTTGTTTCCCGCCTCCTGTGGTTCCAGTTCCGGAGCCCTGTGATTCCCACCTCCTGTGGTTCCAGTTCCGGCACCCTGTGATTCCCGCCTACTGTGGTTCCAGTTCCGGCGCCCTGTGATTCCCGCCTCCTGTGGTTCCAGTTCCGGCGCCCTGTGATTCCCGCCTCCTGTGGTTTCAGTTCCTGTGCCCTGTGATTCCCGCCTCCTCTGGTTCCAGTTCCGGCGCCCTGTGATTCCCGCCTCCTGTGGTTCCGGGCCCTGTGATGCCATCACCCTGTGAGTCCCGCCTCCTGTGGTTCCGGAGCCCTGTGATGCCATCATCCTGTGAGTCCCGCCTCCTGTGGTTTCGGCGCCCTGTGATGCCATCACCCTGTGATTCCCGCCTCCTGTGGTTCCAGTTCCGGCGCCCTGTGATTCCCGCCTCCTGTGGTTTCAGTTCCTGTGCCCTGTGATTCCCGCCTCCTCTGGTTCCAGTTCCGGCGCCCTGTGATTCCCGCCTCCTGTGGTTCCAGTTCCGGCGCCCTGTGATTCCCGCCTCCTGTGGTTCCGGGCCCTGTGATGCCATCACCCTGTGAGTCCCGCCTCCTGTGGTTCCGGCGCCCTGTGATGCCATCACCCTGTGAGTCCCGCCTCCTGTGGTTCCGGCGCCCTGTGATGCCATCACCCTGTGAGTCCCGCCTCCTGTGACTCAGGCGCCCTGTGATTCCCGTGCCCTGTGACTCCAGCGCCCTTGATTCTGGTCCAGTGATTCTGGTACCATGGTCGGATGTGTGGCTACGCTGCTCGGAGGGCCCCACTCCCGCTCTTGCTCTTCAGACACCCCTGAGATCCCCAGCTCGTGGTGGGCGCCTTCACCACTCTCCCAGCGCCACCGTTTCAAGGGCCTCCTGCCCACCACCCCAAACTCTTGCCATTTTGTGCTGAAATACTATTAACTTCTCCTCCCCAAAGATCTATTCCAGAAAAACATGTGCTATTGTAAATAACACAGGAAATACTTTTTTTTTTAAACTAAACAATTTCTCCCATGAAGGCCGCCTACTGTAAGTTTAATCACCAGAAGAAATCATGAAAACAACAAACAAGACTTATTTCTTAGCCTGTTTTCCCTTTCTTGAGCTAGACATTAGCGTAGACATCCAAACAGCTGGTTTTAACGTTTCTTATTTTCCCCAACTCATTTTCTGTTGAATAGTAAACTGAATATTTTAAAGAAGAAAAACGAGAAGCCTGACCAATGAATGTATTTAAAAACTAATTGGCTATTTAGACTATTTTAGCTTTTGGTACATGAATTTCCTCATGGCATTTTGTATATATATATATCCAAAGCAAAGAAAAAATAATAGTAAGTTCTGTGTTTTTGCAAGTGAGAACACTGGTGAACATTTTGCACATGCCTGAATAACCAGACTGTCATGATCACTGGTACCTGTTGTCCTTTGCTTCTCTGTAAATCTCAGAAGACCGAATCAGAATTAACAGAAAACCTGAGATGTCATCTTGACCAGCTTCCCATTTCTCAAAGGGGCTGTGCTCAACTTCTCCATAAACATGCACACACACACACTACACATGCACACACGCTGAAACACACAGATATACACACATAAACACACACGTGCAGATACACGGATGCACAGAAACACTCTTATGCTTCTAAGGGCTGTCTACCAAACATCCATGGGTGGCCGTGAGATGCCTCTGAGGCAGGTGCAGTGTAGACCCCAGTGGGGGCCTGCAGGCAGTGTACACACCAGAAGACCACAGGTGGACGCGGACAACGAAAGGCCTTGATGAATACTTGAAGCCATAATCACAGGTGGCAGAGAGGATCTGGTATCTCAGCACCTGGTCTCACGCTGGGCACCACGCTGCAGCACCCCCATCTCATTCCCTTATCTACGTCTCTCTGTAGAGAAGGGACATGGTGTTGAAATGCTGTTGTGACAGTCAATGTCCAGTCAGAAAGTCCTATCTTCACCAGCCTCTGAGAGCAGAGAGGAGGCCCCCAAATCACCCCAGAAGTTCTGTCACCAGCACATAGAGGGAGGTCCGTCCAGCAGACGTTGAAACCTGGAAACACAATTTTCCATGACTCTGGGAATATGGTTAATAATCAAATGAGCTCCTTCTACACATCAGGCCTCACTGCTCTTGCTGGGAATACTGTGGGAATTCAGTGAAGGGGAAAAGCTATTGGATTGTTTGAAAGCATCTGAGGAGCTGCACTTCCCAGCACTTTGTCCACCTCCAGCCTAGTTTCGGAAGTGGGGCTCGCCAGGCTCCATGCTTCATGCACCTTCCAGACATCCGACTCGGTTACAGTTCCCTCTGTGGCCTCACAGCATCAGCTCTGGATAAAGGAAAAGGGCTTCAGGGAAGCAGAAGCTCTATGACGTTTTGAAGCCCTTTTGCAACTGAGGGAACTTAAACCTCTATAGGGGGCATTTTTAGAACAAAACAAGTCACAGTCGAAAACTTGAATCTCCAGAGAAAATAGGATTTTTTTTTTGCCCTAAGGATACATTTCTGGTTTAAACAGGTTGAACAATTGTGAGGCATTCTTAATTGAGACCAGAGTAGTTTATTTCTATTTCTGCTCACTAGAAAAATGCTACAACGTAGCAAAGTCATCCCACCTTGTTGTACCAGTATTTCAGAAATGGGACTTCAAAAGTAATCTGTGGGTGACTTTCTTAGGAAAATTGTGATTTTCTTTGTTATACTGTGATCACTTATGTATAGATTTTACTTCCACTAGATGATAACTTCTTGAGGGTTGGAAACTTGCTTTCATCAGCTCTGTACTTCTAGAATGTACTTCTAGAATGTGGCATTACACTAAAAAGTGAAGGGCAACTTCGGTAACTGTGCTTCACATATGCGAATCATTGGTCTTGGCATACCCGGGTGTTTTCCATTATGCTCCTTGCAAGATTGCAAGTATCAGACTTAATCAAAGTGGGCGGAGGAGGAAGCCCTTCACAGCCCCACCCCCCTCCACCAGGCGGCTGGCCCTCAGGGTCCAGATTCAGCTTCCAAATTCAGTCTATTGTTTTCTGGCCAGTGACCTTGGGCATATTATTTAAACTATCTGTGTCCCAAAGTGTCTAGCTATGATGAAGAGGCGACAGAGGAGCTCCCAGGATTCACAAGACAAGAGGAGAGGGTGGGCAAAGATCAGATGCAGCAATGGCCCTTGGCACAGCAGCAGCCCTAAAATCCCCCCAATGTGAATGACGTGTGTGTGTGTGTGTGTGTGTGTGTGTGTGTGTGTGTGTGACAGTTTTAGTCATCGCCCAGCCTGGAGTGCAATGACATGGTGTCTGCTCACTACAACCTCTGCCTCTCAGGTTCAAGCCATTCTTCTGCCCCAGCCTCCCGAGTAGCTGTGACTACAAGCATTTGCCACCATGGCAGGCTAATTTTTGTAATTTTAGTAGAGATAGGGTTTCACCATGTTGGCCAGGCTAGTCTTGAGCTCCTGACTTCAGGTGATCCACCTGCCTTGGCTTCCTAAAGTGCTGGGATTATAGACATGAGCCACCGTGCCCGACCATGAATGTGTCAGTCCACACACATCACACACACAGCAAACTCAGCCCACAAACATCCTAAGCATTAGTCAGGTACACCAGTTGGTGTTGACCTGTGAGGCATTTGGAGGTAAAGATAAGAGTAACACAGGAAACCTGGGTGGGCACAACCCTCGGGCACAGAGGACGTGCCTGGGGATAAATGCCGAGGCTGGAGGTGGACACATGTGGAGCACCCAGGGAGTCAGTTCAGCACAAGTGGGCAGTATACGGTGCATGGAGACTGTGGTATTTGAGCAGGGCTTAAACACCGAAGCATCTAAGCAGGCATAGAAGAACCAGGTAAAGGGCACATGTGCCAGAGGACATAATGTGAGGGAACAGTGTGGGGCAGGAAAGCTGACTTTTTAGTTGTTTCATTTATGATGTGCTCGGCTCTAGAATGCCCAGGTAATAATAGCTACTATTCTTAATGCCCAGTATCAGCCATGCAAGTCTCACACGCTCTTCTTTAATCCTAATGAGAACCTCATGCAAGGGTATTTGTTTCTTTTTATTTTTATCTTTCAAGTGAGTTAAATCAGGCAGAGAGACTAAAGCATATCTCTAAGTAAAGGGCAAGTGTGGACTCCCGCCTGGCTTTGCTTGCTCTCTCCTCTGCAGGGTCCGGTCCTTCCCTTAAGACCTCCCACCTGCTGGCAGTGGAGATCCCCTCCTGAGCATCCTCCCATTGCCCCAGAATAATTCTGCACTTGGTCACAAATCACATTCAGATGGATCGATGGTTATTTCGAGTACAAATTGTACACGTGTAGGATTAAATGCTGACTCTGGAACATGGCAAGTTACTTAAACTTTAGGAGTCTCTGTTTAGTTTCTTTTCCATGTGGTTAATTCCACAAGGCTTTCACAAGGAGCATATGGACACATGTCACACACACACAGTTACACATGCACACACCCACGCATGCACACACCCACGCATGCACACACACAAATGCAGCTATGTACACACATGCACACACCCACATATGCACACAAAGGCACACATGTGCATGCATATGTATGAGCCGCATGCACACACACGCAGGCACACAAGTCACATGCACACACATGCAGATACACACAAACACACACACCCATTAATGGCCTCAGTAAACACCAGGCCATTTCTCTCCTCCAGGCAAGATAACATGATGATTGGCCAAAGAGTAGAAAGTAAAGATCTAGCAGGATTATCTCTGGCATGATTTGATCTGTAAGAATTTGTCCCTAACCTTGTGCGAACACACCTGGCTCTTAGGATTTTCAGAGGGAACAGAGCTCGGCCTGAAACCCCCTTCTGTAGCCCTGGCACGGTTTTGAGGTCTTCCTTCTCATGAGGCCCTGCTGACGGAGCAGCAGCAGGCTGAAATTGTGATCAGATGGCAGAAGTGCCAGGGGAACAGACCTGGGAACATCTTTCTTATCATGCACTTGTCAGCTTGAGCAATTTCAGGACCCACGTCCTCTGACACAGGCCTCATTAGTCGGAGTTTGCCTCATGGAACTACTTAGGGACACGTGAGCTGCTGTGAGCCCCCAGGTAGGTATCGCATCCAGCCATACCCCCTAGTTAATCCAGCCTCTGTGGACACGGGGGGCTCCCTGCAAGCAGATCTGATGGTTAATTGGGGGTTGTGGCCACAGGCACCACTGAGCCATTGGTTTGCACACAAGCAATGCCTTCCTCAAGTCAAGAAGCAACATTTTCATTTCACAGAGCAACCGCCCCATGGATGGACCTCAGAGACTCTGGGCATTTGGTGCCCAGATGTTTGGCAACTTTTCCATTTACAAGTGAAAAAAAACAGATGAAAGCCTCTCTAAGGAAAATGTCCAGTCTTATTACAGAAGAAGATGGACATTTTTCTTAGCAAGTTCATCATTACAAAGAATTTTTGAAAGCAGCCACATGCCCATAGAATGAAGCTGAGTCGAATGCTGTTTCTCTAGAGACCACAGCAGTGGGCTGGCGGCCGAATCTCCTTATCCTCCTGTCAGATCCTCACTGAACAAGCTCCAGATCTAATCTTGTTGCTCATAATTCATGAATCATGTTATGGCTTTGAGTTTGAATTCTCCTTGCCAAATCTCTGCGTATCTTGTGTCCTCATCCAAACTCGACGACTCATGTTTGGAGCCTTGTGCTTATGGGATGCCAGGTAGGTGTGAAGTGGGAGCCTGAGCCACCACAGAGCAGGAGGATGGACACCCACCAAGGGAAGCGGGGGGCACGGGGAGCAGCAGCCACACTTTGAGAATATCAAACCTGATAAAGGCAGAAAATGAATTTTTTTAAAAATTGACAAAACTCCATAACAATGAAGCACGACTCCCTTTCATCAATGTTCATTTAAAACAGGAAGCATGCGGTGCAGGCCACAGCCAGAAACCAGGGCCTCCTGTGTGATTTCACCTTTCACTAAAACTGCGCTCTCTCACCTCTGCAAAAACAACTGTGTGCTCTTCTCGCCACTGAAAATCAGGAAGTCCACTTAGAGATTTCTTTAAGAGCTGGCAGAGACTAAACCTCTGTTTTGTAAAATCCTTTAGTCCTGCACACCCTCCCTGGCCCTGGTCCTGAGTCCAACCCTCAGCCTCTCTCCATGCTCTCACTCTCGGTGAGGCCACGCTCATCCACACAGCTCCACTCCTTAGTTCACTTCTGATTCTAGGAACTTGACACACTGACGTGAACCAAATGGAGGAACATTTTTGTCCTCACTGAACTGGCACCAACCCAAAGAGACACAAAGAATGTGATCGACACGTGAAAACGTAGGCGTGTTAGCCAGACACGCACAAGCAGGAGTATCAGCCAAGAAAGGGCACAGTGGGGAGGGCGGCTTCCAAGAGGCTGCAGGGTGGAGGGGCTCTGAGGACAGGCAGGCTGGGAGGTGATCTCGGGGCACAGGATCAAGGGGCTGCCATCGCTGCTGGGGATCAGAAATGGGAGTTCGGAGCCAGCACAAGGGGTCAGGACTGAAGACTTCCATCTGCGGCTCTCAGCAGACGAGGCCAGCAGAGCTCAGGGGAGGCCAGACGCTGGGCAGGAGAGGAGGGCAAGGAGGGACCTGAGGCCAGGACCAGGACTCGATGTGGAGCAGGAGATGCGTGAATCGGGGAGGGCACCGGGCCCTGCAGGGAGCAGCAGGACTGTGTCCAGGACAGGGACGGTGTCCAGAGCAGGGACCGTTCCGTCAGGTAAGCCTGGGGTTTCCTGTGGGATTTGGCAGCATGCGGCTGTTCATGAAAAGGACAAGAGGACTTTCAGGGCAGCTCTGAGCACAGAGGCTCCTGCGGAGGCAGGAGAGAGGACAAGGCCAAAGGGACGCGTTTTTCCTCCCTGCAGCTTTTGCAGTAAGCAGCAGGAGAACAGGGAGTAGTTGGATAAAAAGCAAAGGTTTTATTTTTCCTTTAAAGACAAGAAAAGTAATTGTAAGTTTGTGGATGGGAATCTAGCAGGAAGGAAAAACTGACGATTCAGGACACAGGGAGCCTGTTAATGTCCCCGAGCAGACGGGGGTGTGGGGTGGGAGAGAGGTTGCTGCCCTGGGGATGAGAGGTGGGGACACGGAGGGGGGCGGGCACAGGGGAGGTGTCTGGGGAACTGTGTCTAGGGAAGTCCTCTCAAGGCTGTGATTTCTTCAATGAAAACAGAAGCGAGTCCTCCAGGATGGGGAAGAGCTGGAGACCGGAGAGAGAGAGAAGGGAAGGTGTGAACTGCTCTTTGGGAGACCGGAGGGAGCGGGTTTCCCCTGAAGGCGCTGCCCACTGCCCTGGGCATCAAGGGCTTCCTTCAGCTTCTCTCCAGGGTTGCTCAGGTGGGAACACACACAAAGCAGAGAGAGTGAACTTCCCCAGGAGGAGGGTTCGCCAGCAAATACCAGGATGTGCGAGGGGCCAAGGGCACAGGAAGGAAGGCGGAGAGGCGTTGGGCTGGTGGGGAGGGCGGCGAGGTTGTGGTGGCCAAAAGACAGGGGAGGGGCTGAGGATGGGAGGCCAGGGCTGCAGGTGGAGCGGCCACTGGGGCTGGGCATTGCCAAGGGCCTCCGTCTTGCTTCCCCACCCTCTGCCCTCCAGCCTGGGGATCCCGGCTGCTGCTGTCCCACCACCTCTGCCATCAATTTTCCATCCTTTTGTTGCAGGATGAGCCACCGATAGAACCCCTCAGATGTTCCTCCATTTGGTTCACTTCAGTGTGCCAAGTTCTTGGAATTAGAAGTGAGTTAAGGAGTGCAGCGTGCGTTGCTCATCTGGAGTGAGGAAGGAAGAGACTTTAACTCAGCTCGCCGTGGGGCATTGGTTGACTTGAGTCCAAAAAATGCCGAGCTCTTCGAAAAGCAGTTTCCCTTTTGAAATACATACAACCCAACAACCCAAGGGGAGCAGAAGTAAAACTGTCACTGCCCACTGGCCGGACATTTGACCTGACAGTCTTTAGCTTTCTTTGATTTGCTAAATTACACGTGGCACGCACGGGAGGGGAAGAGGGACAGAAGTTGAAGGAAGGAGTAAATCACTTAGCGACAGAGGCATCTCCAAGCGGGGGTCTGGCTGGTGCAGACAGGGAGGACGTGACTCAGGAAGGTCCTTGGACAGTAAGAATGACATCTGCAACCCTTTCAAGGCTGGCAGATAACATGGGTGCCCGTTACAGGGAGGAGCGTGGTTTTCTCAGTCCTTGGGCCCTGCTGTGGTCGGGCCGGTGGGTCAGCATCTTGCCTGACTACTGACTTTTATCTCCTCTCCCCCTTTTTCTAACAGAAGGCAGGCAAGGGAGAGAGATGGTCTCCTCTCACTTTCAGCTCTTACGTCTGTATGGGGTGTTGTTAACAGTTAATCCTCACGATCTTCCTGGTTAACATTCTCACCCTTTGCTTTTTCCATGTGAGAACTTTCATGTATTACATGTTTAACCAGGTTTTAAATTTTCCACATTGTATTTATCCAAAATGCAATCATTGCTCTAGTGTTTCTTGAGGCCCAGAGTGAAATATCAGCATTTTAATTCCTATGAAGAGAAAAGCCCTCCTGCTCTGAGAAAGAGGGAGAGCAGGAGGACAAGGAGAGGTGAGGAGAAAGGAGGAGCGGGGACGGAGGAAGTCAGAAGGCTGGTGCACCCCCGTCCTGCCCGCAGCGCATCCCTGGTTGATTCAGAATTAACATTGACTGATTCTTTATAAAGCCACTGCCTGACTCAAGAAACATAAAAGTTTTACCAACTTAATGTTCCAGAAACAAAACCGTATCACCCAATGCAGGATGAAATTCAGGCATAGAGAAGCTCGTCATGGTCATGTTACCCCAGAGGCCACCCGGCATTCCATGAAAATTTGTTGTCATTTAAAAGAACATAAATCAGAGCCCTCCTGATGGCAAACACTGTGCTGGGGAAGGAAATAGAAGCCAGGTGGTTTTCCTGCTCTCAGAGGTTACAGTGCTTCGTTAATTTCCCATTCTTGTAAATTTAGTCCAAGAATGTGCTTAGGCCAACAGTGTATGAGCATTTCGTGTCTCCCAGTATCTGTTTGTTTTTGACTTTTTAATCATAGCCATTGTAACTGGTGTTAGATGGTATCTCATTGTGGTTTTGATTGGAAGATACTGTGACGATTCTTCAAAGATCTAAAGACAGAACTACTATTCAACCCAGCAATCCCATTACTGGGTACATATCCAAAGAAGTATTAATCATTCTACTGTAAAGACACATGCATGGGTATGTTCTCTATTCACAGTGGAGAAAGAGTGGAAAACATGGAATCAACCTAAATGCCCATCAGTGTGAGACTGGATAAAGAAAATGTGGTACAGATACACCGTAGAATACTATGCAGCCATAAAAAAGAACAAGATCATGTCCTTTGCAGGGACATAGGTGGAGCTGGAGGCAATTATCCTTGGCAAACTAATTTGGGAACAGAAAACCAGACACCATGTTCTCACTTAGAAGTGAGAGCTAAGTGATGAGAACACACGGACACACAGAGGGGAATAACACACACTGGGCCTGTCAGAGGCTGGAGGGTCGGAGGAGGGAGAGAATCAGGAAAATAACTAATGGGCACTGGGGTTAATACCTGGGTGATGAAATAATCAGTACAACAAACCTCCATGACACAAGTTTACCTGTGTAACCTGCACATGGACCCCTGAACCGAAAATAAATGTTTAGAAAAATAAAGAATGTACTTGGGTTACTCTGGTAAGCAATGGTGTCTTCCGTGCTGAGTCCCAGCGGCATGGCCTTCCGTTGGTGACCCAGGCTCTCTGGGGCCCTTCCCACCACTGCCCCTTGTCTTGAACTCTTATCCTGACATGATGACGTCATTGCCTCTGGGTCTGAGCCCCTTGTCTTGGACTCTTATCCTGACATGATGACGTCATTGCCTCTGGGTCTGAGCCCCTTGTCTTGGACTCTTATCCTGACATGATGACATCATTGCCTCTGGGTCTGAGCCGCACTTCTTGGCAGCTCCTTCTCTAAGCCTGTAATGGCTTCTCTTTGCCTACACTTCAAGTCCCCTCTTCGGAAAGGATCAATCTGTCATGCTGTTTGCTTCAACCTCTATAGCTGCCCTGGCTGACTCATCTTTGGAGGAATAATATTATGAAATTTTCAGCTCAGTCCTCCCTCCCGAGTCCCGCTCTGCGCAGCAGCCACGGCTTGTTCGCACATTTGCCATCGTCATCACCACCACTGATGTCATCACCACCGTCACTGACACTTTACACGGCGTAAAGCATTTTAAGTTTTAAACTACTGTGTAGTCATTACCTCATTGTATCCACCTAAAGCTTCCATGGGTTAGATTCTATTTCTACCTTACTTAAATCAGCAAATGTTTAGGGTGCTCTGTGATGGGGGTGGAAGATATCCAATGACTCTATCCTGGGAGACGGGTGATTCCATCTAATAAACACATTTGCAGATAATTTTAATAGAGTGAAATATGTACAAAGAGAGTGACAAAATGTCAGGAAGTGGGTCCAATGCAACTTGGTAGCCAGATACAAGCTGAGTCCTTCTGGGGACAAGCCTTAAACTGATGAGGCATTACTCACATGAGGAGACGAGAAAGAAGTCATTCCACACAGACGGCAGCTGGACGGCTTGGGGTGAGAAACGCTGAGTAGGGGGCATTCTAGCAGTCTGAAGCTCACAGAACAGAAAGTTGGAGGAGTGGACGGCTGTTTGTGGGGCTGGACAGAGGAGCACTGGGTAGGAGAGGGAAGTCCACGCTGTCGGGCGGAGAGGCTGCTGCCTGTCTGCAGGTGAAGGAAGCCGGCTAAGCCATGTCCAGCAACAGCTGGGGTGGTCCTGCTTGTGTTCCAGGTGAAGCGTCAGGGCACTGAGTAGAGGGTGATTTTCATCAGAACAGAATGCAGACAGAGATGCTGGAGTTAGCAGGAGACATTACCAGCTTGAGCCCAGGAGAGGGTGCAGGCAGGAAGGAGGGGGCTCCCTGAGCCTCAGGAAGTGAGGCGGAGGCTCAGATGCCTGCATCGCAGATTCCAGGGCGTGATGGGGAGCAGGGATATGGGCGGCTGAGGAGCCTCAATCGCACTGTGTGGGAGCACCCAAGGGCACCCTGTGGGGCGTCTGCCGAAAACTGGTCACACGTGTGGGAGCCTCAGGGTGATTCCAGCCCAAGCTGGAATGAAGACACAAGAGAGGTGATGACTAAAACCCAGAGAGCTGCAAGAGAAATCAAAATCATTCACAGATGCAGCACAAAATCTAAGAGTTAGGAAATCAGAAATCAGGTAAATAATTGGCTTAATTAGGTTAAAAACAGATAGAGGCATAAAAATATCAGAACTGTCATTTCAGTGAGACACATGCTTGAGCAAATGTGGAAGCAGAAAAACTCGAATATCTGGGAGATAATAATAAACTTAGAGTGCATTAAAAATCTATAAAATAGTCTGAGGTAAAATATAAAGAATAATTAAAAGGACTAGATTAGACTCTACTATGTGAAAGAGTAAACCAGTTTGTAAGGAAATTAGTTACTCATTCAAATTAGCATTTTAGATGTAAAATAATCCTGCACACATAGAAAATATAGTTCAGAAGGGGAAGGGGCAGAGGTCAGATCCCTATGAGGAGGCATGAGTGGAGGGGAACAGGTACACGGGACCCACATCAGTAGAATCAGGGAAATAACTCAGAGCTCACAGCGTCTCTCTATGTAGATACATGATAGATAGATAGATAGATAGATAGATAGATAGATAGATAGATAGATAGATATAGATAGATAGATAGATAGATGAATAGATGGATATTTTAGATAGATGATAAGATAGATGGATAAATAGACAAGTAAACAGATAATAAAGATTGACAGATAATTGAAAGACAGATAAAAGTAGGCACATGACAGATGGTTGACTGGATGGGTGGATGGAGACATATATAGACATGAATGTAAATGCAAATGCAGCTATAAATATAAACGATGGGATACTAGACTGGCCTGTGTATAATATACGGTATTTATTTGCAGCTGCTGCTGCTGCACATTCGTAGAATCTAGACCTACTCATCCCTTCCTCAGGGACATCATCTCATGCTGCCATGTGCACCCCCGGTGTGGGCCGCTGGGGACCCGCTGTGCTGCCCACTGCTCGTTCCTTCACACCGGAGGCACCCCGACTCTCTTCCTACTGTGCTGTGCACAGGTATGCAAGCTCTTTTACATCTCTAGCTGTACAACTTCAGGCATTTAGCAGACGTTCCATCAATATGAATCCCAAATATTGACTGAATATCTGCTAAATGCCCAATAATGTTTAATAAGTGATCGGATGAATAAATGAGTGCTGTTCCTTCTGACCAGCTTAACTCCTGCACGATACTAGAAACAATGAACTGCTTAGCCATAGAATAATGTGAATCCAAGTGTCATCTGTTGAAATATTACCTATTAAGAGGTGTTTATTTTTCTATCTTTTCTAGCAAAATAAATAAAATTATCGATGCAGCATATCCCTTATCCGTGGGGGGTATGTTCCAGGACCCTCAGTGGATGCTTGAAACTGTGGATAGAACCAGACCCTACATATGCCCTGCGTTTCTTATGCATACTTACCTAAGATAAAGTTTAATTTCCAAATCTGGCACAGTAAGAGCTTAACAACAATAACCAATAGTAAAACAGAATTATTGAGACAATGTGCTGTAATGAAAGCCATGTGTGACTCTGGCCGTCCTCTTTCTCAGCGTATCCTGAGCACTGTGCTTACGCTTCTTTGTGGGGTGACATGAGTGGGTGTGATGCCCACGTGAGAGGTTCAGGGAGGTGAGTGATGACGGCTCCGTGACCGGGCTTGGCTGTGGTTGTTTCCCGAGGAGGCACGGAAGGTGGGTCCCTGCTTTCATCATGGAGCAGGCGACATGGATAATCGATAGGAGAACAGACCGTGGGTCTGCCGGAGACAGGGGAAGTCACGACCAGGGCAGAATGCAGCGACATTTCCTCACGCTACTCAGAACAGCGCACAACTTAAAACTCATAAATTGTTTATTTCTGGAATTTTTATTTAATAGTTTCCAACTGACCACAGAAGGGGAAATTGTAGACAAGAGGGAACAACTGGAACTAACTCCAAAGCAACTGTACACACCCAGCTGCATCTCCTCAGATCCCAGGTAGCCACAGAGCCACACTGCAGCTGCCACGCAGCCTTTAATTTACACAGCTATGTGTGCACGTGCACACACGCACACACGTATACACACATACACACATACATACACACAGATACAGACACACAAGCACATATGTGCACACACTGATGCACAGATCCCCGCACACTCATGTGCACACACAGATACCCATGTGGACACACATACACACAGATACACACATACACACATGCACACACATGCACACAGACACATGCACACAATGATGCACACTCACATGTGTACACACAGATACCAACATGCCCATGCACATACATGCATGCACACAGATACATATGCACACATGCAGATACACACACATGCACACATGGAGACACACATGTGATCACAGATAACACACATGCCCGTGTGCACACATGCATGCACACAGATACACACACATGTGCACGTGCAGATACACACGTGTGCACACACATGCTCACAGATACATATGTACCCATGCGTACACACATGCAGATACCATATACACACATATGCACACACACCAATGTACACACACATGCACAGAAACATGCCTGTGCACACACACCTGCTTGTGCACACACACATGCACACAGATACACACATACATGTGCACACAGACACCAATGTACACGCACATGCACAGATACATGCCCATGCACACACACCTGCATGTGCACACACACATGCACACAGATACACACATACATGTGCACACGGACAGCAATGTACACACATGTGCACATAGAGATACACACATGCCCATGCACATACACATGCACTCAGAGAGATACACACATACATACACATGCACACACACACATTGCCCTTCTTTGACAGCTGGGTCAGTGTAAACTTGTGGACATTCAGCTGCAGCAACTTGGAGTCGGCTGTGACCCCGCAGATGCTGATGTCATCTGTGGAGGAAAGCTTCTGGGACGGTCTGAACGTGGCAGGCCCCGGTGTGTTGGAGACGGAAGCGTTTGGAACGGTCTGAATGTGGCAGGCCCCGGTGTGTTGCAGACAGAAGCGTCTGGGACGGTCTGAACGTGGCCGGCCCCGGTGTGTTGCAGACAGAAGCGTCTGGGACGGTCTGAACGTGGCCGGCCCCGGCGTGTTGGAGACAGAAGCTTTCACACGACTTTTCACGGACCGTTACTTTAAAGTCACTAAACCCTCACAAGCACTTCATGCTGAACAGCACCCTCCCGATTTGACACGGAGGAAACCCAGGCAAAAGGTGTTTTGGTGCCGTGTGTGCAGAGTCCCAGGGAGCAGCACGGGGCGGGGCTCAGCCTCATCTGATTCCGGGGCTCACGCTCTGTCCAGCATCCATGGTTTCTGCCCTTCCTTGAGGAGTTTCTGGTCTGAAATAAATATTACATCATGGACTGGAAAGCCACCGGACAGCATTAAATAAGAAAAATATGGGAGTTGTGAGCCTCAAAAATAGGAAAGGATTTTCAGTGCGAAGATATGTCAGTCGAATTGTGAGAGGACTCGAGGGCACAACTGCTGCGTGTGATGAGGTCTGTGTGTGCACAGGGCACAACAAATGCATGTGATGAGGTCCGTGTGTGCACAGGGCACAACTGATGCGTGTGATGTCCGTGTGTGCACAGGGCACAACTGCTGCGTGTGATGAGGTCCGTGTGTGCACAGGGCATAATTGATGCGTGTGATGAGGTCTGTGTTTGCACAGGGCACGACTGATGCGTGTGATGAGGTCCATGTGTGCCCAAGGCACGACTGATGCGTGTGATGAGGTCCGTGTATGCACAGGGCACAACTGATGCATGTGATGAGGTCTGTGTGTGCACAGGGCACGACTGATGCGTGTGATGAGGTCCGTGTGTGCACAGGGCACGACTGATGCATGTGATGAGGTCCGTGTGTGTAGAGTGGAGAGCGGGCTCAAGAGCCGGAAATCGTGTCCCACGTGAGAGAAGGTGACTCACTTGCTGAGGCTGAGGCACGACTTGAAAGGCACGTAGAACCACGTTACCCCACACCTGCAGCCCACCAACCTGTCACGCACCCTCCCTCTCCGTTGGATTCTGCCTGCTGTGCTCTGCCGCTTCCTCTCTCCCCCTCTGACACTAAGTGACACAACACAGGCATCCTTAACCCTGGCTCCTAGGGTGGCCTGGACACAGCAGACACTTGCCCAGTCTTTGGGGAACCAACGGATTTAAACTGCAGCAAAGCCGGAGAAAGTCAGAGGAATTTGTTAAAGCAGCAGCAAAATATGAAAACATGTGTTTTGCCTCAGTGAGGGGCATCCCCGGAGCAGGGACAGCTGCAGAGAGCAAGGGCACGTGGCGGGCATGAGGGTCCCAGCTGCGGCTGCAAGCTGAGTCCAGAACCGCACTCCCGAGTTCCTACCCTGCCCTCAGCACACGAGAGGCCTGAGGACTTGCAGGTGTGTGATGCACCATTGTCAGGGCCTTGGAACCCTGGTGGATAATGAGAGAACAGAGACAGTCCATGCTCTTCTGTTTCTCTGTTCAGCCATTTCTGGGTTGAAGACTGTATTACAAGGGCTGCTTAGAAGCGCTTAACAAGCCCTGAGCCCAGGTTGCTGGGCCCCAGCGGGTTCTCCGGAGCTGCGAGGGCAGGGTGTGGGGTCTGCAGGTCTGGGCTCCTCCTCTCCCCCTCTCAGCGGCTTTGCCCTCAGGGAGAGCCGCCTGGGACCACTGCTGGTGGCATCTGCCCCACACCACGTTTTTGGACGTTGAACGCCCAGTGATGTCAGCAAACACAGTGTGACTGCCAAGGTCATTGTCCTCATACAAACACGGTTCCACGTGCACTCACGCAGACGTGCTTACCCAGCTTGCAGGGCAAGGGGAGGCTGCATGTGCCAGGTCCCAGTCACAGTGGCTCAAACCCACAGGGGTGTATTTCCTACTGTCATGACAGTTCAGTATGTGAGTCTCATGTATGCCAGGAGCTATAGGCTTATGCCAGATCATGCCTGTGGTCAGCAGGAAAAGGAGAGATCTGTGAGTGTGCAGCACAGCTGGGGAGATGCCACCCACACGGCACCTGTGAGTGTGCAGCACAGCTGGGGAGCTGCCACCCACACGGCACCTGTGAGTGTGCAGCACAGCTGGGGAGATGCCACCCACACGGCACCTGTGAATGTGCAGCACAGCTGGGGAGATGCCACCCACACGGCACCTGTGAATGTGCAGCACAGCTGGGGAGATGCCACCCACACGGCACCTGTGAGTGTGCAGCACAGCTGGGGAGATGCCACCCACACGGCACCTGTGAGTGTGCAGCACAGCTGGGGAGATGCCACCCACACACAGCACCTGTGAGTGTGCAGCACAGCTGGGGAGATGCCACCCACACACAGCACCTGTGAGTGTGCAGCACAGCTGGGGAGATGCCACCCACACACAGCACCTGTGAGTGTGCAGCACAGCTGGGGAGATGCCACCCACATACATTTTACCTAAGAGAAGGTGAAATTTGGAGGAAAGGGAGAATAGAGAAAGCCCAGGTCTCGGAGGTGGAAGGAGAGCTGATCTTGTTCTTTGCTTCGTACCTGGAAAGATCAGCCAGTCTTGAAAAGGCTGTTTCTGCTTAGCCCTTGGGGAAGAAAACCTAAGGAGTGTGAGGGAGGGAGGGATATAGTGGGGCGGGTCCTGTTGCCCCTGCCTTACAGCCCTGAGTGCAGCCGCCAGGGATGCTTGGGGATCCCTGGCCCAAGAGGGAGTCTGTGCAGTCAAGTGGGGGTTTAAGATTTCAGTTTTGTCTCCCGGTGTGAACGGGTGAAGTTACTCAAGTAAAGCATGACAGTGAGCTTAGCAAACTCCCATGTGAGAAGACCCCAGTGTCAGCTAGATTTTTGGAGACTTTGTTTTAAACTTCCTCTCCCCTACTCTCGCTGGACTTGATATACAGTGGGACACGATTTCCAGGTCTTGAGCCTGCTCTCCACTCTGCACACACGGACCTCATCACACGCATCAGTCGTGCCCTGTGCACACACAGACCTCATCACACGCATCAGTCGTGCCCTGTGCACACACGGACCTCATCACACACATCAGTCGTGCCCTGTGCACACACTGACCTCATCACATGCATCAGTCGTGCCCTGTGCACACATGGACCTCATCAGATGCATCAGTTGTGCCCTGTGCACACACGGACCTCATCACACACATCAGTCGTGCCCTTGAGTCCTCTCACAATTCAACTTACATATCTTTGCACTGAAAATCCTTTCCTATTTTTGAGGCTCAGAACTCCCATATTTTCCTTATTTAATAATATTTTATTAATTTGCGTTACATTATTATAATTCTAAGAGGCCCTCAGAAATAAAATATTCATAGAGAAAAATAACAGATCTAGAAATATAAATTAACATGCTAAATTTTCGGGTAGTAGCTTCGCACTTTGTTACTATGCATCGTTAGCTAATGTCCAAATATTAGATCCTGTAGGCGCAAGAATGTCCGCGAGCTCTAGTCAGTTCCTTCTGGGAATATTGTCGCTCCTCACATTATTATCATTACTACCACCAGGACTATTCAGACTGAGCTTTTCGCTTCTAACACATTCTCAAACCCACAAAAATTTAGTTCTTTAAAACTCTCCATAGAGACTTGTTTTCTCCATCTTAGTTCTCCATAACATTGAGCTCAATATCTTATATCTGCATTACAGAAAACTCATGTTTTAAAAGCATAATGAGTGCTCACAAGTGGAAACTGCCCATCGGGTTCGCACTGTGAACCCACGGGACACGCGCCATGAAGCGCCTGGTGTCTCAGCAGGATCATTGCCAGCCGCCTAGAGGAGGCCGCCACTGCCTTGTGCACGGATACTTCACACAGACTCTCCCAGACACATTCTTCACGCGGTTCACTTCCGAGTATGCTCTCACATGTGGCTTTGTTTAACTTGCAAATACCTCTTCTACCCACTAAACAAGGAAGCAAGCAGAGTGAGTAAAGGCTGCCCAGCCCCACGTTCTCGCCCTGATGCACTGGACATGGCCTGTGGGGCCCGTGGTCTGCAGGGCCTCTGCACATTGAGCCCCTTCCCAGAAAGCCTTTGCATCTTCGTGGCCATAAAAATGATACAGTGGCCGTGTCTTTTTCCATTTGTATGAAAAATCAAGTTACAAGAGTTTTGAATAAGTATCCCTTCCCCCTGCCACATGTGGGAAGCGTGTCTCTGGGTGGCTGTGATTTGATTTTAGTCTCTGTAATGTAGACCTCAGAGACTTGCTCATTCCTGGTCAGGGACCAGCATTAACGCAGGTGAGGAGTCTTTCTGGACCCTGGGAAGAGGACCGCAGCAGCTCCAGTGCCTGACCCAAGAAAGAGCATCCGCTCTGCCAAGACATGTTCACATGACTCCACCGCCTCTCCAATGCATGGATGGAAGGCATAAAACTGGTTCTGGCCTCACTGGACCTTATGAAAATTCTTTCTGTTGATTTGTTTATTTTAGAGGCATTTTTCTAATACGTGGTGATTTCATTAGAGTAAGGCTGTGGAAATTAGAACCAGAAGCCCATTGCCGGGATTGTGCACTTTATGGTCAGATGCTCCTGTGGGACCCACCTTTTTCAGGCTGTGAGGCTGGCCACCTCTCTGGTTGACAGCTTTCTAGATGCAGAGAAGGGGAAAGGAACCAATGACCTTAGCATTCTGAATTTAGGACTTTGCCTGTTCCCAAGGTTTGCGCACTGCACCTCACCTCGGCCCTCAGCCATGCCGAGAATTTGTCTGGAATCTCTCTGGTTGAGTCTCTGTAAAGGAAACTTCCTGACGTCTGTTGGAATAGAGAAGTCTCTCTTCTGCTATTGAAGATTCAAACATTGTTTCTATTTTTTTTTTTTTTTTGCCTGATTCTACATTGTGATTCCAAGGGTAATTGCTGCTTCTAGTTTTAAGATTTTAAGATTTTGTTGGTGGCATAGATAGCTGCCATTGAGTAAGAGTTAGTTTAACTTGAGAACATTCTTAAACAGAGAATTAGAAATACCAAATAAGGAAATCATACAAACCTGAAAAAGTAGCATAACTCAATTGAGCTACTAGAAGAAGTGAAAAACACACAGTTTATTATATATGTTTTCCACTAATTGCAAATGATGTAACCTGTCCCACGCTTAGGAATTTTGATGTTGAACTAATTTTGTCATCATTTTTTTATGGCATTTTAATAATCAACTCAGTTCACTTTTCACTACATAGACATGGATCATGAGGTCGGGCATGTATCAGTCTGTTCTGGCACCACTGTAAAGTACTACCTGAGACTGGGTGATTTAGAAGGAAAAGAGGTTTAACTGAGTCACTGCTCTGCAGGCCGTACAGGAAGCATGGCTGAAGAGGCCTCAGGAAACTTACAATCAGGCAGAAGGCGAAGGGGAAGCAGGAACATCTCACATGGTGAGGCAAGAGGAAGAGAGCGAAGCGGGAGGTAAGATCCATTTTTACTGGTCAACAAGGTGAAACCCCCTCTCTACTAAAAATACAAAAATTAGCTGGGCATGGTGGTGTGTGCCTGTAATCCCAGCTACTCGGGAGGCTGAGGCAGGAGAATTGCCTGAACCCAGGAGGCGGAGGTTGCAGTGAGCCGAGATCGTGCCATTGCACTCCAGCCTGGGTAACAAGAGTAAAATTCTGTCTCAAAAAAAAAAAATACCCATTTTAAAACAACCAGATATTGTGAGAACTCACTCATTATCAGCAGAACAGCAAGGGGGATGTCCACACTCATGATCCAATCGCCTCCCACCAGGTCCCTCCTCCAACTCTAGGGGTAACAATTCAATGCGAGATTGGGGTGGGAACGCAGAGCCAAACCGTATCAGGACGTAAACCAACCATAATTTACACCTGAGAGAAAATATACACAGTGGTGCTGTGACACGTGGCCTGGAAGTTAGTGTTGGCCACTTCGCCAGCAATTCTTACCCTTAAGAAACTTAATTTATCTGAACTAAACAGGAGCATAATGTAGCGTTATTAGTTCCCAAGATATTCAGTGATTTCAAGTGATGGAAAGGAACGGTGATATGTTTATGTGACTGGCGGGGCTATCTTCCTGTGGTTTGTGATGCCTCATAATTTATTAACATATGAAGATAATTTTAAAAAACTGATGATCTGGTTTTGGAAATGTATTCTGTATAGTCCTTGAGTATCCACTGGCTATGGGAACTGTGCTGGCTTTTAAATATCCTATGCTCTTTATTCTTTACAAGATAATTTTCCTACACTAAATTTTTAGGTGAAAAATACTAAGAATCAACAAAACTAGTCATTATGGGAAACATTAGATTGTTATAGCTGATCTCAAGCTTCAAGGTTGATGTCTTGGAGTTTTAGAAATAATAGCATAAATTTAACAGGAAGAAAAATATCAGACCAAAGACATACATAAAAAGGAAAAATAAGATTGGAAAATGTTAATTTAAATTTTAAAAATAACCAGAGTTAATCAGCAAACGACGTATAGTGAGATAGAGTCCTGAAGGCAGATGTCAGCGGGAGCAACTCAGGAGCTTCAGGAATGGCAAAGTCTCAGAAAGCTGTAGAGCGTCTCGTCGGGGCATTGGAGTCATCAGACTGTATTGACCTGATGCTGATGAATAACTGAAAGGACAATACCTTGTACTAGCAGCGTATGAGCTCCGCAGACTCAGGATTATACATTAGTGTCTCCAGGGAGAGACGCTGGTGGCCCTCACATTGCACGTGTCTTCACTGTATGACTATCTTCACTGCAGATGTAGAAGAGCGGATTCCGCGTTCCAGAAGCCTCGTCCTCACCTGAGCTCCTCTGTGGGCGCCTTGAGCTGCCTCCCCTCATTGCGGTGCCGATGAGACAACGCTGTGGAGAGACAGACCCAGAGCACTCTGAGAGGTCGGAGACAGTCCCCCAGAAAGTGCCCTCCTCGCCCGCCTGGGAGCAGGGAGCTCCCTGTCACTCATGTGAAGACGTCATTGTTTACACTTGTGCATATTTCACATAAATTTTAGAATCAGCTCCTCAAGTTTCATTGAAAACTCCTACTGAAGATTTGAAAATGTTAGTGAATAAATGTTATATTTTCAATTTAATTGATTCAGTAGTGCAATTGGGAAGAATTGACAGCTTTAAAACGGTGACTTATTCTACCTGGTAAGAATGTCCCTTTCGTCAAACTTGACTTTTATGTTCTGAGGCTTATAATTTTGCACAATCATGAACCTTGCATACTTCTTAAGTTGATTCCCAGATATTTGGTGGGATTTTGTGGATTTGGGAATTATATCTAACACTTACAATTTCAAACTGAAAATTAACTACGCGGTTAATCTTTTACTTTAGCAATTTGTGCACAGATGGAGCACGTTCCCCGACCGGGCTGGGACGCAGGTACTGTGTGCTGTATTTCTTTCGTTTGGACAAGTTCACCCTGCAGAGACTAATCACATTAGCTTCTGCCTAGAGGCTGAGTGTGAAAAGGAGACTGTAGGTTTCACTTTTCCGTTTATAAACTTTCCCTCGTTCTCCACTCTCAGTTCGGAATGCTCACCTTCAGCTGTGCTGCAGTCCATCTCCTTCAAAGGTCCACAACCTCCACAGTCCATTAAAATCACACAGGAGCCTTAAAAACTTCAACAGTCAGGCCACACACCATGCTAATTAAGGGGAACCTCCAGGGCGGGATGCAGGCCCAGGCCATTCATGAAGCTCGCCAGGTCCCACTGTCCTGACCCTTGATACTTGAAGTGTGAGCCTCAGATGGCCGCAAGGGTGTCCCCGGGGAGCTTATTAACCATGCTTGTCTCCAGGCTCACAGACCTGTGAGATCGGAAGCTGCGTTTTAACAAGCATCTCAATGCTCGTGGAAGTTTGAGAAGCACTTCTGTGCCTCTGGGCTTCTGCTGAGGTGGGCAGGGCTAGTGGCCAGCCTTTTGTGGTGCGAAAGGAACTCTAGGACATGAATATTTTCTCACACAGCAGCAGCTCCCAGACTTGGGGGAGCTCCAGAAGCCTGTGCAAAGCCTTGGGCTGCACCCTCCAGAGTTTCTGACTCGGGGTTTAGTGTGGTGCCCTTGTGGTGCGTTTCTAAGGATTCCCAGGTGACGCCCTGTGGCTAGCTGGGGACCACACTTGGAGATACAGCATTCCACGCTCAAGCAGCACTCCCATGTTCAGCCGTGGCTGCATTCTGGGGTGCACTGACCTGCTCCCAGGCCTTTCTTGAGATGCCTTTGGATGCTTGATTCCAGCTTCCGGCCCGTGGCCTGGCTTTCCGCTCTGCCTGGAGTGTTTCGTCCGACATCATGCCTCCACCCTGGAGTGTTTCGTCTGCCATCATGCCTCCACCCATCTTCCTGCCTTCTCTATTTTGCTGTTTCCATCTCTCTCATCTCTTCATTGAGGGTTTCATTTTTTATTTCATTTTGGTGGGATGTGGCCACAAAACGAAGATAAACCTGTTAAGTTGCCTACAGTGATTTTGAAATCCCTATTTGTTACTCTTTCACGTTCTTGAGGGCCATTAAAATTCCGAGGCTATTCATGATGTTGTCAGGCCCTGCGGTTTGCTGCATTCGCTTTCCTTGGGGTTTAGCTTCTTTTCTAGTTAAATCTGATGCATGTTTTGATAAATGCTTCTGTTAAGATCATTGTCGATTTACACGCTATTATATGTGTAGAAAGACCTGGTGGACCCTTTACTGGTTTCTGCATGTAGTTACATCCTGCAAAATTAAAGTAGAAAATCACAAGGATAACGGCATTGATAGAATTAAGAACAGCTCTGTCTCCTCAAGCGTGTCTCCCTTGGCAACCACTGATCTCCCTCCATCTCAATGATTTTGTTTTATACTGCTATATAGCATTACATACTATATATGTATATAATGTATACCTGTATATCATGTTTCAAGAGTGCCATATCAAGGCAGTTGTATGGCATGTGACTCTTGGGATTGACTTTTCTCACTCAGGACAATTCCCTGCAGTTCGCCTAAGCTTTTGCAGCCTTGGGAGTCTGTTGTTGGTTTTCTGATGAATCCAGGGTGTGGTTACACCACAGTTTAACCATCCTCCCATTAAAGGGTGTGAGGGCCGTTTCCAGTCTGGGGCTATGAAGAACAAGCCTGGACAAGCATTTATTCAGGTACAGTTCTATGTGAACATGCAGTTTTATTTCTCTGGTATAAATGCCAGTTCTGGGTCCCATGGTAGTTCTAAGAAACTGAGATTAGTACCCGCCATGGGTAAGCCATCTGTTCACCGCACCCTCTGCAGACTGACCTTTGCCACCCTCTTCTCTCGGGCCTTCAGATGGCTGGGCAGCAGCATCTCACTCATTACGGTTCTTTCTCTTTATGTTTCCCTGGTGGCTGATAGACTCAAACATCACTGCACGTGTTTATTTGCCATCTGCATGTTCCATTTCATAAAATATCTGTTCATGTTTTGGCTCATTCTCTAACACATTGGTGTTACCTTCTCTGTTGGGTTGGGAGCCTTTTTCTTTCCTTTCTTTCTTTCTTTCTTCCTTCCTTCCTTCCTTCCTTCCTTCCTTCCTTCCTTCCTTTCTTCCTTCCTTCCTTCTTTTTCTTTCTTTCTTTCTTCTGATGGAATCTCCCTCTGTCGCCAGGCTGGAGTGCAATGCTGTGATCTCGGCTCACTGCAACCTCCAACTCCCTGGTTCAAGCCATTCTCCTGCCTCATCCTCAGGAGTAGCTGGGATTACAGGCATGCACTACCATGCCCAGCGGATTTTTATATTTTTAGTAGAGATGGCATTTCACCACATTGGCCAGATGGTCTCAATCTCCTGACCTTGTAATGGGCCTGTTTCAGCCCCCCAAAGTGCTGGGATTACAGGCATGAGCCACCACACCCAGCTAACCTTTTTCTATTGCAGACTTGAGAACTTTGTTGGGTGTGTGGTTTGCTATCTTTCATCCTCCTAACAGGGGCTTTTGCAGAAACAATGTTTCGATTTGGATTGTAATTTATCCAGTTCTCTTTTTTATGAATTGTGCTGCTCATATGATGTCTAAGAACCCTTCACCTACCCCTAGATCTGAAAGATTCCCTCCTATCTTTTTCTGAACGTTTTATAATGTTACTTGTTCCATAAGAGTCTATGATTTCTTTGAGTTAATTTTTAAAGTATGAGATTCAGTTTTTTAACACTATGTGTTGTAAAGGCATATCTTCCTCTGTGCGTGGCTTTTGCACTTTGTCGGAAAGCACTGAGCATATTTGTGTGGTCACTTCTGGTTTCTCTGCTCTGTTCCTTTGACGTGTGTGGCCAGTCCCGCACCAATAGTACCGTCTTCATTAATGCAGCCACATGGCAGGCCCTGAAATCTGAGACGGTGATTTCTCTCCCACTTTATTCTTTTTTTAAAATATCCTTTCAGTTCATGTAGGGTCCATGCCCTTACATATTATTGTAGAATAAGCTTGTCTATATGTACAAGAAACCCTGTTAGGATTTTGACAGAAATTGCATTGGATATACCGAAACATTTTAAGATAATCGACATATTTATGTGTTGGGGGAAACGGCAATGGAGGAAGGGCTTACAGAGCGTCTGCATAAAATGGTGACAAGCA
This sequence comes from Callithrix jacchus, assembly GCF_049354715.1. Lineage (NCBI taxonomy): Eukaryota > Metazoa > Chordata > Mammalia > Primates > Cebidae > Callithrix > Callithrix jacchus. Next base: position 114,497,612 of record NC_133515.1, read on the forward strand.
CCGGGAACAGTCAACTGCGGCAAACTGTTTTGAAAACGCTTACTCAGTAGCTGAGCAAAGACTGCTGTCTCTATTCAGTCTTACGTACTTGTTTTTTACCACACTTACATACAATTTTCTTTTTGAGAACGGGCTTAACATTTTTACTTTTTAACTTAACTAATATTATTTAATTTCATTTAAAGCTTTCCTTTAAGGGTGTGGTATGTTACTTACTCACATTTAGTAAGGCCCCTCTTAAGGCAAAGGGGGCCAAAGCCAGTGCTAGCCACGGGCTCTGTGACTTGTTCTCAGCACATCTGTGCTTCCTCACTCCGTTCTTCTGTTGCTTTCTTGTCATTCATTGCTTTATAAAGAAGGAACTGGGGAAGAAGGAGACTATAACTGGGCTGAGGAAATTAAAGATAATCCAGTTAAGGAAAAAAAATAAATGAGGAAAAGAAGGAGTCTGTCTGTCGGCCCCTCCTCGGTACTTTATCAAAGAGTGGCCATATCCACCTGACATTCCTTTGTAGGAGGAATCAGAGGCCGTTTCAGAAGCCGATGGGCTCAGCCCAAGGCCAGAAATGCTGCCCAGGCCGGTGCAGCACAAGCCAAACGCCAGCAGAAAGCTGCAAGCAGCAGCTGGGCAGGACCAGGTCTAGATACCTGCACGTTTCTCTCCGCAGGTGTCCCACAGTGAAATTTTGTGCATTCTTTGTAAACGAGTAACATCCAAAGTTGTAATTCTCTGCTAAAATTTAAGAAAAAGTTAAGGATATATAAGACCATTAAACGTGGCTCTTTTAAAATCCGATTTAAGTAAAGCAGTAACCTGTGATGGAAAAGAAGTTACAGCCAGCCCATGAATTAGCAAGGAGCAATTACAAGCACGCCACATAACTTTGCTCCTCAGTGAAAAAGAATTTCCTAATTCACGGATAAGTTGCCAAACCTGCTTCATATCTTAAAAGTCAACACTACTGGCACAAGCCTTATTTACCCTTAATTTTGTAAATTTAGATGATAAATCTCAATCAGCTATAAAAGAAAGTCCACAAATTAGTTAAAAAGCAATGAAAGGTTAAGCATGCAAAACAACAACCTTTAAAGGAAAGCTTTAAACCAAATTTTAAAATATTAGTGAAGTTAAAAAGTAAAAAGGTTAAGCCCGTTCTCAAAAAGTAAAGAAAATTGTATGTAAATGTGTTAAAAAAAATATATATACATAAGACTGATTAGAGACAAGAGTCTTTGCTCAGCTACTGAGTAACTGCTTTCAAAACAGTTTTCTCAAAAGTAAAGGAAATTGTATGTAAATGTGGTAAAAACATGTACATAAGACTGATTAGAGACAACAGTCTTTGCTCAGCTACTGAGTAACTGCTTTCAAAACAGTTTGCTGCAGTTGACCGTTCCCGGTGCCCGTCACCATTTTATGCAGGCGCTCTGTAAGCCCTTCCTCCATTTCGGTTGCCCCCAGCCTTTATGCCATTAAACTTTCCTATCATAAACAGTACGTTTTCCTTTATTTAGGTCACTGATTCCTTTCAGCAGGAGTTTGTAATTCACCATGCAGATATGGTGCTTGTTTTAGTAAATTTACGCCAATTATACGTTTTTGTAGTGATTGTAAATGTTACTGTATTTTTAATCTCCTTCCACATGTTCACCATTCCTATGTAGAAACGTGACTGATTTTAGTGTGTTGGACTTGTATTTGTGATCTTACCAAAATCCCTTATGGGTTCTAGCCGGATGGTTGTAGATTCCTGGGGATTTCATACATACACAGTCATGGCATCTGCAAGTACATACAGTTTCAATCTTTCTTTTCTGCACTGGTTTGCTAGGGCTGCCATGAGCAATACTACATTCTAGGTGACTTAAACAACAGAAATTTATTGTGGAGGCCCGAGCTCAAGGCCTCAGCAGGTGTGGTTCCTGCTGCGGGCTGCAAGGGAAGGACCCATTTCAGGACCTGCCCCTTGGCTTGTGACCCCGTCTTCCCCTCACACGATTCTTCCTCCATGTCTGCCTGTGTCCTAATCCCTTCACATAAGGACACCAGCCCCACTGGATTAGTGCCCACCCTGATGACCTCCGTCTAAATTTCTTACCGCAGTAAGGCCCCCCGCTTATTCTCAGTTTGCTTTCTAAGGATTCATTTACCTGTGGCCAGCTATGGCCTGAAAATATCAAATGAACAATTCCAGAATAAACAATTCCTAAGCTTTAAGTTTTGCATTGTTCTGAGCAGTGTGATGAAATCTCCCTCAGTCCCTCTCTGCTCCTCCTGGGGTATGACCTGTGTCTTTGTCTGGCATGTCCACGTGGTATACATCTCCCTCCCAGGAGTCACAGCTCAAAAGGAAAAATGGCAGCTATACCGTGTGGCTCCATCTGTGATTCCTTGCCTCCAAGAGGAATGTTGGAACACAGCCCTCCCCTGTGCATGTGGGGGTGGAGGGAGGTCACTGGACCTCTGAGAAGCCCCATCTCCAAATACAGTCACATGCTGAGGTACTGGGGTTGGATTAAAATATGAATTTTGGGGGGACATAATTCAGCCCATGATACTTTCCAGTCTGTGTGTTTTTATTTCTTTTTCTTGACTTATTGCAGAGGCCAGGACTTCCAGTAAGATGTGGATGGGGTGGGAACCAATGGCTGTGCCACGATCTGGGTCTTGGAGGGGATGCATTGGGTTCTCATGATCAGATGTGATGCCAGCCCTGGATTTCTCACATGCTCTTCACCAACCTGAGGATTCTTCATTGCTGGAGAGATTTTATAATGAATGGGTGTTGGGATTTGTCAAATGCTTTCTCTAAGTTACTCCATATGGCCACATATTTTCTTCTTCAGTCTGTTTATACGGTGGATTACCTGGATTGAGTTTTGAGTGTTGAGACAGCCTTGCATACCTGGGAAACGTACCATGTGATTGTCGTGTGTAGTAATTTTATGCATGGGCAGATTTGCTTTGCTAGTATTTTGTGTAGGAACTTGACATCTAAGTTCATGAGTGATATCAGACCGTAATTTTCATAAGTGAGGCTCATGAGAAGAATTAGAAAAGGTGCTTCTTTTATATTCTGAAAGAGACAATACAAAATTTACATTAATTCTTCTCTAAATATTTACTAGTGTTTGTCAAGAACTCCATCTAGGTCTGAAGATTTTTGGGTGGGAGTTGTTAAATACAAATTAAACTCAAGAGTTGAAAGCTATTTGGACTTTCTATTTCACCTGGAGTGAAGCGCAGTAGTTTTTGTTTTTCAAGGAATTAGACCACTTTACTTCAGTTGTTGAGTTTCTGTGTGTTTTTAATATTTCTTATGATTTCTTTAACAGCCGTAGTACATTTACTGGTATCTCACTTTCCTCATGATATTGGTGATTTGGGTCTTTTAAAAACATCTTTACTTACTAAATGTTTTCACTGATTCCTCCATCTTCCTACATTCAGTTCACGGTTTTTATTCTCATCCTTTTTCCTACCTGTCACTTGCTTCCGGTTCGTTTTGCTCTTCTTTCCTGTTTGTTTTAGGTAAGAACTTAGATTATTGATTAAAAACCCTCCCGCCTTTCTGAAGCGAAAATGTAGTGCTATACATCTCCCTCTCAGAACTGATTTGCCTGCATATCACCAATTTTGAAATGTTTTAATTTTTACTTCCTTTGAGATTTTCTCTTTGACCCGTGGATTATATTTAAGTAGGTTGTTTAATTTTCAATTGTTTAGAGAGCTTCCTGTTGTGTTTCTCTTATTGACTTATAGTTTCATTCCATATTAGTCAAATAATATTCTGTGTAATTTCTTTTTTTTTTTTTTTTGAGGCGGAGTTTTGCTCTTGTTGCCCAGGCTGGAGTGCAATGGCGCAATCTCAGCTCACCGCAACCTCTGCCTCCTGGGTTCAAGCAATTCTCCTGCCTCAGCCTCCTGAGTAGCTGGGACTACAGGCACACACCACCATGCCCAGCTAATTTTTGTATTTTTAGTAGAGACGGGATTTCACCTTGTTGACCAGGATGGTCTCGATCTCTTGACCTCGTGATCCACCCGCCTCAGCCACCCAAAGTGCTGGGATTATAGGTGCGAGCCATCGCGCCTGGCCTGTAATTTCAATTCTCACAGGATGTGGACTATGATGGTTTATGTTTCCCGTGAGCATGTGACAAATGTGTGTTCTTCTGCTGTTGAGTGGGAGGTTGATATGGTTTGGATCTGTATCCCACCCAAATCTCATATTTAGTCATAATCCCCAGTGTTGGAGGTGGGGCCTGGTGGAGGTGATGGGATCACAGGGGCGGTTACCATGAATGGTTCAGCATCATCCCCTTGGTGCTGTTCTGGTGATAGTGAGTTTTCAGGAGATCTGATTGTTTAAAAGTGTGTGGCACCTCTCTGTTCCCTATCTCTCTTTTAAATTATTACTATGCTTTAAGTTCTGGGGTACATGTGCAAAACATACAGGTTTGTTACATAGGTATACACGTGCCATGGTGGTTTGCTGCATCCATCACCCCGTCATCTGCATCAAGTATTTCTCCTAATGCTAACCCTCCCCAATTCCCCCACAACCTCCTATCCCTCCCCTAGTTCCCCACCCCCAAAACAGGCCCCAGTGTGTGATGCTCCCCTCCCTGTGTCCATGTGTTCTTATTGTTCTGCACCCACTTATGAGTGAGAACATGCAGTGTTTGGTTTTCTGTTCTTGGGTCAGTTCGCTGAGAATGGTGGTTTCCAGCTTTATCCATATCCGCGCAAGGGACACGAACTCATCCTTTTTTTTTTAATGGCTGCATAGTGTTCCCTGGTGTATATGTATCACATTTTCTTTATCCAGTCTATCGTTGATGGGGATTTGGGTTGCTTCCAAGTCTGCTATTGTGAACAGTGCCCCAATAAACATAGACATGCATGTGTCTTTATAATAGAATGATTTATAATCCTTCGGGTATATACCCAGTAATGGGATTGCTGGATCAAATGTTATTTCTAGTTCTAGATCCTTGAGGAATCGCCACACTGTCTTCCACAATGGTTGAATTAATTTACACTCTCCACAACAGTGTAAAAGTGTTCCTATTTCTCCACATCCTCTCCAGCATCTGTTGTCTTCTGATTTTTTAATGATCACCATTCTAACTGGTGTGAGATGGTATCTCAATGTGTTTTTTATTTGCATTTCTCTATTGACCAGTGATGATGAGCTTTTTTCATATGTTTGTTAGCCACATAAATGTCTTCTTTTAAGAAGGGTCTGCTCATATCTTTTCTGCTTTCTTTAAAAAAAAATAGTTAACATTAGATAGACCTTTTCCCATACTTTTACTTTCAACTTATTGTATTTGAAGTGAGTTTCTTATAGACTGCATATTGTTGAAACATGTTTTTATCCACTCTGATAACCTCGCTTTTGATTGGTGTATTTAGGCCATTCACATTAAGGGTATTTACTGATATTTTAGGGCTTATCTGCTACTTATCATTTGTCTCCAAGGTTTTTTCCTCTATTCTCCTCATTTTTATATTTTATTTTCTTACCTTCCTTTTAGAGACATGAGCCCCTTTATGGGATTCTATTTTTAATTATTTATACTATTTTAAGTACACAACCTTGTATAATTTTCTTAGTGGTTGCTCTAGGTATTACAATATACATACATAACTTACCACAGTTCTAGATGCCACTGTTGCTGGGTGAGGATGGACCCACTGACACTACCCTGGGGGAGGAACCAGTGCACTGCTGCCTCCGTGTGAAGGGGATGGGAGACCAAGCCCTCCTGGATGCCGCAGTACAGACCCGGTGAGGCTTCAGAGCCTTCTGCATCTGCTCGGTGGTGGGGGGGTGCAGGCTCGGGCCCCACTCTGCCCAACTCCACCCCACCAGACGCAAAGAGAGAAGTGGAAAATCAGCTTTCTCTTCTGCCCTCTGAAACCAGTGCTCTATGTGTTCTGAAGTAGGACAAATACTGCCTATTGTTTTCCGTGGTTAGGCAGCCTTGGCCCAATCCTTTGACAAAGGGAGGAGGCTCTCCTTGAAGCTCTTACACCTGGAACATTACTAGTTTGGTTGGAGCTTCTACAGCTCCCGCCTGGAATCTATGATAACAAACAGGGAGTCGGGGAACTCATCTGTTCTGGATAGAACAAGTTGCAAGGGGGTCAGAGACTCACCTGTCCTGGCGGTTGGGAGCTGCAAGGGGGGCGGAAACTCCCTGTCCTGGGTGGCTGGGAGTTTCAGGGGGCCAAAGACTCATCCTTCCTGGGAAGATTGGGAGCAGCAGGGGGCCAGAGACTCATTGGGTCCTCGTTGGATGGGAGCTGCACGGGGGCCAGATACTCACCTGTCATGAGTGGATGGGAGCTTCAGGGGGCCAAGGACTCATTTGTCCTAGGGGGATGGAAGCTATAAGGGGGGCAGACATTCAACTGTCCTGGGCAGATGGGAGTTTCAGGGGGCCAGGGACTCACCTGTCCTGCGTGGATGGGAGCTTCAGAGGACCAGGGACTCACCTGTCATTGGGGCAGGGGGCGGGTATTGGGAGCAGCAGGGGCCCAGAGACTCACCTGTTCTAAGTGGATTGGGAGCTGCAGGAGACCCAGAAACTCACCTGTCCGGGTGGATGGGAGTTCCGGGGTGGGGGACAGCTCTGTTTTTCCTCAACTTCTGAGGTCCCTGGGCTGACTTCCTTCCTTCTCCCCTTTGGGAGACTTCCTGTGAGTGCTTGTGGTTGTCTAAGGTGTTTCAGTTTAGGGAGTGGGACCTTCAAGGATGTGACATCCTGGGGCACCTTTCTTAAGTGCTGCTAGTTTTAAATGTCATTTTGTGTTTATAATTTTCCATTGGTCTCTTGTGGACAGGCAGTCTGAATGCAAGGGCTTGTCTTTGTGATTGTGGAGCCTGAGAAAGATGTGGCGTTGCTTGCCTCTGGCACTTCCCAGGCAGTAAGTTATGTTTAGCTTTGATTATTTCCTGATATCTGTTTGAGATCAGAGGTTGAAAGAGGAAATGTGTATGCTCAACAAATTGTATCGTTCCATAAACCATTTGAAGACAGCTATAAATTTGATTTATAAAAAAGATTATAGTAAGCCCACATTCTAGCCCTTTTGAACACATAGGAGACACCCATGTTCATAAAAGAACTAATATAAAACAAAAGTATATCCTAATTGGCCATTTTTCAAGTTCCCTAAGGGTTTTCCCATGTTACAGGTAAATAATAAAGTAATACTGTCATTCTTAAAATGCATACCCACACCCCAGCAAACTCGAATGCTGAGTCATTTCAGTAACGGAAAGAGTTTATTTTAAAGATGTGCAGTGTACTTTTACGTGTCTTTCCTACCAGGGACATTTTTTTAAAGGAAAGCACAAGGAGGACAATTAGCTCATCCGATTGTCAAAGCTCACTACTGGATTCGAACAAGTGGAAAGCGCTGAGGTGTGAAGGCGTATTTTTACAATCCGGACGAAGCCATGTGAGTCACACCTCATTTACGTGAGCCATTTTTGAAACTTGGGAAGGTATTGGCCTACCCCAGTTGCGCTGCGAGACCGAAAGGCCTGTGGAACAAACGTTCCTGCAGATGGGACCGGCACAGACGCGCTCAGCGTCACCGAGGGAGCTGCACGGTCCTCCCGAGCGCGGGGACTCCACCCGCGCCGCATCCACCTGCTGCACCGGGGGACTCCGGCCACGGGTTGTCAGGGAAGACTCATAGTCGTCAGGGGAAAAGTAAACGCCGTCACACGAGAGTTCCACCTTCACCTGGAACAGCAGCGCATGGAACTCGCCCCTGCCGAGCCCCCTGTGTGCCGAGCCCGTGGCTACCGTCCCTGAAATCCAGGCTCGCAGTCAGCAATACCGGGTGACAGTCATTAAAACGGTCCCCTGCCGCAGGGATGAGGGTGTCAACTCCCCCAGTTTTCTTCTTTTAGATAATGGAAAGGTGCAAGGCTTACAACACCATGAATATTTAATTTTATATTTTTTAAATCTATCCTACCTGAGGCTTAAGAAAAAGAACTTTTTCAATACAATATTCAACTTTACAGAAAAGCCACCTGAAAAATAGGGATAAGCGGCAGAGTTAAAACCGGAAAATTTGGGAAGTCACAGGGCACGCGGACTCCCAGGCAGGCCGAGGCGCAGGGTCACGGGACCCCCCGCAGACCCCCGCTCCGCGCGGCGCCAAGGGCTGCACCTGCAGTGACGCGGGCAGGGCCTTTCTCGATTGCACGAGTAGGGAAATGACTAGGACAAAGCCTGCTCGCCCCGAACTAATGACAGCGATGAAACGTTGACATTTCTTCCTTCCGCGGCTCCTTATTTGAGGCTTCGGCCCCCACAGTAAGTTGCTCCCCACAGGGCCGCCGACAGCCTCCGGCTCCCTAACTTCCTGCCTAATGGATCTGGCTTCGCAAATTGGACTTTTCGGGTTTTATTACTCCCTAAGGGGCTTGCTGCTGGATTACGCTCATTTACTCTTTTTTATTCTTTATCTATTATTTACACAAGAAATATTCCCGTTTTTCTTCTGAAAATCGTCAGTTATTCCTGGCATTCGCAGAAGAATTTTTGTCAGTTTTATAAATGGCCCATGACTGTCCATTTCCCAGCCGAGGTGCTGAGAGCCGGTGTTGAATCCGCGGTCACCGATGCGGAGCAGCCCAGACCCTCGCGGGGGGCCGGACGCGCGGGTTCCCCTCCCCGCCAAACCCTAGAAGGCGCCGGGGGTCCTGGGGAGGCGGGAGGTGGGCGCGCGCCCCGCAGCCGCCTAAGACCCCCCAGGCTCGGCCCTGCACAGGGAGCCCCAGGAGGCTGCAGGAGCCCCCGGGCCCGGGAAGACCAGCGCTGCCCCCGGAGGCGCGCGCGGCTCTGCGGCTTCTGACGCTGTTCGCGGCCTGGGGACCTCCCCGGGCCCCGGAGGCGCCACCTGGTTTATCCGCAGCGGGTGGTGCGCGGTCGCCGGCTCAGGCCGGTGCAGCTGAAGGACCAGCCCCGCCGGGGCCGGCCTCGCCCTGCGCCCCGGACCCCGCTCTCACTCGGGCTCGGCGTCCACCCGTCGCGGCTCATCCGCCCTGGTTTCTGCGTCCTTCCCTCGCCCGCTCGCCCAGCCCGAGGTGCGGTGAGCGCCCCGGGACGGCGCCTCTGAGAGGCCCGAGGCCCTGAATGCGCAGCGCGGGGGTTTCAGGCCCGGGGCGTGACCGCCCGGACCCCGCGCCCACTGTCTGCCCGCTGCCTGCCGCGTCCCGGCGCGGGGGAGTCACCGCCCACGGACCGGGAAGACTCAGCCAAGCGCCCCGGCGCGCAGCAGGCCCCGGGACCCCCTTCCTGATCTTCCCTCCCCCCGCGGAGGGGGCGCCACCCGGGCAGGCCCGGCCCGCGAGGTTTCGTATTATGCGGTAAAGTGCTTGGTTCGCACACGTCCAGGACAGGCTTGTAGCCCAGGGCAGGGTTGACTGCGGCCGCGGCCGAACCAGATAGAAACCGCGAGAAACACGCCGTAGGGACAAATCTCCAGACCGGGTGCTTTGTGTAAACTGCACTTCACTCTGAAAACAGTTTAGGAAAACCCAGTTATCTTTCATTCACACGCGCGTTCTCCGTCCCGGGTGGGTGCCCTGCTGAGCAGACAGAGGCCCCCTGCCCAACGCTGGGGCCGCAGAGTCAGCTCCGGTTCGGGAGCGGCCTCCCCACTCCCCACAGCTCAGGAGCTGCTCGCCCGGGCAGGTGGACGGCCAGGGGGAGTGGACAGGAGGAGGCCGTGGGGCCAGGCCCACGAGGACCCGCGAGGAGCCTGTGCGTCCCAGGAAGAGAAGAGGGGAGAGGGATTTCTCCCTGACGGCTCCAGCGGCTCTGAGCAGCCTCCCGGGCCAGGTGGAGGGAGAATCTGAAACGCAGCCTTCTACCTTTCAGAGTCAGTTTTTCTAAGATGAAATAATACCAGGATCCCTCTGCGGGACTGTTTTGAGGATTAAAGAAATTTGTTAAGGGCAAGTCCGGAAGGGAGCTGGGCAGCCAGGACATCTGATGTCGCGGGTGGTTCTGAATAGTGTCTGGGATTTTATTCAAAATGTTGAAACATTTCATCCAAGGCGTAGGCTTTTGTTTGTAGTGTGTTAGGGATCCAATAACATGCAAAAAAAAAAAAAATTGTTGCCGAAAGAATAGATAAGACCCAGTAAAACAGCCACACGCTGAAGCGTTGGTTGACAGTGGAGAAAGATGCAGCTGCCGACCGTCACATGCACAGACCTCAAGAACGCGGAGGAGGCTGAAAATTGCTCGCGAGTGAGACGTTTCCTTAGAAGTCCTCAGGTCCCCCCTAAAAGATGAGGAATGAAGATCCAGAGGCTGCAGTCATCAAACATGGCCTCCATGGTGGAAAAATAGAGAGCGGGGTGTTGGAAGGCCTGAGTGTCACGAGATTCCCATCCCTCTGGTGAGTGGAAGGCATCGTTTCTTCCAGGGCTGAAATGGACACCGTCATTTTATGTCTACTTCTCAAAAGAAATGTGTGGCTGGACTGAAACAGCAGGAAATCTGTGAAATCCTTTGCAAACACCAGTTATTCGTGCTATTTTTAAACCTGAACTAGAAAACAGGTGTCTCGCCTATTGCCAGCCTTTAAGAGAATGATTGAAACAGTTGCTTTAAAATATGGAAACTTCAGGATTGATGAAAATGTCTCTTGGCATCCTCGGGACAGGGATGCAGCCTGACAGGCCCACCTTGTGCATTTGCTATGGTGGGACTGTGCTTTAAAAATATGTTCATCTGTAGACAAGTTCTAAAGTCAGGACGCTTTTTACAGAATGACCTTAAGTGTTACAATTTTTGTCATATATAACACAAGTGTCAATTTCTCTATTTTAAATAAATTTCCTGGCTATGTGCGTCCTCAAATATTCTCAAAGAGCTTCTGCAAAACCACAGGCCTGTATAAAACCACAGCCAGGGCATAAAACAGCCCCTGAGCCCAGTGGACACTTATGCACCCTGGTTTCCGAATTGTGTGACCTTTTTCTGCCTTATGTTATAATTAGAATTGTTACGAGACAGATTTAATTCTTTACTGAGCATACAGGCAGCTAAGAAAAATCAGCACAGTCCAGGTTTGTCAAATGGGCAGAGTCCCCAGCATCCACACAGCCAGCTGCTTCTCATTCGTTCTTCGGCCCCTATGTGTGAGGACCTCCGGCAGTGCAGCAGCTCTGAGAAGGGCCGGGAGGCCTGAGGACAAACAGTCACCACCCCTGCACCTTCGAGGCTTTCATATAAAAATAAACTCTACTTTAAGACTTAGATGAATCAGGACCCAGTGGGAGGTGGGAATAGTTGTGAAATTAGAGAGGGGTGTATCATGATTGTAGACCCCACATTCCCGTGCTAGAAATGAACTCAGTGCCAGCCAGGCACTTCTCACTAATGCCAACAGAAGATGCAGGAGTTGGTTCTGCGGCCCCTGCTTCCCTGTGGCTGCTGCCAGGTGGGGGCTCTGAGACCTGCTGAGCCAGGGGAGACGCCCAGGCGGGAACTGAAACCTAGCGGCACGCCCGCTCTCTGTGGATTGAGCAGGCCACCCTGCTTCCCTGCACGTACACAGGATTCCCCGAGTAATTTGCTCTGAGTGTCCAGTTCTGAGTGTTATCTGAGCACCACAGTCTAGACACTGCCAATCAATACAATCTTTCAGCCACTCACAAATGTGCTGACAGTTAAGTAAAAATAAGCACATGGCATCCCCCTAGAATAAGCACAGGTGTGTTCATGGGGCATGCTTCTGGGAGACAGGCAGCCTCCGTGAGGCTCTGAAGCAAGATCGTGGCTCCCATTTTCCTGCTCCTGGGGTTCCATAGAAGCAGAACAGCCAGGGGCTTAGCTCCCTGTCTGCCTGATGAGGAGGCTTCCGGGGGGGCTGAGGTGCTAGCCAGGTACTGACCCAGGAAACACAGACTCCAGCTCCCAGACCTGCCCCTCCAGCCTCTCCGGCACCTCAAATGCTGGTTAAAAGGCCTAGCTTCACTTCTGAGATCTGCTAGTGAATCCTGACACCATAAGGAATATGAAAACAGTTGCAGGCAGAGAAGAATCGCCCCATGGGCCCCCAAGCATCAGGCCTCTCTCAGGAGCCGCTGCTGGTGAAGGACACGCCTGGGAGATGGTGGTGAAAGGTGTGTGGCCCGAGAAGGGGAGGGGGACACATACCAGCATCTGGGCGCTCAGGGCAGACCCAGGGAGGAGAGCGAAGGAAAGGAACAGAAAGTAGAGGAACCGGTGAAGACGGACACTTTTCCTCATCACTGCCAGGGCATTTCCATGACCAAGCTGCTTTTCACACAAAGTTAGACAGAAATTTCCAAACAAGAAAAAAAATTGTGCACGATTGTTCACGCTCACATTAACTTATATAATCAGAGTCTTGGATGAGAATACAGCGATTATATAGATAAACTTCAACTTTTGCTGGCAAAAGCTGTGCCCAACTGACGTTCAGTGACTTGTTCATGCTGTGACAGTTGCTATAAGAAACTCAACCTCTGGAATCTGGACCAAAGGTCTTCCTTTCATGTCATGGCCTAGCACAAAGTATTTCTCATATGTGGTTTTGAAACTTACTTTGTTTTGTAGAATAGAAATTTGGTTTTGTTTGTGGTATGCCATAACTTTCTGGTAAATCATGTAATATTTTAAGTGATTTTATCTAAGAGAAATGATTAGTAGTTATCCTGTCAAATGAATAGAAATTTTATTTCAGGTAAATAAAGAAAAGGAAACTATATTAATGTACTTTTGGAATAGTAAATGAGTAAAGGTTGATCTGTGTTTTGATTTTACTGGATCCTTGTCTCATATTTCCATAAAGTCTTGTTCACAGGGCCAGCAGGAGGATTTGAAATGAGAAGATAGAGCCGCAAGGCACCTTAAATACAAAAGAGGCTTTGGCGCTGCAGAAATCCCCACTCTCCCATTGCAGAACAGCTGTGTTGCCGGGATTTCATGTAATTTACATGAGGAAATAACTTCCCATTTTAATTGGGTCGTTGTAAACAAACTGCTGTGACCCTTTCTTGGAGACCATAAACTGGGGAATTTTTCATTATTGCTTTTACAACCTTTGAAAGCAGCGTGTACACATTTCAGGGGACAATTCTGGGCATTGAAGTCTTTAGTTTCTAAGAAATCGTTCATTCATTAAAATGTTAGAATCCAAACTCCTTTTTCCTCATACAATTAAAAAGAAAAACAAAAGAGCACATTCCATTAAACATTAAGGAAAATGAATGAAGCCATTTGAAAGAAAACTGTAATTTTCCAGTTCCCTGCAGGCCCTACAGGAGCGTATCTTCAGGAGCACCTGGAAAATGCTCTGTAATGATGGTCTGCATTTGCCAGAACAGCTTCCAGCATTCCAGTGTCAAAGGATTTACTTTCCTCCACAGTTCTGGGCTTATTAATACCCAAACTACACTTGAGGGGAGAGTCTGTAATTGAAACAGAAAAGGAAGAGCATTTAATAAATAAACATGAAAATATGCATAGATCACCAGATATCTGTGAATTCATATAATCATTGTGGTATTTTCATTTCATTAGTCTTAACAAATTATAACACTTATAAATATGCATTCATATAATGGTAAACTCAGATACATTATTAATACTTGCTTAACTATTATTAAATATTGTTAAAATTCCATCTGAAAATCAATCTTATAAGAACATTTCAAGAAACCAGAATTAAATAAACAAGTAACTCAAAACCTAGATTGTTGTGATATTCCATTGGAAAATAACAAAATTAAAGATACCACATCAGATAACTATGGCAAGATCAACCAGCCTTGTCAAATGTTTATTTATCTCAATCTGAAATATCAAGAAACATATAGAACCAAGGTCAGTCTTAGTATGAAAATTGCAAGTAGTTCAAGAAATCTCTATTATCAAACACATAAGCCCTTCAATTCACTGCACCTGAGGAGAAAATTTGACCAAGACTTTTTACAGAAGAGCTTCAGGGAGTTGAATGCCTTTCACAAGGACATGGAGTGAAAGAAGTTAGTTAGAGAATGGGATATAGTTTGTGTATGATTCAATTTATACACACACATACAACAAGCCAAAAAGAGGCACAACCAAAATGTTTGTTTTTAGAGATGCAGCTTCAATAGATAAAATGTGAAATTGAAGGAAAGAACCTTTTTAAAAGTTGAAACAAAAATATTCCTGTTAGAACCTTAGGACAATAATTCTCAACACAAGGTCACTGAACCATCTGCTGCAGAGTAACACTGGGCAGTGGTCACAAATGCTGACCCAGGAACCGGCCAAGACTCTGAACCATGAATTCATGGGCTGGCCAAGGAATGCACGTCCTACATATTTATTAAACTCATCAAAATTATGTGTTCTAAGAATCCTCTTTTATTTGTACTTTTGAAAAATTATATAACTTTGTAATTTTTCTTACACTGATAACATTTTTTAACATAGGAGGAAAACTGAAAAGAAATAATTCTGAGAGAGATCCATGATGGCCGATTGGCAGCAGCTCAGGATTGTAGCTCCCAGTGAAAATGCAGAGAGTGAGTGGACGCCACACTTCCTGATGAATTTTTGTTGCCCACGGACCAGGAGATTCCTGGCGGAGGAGCCCCACGGGTCACCAGCGCTACTCTTTTGGCCAGTGTGGCTGTTTTGCCGGCGTCCTGGTGCAGGGGTTCTCAGTACAGAGTATAAGGACCGGGTGCCCTTTTGGTTGGCATTTGGAGCTCCAGGAAGGCAGAGTCGCCCATTCAGCTGATTGAAAAGGGGACTGAAATGGGGAGCTAGACTGAGAGATTCCTGGGCAGAAAAGCACCACAAATCTCAACACCGCTGTTTCGGCTGGCACAGTGGGTCACCACAGGGGAGATTTCCCCCACAAAAAAACAGCAATTGGAATGGCTGAGGATTGAGAGTTTCACAGCAAGCACAGCTGAACCCGGAAAGGTCCAGCTCTGTTGGGGAGGGGTGTCCGCCGAAGGAAAACTAAGAAACAGAAAAAAAACATCATCGCCAACAAGCTGGATGTCCACTCAGAGACCCAATCTGAAAGTCAGCAATTACAAAGACAACAGGTGGATAAATCCACAAAGATGGGAAGAAAACAGCGCAAAAAGGCTGAAAACACCCAAAATCAGAATGTCTCTCCTCCTACAGGGGATTGCAGCTCCTTATCAGCAAGGGAACAGGCCTGATAGAGAATGAGTGTGATGAACTGACAGAATTAGGCTTCAGAAGGTGGATAATAAGAAACTTCTGTGAGCTAAAAGAACATGTTCTAACACAATGCAAAGAAACTAAGAATCTTGAAAAAATGTTTGACGAAATGCTAATGAGAATGGACAATTTAGAGAGGAATATAAAAGAATTAATAGAGTTGAAAAACACAATAGTAGAACTTCACGAAGTATGCACAAGTTTTAACAGATGAATTGATCAAGCAGAAGAAAGGATATAAGAGGTCGAAGACCAACTTAATGAAATAAAATGAGAAGACAAGGTTAGAGAAAAAAGGATAAAAAGGAATGAGCAAAGTCTCCAAGAAATATGGGACTATGTGAAAAGGCCTAATCTACGTTTGATGGGTGTACCTGAATGTGACGGAGAGAATGAATCCAAGCTGGAAAATATTCTTCAGTTTATTATCCAGAAAAACTTTCCCAACCTAGCAAGGCAGGACAATACTCAACTCCCGGTAATACAGAGAATACCACAAAGATATTCCTCAAGAAGAGCAACCCCAAGGCACATAATCATCAGATTCACCAGAGTTGAAATGAAGGAGAAAATACTAAGGGCAGCCAGAGAGAAAGGTCGGGTCACCCACAAAGGGAAGCCCATCAGACTTACAGCAGATCTCTTAGTAGAAACCCTACAAGCCAGAAGAGAGTGGGGTCCAATATTCAACATCCTTAAAGAAAAGAACTTTCAACCCAGAATTTCACATGCAGCCAAACTAAGCTTAATAAGTGAAGGAAAAATAAATTTTTTTGCGAACAAGCAAGTACTCAGAGATTTCATCACCATGTAGGCCTGCTTTACAAGAGCTTCTGAAAGAAGCATTAAATGTAGAAAGGAACAACTAGTATCAGCCATTCCAAAAACATACCAAAAGGTAAAGAGCATCACCATAATGAAGAATTTACATCAACTAATGGGCAAAACAGCCAGCTAGCATTAAATTGCAGTATTAAACTCATATATATCAATATCAATCCCAAATTTAAATGGACTAAATGCCCCAATCAAAAGACACAGGCAGGGAAATTGGATAAAAAGCCAAAACCCATTGGTGTGCTGCATCCAGACCCATCTCACATGTAAGGATACACAGACTCAAAACCAAGGGATGGAGGAAGATTTACCAACCAAATGGAGAGAAAAAAAAAAAAAAAAAAAAAAAAGCAGGAGTTGCAATTCTCATCTCTGTTAAAATAGACTTTAAAGTAACAGATATCAAAAGAGACAAAGAAGGACATTACATAATGGTAAAAGAATCAATTCAATAAGAGCTAATGATCTTAAATATATATGTACCCAATACAGGAGCACCCAGATACATAAGGCAAGTTCTTATTGACTTACAAAGAGACTTAGACTCCCACACAGTAATAGTGTGAGACTTTAACATCACATTGTCAATATGAGACAGATCAACCAGACAGAAAATTAACAAGGATATCCAGGACTTGAACTCAGACCTGGAACAAGTAAACTTAACAAACATTTACAGAACTCTCCACCCCAAATCCACAAAACATACATTTTTCTCAGTATCACATCACACCTATTCTAATAGTGACTACATAGTAGGAGGTAAATCACTCCTCACCAATAACACAGCATTTCACAGGTTTAAATGAAACATTGGTTGGCTGCTTGTTTGTTATTTTCCTCCCTTATTTCTTCCTGTCTCCATTGTTAAGCACAATTATTGGCATAAAAGAGGTTGTTTGGTTTTTTTTGAGACTGAGTTTCGCTCTTGTTACCCAGGCTGGAGTGCAATGGCATGATCTCGGCTCACTGCAACCTCCACCTCCTGGGTTCAGACAATTCTCCTGCCTCAGCCTCCTGAGTAGCTGGGATTACAGGCACGCGCCACCATGCCCAGCTAATTTTTTGTATTTTTAGTAGAGACGGGGTTTCACCATGTTGACCAGGATGGTCTTGATCTCTTGACCTCGTGATCCACCCACCTCGGCCTCCCAAAGTGCTGGGATTACAGGCTTGAGCCACCACGCCCGGCCAAAAGAGGTTTTTAATACCCATTTTTAGACTACATTCTAGGCTGGGCAATAGAGCAAGATTCCCATTCTCTCTCCCTCTTTCTCTTTCTCTTTCTTTCTCCCTTTTATTCTTTTTTTCCTCTTTCTCTCTTTTTTCTTTCTTTTTCTTCTGTTCTTTCTTTTTTCTCTTTCAAAAAAGAAAGAAGAAAGAAAGAAAGAAGAAAGAAAAGAAAAAGAAAGAAAGAAACAAAGAAACAAAGAAAGAAAGAAAGAAAGAAAGAAATCTAATCCTGATGAAGAGTTTGAACTTTGACGAATACAGAGTGGAGGTGAAGGGCAGTTTCCCACAGGAGAGCAGGTGTCAGGGAGAGAAGGCATTTCCAGAGTCCCTGGGGGAAGGAGGCTGGAGGCAGAGCCTGGCTGGGGAGGCTTGTCCCCCAGTGCCAGGGAGAGGAGGGCAGGCAGGTGGGAGGCTCTGCAGATTGCAGGGAAAGTTCATCATTATGAATGTCATAAAATAAATTTTATGACAGATAAATAGGTTTTTTTAAATTTTTCATGCCAGCTATGAGTGCTAAAGAATGACAAGTTTTCTTCAGCTTGGCACTTAGCAATATTCGTGACTAAAGTCAGTAAATCACATGCTTAGACAAGATATGAAAAAGACTCACAATTCCTTAATTAGTGAGTAGGTTGTTTTTCCTTTGAGACAAAGCTCTGGAAAGGAAAACTCTCATTCCCAATGGCCCTAAATCAGCCTATTTGTTCCTCTACGTCTGTCCACAGCCTCTTCCCCTCCGAAACTCGGCGCCTGCCCTCCAGGCTCCAGGCCACCAGCTCTGCATTAGAAACCACTGGTCCGAAGCCCTGAGGGCCCAGGACCCCCTCTGTTCTGCCTGTTCTCTATCCTGGATTTTGTTCACCTAAATACCAAACAGAGAAAGGGCCTCCAAATGAGAACAGCTTTTATTCGGGAATGGGCATTGCAGTGGGAACCCGAGTGCCATGGTGACCTGCATGTACTCGGAGGGGTCAAGGATGACAAAGTATTTGAAGGGAGATGAGGAGGACCACATGATTGTTTTGAGATGATTTATTCTTGGCTTCAAGGATCAATAACAAGGGTAGCCCCGGTCCAAGCTGCACAAGCAGTTGCTGGCAGATGACCGCACAGGAACGATTTTGTGTAAGGTTGTGGTGGCCTTTGTGCATGGCCGTGGTGTCTTGCAGTCTTTTGTGGCAGTTCTTGTCGCCAGGCATTCATGTGTGAGACCCTCCCTTCACAGCCAGCCCTGGCTCCGTTTTTTCAGGGTTTTGACGCAAGCATCTCCAGCTTGATTCCGACAAATGTCACAAGTGGACACATCTCTCTCAGTGATCTCACAGTCCTCCTATTAAAACAAACTGCCTAGAATTGATCAGATTATTTAATTTACATAAGCTCTATGTGGATGACTAACAGGAACAGAGAAATATTGCTCAGAGACTTATTGTATTTTATTAACAACTGAGACTGCAAACCAAAGGATTGAAATCTATTCGTGGTCCTCACTTTGAGCTGCAGGTGGGTCCGGCAGCCTGAAGCCTCGCACTGCAGTCTGTGGCAGTAACAGATGCAGACACCTTTACAATGTCTCTAAACACAGTCATCAATTGGCAAATTGCTTCAGAACACCAAAAAGACAAAAAGTAAGTTAAAACCAGAGCCCAAAGAAGTAAAGACAGCCCTGACATCAACCTCAGCAGAGAGAAAACAAAATTCCATTTTCAGATCCGGGGAATGCAGGCACCAGCAGTGAATGCCAGCATCTCCTCAGATCAAACCTACGTCTCAAAGCCTGGACCCTCAGGCACAACACCCTGGGATTAAAAATAAATAGAAACAAAAAACACCTCTAACTCCAAACTATGGCGAGGAAACTTGCCTTATTCAAACCTTTGCATCGGGGTTCTGGAAAATAATTTCCTCCGGGGTTTCTAGCCCCAGTGTGGAATTCAGGTGTGTTTACAGAGCAAATCACAGAAGTTTAATGGAGAATTTTTCCTAAAGTGGCCCTGAACTTATTTCACCTAAATATACAGGACAGGGGCAAAAATCAGTCTACTCTTAAGCAAACTTGACTTAAATCTGAGCTCAAATAAATTCCACAGATAAACTTTCAGGAAAAACGAAGTAACCATCCCAAATCACGAGACACATGAGGAGAAGGGTTGGGTGCAGCCCGTCAGCAGAATCCGAGCCATGGTGGTTCCAGCCACAGAAGCCCTCAGAGACTGAAGAGCCTGACGCCGAAGGATTTTAAATAATGAAAGAACAGACTGCAGATGGACCAAGAGCAACTGTCTAAAAATGTGCAAACAGAGTTGGAAATGAACCAAATTCAAAGTGTAGGAAAGAAAAGCATAACATTTAAATTTCAAAGCCTAATGTATGTATTAAAAATCAGATTAGACAATAGTTGAGTAAAACTATAGTGAACCCCAAAGTGGATCCAGTAAAAATTCAGAGAGAGAAAGGCACGAAAGAGAGATGAGGATACACCTCTGATTGCGTGAGGTCAAATGTTTTTGTATAGATATGAAATATTTTTCATTAATCTTACTTCTAGGCACAATATCTTCCTAATTTCTATTTTTTAAATATATTTGCCATTATAAATGGGTCTTCTCATTGTATTTTCCATCTGGTTGCAGTTCACACATGTTGGCTGCTGAACAACACAGGTTCGACCTGTGCAGATGCACTCATACACAGCATTTTTTTAGTGGAAGTTGCACTGAGGGAGCCTGCCCCTGCTGCATTCCAGTCCACCTCCTCTGCTTCCTCCATCTCGGCCACCAGGGACAGCAAGACCAACTCTTCCTCCTCTTCCTCCTGCTCAGCCAACTCAACCTGAGCACAGGGATGAAGACCTGTATGACGGTCAACTTCTGCTTAGTGGATGGTGAAGATACTTTTCCTTCCTTAGGATTTCTTAATAGCATTTTATTTCCTCCATCTTACTTTCTTGTAAGAATACAGTGTGCGACACATGATGGACACAGTACGCATTAATCAACTGTTTATGTTGTTAGTGAGGCTTCCAGTCCACAGTAGGCCATCAGCAGTTATGTGCTGGAGAATTAGCAAAGTTACATGCAGAGTTTTCACTGCTCAGGGATCAGTGCCCTTAAATTACATATTGTTTACCGGTCAACTGAATATATACATATTTACCAGCCAGCCAGTTGATTCTGTTCTTTCTCGATGGATTCTTCTAAGTTTTCTTATAGAAAGCCACATCATACTCTATAGTAATAATTTTGCCTCCTCCTTAATTAGACCTTATTTCTTTCTGTGGTCGAACTGCATAGAACAAAACCTCTAGACCAATGTGAGATGAAGTTGGCAGAATGGTAATCTGTGCGTGTCAGTTTTTAACGGGAGCTCCTCTATCCCCCAAGCCATCCTCCTCTGCTCCCTCCCCTATCCCCTAGGAGAGACTTGAGAACACCCTGAGGCCAGCAGTTCCTGGTCCATCATCTTCAAGCAGACTTTCGACTTCCCAGTGTG
The DNA here is from genome assembly GCF_049354715.1 of Callithrix jacchus. NCBI lineage: Eukaryota > Metazoa > Chordata > Mammalia > Primates > Cebidae > Callithrix > Callithrix jacchus. The sequence goes on from NC_133515.1 coordinate 114,518,441, forward strand.
TGAGGCTGAGTGGACCTACCACGCCCTCACAGCTTCTCTTCTCCGGTGCTTCTGACTTTGTATGTCATCTTCGTTGCCTGGCAAACTTCTATAATATTCTCTAAATTTTTATTCATGAGTTTTAGATTTATGTATAAAAATTCTACCTGACAAATGGCAAAGTTGGCACGCAAACACATTTCATCCCGCTTTGTTTTCTCCTTTATTCCATCACCCGTTTGTCTGTATTTTACGGCTCTGCTTTGTAGGAGTGTGTTCAGTTATCGGCCGCAATCACCGCAGGTGCTCAGCTGCCATCTGTGTGTGAGTGAGTCGGCCTCAGGCCCCTGCGTTATTTCTCAGTCTCTCACCATCTTAGCTCTCCTGATTTGCTGGTCACTTTAATTTTCTTAAATGATGATTTTTCAAGAGGCTTTCTTGGTTGCTTCGTTTAATTCTTGAGGTTTGAGACTGTCTTCTCTGCTTTTATTTCTTAAGTGACAAATTGGTCAGGTGTAAACCTACTGACTCACATTGCTTTTTCTAAAAGCCTGGAGGACAAAGCTCAGCCGTTACCCTTCCTTTACAGAACAGTCTGGCAGAGGCGCGATTATCCCACTAGTGCAGGAATGACTGGGACGCTGGGATTTTGTCTGCCTGGTTCCCAGAAGAACCCTTTATCTTGAAGTCTAAGTTCATTACTGTTTCTGGTACAGTTATCTTGCCATGCTTTTCCAGAACATCGATTAAGTGTATACTGGACTCCGTTTCTCCGTATCTATCATTTTCTAATTACATTGATTCCTCCATCACTTCCCTTTCTGACTGTTTGGTTTTCTCAGATCTCACCTCCACATCTCTGATTGCAGAAATTTCCCCTAACAACCAATTTTGAAGAACCACACCAAGCAATCATAGCATGATCTTTCTTCTAATGTGAATTTGTACATGTCTGGTTTTTAAGTTACTTTCCTTTGATTTTCATTTTGTTGCTTTCTGGTTATTGTTTCCTGTGTTAGAGGCGTGCAGCGCAGGCTCTGCTGTTTTCTCAGGAGCAGGCAGGTGTGGAGGTTTGCGGGTGGCTTCCATGCAGTTCAGATGAGTCCGCCGGGAACTCCAGCAGCAGCGAGTACGTGCTTTTTACAGGTGGCTGCGTCGTCCGCAGGGAAGTCTCATGTTATGCTTGCTTTCTGGTTATGGTTTTGCTTTATTGTACCCTTCTGCACCAATATTGTTAAGCTCCAATGTTTTCCAGAGGCCGCTCTCGACCCCACCCCTCCTCTGGACTGCTCCATGGGGACACAGGGGCACTGAGGTTTTCCCTCTGGGTCCCACTCACCTGAAACTCAGGCAACAGAACCTCATGGTTAGGGACACTTTTACAGCCAGAGAAGCCTCTAATTCTCTCTGTTCTGAAGAAAACACTAGCACTGGCCTTTCACTCTGTGAGTGCATTCGATGTTTCTTTCTGCTCTTGGCATCTTCCTTTGGTTTGGTCTAAACTTCATGGCGTTTGTCCGCTGTTCTTTGAGTTAGAATATACGTGGACTGGTCGATGTCTTGTAATTCCAAATGGTGGTTTTGCTACATTTGTTCCTGCGTCATGAAGGGAAAATGGGAGGATGGTAGCAGAGACTTCACCCCTGCGTGTTCTCAGCCAAATCTCTGGCTCCCACCCCCAGCAGGCTGTTTGGCTTCTGGCCTAGATAGGCAATGTGTCTTCTGCAGGATTTTAAACAAGGGTTGATGTAGTTTGACTGTGTCCTCACCAAAATATTATCTTTAATTGTAGTTCCCATAATCCTCACGTGTTGTAGGGGGGACATGGTGGGAGGTTACTGAATCATGGGGGTGGTTACCTCCATGCCGTTCTCATGATAGTGAGTGAGTTCTCACAGGATCTCATGGTTTTATAAGGGGCTTTTCCCCCTTAGCTCTGCACTTCTCTCTCCTGCCGCCATGTGAAGAAGGACCTGTTTGCTTCCCCTTCTGCCATGATTATAAGTTTCCTGAGGCCTCCCAGCCCTGTGGAACTATAAGCCAATTAAATCCCTTTCCTTCATAAATTACTCAGTCTTGGGTATGTCTTTATTAGCTGCATGAGAACAGACTAATACAAGCATTTATAAAGGATATTACATATTTGTATAAAGTGATTTTTCCTGAGTCTTTTAACAATGCTACTCACACTCCCTGTTTGAGACGGCACGTTCTGCATTGTGCAGAGCCCACATCTCCCAGGTAGGACGCTGGCCTCTCTGTCTACCCTCCTGGTGACACCTTCCTCCTCCACACTCCCTCCCTTCTAACCCATTCACATCCATGTTCTCCAGCTCTTGGGAAATCCACACCTACAGTGGTGAAGTGGGACTAAGGGGTCTTTCTGCTCAGTGAGGTAACACAAGGCTAGGCTCAAGGTTTCTGGAATTACTAAGCTCTGTTTACAAGCACATCCCTTTCCAGGGTGTAATTATTTAGCAAATTCCACAGCCTTAGAGCAATGGTTATCATCATGGAAACAAGTTTTTATCAGGCTTACAGCAGAATTGCTCCAGGAGGATCTACCTAGAAATATGAGCATTTGATGCTTTAGAAATCCTGTGGGTAATTTAAACTTTTATTCACAGTGTATATTAAACATAGATTAAGGTTTGTTTTAAACTTGTAATTGTATTGTGTTTTCTAATCTCAGAAATTAAAAGATCAAATTAATGGTTTTTAAGTAAGTTATTGAGAGAGGGCATCAATTTGCCGTGAAATCTGCCATGTCACATCTCATTCAGGAAAAGGCAGCCATGGAGAGTAAAGCAGAGTGGCAGAAATCCTGGGCTTGTAAATCACTTTCTGGAAATGGTCTCCAAGATAAATTCCATTAAACGCGTTCTTTAAAGATAGAATTTCACAGTCCGCCACTTCTCTATGGTTTTGCTTCTTTTTTTCATTCCTAACCCTGGATCCCTCTTGTCCACCAGAGAAGTGACTGCCGGAGAGTCCAGGTCTCCCGTGGCTGCTGAAACCTGCATCCACAGAAAGCCTCTCCCAAATGAGTGGCATTCCCAGCGGGGAGGGGCCACACATGTGATGGACAGCACAACTTCCTCCTGGGCCGTCAGGAGTCCTCTGCAGGTGGAGATGCCAGGGCAGGTTCCCAGGTGATCTCTGTGTGCGGAGGTGCTGAGGGCAGGTTCCCGGGTGGTCTCTGCGTATGGAGGTGCTGAGGGCAGGTTCCCGGGTGGTCTCTGCGTGTGGAGGTGCTGAGGGCAGGTTCCCGGGTGGTCTCTGTGTGCGGAGGTGCTGAGTGCAGGTTCCCGGGTGATCTCTGTGTGTGGAGGTGCTGAGGGCAGGTTCCCGGGTGGTCTCTGCGTGTAGAGGTGCTGAGTGCAGGTTCCCGGGTGGTCTCTGTGTGTGGAGGTGCTGAGTGCAGGTTCCCGGGTGGTCTCTGCGTGTGGAGGTGCTGAGTGCAGGTTCCCTGGTGATCTCTGTGTGCGGAGGTGCTGAGGGCAGGTTCCTGGGTGGTCTCTGCCTGTGGAGGTGCTGAGGGCAGGTTCCCAGGTGATCTCTGCGTGTGGAGGTGCTGAGGGCAGGTTCCTGGGTGGTCTCTGCCTGTGGAGGTGCTGAGGGCAGGTTCCCAGGTGATCTCTGCCTGTGGAGGTGCTGAGGGCAGGTTCCCGGGTGATCTCTGCATGTGGAGGTGCTCAGGGCAGGTTCCTGGGTGATCTCTGCGTGTGGAGGTGCTCAGGGCAGGTTCCTGGTGGTCTCTGTGTGTGGAGGTGCAGAGGGCAGGTTCCTGGGTGATCTCTGCGTGTGGAGGTGCTCACGGCAGGTTCCTGGTGGTCTCTGTGTGTGGAGGTGCTGAGGGCAGGTTCCCGGGTGATCTCTGCGTGCGGAGGTGCTGAGGGCAGGTTCCCAGGTGATCTCTGCATATGGAGGTGCTGAGGGCAGGTTCCCGGGTGGTCCCTGCATGTGGAAGTGCTGAGGGCAGTTTCCCGGGGGTTTTCTACATGTGGAGGTGCTGAGGGCAGTTTCCCAGGAGCCCTCTGCATGTGGGGCGGAGGCTGCCTGAGCTGTGATAGGCTCCATTGTACTCCAGTCTGGGCAACAGAGCAAGACTCTATCTTGTAGAGAATAGAAAGGAAAAGAAGAAGAGAAGAGAGGAGGGGAGGGAAAGGGAGGGGAACAGAGAGGAGGATAGCTTTTATCATATTTTAAAAGTTCACTTACTCCTGGGTAGGGTTAATTAGAATGCTGTAACAGAAAATTCTGGTGTCAGGGATATCTTTCTCTTAGTTCTTCCCTAAGTACAAATTAGGACACGTTCTGAGCAATTTCTTAATTTTTAAAAAACCTCCTTAATTTTATTATTTATCAAGCAGAATAATTGAACATATATCAAAGTGTTTAGTGTGAAGATTAAGATGTGCATCAAACTCTTAGAAGCATGTACGTCCCTGACCTTCACAAGCCCTTGCACAGTTTTCTCCTCTGTGATCTGCGGGCACCTTCAGTGCTATGTCCTCCACCGCAGAGAACTGTGGCTGGCTCAGAAGAGGTTCCTAGTGAAGAAAGAGCCATTCGGTCTGCACTGAACATGCACGTTATGACACGTGTGTGGCTATTAAAAAAGCCGAAGTCATTATGGAGGGTGACTGCTCAAGAGTCACTAGCAGGAAAAATTCATGCAAATTCTCACTTTTCAGAGTAATTTCAGAGATCAACTTAATTAATGAAAAGACTAGATAAAACACTAAATGTGAAGAATACGGAAACACTGAACTAGAGTCGGATTTAGTGGTCACCTGTCCCAGCGGCCTTTGATTGTACGCAAAGACAAACACGTTTGCCTGACTTGGGAGATGGGTCTTGGAGCCCCCAGCCGGTGCTGGGCTGGGATCCACATGTCCCGGCTCCGCGTCTGACACCCATGCAGTTTCGCCTGGGTGCTCCAGTCTCAGCCTGGATAGCAACCACAGCCATTGCAGACTCCCAGAGCCACAGGAACTCCCAGGCCCCAGAACGGTTCTGTCGCTGGGTGGGGGTGTTTGCTGAGAACCATGCTCAGGCTGTATCTGGGCAAACAGGAGAGCTCCAGGCATGCCTGCCACATGCCCCCGAGGGAGCCCCTGACCCTAGAGCTGGAGTAGTTCACATGCCATATATAGGTGGAATCATGTGGTATTTGTTATTTTTCCACGGGGACCTGAGAGGCTCTTGACTTTTTTTTCCCTGGGGATCTGCAAACAAGTTTAGGGATTCCGTCTCCACTGTCTCCCTCTGACTGAGACTCTACAGCACATTTTTATTTCTGTGACTATATTTTTGGTTCTATAAGCCCATTTGATTAGTTCTTATAACATCTCTTTCCTTTCTCAGGTTTTCTGTTATTTCATTTGTGTCAAGGAGATTTTTAATGACGATTCTGGCTTGCGGTGCTACTTCAGGCTCTTTCACAGGGGTGTCAAGGTCTGATTCATCTTGGCATTGGGGTCATTCCGCATTTGTGCTGTGGTCTTTCTGCTTCTCCCGCATGTTAGTCCTGCCTGCTTTTGTGGGCTGTAGTTCCAGGGACAGTGTGGGATTTGTGGGCTGTAGTTCCAGGGACAGTTGTGGGCTTTGTGGGGTGTAGTTTCAGGGATGATGTGGGGTTTGTGGGGTGTAGTTCTAGGGATGATGTGGGTTTTGTGGGCTGTAGTTCTAGGGACAGTGTGGGCTTTGTGGGGTGTAGTTCTAGAGACAGTTGTGGGCTTTGTGGGGTGTAGTTTCAGGGATGATGTGGGGTTTGTGGGGTGTAGTTCCAGGGACTGTGTGGGCTTTGTGGGGTGTAGTTCTAGGGACAGTGTGGGCTTTGTGGGGTGTAGTTCCAGGGACTGTGTGGGCTTTGTGGGGTGTAGTTCCAGGGATGATGTGGGTTTGTGGGGTGTAGTTCCAGGGACGGTGTGGGCTTTGTGGGGTGTAGTTCCAGGACAGTGTGGGCTTTGTGGGCTGTAGTTCCAGGGACTGTGTGGGCTTTGTGGGGTGTAGTTCTAGGGATGATGTGGGCTTTGTGGGGTGTAGTTTCAGGGATGATGTGGGCTTTGTGGGCTGTAGTTCCAGGGACTGTGTGGGCTTTGTGGGCTGTAGTTCCAGGGACTGTGTGGACTTTGTGGGCTGTAGTTCCAGGGATGATGTGGGCTTTGTGGGGTGTAGTTCCAGGGATGATGTGGGCTTTGTGGGCTGTAGTTCCGGGGACTGTGTGGGCTTTGTGGGCTGTAGTTCCAGGGACTGTGTGGGCTTTGTGGGCTGTAGTTCCAGGACAGTGTGGGCTTTGTGGGCTGTAGTTTCAGGGACTGTGTGGGTTTGTGGGGTGTAGTTCCAGGGACTGTGTGGGTTTTGTGGGCTGTAGTTCCAGGAACTGTGTGGGCTTTGTGGGCTGTAGTTCCAGGGACAGTTGTGGGTTTTGTGGGCTGTAGTTCGAGGGACAGTTGTGGGTTTTGTGGGCTGTAGTTCCAGGGACAGTTGTGGGTTTTGTGGGCTGTAGTTCGAGGGACAGTTGTGGGTTTTGTGGGCTGTAGTTCAAGGGACAGTTGTGGGTTTTGTGGGCTGTAGTTCGAGGGACAGTTAGGATTCTGAGCTCTTGTGATGCTATTCCTGCTGGCTTTGTTCTTCTGACATCGTTAGGCTGATGCTGGACCCTGGCAGATGCTGATGCAGAAGTACCAGATGGCTCCCAGGTCACTCCTCTCCTCCAGTTGGGTGTGGGAATCAGGCCCATGGGGCAGTCAGTCTGGCTTGTCCCCAGTTACCTAGGGCCAGGGGTTTCCTTCTCTTCTCTGATGGGGCCCCTGGGAGGGGAGTACCTGCCTGGGCTCTGCCTGCTGCCAGTGGAGGCCAGGAAGCATGGAGGATGTGGGTGTCACCAGTGTGTGGGGGGCCCCTCCTGCTGGTGCTGAGAGGTGGGTGGGGGCTGCCTGAGCCCTGGAACACCCTTCCTGTGGTGGTCAGGCCAGCCTTGTCCCTGGGAATGGGTATTCTGGAACTCTGGACAAGGAGTTTGGCTTGGTTTTGTTTGCTTTGGCTTGGTTTTGTTATGCCTATACTTTGGGGTAGTTCTGAGAGGCAGGTCTCCCTGGAGCTGGAGGGAAAGATCCATCCAGGGCACCCACTGCAGAGCTGTTCCGCAGGTCCTGAGGGTCTGGTTCATCTGCCTCTCCACCTTCCACAGCCTTTTATGGTCACCTGTTGGATTATTTCCATGGTCTTTAGTTGTATTTATGTGGAAAGAGCAGAGGAAAGTGACTCTATGCAGTCTGCAATTTTCTGAAGCCACATGAACCAAATGTATTTTAAAAGAAAGTCCCACCTTTGAAATTATTGAAAACATATACTACTTAAAGCTAAGTGCATTCAGTGGTAGAAAGAAATGCAACAAATGTTTTCACAATAAAAGCAATTGAAAATGTTCTGTAAATTTCTAATCTATAGTTAAACAAATAGTTAAGGGAGTAATGGTCTGATTTCTAGTAATATATTATTTTCAGACCTCCATCACTCTGCAAGAAATGAATGCCAAGAACAAAATAAAATTACATTTTGAACTACCAATACAAATAAAAATAATTCTATGTAGAAAGGAGATTCTAAAGGGAGCAGTTTCTTCTTAACCATGGCTGCTCCATAGTTGGACACCCCAGATTCCGTGGTGTCAATGATGACCACCTTGGAGAGGCCACCCCTGAAGTGAGCCTCAGAAGCACAACCAGCACGTAGATACAACAGCAATCCCCCCACTCTTCCATGGGCTCCTTTGTGGATTTTTAATGGGGGGCAGTCAGGGAATGGAGACCTGAAATGTCTGTCTTCATGAGTAGTGAAGACCTGCCCTCCATCAGAAGACATGGAAGCCTTGAAGTTACCCAGGGGCACAGTCACTGTAGCTGGGGCTTTGGGCCACCAGTGGAAATGCTAGGGCTGCCCACAGTTTGCTTTCCCACCGACAGCTGATGCCATCCACACATTCATGCATTGAACAAACGCTTACCAAATGCCCAACAGATGCCAGGCATTGCTGATATGCAAGCAAAGAAAGCAAACTTCGTCCCTACACAAATGGAGGAGGCTGACAAGCATCAGGGAAGGAGGCAGCGGCAGGGCAGCCGCCATGGGCCGCAGGGTGTTGGGTGTTGTCAGCCGGAAGCCGCCAGCCTTCCCTCCCACTCAGACTTGCCAATGACAAATGTAAATACGGCAAATGTGCAGATTAACTCATGGGGAAATGTTCAGGAGTAATTTTAAGGCTATTCTTTCAGTTCTGTAGAAATTACGCATCTGATCCTAACAAACATGTTGGCAGCATCTAGGAGAACTGTAAATGGGTATGTTTCCTCACCGAGGACGGGCTTAGGTCCAAAGCCAGGGCAGTCTGGCCCTCAGGGTCCTGTAATTTGCTCTTGCATGAGCTAGAGGGACCTCTGCTGATTACAGCATTTCCTCCGATGATGAGAATCACTACCATTCAGAAGAACAAACCTTGTTATTTAAGCACAGAGGGCTAGTGTCGCTTTTACCTTCAGCAAAGGAAACAAACACCATTTGGCCTGCAGGCTGTGAACCAAGACACCCAGCTGCTGGCTGTGAAATGACTGAGGGTAGCACTTATCCCTGTGTTGCTAGTACTTGGCATGATCCTTATATATAGGAATACCATAATAAATGTTTTATCTGAATAAATTAATGTGTGAATCCAAAATCACATATACAGTTACACCAGATCTACATTCAGTGTCTTAAAATTTATTCCTAAATGGGATATTTTGCCATGAAAATATATTTCTTTGAAGAATAATTGCAAGCTTTGGCTTTCAACTTTGACCCATTTTATAAATAAAGAAAATGAGGGTATATAAGTTGCCTCAACATTGAAGCAACTGAGCAGTGGTCCATGTAACAGCACCCAGGAAATAGAGTGGAAATTGGTCGTGTAATGCTAAGCCAAAAACCCATATCCCACAGCTGCCTTCTGGGGCTAGCACTTTATTTTAAAAGTTAGATAAACAGGAAAAATGCTCATATTACCCTAATATTATTTCTATTTACACCCCGAGACATAGCAAATATCTTCTGCATATTAATAACATACCAAGTGCAAATGTGATCTTTGGTCAATGTTCAACAGAGACAATAACTCATTAAAGCCACCCTGTGGCTTTAATTAAAAGAATGAGAATCTGGATTCATCAGAGGTGAAGGCACAAGTTAATTACCCAATGCTCTTTAGCATAACTCAAGTCGAATATCAGGGAGGGGCAATCCTTGAATCTGGGTTCCTAATGCTAATTGACCCCAAAGATCAGCTTGCCATCTGGGGCCCTTTCTCCAGAAATTTCCTAACAGTAATTATATCCTGAAACAATGAAAAGGAGCACATTTCTCCTGGCTTTTCCCAGCACATTCCCTTGCTGTGGTCTGGCTCACCATGGCTAATGTCTACGAGAGCAGCTCCACAGAGGGACATATCTGTGGATCTCACAGTCACAGCATCCCATCCTAACGACAGAGTCACCTGCCCACCTAGGTGGCCAGGGCTCTGGGGAGAAGGGAGCCCGTGCCCCCGACTCCGTGTAAGGGAGCCCGTGCCCCCGACTCCGTGTGCCTGTTCCCACTTTCTTGTCTCACTCCTCCATACAGGAAGAAGCTTAAATAGGATTGATCAGATGAGAAGGTTCAACCTCCTTCCCTCTCCCTCAGACTGTTGCCAAATGACAAATGGAAGCACTTAACTCATGGGTAAGTGTTTAAGAATAAATTTGAGGCTATTCTTCTAGTTCTATAGAAACTATACATCTGATAAAAACAAAAATACTGGTGGTATCTGGAAGAACCATAAATGGGCGTGTTTCCTCGCCATGGACAGGCTCAGATGCAAAGGCCGCCCTGCTTTACTGAGAGGTGGGGAGATGGCTGTGCCTGTTTCATTTTTCACTTCCACGTATGCTGGTGAACTGATCAAAAGCACAGGTCTCATAGGAGTAAGCTGGAGCATGTTTCTCCACCTTCATCTCTGCATCTATCTGCATCTACATCTCTGTCTCTGTTCTGATCTCCATCTCTACCTGTATTTCCCCTCTATCCCTATCCCTGTCTCCAGCCCTATCTCTATCTCTTTCTCAAGTCTCTCTCTATATTTATCTCTGTCTCCCAAATCTACCTTCATCTCTATTCCTATCTCTATCTCTATTTCTAGCTCTGTTTCAATCTCTATGAATTCCTATCCTCATCTAGATACCTATCCTATCTCTACCCACATCCCCACCATCTCCATCTTCATCTCCCTCTATATATCTATCTCAGTATGGCTCTATCTACATCCCCATCTCTACCTCCATCTCCGTCTCCATCTCCATCTCCATTTCCATCTCCATCATCTCCATCTCTATCTCTCTATGTATCTCTATCTCCATCCCCATCTCTACCTCCATCTCTATCTCCATCCCCATCTCTACCTCTACCTCCATCTCCATTTCAATGTCCATCTCCATCTCTCTCTATCTCCAACCCCATCTCCATCTCCATCTCCATCTCTATCTCCATCTTTATCTGTATTCCTAACTCCATCTGGTCTTGGTTACCATAGGTTCAAGCTCAATGTCTAATCTCTCTTTATTACCTTTTTGCTATTATTCCTTCATACATATTGCAGTGAAAAATATCACAAAGTCCTAGGAGCAGAAGTCAGGCATGCCTGGATGACACAGTAATATCATCAAAACCCCTCAAATTACATCAGCCTCAAGTTGGCTTGGAATTAGAGATCAAAACGAAGATCTAATGAGCATGAACATTCACACACACATGAATCATTTCAGCACCAACCCACTAGGACCTCCAAAGGCCAACACAAATTGAAGGGTCAAGAAATGTGCATGGACCCAGATGAGCAAACCAAGAAAGAAGAAAGAAGAGGAAAGAAAGAAAGAAAGAAAGAAAGAAAGAAAGAAAGAAAGAAGGAAAGAAGGGAGGAAGGAAGGAATGAAGGAAGGAAGGAAGGAAGGAAAGGAATGAAGGAAGGAAGGAGAAAGGAAGAAAGAAAGAAAGAAGAAAGAAAGAAGAAAGGAAGAAAGAAAGAAAGAGAGAAAGAGAGAAAGAGAAAGGAAAGGAAGGAAGGAAGGAAGAAGGAAGGAAAACAACAAGAATGCTGTCACTTCTTTAGAATACATATTGAGACCTCTTTTCAGGCCTTGTTTTAATCTCTTAAAAATCCCTGCAAATGAGAAGCATTCTCTGGCTTGTGTTCCCCAGAGGCATCTGGAGTGGATGCTGTTCTCAAGGCTCCAAGTCCATCTATCCTTCTGTGGGTATCAGTTACCCAATCTATGGAGATTACTGCGTATTCGGCTACAGTGACTGGTTCAGAAATGGTCGGGGATCTGCTCAGACCCGAGAAAGCCCATGGGTCTGTTGTACTGGGCCCTGAAGGTGTCTTTCCCAACCACACATCCACCTGCGCTTTTCAATTACATGGGTTAATATGTGCTCTTTCTGTAGAAGAAATGAACTCCTCACTTCAAGAGAAGGGAACAGATCCAGTTCCAAGGACAGAAATGAATTACACATGAGATAGAAGGTGGAACCCAAAGTTCTTTCTGGATTTTTATAACTGGCTTCATCACTCACCCAAGTGCCAAAGCCAGAAACCTGAAAGTAAGCTTTGCTGCTCTCCTCGATTTCCTCTGCTTCCACAACAGCTTCAGAGTCCATGCCCTCTCTCTTCCTGCAGGCGGGACCGCTCCTGAGCATGGGCCACCATTGTGGGAAAATGCCTCCAGCGTTCCATGCTGCATTCCTTGCCCTAAGTCACCTCCTCCGAATCCACATCTGATCACAGCTCCTGCTGGTGTTAGTGACCCACTGCCCTCAGAAAGGCCCAGCCTCTATCTAAACTCAAAAGCCTTTCATGGATAGGCAGCCATTTCTTTCTCCCATCTCCCCGCTGACCATTTCCTGCTTGCTTTCTGTATTGTACCCAATTCTCTGGGCCTCCGTGCTTCCTCTTCCTGACAACCCCCTCCCACTTTCCCTTCACCTGGCTGAATTCTACTCACCTGGCACATCTACCTTCACAGTCTCTTCCTCTGCTTCAGAACTCCAAGCTTGAGTTGGCTGGGCGCCCACACACCCCTCTCCTCTCCCAAACCGCGTCATAACATCTGCCCGACTCCCGAGCAGGCTTTCTCTAGCCAAGTCATTGAAAGTGCTGCACTGTCCTGACACATAAAGGGGCTGAGGGTTAAAATAATGAGCTGGGGACCATGATGAGCTGAGAATGCAGGACCCTCACTCAGGTGTAATAATTCTACACACACCATGCTCATCAAAAGCTGCTGTGAAACAAACACCACTGGGAGACCGACAGTGAGAGACCTCAGCTGTGCAAGAGAAGACCACGAGACCACGAGACCCAGGACACCACGAGACCATGAGGCCCACGAGACTGCGGCCACACCTCTGCTCTCCAGCACAGTGCTCTGGGCTCCTGAGCGTAAGCCTGGTACATGATTGGCACTCTATGTGTTTCTCAGAGGCAACTGGGGCTCTTTGGCTAACAGGGAATAATTATTAATGTAGCAAATTTATATTTTTATTCAAAAGAATGCACTGATTAAAAGAAGCACATTTTATTTACCACAAGGCAGGACAGGAAGATGATTAAAGTGGAAGTCAAGTTCTCTGCTACGTTAGATTATGTGCTATGAAGTGCACACATTTTAAGGACAGTGTTCCATGAGTCTTGGCACTTACATACACCACACCCAACAATTCCCCTCACTCCAGAAAGTTTCTTGAGTTTTTTTTACAGTCAACCTTATTCCAGAAGCAACCACTCTTATGGTTTCTAAGAACTTCAATTATGTTTTTACGTTCGTGAACTTCATGCCAGTAGCATTACATAGAATGTGATTTTGAATCTGGCTTCTTTTGTTCAACCTGTGTCTGAGATTCACCCATGATGCTTCTGGTACCAAGAGCTTATTCTCCTTAATCAGTGAGTAACATTCCATCATATGAATACATCTCAAATTGTTTATGTTTTATCTTGATAGAATTTACATCTGTTTCAAGTTTTTGGCTACTATGAGCAAATACACAATGAATATTCATGTACAATTATTTTTGTAGAAATGTATCTTCATTTCTTCTGGGTCAACATTCAGGAAAGGGAGTTGTTGGCATATGGTAGGGGCCCACTAACTCTTAAGAAATTGCCAAACCGTTGGGCAAAGTGGTTACCCCTGTTTACTTTACGAGCACGTGTCTGGTAGTTCCAGCAGCTCACATCCTCCCCAGCACTGGTATTGCTGGTCCTTGGTCCTTCTTCCCATATCCTGTGCTGTGCGTGGGTGGATATGTTAGTCCATTTTCACCCTGCTGGAAACATACACCTGAGATTGAGTAATTTATTTTAAAAAGGTTTCATTGATTTACAGTTCGACATGGCTAGGGAGGCCTCAGGAAACTTACAATCCTGGGAAAAGGGGAACCAGGCACATCTTACGTGGTGCCAGGTGAGAGAGAACAATAAGCAAAAGAGGAAGTACCAAGCCCTATAAAACCGTCGGACCCTGTGAAAACTCAATCACTCTCACGAGAACAGCATGGGCATAACTATCCGCACAACCCAACCACCTCCCACCAGCCTCCTCCCACAACACCTTGGGCTTATGGGGATTGCAATTCAAGATGAGATTTGGGTGGGAACACAAAGCCTGACCTCATCAGGGGAGACAGTGCATCCATCACCATGGGGTAGTTTCCTTTCCTGGAGAACGGGTGGTGGTAAGTAGCTCTTCAGAATTTCATCACAGCTGCTTAGATGACAACAAGGGAGGGAGGAATATTCTGCTGAGAGGAGCCTGCATGGTGCATAGAGAAGGATGTTAAGGCAGTTGCTGAGAGGGGCCTGCATGGGGCATAGAGAAGGATGTTAAGGTGCAGGTGCTGAGAGGGGCCTGCATGGCTCATAGAGAAGGATGTAAGATGCAGGTGCTGAGAGGGGCCTGCATGGGGCATAGAGAAGGATGTAAGATGTAGGTGCTGAGAGGGGCCTGCATGGTGCATAGAGAAGGATGTAAGATGCAGTTGCTGAGAGGGGCCTGCATGGGGCATAGAGAAGGATGTAAGATGCAGGTGCTGAGAGGGGCCTGCATGGGGCATAGAGAAGGATGTTAAGGTGCAGGTGCTGAGAGGGTTCTGCATGGGGCATAGAGAAGGATGTAAGATGCAGGTGCTGAGAGGGGCCTGCATGGGGCATAGAGAAGGATGTTAAGGTGCAGGTGCTGAGAGGGGCCTGCATGGGGCATAGAGAAGGATGTTAAGGTGCAGGTGCTGAGAGGGGCCTGCATGGCTCATAGAGAAGGATGTAAGATGCAGGTACTGAGAGGGGCCTGCATGGGGCATAGAGAAGGATGTAAGATGCAGGTGCTGAGAGGGGCCTGCATGGGGCATAGAGAAGGATGTAAGATGTAGGTGCTGAGAGGGGCCTGCATGGTGCATAGAGAAGGATGTAAGATGCAGTTGCTGAGAGGGGCCTGCATGGGGCATAGAGAAGGATGTAAGATGCAGGTGCTGAGAGGGGCCTGCATGGGGCATAGAGAAGGATGTAAGATGCAGGAGCTGAGAGGGGCCTGCATGGGGCATAGAGAAGGATGTAAGATGCAGGTGCTTAGAGGGGTCTGCATGGCACATAGAGAAGGATGTTAAGGTGCAGCTGCTGAGAGGGGTCTGCATGGGGTATAGAGAAGTATGTAAAGTGCAGGTGCTGAGAGGAGCCTACATGGCACATGGTGGAGAAGGTTAAGGTGCAGGTGCTGAGAGGAGCCTACAAGACACCTGGTGGAGAGGGTTAAGGTGAAGGTGGTGAGACGGGCCTGCATGGGACATAGAGAGGATGTTAAGGTGCAGCTGCTGAGAGGGGCCTGCATGGGGCATGGAGAAGGATGTTTAAGGTGCAGGTGCTGAGGGGGGCCTCCATGGCGCATGGTGGAGGGTGTTAGCCTGTCATCTGCTGGGCAGGAAGGGAGCTGGAAGTTGAGAACCTCAGTGAGGCTCACAGCAGAATTTTATCACTCTTTGGCAGTTGTGATGGGAGAGGACGCTCAGAAACACTGAATCATAGACCAGAGGCTCACAAGTGTAAACAGCAGGCACTGTTTGTCTTTATGTAGAAGCGTTTTTCCATGAAGATTGGGTTGTAATTTGTCACTGAATCTCTACTAAGTGAATGCTTTTAGATGTTTTTACTCAGCGTTTCATAAGTAGCCTCCTCCTGGAGCCTCCCATCATCATCTCCATGCATAGGTAGCAGGTGGCATGCCCTCTCTCAACTCGCCAGCCATTTTCTACTTGGAAGTGACAGGCAGGACTCAAGTAATTTTTATGCATCATGTATATTTGACATTGGACTCATAAAGGTCAAAGTGACACTCTCTTGCTACCGGGATGTGGAGTGAACCCAGATTTTAGGTGGTCATTTGTCCCTGTTTCTCAGAGGGTTCTTAGGACACCTCCCACCTGCAACAAGATATAGGTCCACAGTCAAGGCCAGCTCAGCTGAGTGGCCCAGTCATCCCAGCGCTCCTAACAGCACTGCCCTCCCCTCCCGTTATGGCAGAGCCCGGGTGTGGTTGTGACTGCACTGCCCTCCCCTCCCGTTACAGCAGAGCCCGGGTGTGGCTGTGACTGCACTGGCGGTGGGTGAGGTGTCAGGCTTTGTGTCTCCTGCACATGTACAGCCTGTGAGGCCTGGTGCAGTGGCCTCTCCCAAGGCTGACAAGCTGGCCCTGAGTCCACTCCTACCTGGCTGCAGGAATTGAGGAAGGGCCCTCCAAGATGTGAGAGTCAGGCTTGGAACTGGAATGCTTCCTGAAGATGCGCAGTGTCACGGAGGGAACCACGTGGCCGCTCGAAGACAGCAATCGAGGAGGAGAACTGCAGGAAGAAATAAAAACAGGGAAGAGCACGAAACTGGAGGGAAAAGACAGCAAATCTCTCCCAGGTCAGTTGTCCGGCTTCGCCGCAGTGACAGGGGCCTCTGTTCAGTTGAGCTAGCAGCTCTGCCTGCGGAAAGAGTCAGCTGTCAGCTCATGAATAAACAGGATATTATCGGTCACTTGTGGTTAATGGTGAACTTTTAACCTAAACAATAAGTAAAAGCCAGTTAACTGCTGTGCATCTGGTTCCTAGCCACCACCTTGCCAGCGCTCCTCTGTGTTTTCATGGGGCAGGCGCCAGCCTGCAGGACATTCTCAGGGTCTCTGACACACCCGTCCCAGGAGGTTTTGAGGGACCTGGGGGTCAGGGGGGCACTGACCTGGACAGAGCAGCAGCTGTGGTTCCTCTTCAACAATCACAGTCATTTCTCACCAGTTTTTCATTTTCTAAGTACAGATTTACTCTTGAACGGGTTTCAGCAAATGACCCAGAATTATTGTGCTAATTTTAAGAAATGTTACTGAAATTTTTAAATATAATTCCAGTGTAATGTTTTCTGCTTTGGCTGTAAAAACTGATGAAAATGAAAAAGGTTCAAATGGCAAGACTAAAATACATTACATTTGAACTCAAATCAGTGTTTCATTCATCTCATCTTTGATGACTCCAGGGTTAGTATTTTGTAACCGTGTGTTCAGAATGACAGAAATGTGCATTTTCCTCCCTGATTCCCCATCCTTGTCTCCTCTGTCTCAGGGACCAGTCATGCTGTGGGGCAGCCACGGGAGATTCCTGATACACAAGGAGCAGTGATGGTGCTCAGGAGCTCTGTTCACATAAGTCCCTGCAGGGGCGAGGGTGCTGGGGGCTCTGTTCACATAAGTCCCTGCAGGGCCGAGGGTGCTGGGGGCTCTGTTTAGATAAGTCCCTGCAGGGGCGAGGGTGCTGGGGGCTCTGTTTAGGTAAGTCCCTGCAGTGGCGAGGGTGCTGGGGGCTCTGTTCAGCTAAGTCCCTGCAGGGGCGAGGGTGCTGGGGGCTCTGTTCACATAAGTCCCTGGAGGGGTGAGGGTGCTGGGGGCTCTGTTCAGCTAAGTTCCTGCAGGGGCGAGGGTGCTGGGGGCTCTGTTCAGCTAAGTCCCTGCAGTGGCAAGGGTGCTTAGGAGCTCTGTTTAGGTAAGTCCCTGCAGGGGCGAGGGTGCTGGGGCTCTGTTCAGGTGACTCCCCAGGGAGCCTGCTCTGGGCTTGCCGCACAGTCACAGTGCACTTGTGATGTGGGTCACACACTTACTATACATCTAAGCCATGAGCTATTAGAAAAATCAGCTCCCTTTAGGATAAGCCCTACAATGGCAGGGAGTCCTGCATTATTCAGAAGGCTCGGTTCTGTCACAGAGCGCTGTTTTATGATAGGGCTGTGGGACACATGTGGCGATCAGCCCTGTCGTTAGGAAGCAGTCCTGGATTGTCTAGCGACTCATGCAGTCCTATCAGCTGGGGTATAAAATGCAGTGATTTGAAGCTCTCATTCTGTCTTCTGGGAAGATACAGTCTTCATATGTAACACACTGTGAAAAAGGCATAAACCTTATATTAACCCAGTTTCACAATGAACGTTGATTCTTACTGGTTTCACAATATAATGAAGAATTCATAATTGGTGCAATTAGCCTGTTGTGCTGCTGGAAGAAGATTCATGGTGATAGGACGATTTCTAATTAGATGCAACACGGCGCAGGCCCAGCCCTCCCTTCCCCACTTCGTCTTCCTGCAGCTCTGTATGTGGCGGTAGCCACCAGGCACAGGTGTGATCCCAGGATGTGGCTGCGTGGCCCCTGGAGAAGCCCGGAACACAGAGCCTGTGCTCCCTGGCCTCAGAATCAAGCCCCTCGTTCCTGCACTTTGGCATCTAAAGAATGCTTTTTCTTCCTTTGGATAATCGTGAATTTAGTCCAAGGCAAAATTAGATTTAAAAATTTACAGTCACCAGTAAACCAAACTTCATACTTTGAAAATAGCAAACATCAGTAAAAGAGTGATGATATTCTAATGATGACAAAATAAACCTGTCCCTCAGAGAAACGTTTCCTGCTGTTTACTTTTCTCCTCAGGGACTCACCTTCTCTGGGCCTCTACCTCACATGGCGTCACCCACCCCAACATGAATGTGTAAAGGCTGGATGAGTGAGGTGTCTCTCAATAAGACTCGCCTGGAGACAGAGGGACCCACCCCAAGGGTAGACGGCCCACTTCGTGTCAGATGCTCCCAGGGCCACACGCTGTTTAGGGCACCAGACCTGAACCTGCTATTCCCAGAAACCAGTAACAAAAACGCTGTGAAAATGCAGACGCCGCTGGATCATGAAGATGCATCAGCTATTTCCTTGGTTAGATTAACCTTAGCAAAAGGAAAGACGGAGAGTTGGTAACTTTTGAAGAGGCAGAAATGGTGTGTGAGGTGGTCACAGGTGTGGAGCCTGCACCCTACGCGGCACTTCTGGAAGTGGAGAGGCCAGCAAGATGCGGAGTGAAACGTTGAAAACAGACCTAAGGGGAACGTGGCACTGGGCAGGCGCTGGGCCCACGTGCCATGTCTTCTCCTGTGCAGGGCATGAGCCCTGACCTCCATGGCATCTGCGCAGATCACAGGTGCTTGCTGACATTCCCATGGTCACAGAGTAAGACGGAGCTGACCCTGGACTCATGCACACAGGAGTCCTAGCCTGCATTGTTCCCATGGAGGTCGGCGGGCTGTGGTCTCCAGGCTGTGGTCTCCAGCGCCTCACTCCCATGGTGAATTAAGTGTGGCCTGTCCGTCTTCCTGGGGGCAAGTCTCCATCTGTAGGACGTGGGAGATGCTTCCTTATCACAGTGGAGCACAGGTTGAAGCACGTGTGTGAAGCCACCCTGCACTCTCTAGGAAGCCACGGTGGCTATTGACGGAGATTCTCATGCTGTCCCCTCACCTCTAGGGCGACGGTCTCAGGAGAAGAGGGCAGAGGAGCTCAGGCCTGACGGGGGAATGTAGCCTCTGACAGGGCACATGTGGAAAGGGAGACTTCCTCCGCCCAAGCTCATCTTCACCTCATGCAGGCAAATCCCAGTACTGTGTCTGGGTTCAAATCCCACCTCTGCTGTGAAAGTGGGTGGCCTTGACCAAGTTGCCAGGGCTAAGTCTCAGGTTCTTCCTTCGTTTAAAAAAGATCCAACACTTCTTAGGTCCTTCAGATTACCTAAACCCCACGCTGGTGTGAAGAGAGCATAAACGGAGCTCAGGACAGCTGAGCAGGTAGAGATTCCTGGGGGTGGCAGGACTGGAGAGGGCGTGGGAACCCGGCACCTGCCCACGAGCCTCGCCCTGGCGTCTTTTCCTCTGTATCCTCTGGAGACCCTTCATAACAAACCAGTGCACATAAACAACAGAGGAGAACCTACTGGACGCTTTGCACAGAGGCCGGTGCATAGTGAATGCTGGGTAAATGCTGTTATCAGCCACTTAAAAGCATTTGGTGGACCAGGCGCAGTGGCTCATGCCTGTAATCCCAGCACTTTGGGAGGCCAAGGCAGGTGGATCACAAGGTCAAGAGATTGGGACCTTCCTGGCCAACATGGTGAAACCCCGTTTCTACTAAAAATACAAAAATTAGCTGGGCAAGGTGGAGTGCGACTGTAGTCCCAGCTACTTGGGAGGCTGAGGCAGGAGAATTGCTTGAACCCAGGAGGCAGGGGTGCAGTGAGATTGCACCACCAAACTCCAACCTGGTGCCTGGCGACAGAGCAAGACTCTGTCTCAAAAAAAAAATTATTTGGTATTGTGTGCCTAACTCTGAAAAGCAAAACAAGCAGATATCTTTCCTGAGATGACGTGAGTCTGAAGATAGCCAAGAAGCCTGAGAAGGGTGAGCAGAGGCCCCACGCTGGGACTTCAGGGAGTGGGGCATCCTGTTTCTCCTCAGGGCTCTGCAATCCTCAGCAGGTGCAGGAAAAGACTCCTTTAGCCGGGATTTTGAAAATCGATTTTGTGGGTGATGATTTGTTAGAGCTGCAGCTCCATCCTTCTTACTTCACAACACTCAGAAACCTTCTGAGTATTTCCTAGAAGAATTCCAGGGAACCATCAGCCATCAGAAAGGCTAACGGGAAGCGCCCGCCCTCTCCGAGTGAAATGATTCCTCGTGGCGGTTCTCATTCTATTACAGAAGCCAGCTCTATTAAGTTTGGCAGAAGTGTGAACTCTGTTTTCGAAGGGCATACAATTAAAGAGAAACAGTTTACCTGCAAATTAAAATATAATATACAAACTTCTCTAATTACCTTTAATTTCACCTCAATCTCAGTATTACGTGTGCGTTTGAGAAAAGGTAGCTGCTTTTTAAATAATAGATGTAAACGACTGTCTTTTGAAAAAAAAGCCACTTAAACCAAGCATGAACTAATGGCTTTTGAATACATGTCATGAAACAAACGCTGGGAAAGCTGGAGTGGGATTTAAAGACATGTGGGTGGGATTATTCCTGCACAGACCTTGGCCTCCCTGGGTTGATGTGATGTGGACAGACACACGATCCACAGCGCAGGCTGGGCCCGTGCCAAGTGAGTGTGCAGCACGGCTGCTCAGACTTCAGTCTGCAGAGGAACTGCCTGGCGTCCTTGCTAACAGGCAGATTCCGATCTGTGGATCTGTGGATCTGAGGATCTGTGGATCTGAGGAGGGGCCGAGGTGATCCCCACTGGCCAATGTGGGAAACGCTGTGAGTGAGCAGACACAGGGAACCCTGTAAGTGAAGGGAGGTGAAGAGCAGAGACGAGAGCCCCACGGTGCCGACGTGACAGTCGGCGGCCTGGAGGTGCGAAGGCCACGGCCTCACCTTGCTCACCACGCTACTCAGTGACTTGGGGAGGTGGCCCTCTCTTCAGAGAAGGCTGTCCCTGATTCTGCAGGTCAATATCCAAGTGATTGGCAGAGTCCCCTCCTAAAATGCCCCCAGCCAGTGTCCAAGGAGGTGGCCGTGGAGGGGCAATTTGTGGGAAAGAGACTACCACTGACTCACTCCATTGCACATAGCTGTGGAAGATGGAAAGTGCCCCTGAAGACTCAGCCCTGCATGCACAGCTGTGGGGGGAGCTCCCAGTGACTGAAGACTGAGCCCTGAGTGCACGGCTGTGGGGGGAGCTCCCAGTGACCATGGCATGGCACAGCATACTCTGTGTGATGGTCCTGTCGGTGTCCGCTGGGCGGGGCTGCCGTCCTAGTTTAACCAAACACTCAGTGAGGCATTGCTGTGACGGTGTTTTGCAGAAGTGACTGCTTCTGAAAAGCTGACCCTTGATAATTTCCCTGCTTCTCACACTTTCCTTATGAGTGGACGTGAAAATGCTCTTTAACCATAAAGCACAGTTTCGATGTTACTTATAGGACGCAGAGTTCGCACCACAGTGAACAGGGTGTGTGTGGAGGCTGGTCTGGAAGTTGGGGCTGTCGGGAGGATGGAGGGAGAGGAGGAACCAGGGCTGCAGGTCTGAGGGATGCAGAGCACGGGGCGCTCACAGGCCTTCTCCGCTGTGCGCCTGCCCTCTGAAGAGCGAGCTTCTGCCTTAGTGGCTTTCTGCTTCCTCCCAGTTCCCACGATGCCGCCTGTGAGTGGCTGCGGGGCTTCAACACACAGTTCTGAAGTGATGGTAGTATTTGTTAAATCGAGGCACGGCATGGAAACAGACTTGCGCCGCCTCCCCTCTGGCCCTCGCCAGGATGTGGGTTAGGATGGTGAGGGCAGCAGGCTGAGGGCAACTGAACCCCTTTGTCATAAAACGTCTGTGAAGGTTTCTGCTTTGAGCTGGACTTGGACCTGGGCCGAGCCTGACTCTGGGAGCCTGGGGAAGCCGTGAAGAGGCTAAAATATGACTAGAACCTTCAGATGGCCTTTGCCTCCCTGTGAGTCATTGCAGGGCCTCCCGTGACTGTGACAATGGACTGTAGCGGGCCAGGTTCTCGTTAAGAGAGGAAAGCATGGAGATGGCAGCCTGCAGGCAGGGCAGGAGAATGGGAGAAGCGCTGCAAGGGCTGAGAGGTGAGCCAGGGCGGGAACGTGTCCTCACCAGCATCTGTCTGCAACTGCTGGAGACAATGAGTCCTGAAGTCCACCCAGCAGCCGCCCCGTCCTGCTGGGCACAGCCACCGGTCCTGCTGGGCACAGCTGCCCCATCCTGCTGGGCACAGCCACCGGGTCCTGCTGGGCACAGCTGCACAGCCCATTTCTAGAGGGTGGTCTTCACCTTCCTGTCTCATGTCCTTTGGGAACAGGCGATGCCCTGTCCTCCATCCCTGAGCGCCTCCCCCACTCTGCTCCACCTGCTTCCCCGAGGCCTGGACTCTGCGTGCTCTGCCTGCTTCCCACTCACCTGAGCACGTGGCACATGCTGTAAACAGCATTTTACAGGTACGGAGATTCGTTTGGATAGCAAAGTTATAGACCCAATATCCGAAAAGCAGATCACAGGTGGGAGACACTGATGTATCCACTAAAACCATGGCAGTCCCTTAGGCTAGGATGCCCGGGTGCTCCAGGGAAACGCAGCCCTCAAGAGGAATTATGTGTGTATTTAGAGAGAGTGAATGTGTGTATATACGTATAGAGAATATATATACAGAGAGAGAGAGAGAGATACTGCGAGGAATTGGCTTGTGCCATTGTGAGGTCCACCTGGGAACTCTAAGAGCGACAGAGCAAGCCAGCAGCTGGAAACGCAGCAGGATGCCGCTGCCGTCCTGAGGCAGAGTTTATTCTACAGGAAACCTGGGTTTTCACTCTTAAGGCCTCCACTGATTGCATGAGACACACACACATTATTGAGGATCGTCGCCCGCAGAGGCAGTCCCATCTGCAAAATATCCTCACAGCAATGCCGAGGAGAGAGTTTGATTAAATAACCGATACTGCAGCCCAGCCGGGCAGACACAGAGACGACCATCACGCTTAGCTGGCTGCATGAGGGATGGCCATTCTAAGACCAAAAAGAACATTTTGTTGGAAGTGGAGCTTGACAAGGCTTTGTAGCCAGCATTCTTGAACTGCTCACGCTGGGCTTCGGGCTGGCCTGCCTTTTGTTCCTGGGCATCTGTGAGGATCTCAAAAGCGCATTTGTTCTGGTACAGTGATATATCCAGGACCCAACTTAGCTCACGCACAATTGGTAAATAGAGAATGATAGGGACACAGTCCTATTGTGATAGGCACCCCCAGCTTTACAGCGGCGGCCTGGAGCGGTGGCCACACACACTCAAGTCTTCTGGCTCAGAGAGGAGCCCCCACTCTGCGTGGCAGCCCCCAGCCGCCCTGGCCTGACCCGGCTCTGTGCCTCCACGGCTCCCGCGCTGTCTACTGCACCAGCGGCCACTTCTCCCACAAGGCGGCTCAGCTCAGCTGGCTCCCTGGTGTCCAGGTCACAAGCGGTTTTAGAGCCCTGTGTTCTGAGTCCTCCACAGAAACCCTATCTCCCCTCACTGTTAGAGCAGGATGATGTAGAAACTGGTACTTTTTATAAATGTGTATGTCACACTAAGAGTTCCGCTGTGAAATTTCTAAACAGACCATTCGGCATTCTTCCCTTCCTCAGACCTCCCCTTCTCCATATTTCGGGGTATTTTGTTGCATTATATAGGATGCTAAAAACACAGATTCTAATTATATGTAGAGTCCTGAAGAAAAAGGAGGCAGAAATCTCATATTTACATTGCAAATTATTGATAAAAACAGAATTGTGTGTTTCTTTTTCAACATCGCATACATTTTCCCTTGCAGAGGCATGCCCCGTATTGACTAGAAGAGCCGACGCCAGCTAGCCCATGTGCCAGGCAGCACCAGCAACTGGCAGAAGTCGGCAGCAATCTGGTCTCGAGCTACCGCTCCCCGAAGGCCCAGCTTTGTGCAGGGGACACCACACCGAGCAAAGATAATAAAGATCCCACGTGTCGGGCTGTG
Organism: Callithrix jacchus; assembly: GCF_049354715.1. NCBI lineage: Eukaryota > Metazoa > Chordata > Mammalia > Primates > Cebidae > Callithrix > Callithrix jacchus. The sequence continues at coordinate 114,542,356 of NC_133515.1, forward strand.
TCAGAGGCCGCCTGGGGCGCACAGCACTGCACCTCCTGCATCCTCACTGTCTCTGCTCTGTTCCTGGCTACCTTGGAGTCAGCAGGGCTGCAATGGGTTGTTCCACCAACATGGAACTTTGTCAGTTTTGTGCCGGCTTTCGTGTTTGTTGCTGGAAATGCAACAATGGAAAAGCCCAATCTTGTAGCCAAATGCAATTAACAGGTTATGAAAATGTCCAGCTGGCCGATGAAGAGAAAAGCCTGCAGCACCTGCAACAGGCAAAGGGAAATTTCACGACTCTGGCCCTGCATTCCATAGGGGAGACACACTAAATCCAGTAGGGGGAGCCCAAGGGGAACACGGTTTCCAGGAGCAGAAGCACCGCCACCGGGACACCAAGGTGTGAGCCCAGGTGTGCTGGGGCTCCTCTCACCTGGTGGGTGCCTTGCTCCAGGGAACCTGCAGAGACGCTGCCCTGAGACCTGCCAAATGAGGACCTGGAGATAGATGCATGTGGGAGACAGCCTTAAAAATGGAAACCAACTGCACACCCACCAGCGGGGACAGCTCAGTAAGCTCAGGAATAGCTGAGAGAACGGCACTCGCTGCACCGCAGAAAACCAGTGAAGATGAACGTGTGCGATGGAAAATGTCTATGACACATTCGAAGTAAAAAGGCAGCTAGTGACAGACCTATATTCGTAGCATGATCCCGTTTTTAATCAGAATATATTTGGAGAGAGAATAGAGATCGTACATAGTGGACAGAAAGCGGGAAGGGCTCACTCCGACTGCTCACAGTACCAGGCTCTGGAAAGTTACACGGAGAAGACAGGAAATCTAAGTGGGATAGATGAACTAATGCATCAGGGTTTCCAGCCTCGGCACCTGCAGCAGTTGAGGCTGAATGTTTCTTTGTGGTGGGCACCATTGTGTTGATAAATTAGGCTGAATTTGGGCAAAAGCTGCCTCCACAGTTTGAGGCCTCAGCCTACCTCGGCATGCAAACAAACTGCAAGCTGACACGGGCATGGATTCCGGTGACAGGTGGCTGCGTCCCAGCAAGCCGGAGCTGTAACCAGTCAGCTACCTCTGCAGTCACTCCTGCTTTCTGCTATAAATAGTCCCTGCCCACCATGCACCTGTTTTTGTCCTGAGTGATTCTTGTTTCGTGAATCGTTTTTTGCTCAGTTAAACTCTGTTAAATTTAATCTGTCTAACCTTTTTTTAAACAGTGTGCACTATAAGGGTTGAGTGGCATCTTGGCCCTCCCCCCCCCCCCGCCCATTCAATGCCAGTCACATTCCTTCTCCAGTTAGGGCAAACAGAAATATCTCCATACCTTGCCAAATGTCCCCTGGGGGCAAGATTGCCTCTGGTTGAGGACCTGAGAAAGAGAGAGACCCCCCATATATATAAACTTACGGGATTTGTGATAATTTACACATAAAACATGATATAAGGTGGTCAATTCTAATAGTGAGAAACAAAAAACTGCTTGGGGTGGGGCGCGGTGGCTCACGCCTGTAATCCCAGCACTATGGGAGGCTGAGGCGTGCAGATCACATTCTCACTCATAGGCGGGTGATGAAAAATGAGAACACATGGACACAGGGAGGGGAGTACAAAACACTGGGGTCTATTGGGGGGAAAAGGGGAGGGCTGGTGGGAGGGGGAGGTGGGGAGGGATAGCCTGGGGAGAAATGCCAAATGTGGGTGAAGGGGAGAAAGGAAGCAAAACACACTGCTATGTGTGTACCTACGCAACTGTCTTGCATGTTCTGCTCATGTACCCCAAGACCTAAAATGCAATAAAAAAAAAAAAAAGAGATCGAGATCATCCTGGCCAACATGGTGAAACCCCGTTTCTACTAAAAATACAAAAAAATTAGCTGGGCATGGTGGCACACACCTGTGGTCCTAGCTACTTGGGAGGCTGAGATGGAAGAATCACTTGAACCCAGGAGGTGGAGGTTGCAGTGAGCCGAGATTGCGCCACTGCACTCCAGCCTGGTGACAGAGCAAGACTCCGTCTCAAAAAAAAAAAAAAAACTGCTTGGGATCACAAAGGCAGATGTCAAATCCACCAATGTCCTACTCTTCCTTGTGCCTCGGTTTCCTCATCCACAGAAGTAAAGCACAGCAGTTCACAAAAATTGTGAGAAAATTGCCTGGCACATAACAGGCTCTTAAGAATGTTAGATCCTTTTTCCTCTTTAGTTTTGAATCTGACTCCATCTGTGCTAGACTAGGAGCTCCCTTGCTTACCTCCTGACTCATGCTATGCACACAGTGGAAGCTCAGTGAGACATCTGCCCACACAGTGGGAGCTCACTTTCATGCTCACAGTGGGAGCTCAAATCCATGCACACAGTGGGAAATGGTATCCATGCACACAGAGCTGATATCCATGCACACAGTGGGAGCTCATATCCATGCACACAGTGGGAGCTCATATCCATGCGCACAGTGGGAACTCATCCATGTGCACAGTGGGAGCTCACATCCATGCACAAGTGGGAGCTCATATCCATGCGCACAGTGGGAACTGATCCTCTGCACACACAGTGGGAGTTCATATCCATGCACAAGTGGGAGCTCATATCCATGCACACAGTGGGAGCTGATATCCATGCACAGAGTGAGAGCTGATATCTATGTACACAGTGGGAGCTCTATCCATGCAGAGTGAAAGCTCAGTGGAACATGCCAGATGATTAGCGGAGCTGAGTCATGACTGGGGAAACTCAAGCACTTTAGAAAAAACACAGTAGAAGTCCGTGTGACTTCAGAGCAACACAATAGTCTGTGTCTATAAAAGGAAGAAAAAAAGTGAAAGAAGAAATTTAGAAGAAATTACGGTTATCTTATTTACCGAAAAAGGGTCTTACAAAAATATGGAATGTTTAAAATTAGCACTAAATAAGAAGAATTTGCTAATTACCGATATGAAATATTAAGTGGTCTGAAGGAAAAATAGGAAGGAAATGGCAGAGCAGAAATCACATTAATGTCCCAAGGAGACCCATTAATAGAATTGTACTTTCCTATTGGAAATGGATCACCGATGAAGAAGAAACTATGTGTGGTGCAAGCAGCTGGGCGCACAGAGACTCGAGGCAGAAGTCACAAAATCAGATGTGCATGAAGGAAGCAGATGCATCAGGTTGTGGTGCATGCCTGGGTTTCCCCCTGAAAAAAAAAAAAAAAAAGGATGATCTTGCCTAAATCTCAGGTACAGGGAAAAAAATGCCAATTTGTCTATAAAGTTAAATGGTGTTGACCATGACTCAAAGAGTAATAAAGGATACGGAACGAGTAAAACTGTTGATGAAGCTTCAGATTCAGTGCACACCGGTTGCTCTATGAGGAAGTAGTTCTGCAGTTCTAGCTGTCAGTTTACAGAAAATGTCCGTACACTTCGACCCACTATTTCCAGTAAGTTATGAGAAAATAAATAACCCATAACTCCAGGTTTTTCTTTCATAGAGAAGTCTTGCACTTTCTATTCATTCTGATTTTCACCATGAGGGGACCGGTGGTGAGTACAGCCCACCCTGGATGCAAGCAGTTAGGGGTGTGTCTCTGTCAATCATTTAAAAACAATAGTAAAACTAACGAAAAGCTGGGCTACTTTGATTTATGTCCTAGATTTTTAAACAATGTCAAGAGAAAAGTCTTCCTAAAAAGGCCTTTAGTTAGCATAAGTTCAAAATAACTGTTGAGGTTACTCTTGAATTTTCAAATATACGTAACATTCAAATTTCTGCATTGTGACATGCAGACATTAATCAAATTGTGCTCTACATGAGTGTTAATTCTGAGTATTTGTGGAGTTGGCTCCCGCCACCTCTGAGCTGAATTGGGCATGTTCCTGCCCTTCCGATGGTAAATTCCCTCTGGAAGCTCCCTCTGGCTCAGTTCAGGTCTCTAATCCCTGAAGAGCTACAGATTCCTGTTAAATGCAGATTCAGAAGAAACAGTAATAACTGTTTGTACTTACAGAATAACAGTAAGTACAAAAGGAATACCGAACCTGAGTTAGTTCAAGTCTCATTCTGTGTGATTAATTGGAGTTTTTATTTTATTTTATTTTATTTTAATTTACTTATTTATTTGAGACGGAGTTTCACTCTTGTTACCCAGGCTGGAGTGCAATGACACGATCTCAGCTCACGGCAACCTCCGCCTCCTGGGTTCAGGCAATTCTCCTGCCTCAGCCTCCTGAGTAGCCGGGATTACAGGCACGTGCCACCGTGCCCAGCTAATTTTTTGTATTTTTAGTAGAGATGGGGTTTCACCATGTTGACCAGGATGGTCTCGATCTCTTGACCTCGTGATCCACCCACCTCAGCCTTCCAAAGTGCTGGGATTACAGGCTTGAGCCACTGCGCCCGGCCGAGTTTTTATTTTAAAAATTAAAAATGACCACGTGCAGTGGCTCATGCCTATAACTGTAGCACTTTGGGTGGCCAAGGTAGGAGGACTGCTTGAGCCCAGGAGGTCAGGACCCACCTGGACAACATAGTGAGACCTCATCTCTACAATAAGTAAATAAAAATTTTTTAAAAAGCATTAGTCGGACATGGTAGTCTGCATCTGTAGTCCCAGCTACTTGGGGAAGGAGAGAGCAGGACAGAAGTGGGAGGGTCACTTGAGTGCAGAAGTCAAAGTGGCAGTGAGCCATGATTGCGTCGCTGCACTCTAGCCTGGGACACAGCACAGCACTCTGTCTCAAAAAAGAAAGCAAAATAGAGAGAAAGAGAGAGGGAGGGAGGGAGAGAGAGAGAGAAGAAAGAGAAAGAGAAAGAGAGGGAGGGAGAGAGAAAGAAAAGAAAGAGAGAAAGAGAGGAAGAGAAAGAAAAGAAAGAGAAAGAGGGAGAGAGAAAGAAAAGAAAAAGAGGAAGAGAAAGAAAAAGAGAGAAAGAGAGGAAGAGAAAGAAAAGCAAGAGAAAGAGAGGGAGAGAGAAAGAAAAGAAAGAGAGGAAGAGAAAGAAAAGGAAGGAAGGAAGGAAAAAAGAAAGAAAAAAGAGAAAGAGGGAAAGATGCGAAGGAAGGGAAGGAAGGAGGATTAAAGATGGATTAAAGATGGTCAGAGGTATGCACTTCTGGGTGTAACATTTTTGTTTGGAAAATGCAAATTTAAGTCGCACAATAACATTTGAATCATAGTTTACTGAATTTCAGTGTCTTCAAAATTGAAATGTGTCACTTTCCAAGTATTAGTTGTTGCTTTAAAAATAATTTCAAGAAAATCATCATCATCATCACTGAGTTTTTCATAGGTATTAGCTGAAAACAGCCTTTGGTGCAGAAAGGTGGGTGGCCATGGGTGCCAAGCACAGCAGAAACCCCATATGAGCCCGGGATGCTGTGGCCCAGCTTGTGCTGTGAACCAGCCACCTCTGCTGCTGGGACTCTGGAGGAACAGAGGGGAATTCAGAGGTTGTTAGAAAAGAGAGGACGTAAATGGTAAAGCCACCCTGTGCTTTGATTTTTTTTTAATGAAATCTTGAGCATGAAATAGGAAAGATGAGAGAAGTGAGCCTAGGCCAACAACGATCGTTTGTGCCTTTACAAAGAAGGAAGGAGACGGTGGAGGAGGAGCTGTGTACGTGGTTGTGGACCCACAAAAAAACAACAAACCAGGAACACATTTGCAAAACCGTGAATGACTCTTGGTGTGAATATTACCTTAAGATAATTTCTAAAAAGCAAAATCAGATTTTAAGCAGGCCAAGGAAAGAATAAATGCCAATTTATCTGTGGAGCAAGAAAACATGGGAAATTTGAAATAATAAATTAAGAATAACATTTTTCTAAAAATGTCTACTTTTAAATTGCCACTGGTACATGAGGACACTACAATCACAAATCACAGCAATTATTCAGCAATTAACAATTGTTAGATGCTTCTGTAGTCCCTGCTTTGGGAGGCCAAGGTAGGAAGATCACGTGGGGCCAAAAGTTCAAGACCTCATCGCTACCAAAAAAAAAAAATTTAAAATATATACAAAAGTACAGATGAAATAACATGATGTCCAGAGAGGGTACAATTGTGTCCTCTACCAAAAAAAAAAAAAATTAAAATATATACAAAAGTACAGATGAAATAACGTAATGTCCAGAGAGGGTACAACTGTGTCCCCCCAAAAGGCATAGTGAAGACCTACCCTCTGGTACCTGTGAATGTGCCTATATTTACAAATAGGGCTTTGCAGACATGGTAAAGTTGGGATGAGGTTTTCTGGGCCAGTCACATCTGATAAGAAGAAGGAATTTGGACTCAGGTGCACAGGATGCAGGGACCCCCACTGCGTGGAGACTGAGATGTGGACCAGAGGGTTTGTCTATAAGTCGGGAGCCCAGAGGACGGCAGGCAGGCAGCCACTGGGAGGGGCCTGGGGCCTGGAACAGGTTCTCACCCAAAGCCTATGGAGAAACCAACCCTGACACCTTGATCTCAGACTTCAGGCCACGGGCACGGAGGCGGAATAAATTTCTATTGTTTCAGCCACCTGGTCTGTGGGGAGACCTAGGGCACTAACAGAATGCCTGACGTTTCTTCTCCAATGAATGAAGGGAGAGCTACGGATGAAGCTGAAGCAGCTGCTGATCCGTAACTGTGACAGCCAGGTGAGGGTTCCAGGGAATACTTTGTGCGACTTACCATTTCATTTTTCTTAATATAAGCAAATCAGCATGTATAGTTCTTCTTTTCATGGACAAATGTTTCCAGTACTATACGCACTGGCCTTCACCTTGCTTTTTCCCTTAATATACACTAGAGATATTTCTCTCTCATTTTTGTAACTGCATATTTTCACACTGTGTGAACATGCCGTGTCTCTTCCTCTTCAATCTCACACCCAGGCTGTTTTCTATCTTCATTACTTGCAATTCTATTGCAAACCGAGCTGCCTGCGTCTTCTAGTAGCTGTGCTCAGGAGGCTACATCCCAGGAGGTAGGATTGCTTTTTCTGGAGGAAAATGATATAATCTTTTGCTAGATACTGCAAAATGTCCCACTCAGAGCAGTACAGCATTTTGATTCCCATCAGCATTCAAAAGAATGCCCTGTCTGACAGTCAACAGAAGAGGCTACTTTTTTTAAAGAAATGGTTATATTTTAGTTCAGTTTTAATTTGTGTTTTTCTTGCAATGAATGAAATGCAGCACTTTTAAAAAAGCCTTTATTTCTCTATGAGCAGTCTGTTCATACACCTAATGTATTTTTATATGTTTATTGGTCTTTCTGTTCTGTGGTTTTAGAAGTTCTTAATGTAGATGGACTTCCACCCCTTTGTGTGTGATATAACTCGTCAATATTCTTCATTTACCATTAGCTTATGCTTTTAACCATACAAATATTTTTCATGTAATCAAACCTCCCACATTTTCTCTATGGCCTCTGGCTTTTGAGTGGTAGGGAATGAAGTAAGAGACGCATGTTTCTGTGTTGCCTATAGGGGTCCATCTCCTGCATTTTGATGTGACCCATTTGGAAATTATCTTAGGATACACGGGGAGGAATGGATCAGCTTTATCTTTTCACTGAAAACTGTTCCTTCTGCTCACATGGGAAGGGGCTAGAATTCTCCACGTTCTGCCGAGCTTCTGTGCACAGCCTGGTGACTCCCAGAGCACCTCCCAGGGCTGGCTGGAGATGCAGAATCTCAGACCTGCTGAACCGGAACCTGAATTTTAGCAGAATACTCAGGAGGTTCCTATATTTGAGAAGATTTGAGTTCAAGAAGAACTAATATTCAAAAGATAGTTTTTCTTTTGGCCTTTTTCCCCAAAATAATAAACTGATTAAAAAAAAAATACTGCCTTCCATTACCCTCAGCATACTAAGCTTACCCATTTACACCTTCTAAATTAGGGGCCTGGGTATTGCACAACGATCGCATCCTGATGTTTGTATAAAGTTGTGGTGGCTCAAGCCTGTAACCCCAGCACTTTGGGAGGCCGAGGCGGGTGGATCACGAGGTCAAGGGATCGAGACCATCCTGGTCAACATGGTGAAACCCCGTCTCTACTAAAAATACAAAAATTAGCTGGGCATGGTGGCACGTGCCTGTAGTCCCAGCTACTCAGGAGGCTGAGGCAGGAGAATTGCCTGAACCCAGGAGGCGGAGGTTGCCGTGAGCCGAGATCGCGCCATCGCACTCCAGCCTGGCTGACAAGAGCGAAACTCCGTCTCAAAAAAAAAAAAGTCATGGAAAGTGATAAAGGTGCCTTTAGCCTAAGTGTGAGCAAACCCTACAATGACTCCCCTCACCAATGGCACTGAGACTTGCTTACGCCATCATTACTCATTGTTTTTAAGTTGCCGTTTTTGAACTTTATAAACATGCTACATTTTATATAGTCTTAAGTGATCGAGTTTCACTCAATACTATGTTTCTAATATTGACTCATGTTATGAAGAACTGTAGTCCGTTCTTTTTTCATTAATGCATACTACTGTACTGTGTACATTTATTTAAAATATTTATGTATTCTATCTTTACATTCTGAGATGTGCCAGTATCTTTTACCGATACAAATCATTACACATTGTGCATCTAAAAGCAGTTCTTTTTATTTGTATTTTTTTCATTTCAAAAGTGTGCTAGAATTTTTCTCGGGCATGCATTTAGAAATAGAAACAGGGTGAGAGAAGGCACGCATGCACAAGCTCATGTGATCATGCAAATCATTTCCAGGTCACACGAAGGGGCCACATGAATTCGTGCTCCCAGAGCAGCGTGGGAGCATGGCCCCAGCCAGTGCCACACATGTTCGTGGGTGACTGTCACCAGATCAGGGCTTGTGAGCTGACATCTATATAGTCAAACATATTGACTTTAGTTATCCAATTACTTCAGGTTATGCTTATAAAAATGGCTTAATATTTTCAGATCTTAAAATGGTTACTTTTTATTTAATGCTCTATCCTCTTGAATTTGTTGCAAACAATAACAAAAGGCCCAACTCGGAGCATTCTAAATACATGGAGATTTTTTTCCCCCAAATAATAGGAAGTCAAGGGCTACACATCGGGTGGCACTGCTTCACCTCTGCTGTAAGGAGACAGATCTTACAGTCACGCCTACCCACTGGACCACAGGCCACCTTCTCACAGAGCCCGAGACCGCAGAGCTGAGGAGTCAGCGGCTGCCCGAGCCCTCCTTACCCACTGTGGTTCCGGAGCTGATGCACGTGAGCCCACAGCTCCTGGCCCACTCTGCTCTTCTAGGTCATCAGAGAAATTTTTTTTTTTTTTACTTTAGGTGTATACTATATCTGGCATTTCTCCCCATATTATCCCTCCCCACCCCCCAATGTCTCTCCCCATCCCCCCAACTGCCCTCAGTGTGTGATGCTCCCCTCCCCGTGTCCATGTGTTCTCAGTGTTCAACACCCACCTGTGAGTGAGAACATGCGGTGTTTGGCTTTCTGTTCTCCCCATATTATCCCTCTCCACCCTCCCCACCCCCCAATGTCTCTCCCCTACCCCCCAACTGCCCTCAGTGTGTGATGCTCCCCTCCCTGTGTCCATGTGTTCTCACTGTTCAACACCCACCTGTGAGTGAGAACATGCAGTGTTTGGCTTTCTGTTCTCGTGTCTGTTTGCTGAGAATGATGGTTTCCAGATTCATCCAAGTCCCTACAAAGGACATGAACTTATCCTTTTTTATGGCTGCGTAGTATTTCATGGTGTATATGTGCCACATTTTCTTTGTCCAGTCTATCATTGATGGGCATATGGGTTGGTTCCAGATCAGAGAATTTAAGAGGAAAAACAGGAAGCCTTTTCTTCTCATGAGTTGAAGCCTGTGTGATCCACTGGATCACACACTAACAATGATATTTCATCTCTATTTTATTTTCTGAAAATTCCTGTGAAACTCAGATAGTAGCTTATCTGACAATTTCAGTTTCCCAGGGGGTAAGTACTGTGTTTTTTCTCTGTGCCCTTATGGTTTGAACAACGCGTTGGAAGGGACGGGCCATGGCCAGGAATGGTGCCCCTCCGGCTCCTGCCCGAGTGTCAGCCCCCCACCCACCCATGCAGGGACAGTCCTGTGCATCTCATCATCCCACAGGCTCCAGGACCCTGAGCCCGTGATGCAGGTGATGCTTATTTCTTTCCCTGAATGGTCCAGATGTGAGCCTGAGCTCCAGATCTCTCTATTTAAGTGTGTGGCCAGGGAAAGGAACAAAGCAGGCTGTGATAACCAGACTTCCTCTCTCCAGTGAAGAAAAAAAGCAAAAAATACAACAACCCAAACTAAAATGCATGACTCGATTATTGAGTCTTCTTTCATCATGGAGTTCATTGCTCCTATACATCATCCAGTGTGCAATAAAGGAACTCACTACACAAAAAATGAAACAAAATGTTCCCTTGTCCGCCGGCTTGATTTGGTCATTATAGCAGCTCCACTTCAAATTTTAAAATAGGGACTGGGGGAACGCGATGCTTCAGTGTGCCCTGTGAGCTCATGCTCCGCATGGCCGTGGCTTCCTGTTTACCAGCCCTTGCCTGGACCATCCATTTGCCATCTCTGCCACTGGCCCACGGCCCGTTCATAAAGGAGATTTCTGTTTACTGCCTGCTATTTAGAGCTCTTCCATCAAAGTTTGATTGGCAGTGTTTTACTCCATTATGTATCCTGCTCCTTCCCATCAGCTGTCTTCTCTGACTCAGTGGCGTCCAGATGAGCTGGGCTCACCTGTGCCCACATCTCCCTGTTCACCATTGCTGGTGGCTGCTGACCTTGCTCTGCAGTGCCCCTGGCAGGCCCTCCTCAAACAGTGGGGCAGAGGCATTGCAAACTGGGGCAGGGCTGATGCCACAGGCCGAAGGCTGCGGGCGGCTCGCAGGTGTGACCCATGAAGCGCCGCTTCCTGCAAAGGTCATCTGTGGCTCAGCTACCTTCCCATCTCATCAGCACCCAGCACAACGACTGCTATACACTTTGTTGAAAAGAATAAAAATCCGAATGTAACCTTAGATGATGGTTAGGAGACACTTCTTACCTAGAGGATAAGTGAATATAGCCCAGTGTATCAGTTCGTCCTTACAGTGCTTTAAAAAAATGCCCCTGACTGGGTAATTTAAAGAGGTTCATGGTGGCTTCTGCTTCTGGGAGGCCTCAGGGAGCTTCCAATTGTGGCAGAGGCAATTGCCTTTCATGGCTGGAGCAGGAAGGGAGGTGCCACACACTTTTCAAAACCAGCTCCTAGGGGAACTCTCTCACTTTACAGGAGCAAGTCGGGTGGTCCTAAAGTATTCGTGAGAATGCCACCCTGTGATCCCGTCACCTCCTGCCAGGCCTCAACTCTAGGGACTACCATTCAATGTAAGATGTGGGTGGGACACAGAGCCAAACTGCGTCACCCACCCAGTGATTTCCTTCTGTTCACTTTGGTGCTTCACAGAAATGATGAGCATGGGCCACAGGAGAAAGGCCTGTCCCATGTGAAACCAGACCACGGGTGCCGCTGCACGAACCTTCCTGACATTTCTGCTACGCACAGTGGAGATGGAACCAAACTGAACTGACCACCCCACTGTTCTGATTCCTGCTGTGTCTCTTCACCCCCAGGCAGTCAGTGAAAGGACCCTGGCAGAAGTCGTGTCTAAACCCACAGGCAGGGTCCGGGCATGGCTGAGGGCACAGGGCCACCCCACTGCTTTACTTTCCACAATGGATTTGGGGGTCTGGATGCAGAGACACAAAAGTGGGGACAAAATGCTGAACAAAGCAATTGGGACAGAGGGGCCCAAACCTGGCAGGACGTGTGAGCAGGGCTGGGCCCAAGTGAGGCAGCACTTCAGGGGCTGGACCCACGCCCAGGACCCCCAGAGACAGGAGGAATGGGGCCTGGAGAAGAGTCGACCCCAGCCCTCAGTCTCCTGGGTTACTGAACAAAGACTGTACATTTGCAGGTGAAGCCGTTGTTGCTTAATTTTTCTCTTGGTTTGAAATGTGGGGGCCTTTGCCTACCTGTGTAGTCAGTGATGGGGCTACAACTTGATTAGAAGTGAACATACAACACGGACCCAGACTTCCCTCTGAAAGGCTGAGCATGGGGAAAAAGAGCAGAATGTATTTAACACAGATTCACAAGTTAAAACAATCGCATAATGGAAACCGTGCTGCAAAGTGGACACTTACTTCAGTAACTAAACGTAAAGCCAGAGTAAAGAATCTGCCAAAACTTAGAAAAAGAGCATGAGATGTTTCTAAAGATGAGAGGCGTGGGGGACAGACGGACTGGGCAGAATTTACTCCGTGAACCACAGAACTCGCAGGTGGACAGCAGAGCCCGGGCAGAGGCAGCACCCAAAGGCCGCAGAAGACAGCGTTGCCCTCGCTCTGCTTGTGTGGCATCCACATTCGCCTCTTTGTAAAATCACTGCCTTGCCTCTTATGCTGTAAATTCATGTTTCACTGGTTGTTAGTGAGGCTGGACTCTTCCCAGGAATGTGATGAGACTATTTAGCTTTCTTACATTTGCCTGATCTTTTGCCCAGTGTTAAATTGTGACAGTCCATCTATTCTGTATTTTTGGTGGATTAAAGATCTAATATAAAAATAAATTTTCAAGATGTTTGGGGGACAATGATGAGTATCTTCATAAAGAGTAAGATAAGGTAGAATCTTAAATATTTATGGAAGCATAAATGTTGAGTATACTAATCAATTCAGTGACAAAGTTTTACAACTTTTATTTACAAATGAATACCATAAAACGAAAAAACACAGCCTTGTGGGAAACCACTGCAGCTCCCTAAGTACCTCCAAGATGAGCATCTGGAGCAAAATAACAGGAAACATGAAGAAGACGATCTCTAATGGCTGCACCTGCAGAGCCCTCTGTGTGCCTGCGGTCCCACCAGGGCACTCCACAGCCATCCATCAGGACTGCCATGCATAAGAGGGGGCCACCATCCACCAGAGAACTACAGGGTCACCAACCAGCTCTCTCATGCATGAGATGGGGCCATCATCCACCGGAGAACTACAGGGTCACCCACCAGCACTCATGCGTGATAGGTTATCTCATCTTGCCTGTGCACTAAAGTAGGAAATATGCTTTTTCTATTTCTCACAGGAAAGAAAGACTTGCAAGGTTTAATATCACTTAGACAGATGTGGGTAGCAGCGGGCTCCACCCTGCTCATGGGGCCAGAGCCGGTGACACCACCCCAAAGGTGTCCCTAGGTCCCTGTGATGGCAGCAAGTAGGGCCCCCCAGGCACAGCCCTGTCTTGCGTCTCCTGGTCATTTGGTGCTGAGCTGGCCCTGCGCCCCGCTGTTGAGAGAGATTCCTGCCGTGAGAGAGCAGCAGGAAAGGAGGACTCGGGCTCAGCTCTGAGGGAAAGCGAGGGTGAGGAGCAGAGGCGCGGCCTGGCCCAGAGTGAGGAGACCAACATCAGCCGCACAGTGGGGCGCAGCCCTGCCAGGCGTAGCCATGGACCCACCTCTGTAGACACAAATATAGACACAGACACGAACAAAGGCACAGACAGAGATGGAGACACAGACACAGACGACAGTGAAAGAGACACAGACAGAGACACAGACATAGAGACACAGACAGAGACACACACAGACGGAGACACAGACACAGAGACAAACACAGACACAGACACAGAGACACAGATGGAGACACAGACGGACACACAGACACAGACACAGAGACACAGACGGAGACACAGACGGACACACAGACACAGAGACAGAGACACAGACACAGAGACACAGACGGAGACACACACAGATGGAGACACAGACACAGACACAGAGACACAGATGGAGACACAGACGGACACACAGACACAGAGACAGAGACACAGACATAGGGACACAGACGGAGACACACACAGATGGAGACACAGACACAGACACAAACACAGACACAGACACAGAGACACAGACGGAGACACAGACAGACACACAGACACAGAGACAGAGACACAGACATAGAGACACAGATGGAGACACACACAGACGGAGACAGACACAGAGACAAACACAGACACAGACGGAGACACAGACACAGAGACAAACACAGACACAGACACAGAGACACAGACGGAGACACAGACACAGAGACAAACACAGACACAGACAGACACAGAGACACACACACAGATGGAGACATGGACAGAGACACAGAGAGAGACACAGGCACAGAGATACAGACACAGACAGAGACATAGGCACAGAGATACAGACACAGACAGAGACACAGACACAGATGGAGACATGGACAGAGACACAGCGACACAGACATGGACAGAGACGCAGACACAGATGGAGACATGGACAGAGACACAGAGACACAGACACAGAGATAGCCAGAGAGACAGACACAGACACACACACAGAGACACAGAGACACACACACAGATGGAGACATGGACAGAGACACAGAGAGAGACACAGGCACAGAGATACAGACACAGACAGAGACACAGGCACAGAGATACAGACACAGACAGAGACACAGGCACAGAGATACAGACACAGACAGAGACACAGGCACAGAGATACAGACACAGACAGAGACACAGACACAGATGGAGACATGGACAGAGACACAGAGACAGAGACACAGAGACAGAGACACAGACACGGACAGAGATGCAGACACAGATGGAGACATGGACAGAGACACAGAGATAGCCAGAGAGACAGAGACAGACACAGAGACAGACAGAGACACAGACACAGATGGAGACATGACAGAGACACAGAGACACAGACACAGAGACAGACAGAGACACAGACACAGTCATAGACACAGACGGTGACAGAGGACACAGAGACACATTCAGAGACACACACACATAGATGTAGACACAGACACAGATAGACGTAGCTCTAGACACAGGCATAGAGCCACACATAGGCGTAGACGTAAGCAGAGGCATAGATACAGATACAGGGACAGAGACAGAGACAGAGACAGCGACGTAGATTAGGACACGTTCTGTCTGCAGCCTCACGAGGTTTGCCATTGCGCCCCGGCTGGTGCACCTGGAGAGGGCCGTCCATGTGAGTGGCGATCGCCCGTCCCGAGGCCCAGGTGCCTCCACTCCAGGTGCTGCAGTGCCTTCCTCAGAAGCACAGGTGTGCTGGAGACACAGTGGGACCTCACTTCTAAGTGTGCGTCGCTCCCCACCCCCCCGGCCCCTCGTCCATTTGTTGCCATCAAGGGTCCCTGCTGTTGTAGGACTATATTTCCGGAGTGTCAATAAAATTCCATCCTAGTCAGCTTTTCTCTCAATAAGTAGGACGAAGACACAGAGGACCCAGCCGTCGAATCGGCAGCCGTCGTGAAACGGGAGGGATGGCAAGGAGAATGCAAGGAGACATACTTGGGCTGGAAAGAAGCAGTTCTAGAAAAATGAAATTTAACATTGTAAGAGTAAAATCTGGTCTTTGGATTCGCAAAACCAGCTTACCAAGCTGTCAACCATAGAATTGCACCTTGCAAACCATCCAAGGGCCCCACAACTGTGCTCTGGACCCCACATTCTTGTCTGAGCAGAGGCCCCAATCCCATGGGCTGCTCCCAGCCAAGGCTGCACACATCAGGTACACGAAGCGTCCTGGCAGCCTGCATGGTCAGGGACCCCCACTCCAGCTTTGCTGAGCCTTCCTGGAACCTCACAGTGGCTTCCAGCACCTCCCTCGCGTGCTCCTTCTCGCTGGGTCAGAGCCCTCCAGGGTCTGACAGTTCTCCTAGCCTGGGGCTCTGCCTCATTTTCGTTCACAGGCATTTTTCCTGATTGAATAAAAAAGAAGAAGAGGGCCGGCCGTGGTGGCTCAAGCCTGTAATCCCAGCACTCTGGGAGGCCGAGGCGGGTAGATCACAAGGTCAAGAGATCGAGACCATCCTGGTCAACATGGTGAAACCCCGTCTCTACTAAAAATACAAAAAATTAGCTGGGCATGGTGGTGTGTGCCTGTAATCCCAGCTGCTCAGGAGGCTGAGGCAGGAGAATTGCCTGAACCCAGGAGGCGGAGGTTGCGGTGAGCTGAGATCGCACCATTGCACTCCAGCCTGGGTAACAAGAGCGAAACTCCGTCTCAAAGAAAAAAAAGGAAGAAGAAGAAGAAGGACAATTTTGCATTGCGAATTCTGCATTGGCACCTGCTTCTTGGAGAGCCTGGGCTGGCACTGAGTGTGGGTCGGAGACTCTGTCACAAACCCCCTGGTACCTGCCCTAGCAGTGATTGCAACATGAATGTCATGAGCTACTGAAAAATGACTGAACCACGAGCTGCGTTTGGGGAAGAAGAACACCTGGAAATGTCCATTTCAGCACTTATTGGACACCTCCTTGGCTGGGCTCTGTGGCGGTTCAGGAGATGCTCGGACACAACACTCAGTGCCTTGTGGGTGGAGGTTGGGAGAGGAGAGCTGCCCCCACCCTCCGCTGCAATGCTCACACTAACCCAGGAGGCCACACGTGGCTGAGCTGGAGACGAGCACCACAAGGAAGGCGAAGAGCTTGGAGCGTTGCAGAAAGCACAGGCGAGCACAGGCAGCACCTGAGGTTGTGTCCTAGGAGAAAGAGAATTGGAGAAAACAGGCTTTAGGGCAACGTGATTCCTGACTCACATTTGAAGCACTCATTTGTGCAAGAGATTTTATCTATTGTCTTTGAACGTGGGATCAACATGGGATAAGCAAAGAGAAATTCAGGAAAACGTGTGGCACAGCAAGCAGTTTCTAACCGTGTTTTTAAACCTGAAATGCGATGCCCTCGAAAATGATGAATCCACTGTTTTCTGGAAACATTCAGAGATAGAAAATTACTTGTGAGAGAAGTTGTGGAAGAAGGGCCTGAGCATTGCAGGGACGTGTGGATGGACCTAACGTCTGCTGCAGCCTGGTCAGTCTGCGATCGGGGAGCTGGCTCATATCCACTCACAGTTGCTTCTGGACGGCTTTCTAAGGAACTCTGTGTGTCGAGTATTACATTAAATGTTAAAAGTGGATATTCCATCCCTAAAGTTAGTCTCTTAACAAAACTGACACCATGGAACGTCTTAGTCCATTTGTGCAGCTAGAACAAAACACTTGGACCTGGGTAATTGATAGTAACAGAGATTTACCGCTCACAGTTCTGAGACTGGAATCCAAGATCGAGGCCTCGGCAGGGTCTGGTCGGGCGAGGGCGTCTGCTCCCAAGGTGCGTTGCTGCTGCTTCCTCCCATGGCGGGAGGGGTGGAAGGGCAAAAGCCCGAATGCTGCATGAAGCTTCTTCTTAAGTTTTGATAAGCATTTATAAGCTCCACCCATTCGCGAGGGAGGAGCCCTCATGATCTATTTGCAACGATGCACATACTTACAGAGAAGCCCCCGAGCAGGTGTCCATCAGGCACCTGGTTTCAATCTGCAGTGTTCGATGGGAAAAAATAAAGATATTCAAGGTATGACTCACCTTCAGCCAGTGTGCAGTTAAATTGGGGTACAAGGTTAATACAATTGAAATAAAACTAAGCAAAACTAGAGAGAAGAAATACGGTTTTTGTCTGCCCCTCACCACGAAGGCCACGTGACATCAGGCAGAGAGCCCTGCCCAGCAGCGATAAGGCGGCCACATGAGCTGGGCCTTGCAAAACCCCTGAGCCCCGCAGAGCCAAGAAAGAGCAGAGGAAGGTCGGTGGGAATGGGAGCCCCTTGAGGCAATTCCTCCCAGACCCTTCATTTCCCCATCAGCACCATAAATGCGGCATGCGGTGTGACCCCACCGAGTGGCGAAGGTAGACTGAGAATACTCTTGAGCCTGCCTTCTAGATGGAAAACGTGCATGTGCATTTGGCTTGTAATTCCCCCTCACGACTCTGAATTCCTGACGTCAGGGCTGTTCCTTTCACCTCTGAATCCGCAGAGACTAGAAGAGTGCATGGCCCAGAGCAAGCACTCGCTAAGTATTTTCTAACTTATTAAAAATTATGAATGGCCAAATGAACCTTTTTCTATTTCAAATCAGATGAAACTTCTGGTGAGATTAAAACAACATGCCTTGTTCAGCGATAAGAATCACCCTTTCTCTATTCCCACTTCCGGACAGACGCCTTCACAGTGAAACCCACGTTTCCAACCACAGGCTGTGCACAGCAGTGCCTCCTGGCAAAAGTTTTTAATTTTCTCTGGTTTTGTGAATTTTATTTTGTACTGGGCTGAGTAACTCAGTTTCAAGGGGCTAGGTCTCCAACATGCTACAGTTCATGGAAAGGACACATCTGGAGTGTAATTTACAATGTGTCCGGGCACATATGGTTTAAAAGTTATTTGTGAATGTTGTACTGTGGGTCTTTCACCTTAAAATTATGTACCGTTTTCAGATTCAAAAGCAAGTGTTTCTGAGTCAGCATTTACAATTTGTGTCGGTCTCAAAAGCAGATATTAAAGGTCCACATAAACTCTGGAGCTTATGTTCAGTGACTTTTTCCACGGTGAGCAGTTGTATATTAAAGGGGATTTTGCACTTGGAGGGAGAAGCCTGGACGTTAAAGGTGCGTCCTCCGGTTTCAAGCCCAGTGGGAACCACTGCAGCATGCCCAAGCCAGTCACATCTCTTAACTTGGTTCTTACAAAAATGTCGCTAGAAATATTGAAAAATGGAGTTTAAAATTCAAAGCTTCAGCTAACTCTAGAAAGTCTTGCCATGGATGTAGAGACAGTTCTTCACGGAACGGAGGGACTGACAGAGGCTCTGTAATTCCAGCTTCCTTACAGGATTTAAACAACAGCAACAAAGAAAAAGGAAAAACACGAAAAAGCAGCAGAAGGCTGAATCCCGAATCCCGAAGTTCACGACAGAACACCCAGCTCTTCTCAGGGAACACAAAGATGAGGAAGTCCACAGACAGGTGGACCGCGAGCTCTCCAATCGTGCACTACGGGCACAAGGAGGCGGGGCCACCAGGGCCACCAAGGCCACCAGGGCCACCAGGAATCTCGGGATTCTGTCCACACAGCTCCGCTTTTTACTGCAGCTTAATTTCTAGCATTTTCTCTTCCCAAAGGAACAAAAAAACTTCTTTATAAGTTAAAGGGACATGTTCTCTTTGCATTAATTGACTTTTGTATGATACAATAATACATTCTGCAAACCATACTTTTACTTTTTAAGTTCAGGGGTACAAGTGCCGGTTTGTTACATAAGTAAACTTGTGTCACGGGGTTTGTTGTACTGATTATCTCATCACCCAGGTATTAAGCCTGGTGGCCCTAATTCTCCGTCCTCCCACCCTACACTCTCCGACAGGCCCCAGTGTGTGCTGCTCCCTCTGTGTGTCTGTGTTCCATTATTCATCTCCCACTTGTAAGTGAGAACATGCGGTGTCCGGTTAATTGGCTGAGGATCATGGTCTCCGGCTTCATCCGTGTCCCTGCAGAGGACGTGGCCTCGTTCTTTGCTTTGGCTGCATGATGCTACACTTTCAATCCCATGATTTTTAGGATTGTATGTTGAATGCATGCTTGTTCGCAGATGCTACATTATACACCTGTCTTTTCCTCAGGAAGAAGGCCAGGAGTCTGAAGGGGCATTGAGGAGTGGCCGAGAACGCGCCGCGTGCTGTGAGGTCACGGAGATCGTAACAAGGCAGAGACACTGGAGAAGGCGCCTGTGTCTCACCCTCTCAGAAACACAGTTCTCTTCCTGGACACATTACAGCATTCATTCATTCATTTCACAAAGGACATTGCTTGTTCCGTGAAGCACACAGGACTATAAAGGTATACTTAATGCAGCCCCAGCTGCCCCTAAGAATGTTACTGAGACAGACCAGAATCAAAATACTCATCATAACACCAACCAACGAGATACACACACACAAGCAGAACCCTGAGGCCGCCCCATGCCCAGGGAGCACTGGGATCGTAGGGACTGGCGTCCACCCAAGACCAGGTGCTCAGGGATGGGCAAGTCAAAAGCCATGCTTGGGAGAGACCTCAGATAAAGAGCAGTGAGAACGTGGACTGCCGGCCTTCTAGGAAAGGAAGTACCATTTCTGAAGACACAGATTTGTGTAAAGGCATATTTGGAGAATATAAATAATTTCTGTGAATAAAATACATCAAATTAGATAAATATAGCTAAATAGTATAAGCTCTCTCCTGCGGGCTATGAAGCGCCGTGAGAAGAACCTCACTGCCTCACATATGATATAGAAAACTCACTCACGTGGCAGGCAGCCTAGGGAGAATCTGGGTGGGACGTGCCTGCAACGTCAATGCACTTGTGTTAATAGCCACTTGGGTGACGAATGGGAAGAAATTCTGAAGGAACTTCACGTATACAGGATTTGACCGAGGTCTGTAGGTCAAGAAGTTGCAATCATGGAAAGCAACGTGGAAAGCAACGCTTGGAGCTGGCTACCTGAGTCCCAGCGTTCGGGGTCATTCAGGAAACGCTCACGAGGGAACAGGAAGCGGAAGAGCATCTTCTCTGTTCCGATGCTAACACATTCGATCTGTGGCTGCTGTCCACACAGACCTTCAGCTGCAGGGCCTCACGGCATGGGCACCAGGAAGGGTGCTTGTGTCGCCTGCTCTAATCTGGGCTTCCTGGAAGCAGATGCCTTATTAGGTGTTCAGTAAATGTTTGTTAAGGAAACAAATTGATGACTTCCTCTCGCTTGCCTTGGGTACATCTCACAGCAGAAAAGCGTGGACTTCCCAGTCTCCAATTAAGTTTCATGAAAGTTACCACACTTCTGTTTCCTGATTAAGAGTGTTTTGTGACATTACAGTAGACACGGCTTAATACAGCAGCAAGAGGACCACAGCTGCCTCTGGGAGCTCTCTGGTTCACACCGAGGTGAATTTCCTTGTTCACCTGTTTTCTCAGCCGGATTACCTGACACGTCCTTCGTCTCTCAAACCAGCAACACAATTAGGTAGAGGCAAGACCCCAATAAGAAACAGACGCTGCTGCTTCAGAAACGAGGCTTTGCTGGGAACATAATTTCAAGGTCCGAAGCATGAATAATTTTCCCGAAGCAAAAGAATTGTTGGTCGTGTTAGATCCCCAAGAACATTACTTTTAAAAGCCTGCTGACAAAATTGCTCAGTGTATTCAGCCCTGACAGGCGCTTAGTCAGAACGGCTTTGCTCCCCAGGGAAACACAGAAGGTGGAAATGCACAATTATTAGGATAGAGGTCACTGACAAACTCCTCTTATTGAAAAACAGTTGATGTAAATATATATATGAAGTGTAGCTAATTGTCATTTTCCATTTCAAGATGGATTTTTATTTTCTGGCAAATTGGTTCCTACAGCAATCCTTCCTGTTTAATACAACAGCTTTATAACATCTTCTAAAGTATTAAAAGCAAACTCAGAAATGTTGTGCTTTTTACATGCAATTTTAACCTATTTTGTTCATCCTTTGGCTTAAAATATTAAGCCTAACAATCAGACAAAATATTCACGGCTCAGGTATCCCATTTAGCAGTGACATTAATAGTGATTCACCCTGAAATTGTATGAAGACCACACAAGCACCCGAGGAGAGTGCCACTATCAACATGGTGGGGGGGGGAGGAGCTTCCTGTCATCTGTCCACAAAACCATCAAATTTTACAACTAAGCATCAAGTTTTCCACAAGCTCCCGATGAGAGTGCCACCATCAACATGGTGGGGCGGGAGCCCCCAGCCATCTTCCACCTGGTGGGGTGGGAGCTTCCCGCCATCCTAACAGGAGAAGGTCTAGCACACTGACAAAACAAAAAGAAATCCAAGAATGAATGTTTTGAAGTGGATAAAAAGCACAGTTTCACCTTGTCAATCCTCCTGCCATGCAGCATAGCTCAGCGCCCCCGGGAACCCCTCAGCCCACGATCTCCCTGAGAGAGGAAAGTGAAAGCAAAGTAGGTGGGCATCCAGCCCCCCAGCCTGGAGGATATTGCCCAAGAGGCCCACTTTTTCTCGCCCCACCTGGAACACTGAGGTCATCAGCACAGCTGTGTGTTGGGAGATGCTGGGAGCACAGAAGAGAGATGGGTGTTCTGCCAACACTGTGCAGACTCCATGTGGAAGCCCATGCATGAGTCACTTGGGACATCCACATGTGGATCCCCAAACTAGCCCATGGGCACCCCAAGTGCTACATGCAGCTCTCCTTCTGCTGCCCCTAAGCTGGCATCCCAAGCATGCCCCTGCAGACAGCCAGTGCAAGCATAGCAAGCAGACACCGAGCTCAACTCTGCAGAATTTGGAGAAGACACACACTGGAGAAAACAAATGAGAGGCTTTTAGCACGTGCCCTGGTTCTGCAGAATCAGAAGGTATACAATCTTTAGAACTTCCTGCCAAGGAGGAACGTGAGGGGTTAAGCAGGTGCATCCACAGAAAAGATCGAAAATGTCCCCAGAATCCAAAACAGGACTGATTGGTGAAGGTATTTCTTTTCTGAAGCAAGTCAGTAAATACTGGAAGAGGTGACCGCTTCTTCAAATGTGCCAACAGCAATGTCAGAATTCAAAAAACATGAAAAAATTCAAGAAAACAAGACATCACTAAAGGAGCATCATAATATTCCTACAACTAACCCTAGAGAAATGGAGATATACAAATTGCCAGAAAAATTCAAAATAATTGTGTTAAGGAGGCTTGGTGAGCTACAACAGAACACAGACACTCAACGAAATTAAAGAATAATACATAAACAAAATGAGAAGCTCAACACAGACATAATAACCGTTTTAAAACCAAATGAACATTCTGGAGCTGAAGAGCAAACTAATGAAATTTAAAAAGGCACCAGGTGGCATCCATGTCCGGCTTAAACAGAAGGAACTTGAAGACGAAGCGTTTGGAAATACTCAGTCCATGGGAAAAAAGAGACTGAGAAAGAGTGAGGAAATCCTACAAAATACTCAGTCCATGGGAAAAAAGAGATTGAGAAAGAGTGAAGAAATCCTACAAAATACTCAGTCCGTGGAAAAAAAAGAGACTGCGAAAGAGTGAAGAAATCCTACAAAATGTATGGGACACCATCAAGAAAGCTATAATTCATATTACAGAGGTTCAAAAAAAGAGGAAAAGAGGGAGACACCTTACTTTAAAAAATAATCGCTTCAAATTTACCAAATCTGTGAAAACATATGGACATTCAAGTATGTGAAGCTAAAATGTCTCCAATTAAGTTCAATCCAAAGAAAACTTCACCAACACACATTATAATAAAATGGCCAAAAATCAAAGACAGAGAGAGAATTTTGAAAGCATCAATAGAAAAAAAGCAAATCAGATAGAAGGGAACACCTGCAAGGCTACTAGAGGATTTTTCAGCAGAAACTTTGAGGGCCAGGACAGAGGAAGATGCTATATTTGAAATGATGAGAAAAAAAAAAAAAAACCTCAATCTGACAAGCAGAAAGACTTCACCTAGAAAGACAGTCTTTTAGAAATGGAGAAGAGATGAAGACTTTCCCAGTCCAACAACAGGTGAAAAAGTTCATTGCCAATATACCTGCCTCCAAGAAAAGCTAACGGAGGTTCTTCAAGTTGAAACAAAAGGAAGTTAACTGACAACATGAAAATACACCGTACAAGACTGATTGTTAAGCACATGTAGTCACATTCAGAATACCTTAACAATACGACAGTGACGTCTAAATAACTTATAACCCTATTAAAAACATCAAAAGATGAAAGTATTAAAATTGCTGTATCTATGAGCATTTGTTTATGGATACACACGTAAAAATATGTAAATCGTGACATCAAGGATGTAAAACGCTGAGGGGGGAGTAAAGTGAGGATGTTTTGATTCAATCAAAGTTACGTTGTTATCAATTTAAAATAGGCTGGTATAACTCTGCAATGTTTTATTTAAGCCTCCTAACCATCACAAAGCAAATGATAGCAGATACAGAAAAGATGAAGAGAAACGAATCAACGGATACTACTTCAGAAAAGCATCCTATCATGAAGAAACGCAACAAGAGAGAAAGGAAGAAACAAAAGGTCTGCAGAACAGCCAGAGCAGAATTAATGCTAATCCTTAGCTGTCAGTAATTACCTTGAACATAAATGGGTCACATGTTCCCGTCAAAAGACATCGACGGGCTAAATTGCTTAAAAATTCAAAAAGCAAGACCAACTACGTGCTGCCTACAAGAGACTCATCTCAGCCTTAAGAACACACGTAAGCTGAAGGTGAAAGCAAGACAAAATATATTCTACGCAATCAGAAACCACAGAATAGCAAGGGTGGCTACACTTGTAGCAGACAAAATAGCCTTTAAGTCAAAAGCTACACCAACAAACAGAGAAGGTCATTATATAATGTGATGGGGTCAATTCATCAAGAGGATCTAACAATGATACGCATATATGCATCCAATATCAGAGCGCCTAAATGTAGAAAGCAAATATGAACACACTTGAAAGAATAAATAGACTGTAATATAATAACCATAAGGGATGCTGTTACCCCACTTTCAGTAATGTCTATATCATCTGGATAGAAAACCAATAAGGAAACATTGGACTTGATCTACGCTTCAGACTAAATGGACCCAACAGGCATATACAGAACGTTCCATCTAATGGCAGCAGAATACTTATTCCCCTTAAGACACGCAGAACACACTCCGGGGCACCTCATCTGTTAGGCCATAGAAAAATGTCTTAGCAATTTTGAAATTATATCAAACATCTTTTCCAACCATGATGGTATGAAATTATAAATCAATAACAGAAGGAAAAGTGGAAAATTCAAAAATATGTGGAAATTAAACAACCCATTCCTGAACAGCCAATAGGTCAAAGAAAAATAAAAACTGAAAATAACACGAGACAAATAAAAGTGGAAATACGGTGTACAAAAACGTATAAGATGCAGCAAAATCTGTTCCAATAAGTTTGTAGTGTTCAGTGCCTACGTGAAAAAAAAAAAGACCTAAATAAGCTAATGTTATACTTCAAGGAACTAAAAAAAGAACAAACTAAAATTAGTAGGAAAAAGGAAACAGGACCAACAAAAATGTAAATGACACACAGTCTAGAAAAACAATAGAAAACATCAACAAAACTTAAGAGTTGGAGGTTTCTTTATAAGATAAACAAAATTAACAAACTTTTTGCTAGAGTAGCAAAGAAAAAGAGAGAAGTCAAATAAAAATGAGAGAGGAGACATGAAAACATACCTGACAAGTGCAAAGGATCAGTACAGACTACAATGAACAATTATTATATCCTGTCGAATGGGTAGCCGAGAAGAAACAAAGCAACGTTTAGACACATGCAACATACTAAGACTGAATTATGAGGAAATAGAAAATAGGGAGATTGAGTCAGTAATCTAAAATTGTCCACCAAACCCAGGACCTGATGGCTTTGCTGATGAATTCTACCAAGTATTTAAAGAATTCACACCATCCTTCTGAAACTTTCTCAAAAACCTGAAGAGTAGGAAAGACTTCCAAACTCATGTTATGAAGCCAGCATCACCCTAATACCAAAGCCAGACGAGGACACTACAAGAGAAGAAAATTACAAGTCTATATCCCTGATGAATGTAGGTACAAAAATACGATGCATAATAGTTTTAATTTATTTCCATAAATAAATGGAAAGATACTCCATGTTCATAAACAGAAAATAAATATTGTCAAAGTAGCATCACTATCCAAAGTGATCTACATCTTAAATATAATCCCTGCCTCAATTTCAATGGCATTTTTCAGAAAAATTTTTAAAAATCAATTCTAAATTTTGTATGGAATCACAAAAGACCCCAGATTGCTAAATCAATGTTGAGGAAGATGAACAAAGCTGGAAGTGTCACACTTTCTGATTTCAAATTATATTGCAAAGCATCAAGACAATATGGTCACACAGACCAGTGGAAATAGATGCATGAACCACTGAAACATAACGAAAGTCCAGAAATAAATTCAAACATTTACAGTCAACTAATCATTAGCAAAGAGACCAAGAATACACAATGGGCAAAGAAGAGTTTCATGAATAGATGGTGTTGGGAACACTTAATATTAACTCTTAAAAAAAAGCTTACACATACAAATCAGCTCAAAATTGATTAGAGATTTAAACATGAGACCCGAAACCACAAAACTCGTATAAAAATCACACGAGGAAAAGATCCATGATATTGGTCTTTGCAATGATTTTTGGATGTGACACTAAAAGCACAGGCAACAAAAGCAAAAATTAACAAATGGGATTGCATCAAACTGCAGATACTTCTGTGGAGGAAACAGTCGGCAGAGTGGAGGCAACCACAGAATGAGAGAAAACATTTGCCAACCCTGTATCTTATAAGTAGTTAATGTCTGAATTATGTAGGGAACTCATGCAAGTCGACAGCAAAAAGGAAGGAAGGATGGAAGGAAGGAAGGAGGGAGAGAGGGAGGGAGGGAGGGAGGGAGGGAAGGAAGGAAGGAGGGAGGGAGGGAAGGAGGAAAGGAAGGAAGGAGGGAGGGAAGCAGGAAGGAGGAAGGAAGGAAGGAAGGAAGGAAGGAAGGAAGGAAGGAAGGAAGGAAGGAAGGAAGGAAGGAAGGACATAATTTAAAAATACAAAGGATCTGAGTGAAATTTTTCCAAAGAGGACATACAAATGACCTAAAGGTCTATGAGGAGCTCAGCATCACTAATTGTGAGAGATATGAGACTCAAAACCACATGAGATATTATCCCACCTGTTAAGATGGCTAATATCCAAAAGTCAGATGTGTTGGTGAGGATTGGGCAAAAATGAAATCCTTGTATACTGATGGTGGAAGTGTAAACTGGTACAGAAATTAGAGAAAACAGTATGAAACAGTGTTCTAAAAAATTGAGAATAAACTGTCATCATAACCAGCAGTGGTTATTCCACGAACTATCCAAAGAAATAAAAGCACTAGCTGGAGATTTCTGCTCTCCCACGCTCACTGCAGCATCAATCACAATATCCAAGGTATGAAAATGACCTAAGTGTCCACTGGTGGATGAATGGGTACCGGGATGTGATATGATGGAATATTATTCAGCCTTAAAGAAAAAGGAATTTTGTCATTTGCAACAACAGAAAAAAAGCCTAGGGTACATTATGCTAAGCTAGACACAGAAAGACAAACACTGTATGATCTTATTTTTCTGAGGAAGCTAAAAGCAGTCAAACTCACAGCAGCAGAACAGAAGAGTGGTGACCAGGGACTGGAGCAGGGAGTGGAAAAATGACAAGATGGTGGTCAAAGGGTATGAAGTGCATTCATCAGAGGAGTAAATTCTAAAGACCTAACGTTTATCATGGTGACTATGGTTAATGATAACATATTATTTGTAGGTACGTATATTTGTACAATGTATACTTGAAATTTACTAAGACAGTAGATCCCAAACATTCTCAACACACCCAAAAAGGTACCTATTCGATGGATGTGTTAACTAGATTGATTATGGTAATCATCTCACAACGGTTAGTTATATCCCAAAATCACATTGTGTATATATAAATATATAGGGTTTGTCAATTATACCTCAGTAAATCTGGAAAGAGGTATTTGATAATAAATGTGAGACTCATATAACATACTGAGGACTGTGTCCGTTGACTGTGTGGTTTCAAAGACGAGAATCTACAAATCTTGTGCAGTAAGTTCCAGTATCAGTCTCTATCAGAACTCATTAAATATGTCCAAATTAGCTACGGGATTTTATAGAAATGTTGTGGGTGGCAGAGGCAAATCTATAGATCACCATCTCAAGCAAAACATAAAAATAAAACCCAAATTATTAAAAAGGCAAGATTAAAAATAAGGAATGAGCACAGTGGTTAAGCACAGTGCAGGTTGGTGGTGTAGATGGTAGAGGGTGGTGATGTGGAGGGTGAGCATGGTGGTGTGGGTGGTGAAGATGGTGGTGTGGATGGTGAGGATGGTGGTGTGGGCGGTGAGGATGGTGGTGTGGGTGGTGAAGATGGTGGTGTGGGTGGTGTGGATGGTGGTGTGGATGGTGAGGATGGTGGTGTGGGCGGTGTGGATGGTGGTGTGGGTGGTGAGGATAGTGGTGTGGGTGGTGAAGATGGTGGTGTGGATGGTGAGGATGGTGGTGTGGGTGGTGAAGATGGTGGTGTGGGCGGTGAGGATGGTGGTGTGGATGGTGAGGATGGTGGTGTGGGTGATGAAGATGGTGGTGTGGGCGGTGAGGATGGTGGTGTGGGTGGTGAAGATGGTGGTGTGGGTGGTGTGGATGGTGGTGTGGGCGGTGAGGATGGTGGTGTGGGTGGTGAGGACATTGGTGTGGGTGGTGAGGATGGTGGTGTGGGTGGTGAGGATGGTGGTGTGGATGGTGAGGATACTGGTGTGGGTGATGAAGATGGTGGTGTGGGCAGTGAGGACAGTGGTGTGGGCGGTGAGGATGGTGGTGTGGGTGGTGAGGACATTGGTGTGGGCGGTGAGGATGGTGGTGTGGGTGGTGAGGACGTTGGTGTGGGCGGTGAGGATGGTGGTGTGGGTGGTGAAGATGGTGGTGTGGATGGTGAGGATACTGGTGTGGGTGGTGAAGATGGTGGTGTGGGCGGTGAGGATGGTGGTGTGGGTGGTGAAGATGGTGGTGTGGATGGTGAGGATGGTGGTGTGGGTGGTGAAGATGGTGGTGTGGATGCTGAGGATGGTGCTGTGGGTGGTGAGGATGGTGCTGTGGGCAGTGAGGACGGTGGTGTGGGTGGTGAGGATGGTGGTGTGGGCGGTGAGGATGGTGGTGTGGGTGGTGAGGACATTGGTGTGGGCGGTGAGGATGGTGGTGAAGATGGTGGTGTGGGTGGTGAGGATGGTGGTGTGGGTGGTGAAGATGGTGGTGTGGATGGTGAGGATGGTGGTGTGGGTGGTGAGGATGGTGGTGTGGGCGGTGAGGATGGTGGTGAAGATGGTGGTGTGGGTGGTGAGTATGGTGGTGTGGGCAATGAGGATGGTGCTGTGGGTGTTGAGGATGGTGGTGTGGAGGGTGAGGATGATGGTGTGGGTGGTGTGGATGGTGCTGTGGGTGTTGAGGATGGTGGTGTGGAGGGTGAGGATGATGGTGTGGGTGGTGTGGATGGTGCTGTGGGTGGTGAGGATGGTGGTGTGGATGTTGAGAATAATCATATAGACAATAGCGGATTGTGTTGTGGATTGAGAGGGTTGTGGTGTAGATGGTTGGATGGTGGTTTACACAGTTGATGGTGGTCTGCATGGTGAGAATGCTGCACAGAGTGTGTGATGTGTTGGAGACAGAACTTCGAGGCATTGCTGTTGGTGTTTTGTGTGAGGAAGGAGAATATAACAGGAAGAACTTTATGATTCTGCTTGGAGTGATGGACTCATTGTGGGTGACTCACCATTTCTGCAGGAGAGCTGTGCCTCTGTGCCTCTGCACACTGGCACGGAGCATCCTTGTCTTGAAAGTCCTCTGCTCTGTAAAGCCTAAGTCTTTCTTCAGGGCTGGTTTTGTTTGTTTGTTTGTTTGATATGGAGTCTTGCTGTTTCCCAGGCTGGAGTGCAGTGGCGCAATCTCGGCTCACTGCAATGTCTGCCTCCTGGGTTCAAGTGATTCTTCTGCCTCAGCCTCCCAAGTAGTTGGGACGACAGTTGCACCCCACCATACCTGGCTAGTTTTTCTACTTTTAATAGAGATGGGGTTTCACCATGTTGACCGGGATGGTCTCAAACTCCTGACCTTGTGATCCACCTGCCTCAGCCTCCCAAAGTGCTGGGATTACAGGCGTGAGCCACTGTGCCAGCCTCTTCAGGGTTTTTTAAAGGAAGCCACGTAGGTGGCTTCTGTGACCTCTGCTTATGCAGAATAAATGAACTGTTCCTCTGTGCTCCTGTCTCTGCGTACACAGCGCCAGTCCATGTCACACATTTAACTTGTGTCAGCTGATTTTTCCACAGACTGTTAGAAAAAGAATTTTTCTAAGAAGAGAGTATGTCCCTTTTTCTCTATTACCAAAGATCTCAATTTCCTGTATAAAATACCTTGACTGGTGAATGGGGAGTGAACACATGTGTGAGTATTTCCCACGGCATCGTAAGTTGACACGCTCACATGTGGATGGGTGAAACATTCCTTATATTTGGGTGCAGTGTTTACACAAGAACTTTCAGATAATATTTCCTTTTGGCCTTACTGCTGTGCCTAGATTAGCTGCGATTCTCCAAAGACGTTTGTTTATTTGATCATTTTTGACCTTCCTCTTTGGCGTCTTCATGGGTGTTCAGGTTGAAAAGTCACGTCGGCTTTGTTACATTACGCATCAGTCCCCTCTTGCCTGGGCCGTGAATCTCAGCACAATCGAGTCATCCAGTAACATGCCTCCTCCGACATCCCACATTTTAAATTTGAGAGATTTAGAAAGAAAGTTTTTTTTTAGTCAGAGGAAAAAAAAAGATTCCATTAACTCAGCAAGAACTCTGTTTTAAAAAAAACTTCTAATTTACAAAAATTTGAAAAGACTGAATTTCCAGTATCCTCAAAAGATGGCTTCAATAATTAGAAAACTATTTCCTTTGGAAGCGTTTGGTTTAACACATAATGTAATCGCTGCCCACTGCGTGAACAAATAGGCAGCAACACATTTTAAGATGCAGCTGCATTTCATCCAAAGCTTTATAACTGTAAAACCGTGGCACTTCATAAGCTCGTGTTTTGGAGTTTTGGTATGTTTTGCAAAATCTGCATTTAACATTTTAAAAGCTTAACTTTTGCCCAGCAAATCCATTACTCGTATGTATATTACATTTCCTCCTCAGCCACATAGTCCCATACTACGGCTGGAACTGAGCGTGGATGGAAGAGACGGTCCCGCGTCCACACACCAACCTGCATGCCTCCTGCCACCGTGAGACCTCTGAGTCCACACACCAACCTGCATGCCTCCTGCCACCGTGAAACCTCTGAGTCCACACACCAACCTGCATGCCTCCTGCCACCGTGAAACCTCTGAGTCCACACACCAACCTGCATGCCTCCTGCCACCGTGAAACCTCTGAGTCCACACACCAACCTGCATGCCTCCTGCCACCGTGAAACCTCTGAGTCCACACACCAACCTGCATGCCTCCTGCCACCGTGAAACCTCTGAGTCCACACACCAACCTGCATGCCTCCTGCCACCGTGAAACCTCGGAGTCCACACACCAACCTGCATGCCTCCTGCCACTGTGAAACCTCTGAAGAGCGCCCTGAGGGAGGAAGTCCTGTCCAAGGATTGCTGTGGAGGACGTGACAAAATGCAAATGGGTCTTTCTGAGTGAGGGCTCACTGGACACATGGTTGTCTCATAGCAGGGCTAGTGCAGGTGAGGGGGTGAGCTTCAGGGAGAGTCAACATGGGCTGGGAGGTCCGGAGGAGGACATGGCATCTGGAGCCATTAGGACAGCGACTGAGCAACAGCCAGCGTAGCCGAGGGGGTCGCCAGCCCTTTCTCGCTGCCCACAGGCTGAAATGGAGTTATGCTGCTGCTTCCCGCCCATCATACAGCCATGGTAAATTACACTAGCACCCTAAAACCAGATGCAGCCAATCCAGAGTGAGCCTATCGTGTTAGCCTTTACAGTAGGGTGATGCTGTCTGGCGTCCTGCTGGGACCTGGAGGCACAGGGACAGACGTGTGTGTGAGGTCTGCACAAGGTCAGACTGGTTTGGATCAGTTAAGGTTTCCCCAGCATGGGTTTTGGCCAGGACAACTCCAGACACTGTGTTGTCAGTATTTCTCAAAAGCACTAACATTTAATTTTATTGCTCTTCCTGTTTTGCAAAGAGGCATTGTCACTATTGCGTCAAGCATGACTACTCAGGCAGCGGTTGAAGATTTAAAGGAGCTTCACCACCTGGACCCGGCAGCAAAATAAAATTTGATCTTTTATAGCATCTTGCTTGATAAATAGCAATAACGAGCTTCTCCTGAACTGTGGGCCACGTTCCTTTAATTCAAGTTTTAGAAGGATGACTGTTAATTCTGCCCATGTCCCCTAGCATAGTATGTCTAACCCGCAGAATCAAGGGTAATTTCGGTTTTATAAATGCCATCAAAGCCTTCCAACCACACCCCAGGAGCACAGCTGCATTAGGACAGCTGAGCTCATGAATGGTTGCAGCAGGGAGGACTCATCCTGGGGAGCCACAGGTTGTCCGGAAGGGGCTGTCAGGAAGCACTTGTCACAGGGTTTGGCTTGTGCTTGGTAATTTAGGGGGTGGATTTTCTACGGGTTGGATCTCCTCAGGAAGCAGGAATAATTTTACGACTTGGTCTCAAATAAATCTTCTTTAAGAAGAGGGAAGATGACACTAGGCTGAGCTGGTGAAGATGCAGCTGCCCCTCACATTAGCTGGATAGGGAGATTGGGGATTCTGTGGTTTGAACGATGTTTCTGTTTTGTCTGTGCTCTGGGTGATTACCGGGTGGGTCTTGTTTTTGTCTTGATTCCCGATTGGCTTGTCTGACGTTTACATTCTCTGAGTTGTCCAACAGGAGAGAACAAAGCATTTCCCCAAGGCACAGGCCAGTCCTGGCTGCAGGGGCTGTTTTTCATTCTTAAATTTCACAACTATGGACTTACAACCCTACAGTCAGATGGCCAGGAGAGGTCAGGTGCTGTGTGCGTGGCCAGACTGTCGGCATCTGCACAGAGACCGAGGATGGTTTGTTCTTCCTGCTCACCATCTGTGGCACTGCCTCCACCCAGCCCGTCACACAGGCTGTGAGCTCCATGTGTCCTAAGGCCTGAAGGATGACCTCTAACTGGGGCTCCTTGGGCCTCATCGCACACCAATGCCTGTTTTGAAATTACCACTAGAGTTGCAGACCCCAGGCATGGCATGCGTTTGACCTGTCTGTGTTTTCATTCTCTTGACAACCAGCCCAGGGACGATTCTAAGTCAGGTGCTCTGGGGCCAGACCAGTAACTGATGTGCTTTCAAGGATTCTCAGCTGATTCCAATGTATAGTCACGATTGAGGGGACCAGTTCTGCTGAACTACTAACCAACTGTTTTTCCTGGCTATTGTCGTAAGACTCAAATTAACCCTGAATGTGCAATAACTTTCTCTCCTGCATGGCCTCCAGGGGCCCCAACTAATGCATCCCTTTGATAATGTTGGAACATTGGAACTAGAGGAAAGGGAGGGGCTGGCATATCCACTCAGCAACCACTCTGCCATGACTTTCCCTTCAGCCTCAGCTTCTAAGTTTGCTTGTCTCACTAAGGGTCTGTGAAAAAATAGCCTCCAAAAATTAGCTAGAAAATCTGGAGAGGAGCCTGTATTTTTGAAAACCTTGTGATATGGTTTCACTTTGTCCTCACCCAATTCTCACCTTGATCTGTAATTCCCAGAATTCCCATGTGTCTAGGAAAATGCCTGGTGGGAGGTGATTTGTTTATGAGGCTGCTTCCTTCATGCTATTCTCATGCTAGTGAGTGCTCAGGAGATGTCATGGTTTCATAAGGGGCTCTTCCCTCTTCACTCCTCATTCTTCTCTCTCCTGCTGCCATGTGAGAAGGTTCAAGCTTATCCTTCATCTTCCTAATGCCTCCCCAGCCATGTGGAACTGCAGGTCAATTAAACCCCTTTCCTTTATAAATTACCCACTCTCAGGTATTTCTTTACGGCAGGGTGCAAACGGACTAATAAGGTAAATTGGCACCAAGACTGGGGTGCTATCATCAAGATTCTTGAAAATGTAAAAGTGACTTTGGAACTGGGTAATGGACAGAGGCTAGAACAGTTTAGAGGGCCCAGAAGAAGACAAGAAGATGCCAGAAAGTTTGGAGCTTCCTAGAGACTTGTTGATGGTTTTGATCAAAATGCTGATAATGAGGCAAACAATGAAGTCCAGGCTGAGGTGGTCTCAGATGGACATGAGGAACTTACATGGAATTGCTATGCTTTAGCAAAGAGATTGGTGGCATTTTGCCCCTGCCATTGAGATCTATGGAACTTTAAACTTGAGGGAGATGATTTAGGGTATCTGCTGGAAGAAATTTCTAAGCAGCAAAGCACTCGAAATGTGACATAGGTGCTCTTAACGGCATTCAGTTATATGCATTCACAAAGAGATGGTTTGAAATTGGAATTTATGTTTAAAAGGGAAGCAGAGCATAAAAGTCTGGAAAATTTTCAGCCTGAGGATGCGATAGAAATGAAAAACACAATTTCTGGAGAGAAATTCAGGCTGGCTGCAGAGATTTGCATAAGTAACAAGGAGTCAAATGTTAATCATCAAGTCAATTGGTAAAATGTCTCCATGGCACATCAGAAACCTTCACAGCAGCTTCCCCTCCCTCACAGGATTGGAGGCTCAGGAGAAAGAAATGGGTCTTGATGCATTATGCAGTTTGGGGCTTGGTGCCCTGCACCCCAGTCACGGTTAAAAGGGGCCAATTCACAGCTCTGGTCATTGCTTCAGAGGGTGTAAGCCCCAAGCCATGGCAACTTCCACATAGTGTTGGTCCTGTGGGTGCACAGAAGTCAAGAATTGAGATTTGGGAACCTCCACTTGGATTTCAGAGGATGTATAGAAATGCCTGGACACCCAGGCAGGAGTTTGCTGCAGGGGTGGGACCCTCATGGAGAACCCATGCTAGAGCAGTGCAGAGGGAGATGTGGGGTTGGAGCACCCACACAGAGTCCCCACGGGGACACTGCCTAGTGGAGCTGTGAGAAAACGGCCACCATCCTCCAAACGCCAGAATTGTAGATCTACCAACAGCATGTAGCATGTGCCTGGAAAAGCTTCAGACACTCAACACCAGCAAATGGTGGAAGCAGCCAGGAGCGGGGCTATCCTCTGCAAAGCCACAGAGCAGAGCTGCCCAAGACCAGGAAGCCCACCCCATGCATCATCATGACCTGCATGTGAAACGTAGAATCTAAAGACATTTTTTAGGAGCTTGAAGATTAATGACTGCCCTGCTGGATTTTGGACTTGCATGGGGCCTGTACCCTCTTTGTTTTGGCCCATTTCTTCTATTTGGAATGGGACCGTTTATTCAATGCCTGTGCCCCAGTTGCATCTTGGAAGTAACTAACTTGCTTTTGATTTTACAGGCTTA
The DNA here is from genome assembly GCF_049354715.1 of Callithrix jacchus. Taxonomy (NCBI): domain Eukaryota; kingdom Metazoa; phylum Chordata; class Mammalia; order Primates; family Cebidae; genus Callithrix; species Callithrix jacchus. The sequence continues at coordinate 114,577,418 of NC_133515.1, forward strand.
GAAGCTGAAGGAACTTGCCTTGTCTCAGATGAGACTCTGGACTTAGACTTCCAGTCTAATGCTGGAATGAGTTAAGGCTCTGGGGACTGTCGGGAAGGCATGATTGTGTTTCGAAATGTGAGGACATGAGATTTGGGAGAGGCTAGGGCAGAATGATATGTTTCACGTGTGTCCCACCCAATTTTTATCTTGAATTATAATCTTCATAATCCCCATGTGCCTCGGGATAGACCTGATGGGAGGTGACCGGGTCATGGGGGTGGTTTCCCTATGCTGTTCTGTGATAGTGTATGAGTTCTCACAAGATCTGATGGTTTTACAAGAGGCTCCTCCCCATTCGCTCCTCACTCCTCTCTCCTGATGCCATGTGAGGAAGGCCCAAGCTTGCTTCCCCCACCTTCTGCCATGATTTTAAGTTTCTTGAGGCCTTCCCAGGATGTAGAACTGTGTGTCAATTAAACATCTTTCCTTTACAAATTACCCATTCCCAGGTACTTCTTCACAGCACTGTGAAAACAGACTAATACCCTCACCAAACTATTTGAAGATAATTCCAAATGCAAAAATGTTCCCAGGCTTCTGAACAGCTCCTACGGACAGAGAGAGCTGGGAAAGACTGGTTCCTCAGGCCCACCACTGCTAAGGTGTGAGGGGGCCCCTCAGCCTCTCCCACGCCCATGCCGACCCGGACCCCGGCAGGCAGGCTGTGAAGACGGAGCTCGCTCCCTTCTGGCCGGGTCAGTCAGTGGCTGAAGGCACCCTCAAGACAGCAGCACTCACTCAGGACAGATGTGGTCAGTGCCCCAGAACTTACCATGTGCCCTCTCAATATTTAAAAATGAAACACACATTTTTTTCCTGATCTTGAATTTTACCACAAACTGGAAAATTATATTTTTGATCAAAGGTTGTCTCTGTCTCTCTCTCTCTCTCTCTCTCTGTCTCTCTGTCTCTCTCTCTGTCTCTCTGTCTCTCTCTCTCTGTCTCTCTGTCTCTCTCTCTCTGTCTCTGTCTCTGTCTCTCTCTCTCTCTCTGTCTCTCTGTCTCTCTGTCTCTCTCTCTCTCTTTCTCTCCTGCCCCGCCCCCCGAAGGCTGTCAGGGTGATTTGTTTACCACGATTCCCAGAATTATAAGGCTGTTTTGATAAGTAAATTCACTTTGGCATTATTTTAAATAGTGTCATGGTTCACACGGCCAACATTGATGGAGGCACCAAGGGCAAGTCCCTGCAGTTCCTGGTGCTGCGCTCAGGGAAGGGTGTTGCTGCCAGAGCTGCCCCTGCGAGGTGCCCTCAGATCTAGAGGGGAGAGGCCTCTCTTCCAGCCATGGGGCCAGCTGGTACCACACATCTCAAATCTAGAAGAAGAGGCCTCTCTCTGGCCACAGGGCCGGCCGGTGCCTTCTGTTTGGAAAACTGGACGCTGGGGCCCTGCCTTCATTTCTCCAACCATGGCAGTTCCAAATACCCAAATCACTCCTGGCCTTCAACCGTCACGGTGAAGCACTGGCTCACATTCCTGTATTCGAACTCCCATTTGTGGTGTTTATGAGATTATTCCTACAAGTGCAGGAAGAGAGGGAAAACACTGGCATTGCTGGAATTTCCACCAGGTGCTTGGATTAGTATAACAATTTTGCTTGGCTCATAGTAAACCCCTTCAGATAAATATTAATCTCCCCATCTCACAGGTGGGAGCACTGGTATAAGAATTTGAAGTGCCCAGAGCCGCATGGTCAGTCCACGGTGGGGCGAAGGACCAAACACAGACATTTTGATCCCAAAGCTGATGTTTATTTAGGATCCATCATTACTATTAATAAGAACATCAGTGTCATTATTTAGCCACTACATTGGACCAGACACTACACAGAGTGACTTTCAAACACAGACGTTTACAATTTTCATAACGCCTGCTGAGTAGATGTATTTCCATTTTTATTTAAAGAAAAACTGAGCCAAGTGCTTTGTCTTCCTGGCTCGGGTTTCACAGCTGGGAGGCGGCAGAGAGGGCACCCATCCTTCCCACCCCACTCCAGCCTCCACCCCTTCCACGCAGGCCCTAAAGTTGGGGACAGAATTGCAGAGTGCCATTTCTACAAACCCATTGAGCATATTTTATGTATTTTTCTAGTCACCAGTTAATTCTAATCACCAGTGACATGCTGTGGCCCCAGCCGTGAGGCGTGCACAGTCTGAGGTGGTCACATTCCTCACGCAGCTCTGGGGCTGTGAACCCAGGGCCTGTCCCATCCTCCACGGCCTGGAGTCAGGGATGAGAAGCATCAGTGGTGGATTATGTCATCAGAGAGACAAGGAATGCTCCAGCAAGATGGCACAGAAGCATGAGGTGGGTGGAATGTGCCCTGACCTCTGACGTGGCCTGGCAACGTGGCACACGGGTCCCTCAATGTGCCGCAGGCTCCTTCTCACCTCTGAGTCCTCTTGCATGTGCCATGCTGTCTGCCTGGCTGACTCCCCATGGGGCCCCACTGCCCCCCGAGGCTGACTGGGGTGCCTGTCTTGAGCTTCAGTGTTGTAGCACTTGTTAAATAACCCTGCAGCCCTGTGGCCCTGGCCATCTGCACAGCCCATGGCTTTGGTCCCAGAAGGCCCCAGTTGGCGCTTTTCACCTTTGTGTCTCTGACACGTCAGTGCTCAGCAAACAGTGGGCACTTAATTCACATTTGTTGAGTGAATAAGTAATAAAAAGAGCAGTTATTTTCATTGAGCCTTCGATTAATTGAGTTTAAGATATGGTTTGAGTTTGGACTGAATGTTGCCTTGGTCACGCTGCACATATCTGGAGCGTCAGGAACTAGAAATGCTAAGAGGGGTTCAGGAGATTCAGGAAATTCACTGAAGCCCCAGGCCACGTAGCGTTTGATTCACAAACTGAAAAACAATCAGACAATACCTCCTGTCCTCTGGAAGCACACGCTAATTTCTGAGCATAGAAATATCTGAGGATAGCTACTGCATTCTGCATTTTTTAAACATTTGGCAAAATGGTTTCTTTAATTGTTCTATTTTCTCCAGAATCAAAATAAAAGAATTCATAGCAAAAGCCTAAAATTACAGAAACAAATGAAATACCTCTGCCCTTTGGCTTTCTCTTGTGCCCTGAAAGAATGCTGACTTAATTTACCTGCCCAAATCCTTCACTCCGCATGGAAACGTGACCCTCCCTGAGGTGGCTTCTGGGAAGCAGCGTGTGGCTCCTCCCACTCCGGGGAACCAAGGAGCTGTGCTCACAGCAGCTGTCCCCAGTCTCCCTGACGTCAGCAGAGCAGCACCATGACTTCGAAGGAAAGCACACCAAACTCTGATGGAATACTTTGAAAAACACTGCAGCTTTGGCTTTTTAGTATGCATGTGGGAGAGAAGAAAGAAAATCACCATGACCACAAATGACAGCCCATGTATGTTAAAAGTCCAAAATAAATCAAGATAAACAGTTAGAATTTAGTAAGATTTCTGGACACAAGGTCAAAATATTAAACGTAATTATAGTTTTGTAAGTCGGAAACAGAAAATAAAAGCACTAGAAAACATTTAATTTATTGGACGAATTTACAAAATATGCACAGAGCTGCTAACTCAATGTTGTGAAGGTATCTTTTACTACCAAAAAAATCTGTAGATTCAGTGAATTATCATTAATTGTCATCAGAAATTGTGCTCGTCAAGTTTTTCAAATTCTGAAATTTATATGGATTGCAGAAGCCAAGGAAAGGTAAAGGGGCTGGGAAAGGAACCCAGGGCACTGGCTGTGCCTTGAAGGCCTGGCGCCAAGACCAGCTGAGTGAAGGGGGTGCATGCAGAAGCTGCAGAGCCAGGTAGGCGGGGACACCCACCAATGATGTCTCCAAGAATGTCTCCAAGAACCTCCACGGGGACACCCACCAATGATGGAATGTCTCCAAGAACCTCCACCCCACAGCGCTGGGTCATCGACACACATAGAGAAAATAAGGAGACTCAACTCACCTCATGCTCCCACGAAACAAACCCCAGGTGGACTGGAAATCAACTGGAAGGGTGAAAGAATAGAGACCCTATAAGATACTCTTGGAAAATGCCTTTATCCTGGGGAAGAAAAAATTTGTCCTAACAAAACACAAACATTGCAAACATAAAGGAAAAGATTTATTGGCCACACTATGTTAAGTAGTAATATAAATATAAACACAAGTGCAAATATGTGTGTATTCACACACACACACACTCACCAGGTGCAGGTTGAAATTCTCCAAAGGAAAGACACAGGATGTAAAACATTTCACAGGTGTCCACTGCACCTTGATATTAAAATTATGTGGAAGCCTCACAATAAATCACTGCACAGCATCCCCGTGTCTACCTGTGCCGTCATTCATCCAACCTGCACCTTCCTTAGCTTTCGCAAGTAGAGGGGTCCCAGGCCATGGCAATGCCGGAGGCGGGGTGGGGAGGATGCTGGGCGGGAAGACCCAGGCTCCACCTGCTCCTGCCTTCTCGGAGGGCCCAAGCCGTCTGCAAGGAGTATCTCAGGTTCTTTGTCTAAAACAGGAACAAATCCTATCAGCCCTATTTCAGCCCAAGGTTTATTGAAGAATCAAGGTACCAGAATTTCAATACTGTATCTATAAATGCTCTGTTAAGCTGAATGAAGAACAAGCATGTCACTTCATACAGATCTTTGTGGTCCTCACGCTTTCCATTCAGATTCAGTGGCAAACTTTCCAAGCCATGTGCCGTGGTCAGCTCAGGATTCTGTAACAAAATACCAAACGCTGGTAGCTTAAACAACAGACTTTTGCTTCTCACAGGTCTGAGGCCAAGGCACTGGCAGAGTGGCCACAGGCACTGCTTTCGCCAGAGGCACCTTCTCTGGGGACCATGGCCACCGTCCTGATCGCACCCGCAGGGCTTGGCTTCCCTGTGTGGGCCGAGGAGGAGAGGGGGCCTGTGGGACCTGGTGACTCTTCTCATGAGAGCACTGACCCCAGCACGCTTCCCCACCCTCATGACCTCATCAAACCCTAATCAGCTCCCCGAGTGTGAGGGTGAGGCTGCACCGTATGAATCTCAGGGCAACACACATTCTGTCCATGACACACTTGCCCGTGTTAGGGCGTACTTTCTCTCTAGTTCTTTGCTGGGAATAGGAAACATCAAAAAGCACCTGGTAAGAGGATAAAAAACTCAGTCATCCCAGTTGACCCAAGGTTTTCAAAAGAACAATTCTAACTGAGAAACACACTGAGGTTTTGTTCTCCTGGGTTCTGTACTTACGGTTCCACATTAAGGCAGCCTCGGCTTAACCCCCGTGGCTCTGTGTGGCACCCACCCCCTGTACAGTCCGTCTGTGGACCTGGGACAGCTACGAGGCAGGCATTGACGCTTTCAAATGTCATTTGCTTTCACTCCAAAAAGAAGCCACCTGCAGAGCAATTCCACTGACAGATCCATGACAAGACCAGCACCCTTAAGGACTTAAGCCAAAGAAAAATGTATCAATAAAGCAGTTCCTTTATAAAAAGGCAATAATGAACCAAACGCCTACGTGCTGGCAGACACTGTGATTTCACGGCAGATTCAATGTGGTGGCAACACGGCCGATTTGGGAGTGAAATCATTGCTGCTGTGGGCGTACGTGGTGCTGAAAACAGGATTTTCTTCCGTTCGAGGGTTGAGCTGCACTGTTGACTAAAAACATCCATTTCTATAATCAGCAACCTGAAGGCTTTCTTCACACAGAAGGGCCGCAGAATCTTCTCTCTCCACGGCCGCCCCCGCCTGAGCATCTGCGCTGAGGCTTCCTGTGCTCAGCTGTTGGACTTCACATCACTCCATGAAGCAGCTGAGAATCAGCTCCATTGCTGCACCACGGCTTCAAGACTGGGCGTTTAAAATGCAGCAACATAGGTGGGGCGTGTTGGCTTACACCTGGGATCCCAGTACTTTGGGAAGCAGAGGCAGGCGGATCACTTGAGGCCAGGAGTTCGAGACCATCCTGCCAACACGGAGAAACCCCGTCTCTACTAAAAAATACAAAGATTAGCCATGTGTGGTGGCATACGTAGTCCCAGCTACTCGGGAGACTGAGGCAGAAGAATGGCTTGGACCCGGGAGGAGGAGGCTGCAGTGAGCCGAGATCACACCACTGCACTCCAGCCTGGGCAACAAAGCCCCGGCTGTCTCCAAAATGAAAAAGAAAAAAGAATACGAGAAAGAAAAAGTAAAATGTAGCACTATAGATTAGTTAAATCCAGGCGAATATCCTCCCAAGTAATAAATAAAACCAAAGTTAAAGAGACAGCAGAGCCAGGCGTCCGCCAGCATGGAGGGTGCTGTGCTGAGGCAGGTGCATGGTGGGCAGTCAGGCAACGTGGAGAGGCCGTGAAACCAGGAGGCAGAGCCGAGACGCCAGCCTAGGAGGGGGCATCAGTGGCACGTCATGAAAACACGTGAGCTGGATGTGGAAGGATGAAACACTCAAACTCGGTAGAGGCGTCACCCGTGCTCTTAACTGAAGTGTACAAGAGCTCAAAGGACCTACCAGGCAACAGATATGTCCAAAAGGTGGCAAGAGCCACTGAGAAGGATTTTGGGTGTTAGGTTATAGGTGCAGCGGATGTGGGGGTCTCTGCCGAGGGGAGGCCGTGGGGACCCTCAGAGCCTGACTCCCGGGACATGTGGCTCCGTGCAGGAGTCTGCAGACCACAATGAGGATGAGAGCCAAGACCTCCAGCAAGTCCAGGACACAGCGGGTCTGGAGATGAGAGGAGGCTGCAAATAAGGAAACTGACAAAGCCGTCCCGGCTCCATGGCAACGGCACGGCTTCTGGAGACACTTCCTTTCTGAATGAGACGCTGCGGGAGGCAGCAGGGAGGAAGCTGGAGGTGGAGGCCGCCCCACGTGTCAGCCCAGCACCTCCTGGAGGGTGGATCCCTGAGCCAGGGGCCTCATCTGACAGGGGCTGCAGTCATTCACAGTCGGCATGGCCATGCACAGGCAGTTAGTGCATTTCAGAACAAGCAGATCGGAGCCAGCCATGCAGGAGTCTAGGCAGATCCGCAGGCACTTTTAGAATGTGGAGTTTGGGTGCAGGCTGCATGAGATTGCCTGGAAGCAGGCACCCTCAGCCTGCCATGGAGCTTGAGCGTGTGGTGAGCACGTGGCTGCACCCTCAGCCTGCCATGGAGCTTGAGCGTGTGGTGAGCACGTGGCTGCACCCTCAGCCTGCCGTGGAGCTTGAGCTTGTGGTGAGCACATGGCTGCACCCTCAGCCTGCCGTGGAGCTTGAGCGTGTGGTGAGCACGTGGCTGCACCCTCAGTCTGCCGTGGAGTTTGAGAGTGTGGTTAGCACGTGGCTGCACCCTCAGCCTGCCAGTTTGAGAGTGTTGTTAGCATGTGGCTGCACCCTCAGCCTGCCATGGAGCTTGAGTGTGTGGTGAGCACGTGGCTGCACCCTCAGCCTGCCATGGAGCTTGAGCGTGTGGTGAGCACGTGGCTGCACCCTCAGCCTGCCATGGAGCTTGAGCTTGTGGTGAGCACGTGGCTGCACCCTCAGCCTGCCGTGGAGCTTGAGCGTGTGGTGAGCACGTGGCTGCACCCTCAGTCTGCCGTGGAGTTTGAGAGTGTGGTTAGCACGTGGCTTCACCCTCAGCCTGCCATGGAGCTTGAGTGTGTGGTGAGCACGTGGCTGCACCCTCAGCCTGCCGTGGAGCTTGAGTGTGTGGTGAGCACGTGGCTGCACCCTCAGCCTGCCGTGGAGCTTGAGTGCGTGGTGAGCACGTGGCTGCACCCTCAGCCTGCATGGAGTTTGAGAGTGTGGTGAGCACGTGGCTGCACCCTCAGCCTGCCATGGAGCTTGAGTGCGTGGTAAACATGTGGCTGCACCCTCAGCCTGCCATGGAGCTTGAGCGTGTGGTGAGCACGTGTCTGCACCCTCAGCCTGCCATGGAGCTTGAGCGTGTGGTGAGCACGTGGCTGCACCCTCAGCCTGCCATGGAGCTTGAGTGTGTGGTGAGCACGTGGCTGCACCCTCAGCCTGCCATGGAGCTTGACAGTGTGGTGAGCACGTGGCTGCACCCTCAGCCTGCCATGGAGCTTGAGCGTGTGGTGAGCACGTGTCTGCACCCTCAGCCTGCCATGGAGCTTGAGCGTGTGGTGAGCACGTGGCTGCACCCTCAGCCTGCCATGGAGCTTGAGCGTGTGGTGAGCAGGTTGCTGCACCCTCAGCCTGCCATGGAGCTTGAGTGCGTGGTGAGCACGTGGCTGCACCCTCAGCCTGCCAGTTTGAGAGTGTTGTTAGCATGTGGCTGCACCCTCAGCCTGCCATGGAGCTTGACAGTGTGGTGAGCACGTGGCTGCACCCTCAGCCTGCCATGGAGCTTGACAGTGTGGTGAGCACGTGGCTGCACCCTCAGCCTGCCATGGAGCTTGAGCGTGTGGTGAGCACGTGTCTGCACCCTCAGCCTGCCATGGAGCTTGAGCGTGTGGTGAGCACGTGGCTGCACCCTCAGTCTGCCGTGGAGTTTGAGAGTGTGGTTAGCACGTGGCTTCACCCTCAGCCTGCCGTGGAGCTTGAGTGTGTGGTGAGCACGTGGCTGCACCCTCAGCCTGCCGTGGAGCTTGAGTGTGTGGTGAGCACGTGGCTGCACCCTCAGCCTGCCGTGGAGCTTGAGTGCGTGGTGAGCACGTGGCTGCACCCTCAGCCTGCATGGAGTTTGAGAGTGTGGTGAGCACGTGGCTGCACCCTCAGCCTGCCATGGAGCTTGAGTGCGTGGTAAACATGTGGCTGCACCCTCAGCCTGCCATGGAGCTTGAGCGTGTGGTGAGCACGTGTCTGCACCCTCAGCCTGCCATGGAGCTTGAGCGTGTGGTGAGCACGTGGCTGCACCCTCAGCCTGCCATGGAGCTTGAGTGTGTGGTGAGCACGTGGCTGCACCCTCAGCCTGCCATGGAGCTTGACAGTGTGGTGAGCACGTGGCTGCACCCTCAGCCTGCCATGGAGCTTGAGCGTGTGGTGAGCACGTGTCTGCACCCTCAGCCTGCCATGGAGCTTGAGCGTGTGGTGAGCACGTGGCTGCACCCTCAGCCTGCCATGGAGCTTGAGCGTGTGGTGAGCAGGTTGCTGCACCCTCAGCCTGCCATGGAGCTTGAGTGCGTGGTGAGCACGTGGCTGCACCCTCAGCCTGCCATGGAGCTTGAGCGCGTGGTGAGCAGGTTGCTGCACCCTCAGCCTGCCATGGAGCTTGAGTGTGTGGTGAGCACGTGGCTGCACCCTCAGCCTTCCATGGAGCTTGAGAGTGTGGTTAGCACGTGGCTGCACCCTCAGCCTGCCATGGAGCTTGACAGTGTGGTTAGCACGTGGCTGCACCCTCAGCCTGCCATGGAGCTTGAGCGTGTGGTGAGCACGTGGCTGCACCCTCAGCCTGCCATGGAGCTTGAGCGCGTGGTGAGCAGGTGGCTGCACCCTCAGCCTGCCATGGAGCTTGAGTGTGTGGTGAGCACGTGGCTGCACCCTCAGCCTTCCATGGAGCTTGAGAGTGTGGTTAGCACGTGGCTGCACCCTCAGCCTGCCATGGAGCTTGAGTGTGTGGTAAACACGTGGCTGCACCCTCATCTTCTCATGGAGTTGGAGTGCATAGTAAGCACGTACCTGCACCCTCAGCCTGCTGTGAAGCTTGAGTGCACGATACCAGGTTCCATGTTAGGCTGCCCAAGAGTGAGCAGAAGAAGCAGCCGCCCTCTTAGGACCCAAAGTGTAGCATGGAGGTCAGCTGTGAACCAGAGTCAACATGGAAACCAGCGTCAACATGGAAAACAGCCTCCAGGAGCACTGAGGAAAGGTTTGGACTGTGAGCGGCACAGGCCTCCCAGATGTGCTTGTGGTCTGTGCCTTGCATCTGCACATGCCCTTTCCTCTTCACTGTGACCCCATCCAAGAGGCTCCCTCTCCTGTCCATCCACACTTCTCAAGCATGTGCCAGTTTTTCTGGCCCAGAGGAACCGCAGAGGCTCAAGTGTCTTTGTTGGTTGGTTTCTTCTGAACCGAAACCTGGAAATGCTGGGGAGGTTTCATGACTCTCACTAGTCCTGACCCCAACTCAGAGGCTGCGTGGAGCTCACGGCTCCTTGTTGGCTGTGGAGTCCACACCCAGGGCCTCCCACCTCCACCTGCTCCAGCCCTGACGCCCCCTGTTCTGTGCTCCTCCTGCTTCCTGCACTTGAAGGCAGGGACAGTGGAGCCACATGGGACACCTAGAGTCACAGGTGCTTAGAGGTGGAAGGGACAGGCGTCTCACCTGCAGGTAGGAGACCCAGGTGGAGACACAGAAGCATTAATTGATATCTTCACTGAGTAACTGATTCCCACCACCCTTTGTTGCTTCTGGGGATGATCACTGATGTTTCTTTTTCAGGGACCATCAGCAGGCAAGGCTGAAATCCAGTCCTCCCACCCATAATCCCAGCAGGTAAGGACCTAGGAGGGAATGTCCTGGCATCCCATGGGCTTTCAAAAAGGGGTTTGGGAAAAATGGAAATAGTTTTGATTTTATCTCCGCAATATCAGGACTTCCTGGGCTCGACAGAGAATGTTATGCAGATTATGTGAAAGAGAATTGCTCCAGAAGACAGCAAGATGACTTTTATGTGAACAATTCACATTTCCACAGCTCCTCGGTGCCTGCAAAGGGCTCTCACCTGACGCATCTCATGCCATGCTCATTTTCCTACCCAACTCCCAGCTGTGTATTACCATCTCTAATTAAAGAAAAAGCACCCCAAAGTGTGAGGGCCCACCCTGGGCGGAACATCACCAGAGCACCCAGGAACACGCCCAGAACGTTAGACAGACAGCTCACAGTGCAGCCCGGACCATCCCATCTCAGGATCACCTCTGGCGTTCCTGCCATTGACTGGAGCATTCTCATAGCACCCACAGGCCCACCCGGGACTCAGCTCAGTTCCACGGCCCATGAGACCAGCATCCGTCCGTCTGAGGTCAGGCGTCCCTGCCTCCAGAGACAAGCGTGGAGGTCCTGGAGGATTGGCACCTGCTCTCGCCTAAAGCCCACACCGAGCCAGCTCGGGAATGCTGCTCTGTGCCACACTCTCCAGTTCATTCATTCCCAATATGGATCCAGGAAAGATGAATAAACCCAGTGAATATTCGGGCAAAAGAGATCGCTTAAAGGTATATGTAAATCATGTGCTCTTCTCTTTTATTTCCTTTATTCATGATCTCTCCCCTAGTCATACAGAAGCAGCCGTTTGCTCAGGGAGATGGAGCGTCAGGTGGAAATGAAAATTAAAAGAAGAGGCGTCACTCCCGTCCTGACTGACGGAACAAGATATCCAGTTCCCATGAAAACACGTGTAAAGGTCGTGGCTGTAGAGGGACAAGTGAGGGATAAATAAGTACTTGTGGATGAACATGAGCACACACACGTGTGCACACACACACATACTGTCTAAACCCCTTAAACTTGTCTTGACACAACAAGAGCCAGGCCTGGAGGAGCTTTCGCAAAGTCCCGGGTGGAAAACTCGGCATGTGATGGAGGAAGTGTCCTGCCCAGAAAGAAGAGTGGAAGCACAAGCCGTGTCTTTCTTTCCTGATGCTAAGGACGGAATCTGAAGGCAGAGCATTTGGAGCAGCTGTGGGTGCCTGGTGGGTGCCTGTCGGCCAAGCCCCAGCCCCAGCTCAAACCTGCAGCAGCTTCCAAGTCAGTATTGCTAAGCAAGTTCTGGTGGAGACCACATGCAGCAGCTTAGGAGGCAGAGTTTGGGGTGTTGAGGCTCTGCCCTAGAGGGTTCCCAGCCAGAGGTGGTGGCAGCAGCACAGCATACCCAGCCCCCGACGGCACCTGCCAGGAGCCACCAGCAGATTGCAGAGACCAGACTCCGGCCTCTGCAGCCAACCACAGACCACGCCAGGCTCCCCCTTGCCCACAGCAGGGAAGAAGGAGCTCCAAGGGGTGGAATATTTGCCCCTGGAAGCTGAGTCCGCCCGGACTCAAAGAGCCTGAAATCCCCGAAGTTTCTGTCTCCTCCAGCTGTCACCGGGGTGTGAGGAGGGTCAGCACAGAAAAGCAAAGAACACATGAGGGACCCAACCATAAAACCACAGACTCCAGCTCTGCTTGTTCTCAGCGAAGGCGGAACGTCCATGCGGGACAGGGAGCTGCGCTTATCCCAAGTTACAAACGCAAAAGGCAGATACACGGTTGCTCTATGTTTTCAAGACATGACTATATGGCCATGTAATTGTAGAGAAAAAGTGTGAGAAATACACTGAAATATTAGTGACGGTGAGATTATGGCATTTGAATTGTTCAAGGTGATTTCATCCTTTTCTACTTCGTACAGTTTTTATAATATGAAAATAAAATTGCTTGGAGCTTGCATTTTCTCCTGAAGATAGATTCATATACATAGTTAACTGTGGTTTCCTTCTGGAAGCTGTCTGGCTACTTAGACAAGTGATCAGCGATTTCTTCCGTCTCAGACCGGAACATTCACAGAAAAGTATTAGGAAATTTGACTGATTACCTTTCTGTGATGGACAAGTTGGAAAAACCCTTTGGCTATAATAAAATATTTTGTTTTTTTCAGTTGTAGGTGATAGTTGGTCTATAATTCTTTCTTTTTAAAAAATATTTTGAATTTTGCTGAAAAATCCAAGAAACGCACAGTTAATGCTACAAAAGGACGTAAAATTTAACCAAATCATCCGATTGTGAATTCAGAAATTAAAAACATCGTGGGTTCCATGAAGGAGCCAATTCCACTGTGTAGTCTGCATTTGCTAAATAAGAAACTGACGATTCGGGTGAAGTGAGTGCAGTTGACCTGATCTTGTTGATATTCGAGTTTCAAAAAATCACTGTTTGGAGAAAGTGAAGGAGTGGATGCAGAGAGGGGCGAAGAGGGCAGAGCCCCAGGACAGGGCAGGAAGCAGGGCTGAGGGGAGACAGTAGAGAGGAGAGGGGAGAAGGGAGAGGGGAGAAGGCAGAGGGCAGAGGGGAGAGGTCAGAGAAGGAAGGAGGGCAGAGGGGAGTAGGGCAGAGGGGAGGAGGGCAGAGGGGCAAGGTCAGAGGGGAGGAGGGCAGAGGGGCAAGGGCAAAACAGCCTCAGGGTGATGACGGTAATAAGCAGAGCACCAGCAAAAGAGGGAAGTTCAGCCCAAGTCCTAGCCTGGCTCCTGCTCTCAGGTGAGTGGCAAGCAGTAGGCGCCTGCAGGGAGGACACCCTTGCTGACTTGCAGGATGACGTGAGGGCCACGCAGAGCCACCTCAGGAGAGAGGACAGGGGTCTGAACCGCCACCCGTGGCAGGACCTGTGGACTCTAACACAAAGCCCTCACATCTCCTCTCATGAGGCCACCACGGGGATGCAGGTTCTAATCATTCTTGTCAAGGTAAAGCTATTGCTGAAGAATTTAACATAAGAAGAAAACTGCGGTTCAGAAAAGGGAACAGGTTCAGCTCTGAGAGCTGCTATTCTGCATGCAGGGGGCCCTGTGTCTGTCAAACCCAGGAGAATTCACTGCTTTTTCCTCTGACAACTGCACAGAGCAAATACATCCCCTGCCCAGCCCTGTGATCACACCTCCTCTTAGGGAAACTGGCTCTTTGGACCAGGAATGAATAAATGGTTTTACGGGTTTTTTTCTTTCATCGAATAAAGGATTTCTCACGGGACCGCCTGCCACTTTGGGGATTCGGCCCCCAGGCGGCCTCATCGGGAGGGCTGGATGATTTCTATTAGCCGGAGAGAAGGAAACGAAGTTGAAGAATCTGTACACACTTCCTGGAGCTGCTCTTAAACACTGTAATTACCTTTTAGTTCAGAAAGAGCACTTTGTAAGCCTCCAACATCCAGTAACTCAAGTCCTGAGCAGGCAGCACGGAGCCCAGGGGTGGATCATTAGCCATCTCCCTTCGGGGAAAGGGAGCGGGATTTCAGCACTCACCTGCTCCATCTCCCTCCAGAGAGGGAGGAGAAGACCCTCACCCAGCCAGGCCCCCACTGTGTCCACGTGGCTTGTGAATCATTACAGGACTTTCTAAACATGTTTGGCCACATTATCTACAAGTATAAATTTGTTATTTCACTTTTTCATTCAATTCTCATTCCACATTTTCTTTCAGAACATAAAAGGACAGCACAATAGAAAAGGGCTATTTAAAATCATGATTTCCTTCTTTATAAAGTGCTCGAAGTCCAGCACTTTACAAAATCCAGCACTTTGAGCACTTTAAAAACTGTTGGCCGGGCGCAGTGGTTCACGCCTATAATCCCAGCACTTTGGGAGGCCGAGGTGGGTGGATCATGAGGTCAAGAGACCGAGACCATCCTGGTCAACATGGTGACACCCCGTCTCTACTAAAAATACAAAAAATTAGCTGGGCACAATGGCGCGTGCCTGTAATCCCAGCTACTCAGGAGGCTGAGGCAGGAGAATTGCCTGAACCCAGGAGGCGGAGGTTGCGGTGAGCCGAGATCACACCATTGCACTCCAGCCTGGGTAACAAGAGCGAAACTCTGTCTCAAAAAAAAAAACCTGTTGGCAGTTGCAATAGTGAACCGTTCACTTTCCAAATGATTTCTCAAAGGGGGTTCCAAAAAGAAAGGCCCGCCATTCACAGATCCTTGACTAAGCAAGTGCTCTCTCCTCTGTAAGAGGGTCCTCAGCCAGCCTTGACTCTCAGGAAGCCCCGGGAGGAGGGCAGGTGCCGGGGCCCAGGCTCCAGAAGGCAGGAGCCACCAGGAATCTGTGGCAGTCCCAGGCACCCCCGTAATAATATTGGCGAAAGGCCAAGGGCCCTGGGGAGGGTCACAGTCAGTTTCTGGGTGAGCCCTGCACTCTGCAAAGCTTCCTTTATGTACAAATGCCCCATGCCAGTGTGAGAGGACCAGCTCCGGGGGTTGGCTGGGCTGGAGGGGGCTGTGGTGTAAGGGGGTCTTTGCAGAAGGGAGACAAGAGCTGCCATGCTCAGTTGGTGCAGGCTGACACTTGGGAGTTTGGGTTTGAGGGTGAACAGGGTTCCCACCCCGCCACAGTTCCAAGCAGGAGCAGGAGAGCCTGAACCAGGCGCCAGTCTCCAGGTGGGCCTGTGGTTGTGCTTTCTAAGATGAAGGTTAGAAACATGGAATTCCTAAACTTCTCTTTTCACAAACTACCTATTCATTAAAATGATGATGCTTAGTTACATTTTCAAGCCTTATGTTAGAAATAATACCTACACATCATTTAAAGAAAAACGAAGCAAAGGGTGGCTCCCTCTCTGGGCTTAGCTGATATTTAAACAACATAATTTTAGTAATAAGATTAATTTATCCTAACATTTGACTACTATGATCTTTTGTTGTTTTTAAGGCAGGGTCTGCTCTCTTGCCCAGGCTGGAGGATAGTGGCGCCAACACTGTCCACTGCAGCTTCAACCCCCTGGGGTCCCACCATCCTCCCGCCTCAGCCTCCTGTGTAGCTGGGACCCCAGGCATGCGTCACCATGCCCAGCTAATTTTTTTAGTAGAGATGAGGCCTTACCATGTTACCCAGGCTGGTCTAGAATGCCTGGGCTCAAGTGATCCTCCTGCCTCCATCTCATTACAGGTGTGACCCCCGCCAATGACAGCCCGATATTTTCCAGCACATTCTGATTCCTTGCTCCAGAGCTAGACCCTTTCATTTTCCCAGAGCTCCAGGACTTCAAAACCACTTGGAATCAAAGTACATACACAGTTATTGATTATCTATACACATTTCCACCAAACTAGTCAGTCCAAGTATTCCCCTTCATTATAATCTGCTATAAGAGCATTTCTATCCAAATTCTCCACCTTCAAATCCTACTACTCCTTGCATCAACGAAAGGATAAAAAGATGAAGAACTTTAGTGTCACTGAGTTCAGAAACCATGTCCGTTTCCCTATATAGGAGGAGGACAGAGTGCCCAGCACGGGAGGTCCAGCGGGACCCCCGCTCCTGCTGCGTCAGGGCTTCCACCCTGGGCTCTCCTACCTGCATGTGTACCTGGGTTCCTGGCCAGACTCTCAGTGCTGGCTGGGCCATTTGGGCTCATTGCAGAGACAGGCAGTGGTAGCTGAGTCACAGGGTCACAGGGTCACAGGAGGCTGCCAGCCCTGCAGGGTGGGCCTGGCTTCATCATGGAGCCACCAGCCCCAAGAATCTGTTAGCTGGCATCTGGAAAAAGCCCAGCACTCAGGAAGTTTACCCAGAAAGTAGGAAAAGCTGGATGGTAATAATTTTCCATATCAAGTTATAGAACTGTCTACTCCCTTTTTAAAGGGACAGAGACACTCTGTGCCCAGGTAGAAATTTGCATGGCAGCCTCTTGCCAGGCATTATGTGAAAAATAAATTCTTCAACTTTCATCTTCAGTTAAGGCTGCCAGAAGGTAGTTTTAACTGCACAAGGAATGTAAATTTTATTAGCAAAAAAGTGCAGTTAAATTGTCTAAGTGTGTGTGTATGTGTGTGTCAGAAAAAGTATTTAAAATGATTTTTAAAAATAATTCCAGTATTTTGATGACAGTCACACAGTCACGCTGTTGATTAGACTTGGCAATCGACAGTTGCTGAATGCTGAGTGTCTTAAGCCATGTTGGCTCACCCTGCAGGACAGCGCCAGGGAGGGAAAGCCCAGAGAAAGACACAAAGCAAAGCCGAGATAAACGCTGCCATCTTTCTTCTCAAAGAAAGCACCACCCAGGAACATGGAGCTAGTGACTGGTAATAGGCCTGAGCCCTGTTCAGCCGTGCTGCCCGTGTGAGGACAGAGCGACCGTCCTGAGCCGCACCTGCTCTGCCCCAGCGCAGCTGGCCCCTGCCTGCAGCCCTCCCCTCACAGCTTCCCAGGTAAAATACCAATAATTCCGGCCCATCTCTGGCCAGGCTCACTACAATAATGGATCTTTTCTCTTTTGCTTTATGGCGTATTTGACTCTGGGTTTTCCTTATTAACTATGTTCTTAAATCTATTTTCTTACAACTCTTAGGGATTTTTGGTAACTTTTTTTATGTATTGTTTTCTCTTACGAAGTCAGGTTTGGAATCTGTCAGCCACGTTGCTACGAGTGGGTATTTCCCGTATCTGTTTGCCGAATCCAGTTCCCAGGGTTATTCGTCAGTGTCTTTAAAAGGAGTGGTTCTGTGTTTTCATCAGCTTGCACCTCTGAAAAGTGACGTGGTGGGGCGGGGAGTGTGTGTGCTTCTGTCCCAGACACTTGATTTAAATCCACCGGCACTTCCCAATCATGTGGCCACAATCGCTCTGTTGCTTGGTTTCCTTGTCTGCAAAAGGAGAGGGCAGTAATACCTACTTCACAGGATGAAACAGCTCATCTCCTGCACATTTATCTTCTGTTTGAATAAACACATTGAAAAAGCCCCCTGCGTTTCAGTGCCTGGGGCTCTGGCTGGGTGAGTTGGCAGCCCGTGACCTATGCCAGGATGCGGGTGCTTTGAGATGCTCTGAGTTGGGATGGCCTTGAGAATCACTGCATCCCAGCTGAAGGCCACGGGGACACAGAAATGCCAAGCTCCGTGGACAATCATGGATTATTATACCTTAAGTTTTGTGTTTACATTTCCTTATATGTAGAAAACCGTTCATGATAACTATCCTGAAGGTTTCCTGACTAGAACACACATGTAGGCAACTGCTCATCAGCGCCACAGTCCCCAGGGCCTGGCAGGTGGCTTGGGGTGCTGCTCTGCAGTTCCTCAGAGCCTGAGAACTGCCACATCTCAAACGCCCAATATTTCACCCAGGCTACAACCCCCAGGCCTCCCCGTTCAGGAAGCCGCAGGCGAGCAGGTGCTCCTGGGGCACCATTCACGAAAATCTCCCTCCAGCCAGACTCTCCACTTCGCTGACTTCCAGGTAACAGCAGTTTTAAAAGGATGTTTTCCCGGAGGTTCTCGGCCCACCCAGTGAGAGGCTGTTATTGTCTGTTTTATTAAGTGTGTGTGTTTTGATCTCTGTAGGGTTCTGCATTCACACTTGCCCCTGAGGTCTGAGGCGGGAGGCTGCACGGCAAAGTGGTGTGAGCCGAGCTGCCGCCACATGCGCTGCACAGCCGTTCCCTCCTCCGGGTTAACAACCACACTTTGCTGCCCACTTTTATTTAATAAGAAATAGGAAAATGCCTGGTTTTTTCCATGTTGCGTCTGGACTATTTCCTCAGTTCACAGGGAATGGTTTCCATAACAAGGCACATTAACAGGGTATAGACTGTCCCCAGCATACAATGGTTTGACTCAGATTTTTTGACCTTGTGATGGCATGAAAGTGACAAGCATTCCCTAGAAACTGTTCTGCTGTTCACTTTCAGTAAAATCTTCCACAAATCACATGAGAACTCAACACTAGCATCAAATGGGGTTTGTGGGAGATGGTTGTGCTCAGCTGTGGGCTGATGTGTGTTCTGAGTGTGTCTAAGGTGGACCAGGCCAGGCCGTGATGCTCCCTGGGGAGAGGGTACTACTCACGGGAGAGTATGCTAGGGAGAGGCATTTTCTACTCACGGTATTTCCAAGGTATACACTGGGTTTACGGAGACATAACTCCATTGTAAGTTGAGTGTCTGCATGTTGAGGTCAGTAAATCTTTTATCATCCTCCCTGGCAACGGGAATATCACAGATCTGGGGATGACAAAGAACTGGTAAATGGAGCCAACAGAAACTTCAAACAGCCTGAGTTCCGATGGCAGCGGCGTCCCCGGCCAACCCAGGCAGCCCCAGGGTGGCCTCATGCGGTGTGAAAGGTTGTGACTTCTCCAGCTCTGTCGGCTGCCATGCGCGATCCCGCTGAGGTCCCAGCACTCAGGGCACCGTGTGGAGATGAGAGACCCAAAGATCTACTTTACTTTTAAAATTACACCGTCCTAAGAGTGAGTCGTCAATCCTGGCAGGCCATTCACATAACGGGCTGTTGCACTGCCTCTGTGTCATGCTCTAAGGTATATTCACATTTATTTCCATGAAGTTGTTATTATTCATTTATTTATTTAAAAACACCTAATTTTCTTCCAGCTTTATTGCATAAAATTGACAAGGTGATGATTGATACATTGTGTACCGTGTGACATGATCACAAGCTAATTAAGACATCCATTGCCTCTCGTAGTGACCTTGGTGTGCGCACACACACACACCCCCACACACACAGGCACAGTGAGAGCACTGAATTTCTACCCTCTTAGTGACTTTCAAGTATGAAATACAATATCATCCACCATAGTTACCCACTGCCCTTAGATCCCCAGGACTTAGTCACCTGCATAACTGAAGCTTTGCACCTATGACCAGTGTTATGTCACCTCATTTCCTCACCCAGCCCAGCCCCTGGGAACCACCATCTACTTCGAGTTCTATGAGTTTGACTTCATTAGATTCTACATACAAATTAGATCATGTGGTGTTTGTATTTCTGTGTCTGGCTTACTTCACTTAACATAACTTTCTCCGGGTTCATCTGTGTTGTTACAAACAGCAGAATTTCCTTCTTTTTAAAGGCTAAATAATATTTCCTTCTATGTACGTATCGCATTTTCTTTATCCAGTCTTCCTGTGCTGGGCATAGACTGATCACATGTCTTGGCTCCAGTGAAGAGTGGTGCAGTAACATGGGGAGCAGACATCTCCATACAGTGATTTTCTTTCCTTTGGTTAGACACACCACACAAGAGAGATGCTGGATCATATGGTAGGTCTATTTTTAATTTTTTGAGGAAACTCCATATTGTTTTCCATATGGCTGCACCAACTTACATTCACACTAACAGCACGCAAGGCTTCCCTTTCTACCACTGCTTCCCCTAATGTTGCTACTTTTTGTCTTTTTGATAGTAGTTCTGACAAGTGTGATGTAATAGCTCATTTTGCTTTTAATTTGCATTTTTCTGATGACTATGATATTGAACTTTTTCCGTATACCTATTGGCCATTTGTATGCCTCTCTTGAGAAATATCTTTTAGGTTCTTTGCACATTTTTAAATTGGGTCTCTCTGGATCTCCTTCTTTCTTTTCTTTTTTCTTTGTTTCTTTTTTTTTTTTTAAATACAGTATCTGGCTCTGTTGCCCAGGCTGGAGTGCAGTGGCATGATCGCAGGTCACTGTAACCTCCATCTCCTGGGCTCAAGTGATTCTCCCATTCAGCCTCCTGAGTAGCTGGGGCCATAGGCGCATACCACCACACCAGGCTAATTTTTGTATTCTTTGGAGAGATGGGGTTTTGCCATGTTATCCTGGCTGGTCTTGAACTCCTGAACTCAAGCCATCCACCCACCTCAGCCTCCCAGAGAGCTGGGATTACAGGCATGAGCCACACGCCTGCCTAGTCCTGTGTTTTCTTGTGATTGACTTGAGTTCCTGACATAGTTTGGATACTAACTCCGTATAAAGATGGATGGTTTGCAATTATTTTCTCCCATTCTGTAGATTGTGTGTTCACTCTACTGATAGTTTCCTTTGCATGGGCAGAAGTTTTTTGGTTTGATGCAATCCCATTTGTCCATTTTCACTTTTGTTGCCTTGTGGTTTTAGTGTCATATTGAATAAATTCATTACCAGTGTCAGGAAGTTTTTTCTCTCTGTTTTCTTGGAGCAGTGTTACCATCTCAGATCCTATGTTTATGACTTTAATCCATTTTGAGCTGATTTTTTGTATATGATGCAAAAAGAGGTCCAATTTTTTTATTTTTCATGTGGATATTTGGCTTTCCCAACACCATTTATTGAAGAGATTGTTGTTTCCCCACTGTATGTTCCTGACGCCTTTGTCAAAAATCAGCTGGCTACAGATGCATGGATTTTCTTCAAGGCTCTCTATTCTGTCCCGTTGGTCTGTGAGTCTGTTTTTATGCCAGTGCCATGCTAGTTTGGTTACTACAGCTTAGTGGTATACTTTGAAGTCAGGTGGTGTGATGCACCCAGCTTTCTGTTGCTGTTTTTATTGTTGTTTGTTGTTTTTTTTCTTGCTCAAGATGCTTTTGGCTCTTCAGCATCTTTTGTGGTTTCATATGAATTTTAAAAATGCTTTTTTTAAATTTCTGTGAAAAACACCATTGGTACTTTGAAGGGAATTACATTGAATCTGTAGATTGCTTTGGGTAGTATGGACATTTTAACAATATAAATTCTTCCAATTCATTAACAAGTGACATCATTCTATTTATTTGTATCCTCTTCAATTTCTTTCATCTGTGTTTTGCAGTTTTTGGTGTAGATATTTTTCACCTTCTTGGTTAAATTTGTTCCTATGTGTCTTAACTCTTCATCACTGTTATAAATGGGACTCTGTTTTCTTGATTTCTTTCTCCCCTTTTATCTATTTCTAGTTTTGTATCATTGTGATCAGAAAAGATACTTCATATGGCTTCATCTTCTTAAATTTGTTAAGACTTGTTTGTGACCTAATATAGGATCTATCCTGGAATATGTTTCCCATGGGCTGAGAAGAGTGTATTCCGCTGCTGTTGGATGGAATGTTCAGTACGTGTCTGTTACAGCCATTTAGTCTGTAACGTTGTTCAGGATCTCTGTTTGCTTATTGATTTTCTGCCTGGATGATTTATTCATTGTTGGAAGTGGGGTACTGAAGTTCCCCAGTATTATCACATTGCGATTTCTCCCTTCAGTTCTGTTAACATGGACTTTATACATTTAAAGTGCTCTAATGTGGAGTGCATACATATTTGTAACTGTTATATCCTCGCAATGAACTGATCCCATTATCATTACACAGTGCCCTTCTTTGTCTCTGATTACAGTTTATTACTTCAAGTCTGTAAGTACCGCCCCCGACCTCCTCTGGTTACCATTTGTATGGAGTATCTTTTTGCTTCCCTTTACTTTCAGCCTGTAAGGAGCATAGATTTGTATCCTGTCTTAATATCCCTTTAGCCACTTTCTGTCCTTTGCCGGGAGAAGTTAACCATTTACATTTAAAGTAGTGATCGATAAGTAAGGATGTACTATCGCCATTTTGTTGATTATTTCTGGTTGTTCTGTACCTCCTTTCTTCCTCCCCTGCTGTCTTCCTTTGTGATCTGATCATTTTTCCAGTGGTTTGCTTGATTCTTTTATTATTTTGTTTCTACTATAAACATCACTGTCCTTTTGAAGCTTGTGCATGTGAGGAGACTTATTCCTCTTGCTGCCTTCAATATTCTCTGTCTCCCACTTTTAAGGATGTGACTGTCATGTGTCTCTCTGAAGATCACTTTGTGTTTAACCTCGTTGTGGTTTCTTTGGGCTTCATGCATCTAGCTGTTCATTTCCATCTCTAGAGTTGGAAAATTTCCAACACTATTTCTTTAAATTAGCTATTTTCCCCATTTCTCTTTTTCTGCTTCTTTTGGAATGATCATCATGCATATATTGACTTGTTTGATGGTGTCTCTTAGTCCTACAGAGTTTCTTCACTCTTTTGTTGTTGTTGTTCTGCTGGATAATTTCAATTGACCTGTCTTTGATTTCACTGATTCTTCCTTCTGCTTGTTCGAGTTTCCTTGTTGAAGTTCTCTATGGAATTTTTCAGTTAAGTCATTTTTCTCTTCAGCTTCAGAATTTCTATCTGGTTATTTTTAATGATTTCTATCAGTTTCTTAACTTCTCATTTTTATTGTGTATTTCCTGATTTCATTCAGTTGTCATCTGTGTCCTCTTGTCATTCATTGAGGTTCTTTAATATAATTGTTTTAAATTATTTGCCAGGCAGTTCATATATCTCCATTTCCTTAAAGTTGTTTGGTCCAGAGCTTGGGGCTGCAGGGGCTAGTCTGGCCCTGAAGTCATTGGAGGTGGGCCTGGTCCTGAGACCAATGGCAAAGTCAGATGCTTGCCACAATCCCATCTGGCCCCTCCCCAGGAGGGTATAAGTCTCTGTCCTGTGCTGTGCTGTGCAGGCTTGGTGGAGTGACATGGGTAACATGACACTGTCTTTCCTACCCTCTTAAACACATTTTTTTTCCTTATTAGCCCTTCTGAAAGTATTTTCATATGTGGATCATTGTCCAAATTGATGTTTCTGTAAGGAGAAGAGCACTGGAAACTCACATTCCACCATCTTGCTAACATCACTTCCTCTATACAGCTGTTTTTAAACCCTGCATTTTTTACAATTCACTGAAATTTATTGTATAACCTACATATACAACACCTACTTTATAAAATCACTTCAGACACTTTACGAAAGAAGACATATATGAGGCCAACAATCATATGAAAAAATGCTCATCGTCACTGGTCATCAGAGAGATGCAAATCAAAACCACATTGAGATACCATCTCACGCCAGTTAGAATGGCGATCATTAAAAAATCTGGAGACAACAGATGCTGGAGAGGATGTGGAGAAATAGAAACACTTTTACACTGTTGGTGGGAGTGTAAATTAGTTCAACCATTGTGGAAGACAGTGTGGCGATTCCTCAAGGCCTTAGAAATAGAAATTCCATTTGACCCAGCAATCCTATTACTGGGTATATATCCAAAAGACTATAAATCGTTCTTCTATAAGGACACATGCACACGAATGTTCATTGCAGCACTGTTTACAATAGCAAAGACCTGGAATCAACCCAAATGCCCATTGATAATAGACTGGATTGGAAAAATGTGGCACATATACACCATGGAATATTATGCAGCAATCAGAAATGATGAGTTTGTGTCGTTTGTAGGGACATGGATGAATCTGGAGAACATCATCCTCAGCAAACTGACACAAGAACAGAAAATGAAACACCGCATATTCTCACTCATAGGCCGGTGATGAAAAATGAGAACACATGGACACAGAAAGGGGAATACTAAACACTGGGGTCTATTGGGGGAAAAAGGGGAGGGCCAGTGGGAGGGAGAGGTGGGGAGGGATAGCCTGGGGAGAAATGCCAAATGTGGGTGAAGGGGAGAAGCAAAGCAAAGCACACTGCCATGTGCATACCTACGCAAATGTCTTGCATGCTCTGCTCATGTACCCCAAAACCTAAAATCCAATAAAAAATTTAAAAAAAAATCACTTCATTGTTCTTAATGTTCTGACAAGAATGTTCCTGTCTAGGGAGATTCAGAATATGTACATTCATGCTTTCAACAATGACAGGGAATACCTACCTTCCCATTATATCCACCTGCCATAAATATCAGATATTTCCTCCATTACAGTAGAAGAGTGGGACCATAGTTGCTATTTTTCAGAATCTTTTGTAATTCCTTATACTTTAGCATATATGTTAAGAGTTTGATATTTAAAAGAAAATCAAATATCAATTGGCAAATTTACATCTACATCCAGAAATATCCATTTTGTAAGTGTATATATGTCTGAGACTACATTTTAAAAGAAAATAACAGGCCAAACAAAAACAGATCAAATCTTTTGAGCTAAAAATGATTTTTAAGAAACAAGTGACAAGCAGATTGAAGATGATGGGTAAAGTTCACAATTATAATCTTTATTCCTCCAACAGAATTATGCACATTTGGTTTTTAAGAGAAAAAAAAAGTATTACAGAAGTTCTTCAGTTTATCTGAGCCAAAAACAGACTTATCTTCACAATAACGATTAAATTTCATTAATCTGATGTTGTTCCACTATGTAAGTGCATTTCAAAAATGAATTTTAAAATAATAATCATCGTAATTTTAAAACTCAAGCTTTCACTTTATTTTTAGTTGTCTAAACTTAGCCTGAGCCCTCTGGCTGGTGTTCCTAAGCTTGAAAACAAGCCAGTCTCTTTAGAGAAAGATTTTCTTTTCCTTAGGGAGTTCATAGCTCAGGAGATCAGTAACAGGATATACAAACTTTTTTCGCAGATTGCACATAATCCCTGAGCTACTCTAGTTTGAAGCTTTAGAGAAATGCGCAGTCAACTGAGTGCTGGGCATGCGCTGTGCGTGGTTTCATCTGTGAGATGCAGCCCGGCCACCATCATGGAGTCAGCAGTGAGTCAAGGCGTGTCAGATCGAGGAAGGAGGAACCGCTGAGTGCGCGAGTGCTGGGAACGGAAACGCCGTCGGTCCCCTGAGAAGGCGTGTAGCGGCCGCCCCCGGCGCGCAGGTAACACGTTACCGAGTTACCGCTACAGAAATGGAGGACTGAGGGCCCTGGAGCCTTCAGCATGGACGGAGGGTCCTCGGCCTGGCTGCGCAGTTTCTACTTCCGGGGTCATTGGCCTGGCTGTGTGGTTCACTTCCGGGCCGAGGTGACAGCATCGCAGGGAAGGGGAGGCCGCGTGGGGAGAGTCTCCTCTGGGACCTGCAGGAACACAAAGCGTGCCCTGAATCGCCACTGTCCTCAGACCCACAGGAAACAATAACGCGTTGTAACTATGAATAGCATCCAAGACTGAGAAATGGGAAGGGAATTTTCTAAAGAGAAACAAAGAAAAGCTCAGTGTGCTTTTAGGGCCTCTAACAAACTGGAGAGATTCCATAGGTTTACCTAAAAATAATTTGGCCCCGTAAAATTTGCTTGGTCTGAGAAAACTACACAACTCTTCACACTTAATGAAATCCCAGCCAGCACAGCACTAATAAATCTAACCTCATCTTTCAAAACTGTGTTTTTGGACAGAAGAACTTCATAATATTGGATGGAATCCACAGTAAACTGATTCTGCAGAAGGCTTTAGTGTATGTGTGGTCCTTTACCATGTGAACGACACACAGTTTGGTTTGTTAGGGTTTTGTAATGAGATCAAAGCTCAAAATATGTTGACTAGAATAGATAGTTGTGTGAAAAATATTAATTAATGCTCACAGAGAATAAATGCCAGGTAGGCTGTTATTCTCAAAAATCTCACAATCAGCATATTAATTCAATATGAATACGGTGTCTTTAATCTTTATATAGCGACTCTTTGCTTATGACCTGCCTTTGACACACATCTGTAAGAGATCCATGAAGCAAACGGCGCTGAAGGGAGTCAGCTGAGGCTGGGGATTGTCGGTTCAACCAAAGGAACCTTTAGAAGAAAACACTTTTAAACTCTTTGCTGCAAGTCTTATAATTAAAGCAAATATCTGAATCAGAATTCATGTATCTAAGGAGAAAAGTCTTCATGTAAGACTCCGCAGTGTGCTATGGAAAGCAGTGATTTTCTAGGGAGCAACTCGTCTTTAGCAATGCTTTACACATGGAACTCGGAATTCAGGCTGCTCGGCTGCGTGGGCCAGAATGGGGTGTGGAAGACACGGGTGGATGTGGAAGGAGGAAGTGGGACCCTGGGTATTTCCTAGGGGAAGAGAAACCCCCGTTTCAGGTTGGCCGATATGGGAGGGTGTGGGCAGCGATGAGGGATGCTGAAGAAGGCAGCCACCGCTAAAATGCAGGTGAGTTAAGGATGCAGCCGCTTGGAGTGTGTGTCCCTAGAAACGTGCTTGCACAACGTGTGGGCTGTATGAGACAAAGCTGTTATAGGATGCAACGCGGTCGGTATTCCACCTCACTAGGCGTCACTGCAAAAAAAAAAATCAATTCACTAATTTCCTTTTGCTCCTGCAGGGTGGTTTCTCTGCACTGCTTTTACTGGCTTTGTCCTCGTGGCATGCCCTCAAGCCAGCACCAGCTTTCTAACGTGGTGTTCACCTTTCTTTGCCATTCTGGTATCATAAAAAGCTCAGGCCATGGGCTGCAGAGGAGGTGACTTCCCTTTGTTTATTTTGAGACTGGTCTGTATTTGGGTCACTATTCATGTCACTGCTTTTTCAACTATACCTGACATCTGTGGCTCATAGAGCAGTTGCGGAAGCCTCCTCAGAGCACGTAGCACACGATGGCCATTCGCCCCACCCTGCAAACCTGTAGGAATATGGCGAATGGGAATGCTGTCATCTCGTGGGTCAAAGTGGCTTTGGATAACCACAGTTTCAATCCTAATACTGCCATCAAGTTCATTTGTAACTTTGGAGCAGTCATTTATATTCCTGGTCTGGCCAGGTCCAGTGGCTCAAGCACTTTGTTTGAGAGTCTGACGTGGAAGAACTGCTTAAGCCCAGGAGTTCAAGACCAACCTAGGCAACACAGGAAGAACCTGTCTCTATAAAAAATTAAAAATTAGCCAGGCATGGTGGTGTATGCATATAGTCTCAGCTGCTCGTAAGGCTGAGGTGGGAGAATTACTTACACCTGGGATTCAGAGGTTGAGGCTGCACTGAGCCATGACTGTGCCACTGCACATTAGCCTGGGCAACAGAGGAAGATCCTGTCTCTGAAAACAAGACTATTTGCCACTTGTTTGTCAGAAATGTGAGCAATGAATATCAGTTGAGCCAAATACTGATTGCTAAGCCAAAAAAAAAAAAAAATAGTAGACTTACTTATGGCTGTTATTTGATATAGAAATTTAAAGGTACTAAAAAGACGTTAACAGCACACCTTCCTGAGCCCAGGCTGGCCAAGGAAATTAGAAGGTATCAGGTACATTTGCAGACAGCATTGCCTGCCTGCACGGGAGTCACCCACTGGTACACCCCAAATCCACCTCACATTCAGTGATCTCTGATCAGGTGCAGCCCCTTCAAATGGCTCCTGATGACCCCTGACCTTCTGTGAATGCCCCGCTTCTGTGACGTCACCATTCCCCCATCCAGTTACACAGACCACGTCCTCCGCCTTGGTTCTCATCGTCCATTTTCTACCTAAATACTCTTAATACCACTCCTTTCTCCACACCGCTCCCCCAGCCGTCTTCTCATGCTTGTGTTGGCCCAGGTTTAACTCTCAGCATTCCTGTGAAATAAAGACGGTTCAGCGAAAGTTGCTAGTGTGGGCCTTGGGGTGACTTCTCAGTACAGCTGTTTGATTTAGTTGATAATATTCCTAGTGCCTCAGGAAAATCAAAATAATGAACAAACTTAATACAGCAAGAGGGGGCATGTCAGGAAGACTGGGTTTGTCAAAGGTTCTGATGGGTTTGCCAGACATTCGCACAATGCTCCTCTAGTCACTACAGGGACCTGGTGACAAAGCACATGAGCCATTTGTCAAAAATCATCTGAGCTGATGCTGCACCAGCACAGGCGGTGCTGCCCAATGGCTGAAATTAAACCCCGCCTGTGTCCAGCCATCCGGGAAGTCACTTCCAATGTGCAGTAAGTTCTACCCCTTACTTTTTAAAAGTTAGGAAAGATCTCTTCTGTAGGGCGAAGATGTTACAAAGTAGCATCCCAGCACACTGCTTCTTAAGAAAGTTCAAGGAAATCAACAATCTGACCAAATATTATTCGACTAAAAACACCTGGTGAATCCCAGCCCTCCACTCTCAGGGTCCCTTCAGACTCCATCAAACCTCCTTTCTCCTCCTTCGTTATCCAAATCATTCAGTGTAAAGAATCAGTGAAACAGGTAAGTGAGACAGCCCCAGTCACAAACCTAGGAAGTGGCAAAGCCGGGTCCCAGTCCAAGTCCACAGAAGGCCAAAGTCGTGCCCCATGCTCTGTGTCATACCCTTGAATCGGTCTGAAAATAGCCTGTGTTAATCAGTAAGGAGAAGAGTCTAACCTGAACCCAGGTAGTCATCACAACTGCTGGCATTTGTCAGAGGTAATACTTGTAGCATCAGCTGTAGCATAAGTATGAAATCACACGGAATGCAGCATCTCAGGGTCCCAGGATGAGGACTCATCTGCTGGCTTAGGAGCCACATTCCACCTGTGCAGGTACAGAGCAGGCCCTGACAGCAGAACACAGCTTCTCCCCAAGCACACGCAGAGCACGCTCCAGGACAGAGCACACGTTCAGCCATGGGACAAGTCCCAGCAAACTTAACAAGACTGAAATCATAACGATCACCTTTAAAAAACGATGTCAAATTGAAACCAATAACAGGAGGAAAGCAGGAAAATTCAAAACTATTTGGAAATTCATACATTCTTAAACAACAATGGGCCAAAGAAAATTTTTAAATTAAATATCATGAAATGAACAAAAGTGATTTCATCCTTCCCAAAATTTTTATGTAGCACAAGCAGTTCTGAGTAGAAAGTTTTCAGTGATGAATGCCTATATTTTAAAAAATCTCAAACAAACAAATTGGATAAACTAGAAAAAATGGATAATTTTCTAGAAACATACAACCTACCAAGACCAAATCATCAAGAAAGATATCTGAACAGACCAATAACAAACAAGAAAATCGATAATAAAAAATCTCCCATCAATGAAAAGTCCATGATCAGATGGCTTTAGGATTGAATTCTAACAAACATTCAAAGAAGAATTAACACCAATGTTTTAATTATTCCAAAAACTGAAGTTAGAGGAAAAATACTTCCAAATAGATTTCATGAGCCTAGCATCATCCTGATACCAAAGCCAAAGACACCACAAGAAAATGACAGTCCCATATCTCTGAAGAACATAGATATAAAATTCACCATAAAACACTAGGCAAATTCAACAACAAATTAAAAACGTTACATATCATGACCTTGTGGGATTATCCAGCAGATACAGGATTGGTTTAACAAACAAAAATTAATGTGTTATCCCCCTTTAACAGAATGAAAAATAAAAAACGTCCTTTATCTCAATAAATACAGAAAAAAAATTTGATGAAGTTCGGCTCCTTTTTATGATTGAAAACTCAGCAAGGGAGGTTTAGAAGAAAATTTCCTCAACATAATCAAGACCATTTATGAAGGCTGTAGCTAACAGCATAGTCAGTGGGGGAAGATGGAAAGATTTCTCTCTAAAATCCAAAAGAAGGTAAGGATGCCCACTCTTACCACTTATTTTCAACATGGTTCTGGAAGTATTAGTATGAGCAATCAGACAAGAAAAAGAAATACAAGGTTAAAATCAGAAAGGTAGAAGTAAAAACATCTCTGTTGTGGATGACATGATCTGGTATGTAGAAAACCCTGAAGATTACACACACACACACACACACACACACACACATAGTTAGAACTAATAAATGAATTCAGTAAAGTTGCTGGATACTAAATCAACATCCAAAAATTAGTTTAATTATTCTACATGAATATTGACCCATCCAAAAAGAAATCAGGAAACAATTCAGTTTATGATAGCTTCAAAAAGCATGAAATACTTAGGAATAATTAAACACGGAGTTGAAAGATATATACCCTACGTGTAAATTAGTTCGAACATTGTGAAAGACAGTGTGGCGATTCCTCAAAGATCCAGAATGAGAAATACCATTTGACCCAGCAATCCCATTACTGGGCATATACCCAAAGGATTATAAGTCATTCTACTATAAAGACACTTGCACATGTATGGGTACTGCAGCACTGCTTACAATAGCAAAGACTTGAAACCAACCCAAATGCCCTTCAGTGATAGACTGGATAAAGAAAATGTGGTACATATATACCACAGACTACTATGCAGCCATAAAAAAGAATGAGGTCACATTTTTTGCAGGAACATGGATGAAGCCGGATGGCATCATCCTCAGCAAAATAAACGCAGGAACAGAAAACCAAACACTGCATGTTCTCACTTATAAGTGGGAGTTGAACAGTGAGAACACATGGACACCAGGAGGGGAACATCACACACTGGAGCATGTTGGGGAGGTGGGGATCAAGGGGAGGAGGAGCATTAGGACAAATACCTAATGCATGTGGGGCTTAAAACGTAGAAGATAGGTTCACAGGTGCAGCAAACCACCATGGCACATGTATACCTTTGTAAAAATCCTGCATGTTCTGCACATGTATCCCACACCTTAAAGTAAAATAAAGAAAGATGTGTACCCTAAAAACTATAAAACATCACTGAAATAGAAAGAAATTGAAGAAGACACAAATAAATGGGAAGCTATTTTATGTTCATGGATTGAAAGAATTAATATTGTTAAAATATTCATGGTACCCAAAGTGATATATAGATTCGATGCAATGCCTATCAAAATTTCAGTGCCATTTCCCACAGATATTAAAAAAGAATCCTAAAATTCATATGGAACCATAAAAGACCACAAATAACCAAAGCAAGCCTAAGAAAGAAAAATAAAGTTGGAGGCATCACACTTCCTAATTTCAAATTATATTAGAAAGCTAAAGTAATCTAAACAGCATGGCACTGGCATAAAAACAGACACATGTGCCAATGGAACAAAAAAGAGAGCCCAGAAATAAACCTTGGTCAACTAATTTTCAACCAGGGCACCAAGAAGACCCAATAGGGAAAGGATAGTCTTGTCAATAAATTGTGCTAGGAAAACTGAATATCCACATGCAAAATAATGAAATTAGATCTTTATCTTACACGTGCACAAAACAAACTCAGAATGGATTAAAGTGCCGAAACAGCAAATCTCTAGAAAAACAACAGGTTTTTCTCCTCGACATTGGACTTGGCAATGATTTTTTGAACTGAACACTTGTGGGACAGGCAACAAAAGCAAAAATAAACAACTGGGATTACATCAAACTAAAAAGTGCCACACAGCAAAGAAAACTATTCAAACAAAAGGCAGAGGATTAGGAAAAAGTATTTGTGAACCATATGTCTAATAAAGGTTCAATATCCAAAAAAACATAAGAAACTTACACAACTAAATAACAACCACAAAAAAAACCACATGATCAATCTTGACCCCCAGTGTGGTGGTATTGGGAGGTGGGGCTTTAGGAAAGTGATTAATGCCCTCATAAAAGAGGCTTCAGAGAGGGTTCATACCCTTCGTGACCTCGGTCCCTCCCTCCGTGTGAGGACACAGCCTCCGTCTCATTCAAAAGCAGCAGCAGCAAGGAACCACCTTGGATGGAACCCCTGGGGCCTCACCAGACCACAGTCCTGCTGGTGCCTTGATTTTGTGCCTCCAGCCTCCAGAGCAGAGAGATAAGTTGTGGTTCTTTATAAATTACCCCATCTGAGGTATTTTATTATAGCAACACAAACAAATCAAGGCAGCTGGAAAGGAAATGGTGAGACCACCGGAAGAGGTGCTCACCCAAGACCCTCAATGTGAGGGCACAGAGGCTTGGTGGGAAGAGCTCAAGAGGGCATCTCATGTCTGCCACATGCTGAGAATATTCCTCCTAACCACTGAGAATGCAGTGCTCTCGCTGGCAAGAATCCAAGCATGATAAGAGTTAGATGAACATGTATCAGGCGGAATCATATGAAACTGCTATTTGACCATTTTTTATGCCAAAAATACGGATTTCATAATATTCAACGTTGTGAGTCTTCTTGACATTTCAGTATTTTTATTGTTAAATAAAATTGTTATTTTGTTTTTAAATACTTCATATTGTTTATATTAATTACAAAATCTTTTTCAAATCATAATTCTTATTTTTTATTTTTGAAATTTGTTATTTTTATTTTAAAAATAACTTCTTTGTATACATAATATTTTTTGTAAATGTTATGTTTTGAGATAGGGTCTCACTCCCTTACCCCGTAAACCAGGCTGGAGTGCAGTGGCAAGATCATGGCTCACTGCAGCTTCAACTTCTCAGGCTCAAGGGATCCTCCACCTCAGCCTTCTGAAAAGCTGGGACTACAGGCATATGCCATCATGCCCTGCTAATTTTTGTATTTTTGGTACAGACAGGGTCTCACCATCTCACCCAGGCTGGTTTTGAACTCCTGAACTCAAGCAATCCTCCTGCCTGGGCCTCCCAAAGTGCTGGGATTACAGGTGTGAGCTGCCACTTTATACTTTTATAACTCTTTATTCCTATTTTTCAGCTCTCCTTTTATTGTGCCCTGAGCTCCAGATACATCACACACGTCACCTGGACTTGGGTTTGCAAACTCAGGCCCTGCAGACACAGGCAAGGAATGAACTGCAGGTGGCCCCTGGTCTGTGGCTCTGGCCGGCTGCGTCACAGCTGGGGTGGTTCAGATATTCTGGAATCAGAATCACCCTTTTACAAGGAAAAGGGGCAGTAGAGCTTTTAACATAAACTCCTGATTTTTAAAAAATGTTAGCTACTCTTTAATGGTGTGAGGGCCAAACAGAATATGTTTATAAGCCGCATTTGCCCCAGGGCCTCCTGTAGGCCCCTGATGAGAAACTATATGATCCCAAGAGCTGCGGATGCCTGCCTTCTGCCATGCAGATTTCTCAGACATTGGCTTAGCCAGGGAGAGAGCTGCCAAGACCCCTGATAATAAGGCCATAGATGCTTTCTCCTGGTTAGGATTAAGGAGGTTATTCCTCCTATTTCATAGCAAAATGCACCAACCAAGACTTATTACACAGGGAGAAATGGAGGGGGAGGGAAAAGGTGAAACAAAAAGAAACAGGTTTCTTCAAGGTGACGTGCACAGAGGTGACGTGGCAAACGCACACTCAGGATTGCTGGGAATGGGGTCGTCCTCATGTGAGCCGGGCCAGCCTGCATGAAAGCCTTGACACGCCTTTGCTGTTTCAGTTTAAATCCGGACAGAGGCTGGGGGTGTTGCCTCCAGTCTCTCCTTCGATCAATCACCGTGTGGGACCCATGGACATGGTGGAAACAGGGACTCCAAGTGCAAGCAGGATGTGAGAGGAGAGGTGGTGCAGACGAGGGTGGAGGCTGTGTCCTCCTCAGAGCTTCTGTCCATCCTCCTGGAGGCTGTGTCCTCCTCAGAGCTTCTGTCCATCCTCCTGGGGGCTGTGCCCTCCTCACAGCTTCTGTTCATCCTCCTGGGGGCTGTGTCCTCCTCAGAGCTTCTGTTCATCCTCCTGGGGGCTGTGCCCTCCTCACAGCTTCTGTTCATCCTCCTGGGGGCTGTGTCCTCCTCAGAGCTTCTGTCCATCCTCCTGGGGGCTGTGTCCTCCTCAGAGCTTCTGTTCATCCTCCTGGGGGCTGTGTCCTCCTCACAGATTCTGTTCATCCTCCTGGGGGCTGTGTCCTCCTCAGAGCTTCTGTTCATCCTCCTGGGGGCTGTGCCCTCCTCACAGCTTCTGTTCATCCTCCTGGGGGCTGTGCCCTCCTCAGAGCTTCTGTTCATCCTCCTGGGGGCTGTGTCCTCCTCACAGATTCTGTTCATCCTCCTGGGGGCTGTGTCCTCCTCAGAGCTTCTGTTCATCCTCCTGGGGGCTGTGCCCTCCTCACAGCTTCTGTTCATCCTCCTGGGGGCTGTGCCCTCCTCAGAGCTTCTGTTCATCCTCCTGGAGGCTGTGTCCTCCTCACAGCTTCTGTTCATCGTCCTGGGGGCTGTGCCCTCCTCAGAGCTTCTGTTCATCCTCCTGGAGGCTGTGCCCTCCTCAGAGCTTCTGTCCATCCTCCTGGAGGCTGTGCCCTCCTCAGAGCTTCTGTTCATCCTCCTGGAGGCTGTGCCCTTCTCAGAGCTTCTGTTCATCCTGCTGGGGGCTGTGCCCTCCTCAGAGCTTCTGCTCATCCTCCTGGGGGCTGTGTCCTCCTCAGAGCTTCTGTCCATCCTCCTGGGGACTGTGTCCTCCTCACAGCTTCTGTCCATCCTCCTGGGGGCTGTGCCGTCCTCAGAGCTTCTGTCCATCCTCCTGGGGGCTGTGCCCTCCTCACAGCTTCTGTCCATCCTCCTGGGGGCTGTGCCCTCCTCAGAGCTTCTGTTCATCCTCCTGGAGGCTGTGTCCTCCTCACAGCTTCTGTTCATCGTCCTGGGGGCTGTGCCCTCCTCAGAGCTTCTGTTCATCCTCCTGGAGGCTGTGCCCTCCTCAGAGCTTCTGTCCATCCTCCTGGGGGCTGTGTCCTCCTCACAGCTTCTGTCCATCCTCCTGGGGGCTGTGCCGTCCTCAGAGCTTCTGTCCATCCTCCTGGGGGCTGTGCCCTCCTCACAGCTTCTGTTCATCCTCCTGGGGGCTGTGCCCTCCTCAGAGCTTCTGTTCATCCTCCTGGAGGCTGTGCCCTCCTCACAGCTTCTGTTCATTCTCCCTTCCCCCGGATCACCTGGCTCACTGGCCACACGGCATCCTTAGGACCCCACTGGCCTTATCCACAGCTGAAGGCCTGAGGGCAGTGGTGGAGACGAGAGGGCAAGAGATCAGCCTCGTCTGCCCAGGTGCAGTGGCTGTGCACATTCTCGGTCAGAGCATGGCTGAGGAGGCATCCACTGTGAGATTGCTGGCCATGTCTTCCTAGAATCTCACTTTTAGTCAAAGATAGCAGGGGGGAAACTATTGCTTTTTTATTTATTCAAAATTAAAATATTGTGAAACAAGTGACAAAATTCATACACATTTTAATATAACATACCAGCGTTCAAATAGTCACCCTAATGGCACCCGAAATTCTCTGGCCTCAGGCTCTGTGGATCGCAGGTCACTCCTTAGCCTTCAACCACATCAATAAATCAATGTCAGACAGCACCTTCCCCACAACCAGAAGTTCCTCGTTTGCTGTTAACAAAGAAAAAACCCAGGCCGAGCGCGGTGGCTCACGCCTGTAATCCCAGCACTTTGGGAGGCCGAGGCTGGTGGATCACAAGGTCAAGAGATCGAGACCATCCTGGTCAACATGGTGAAACCCCGTCTCTACTAAAAATACAAAAAATTAGCTGGGCATGGTGGCGCGTGCCTGGAATCCCAGCTACTCAGGAGGCAGAGGCAGGAGAATTGCCTGAACCCAGGAGGTGGAGGTTGTGGTGAGCCAAGATCGCGCCATTGGATTCCAGCCTGGGTAACAAGAGCAAAACTCCTCTCAAAAAAAACCAAAAAACAAAGAGACAACCCATTTTCTAGAATCTCTATCACGGAGAAGTCTGGGGGGACCTTCGGAGACTTGGTTCCCGACAGCCCAGCAGGACTCACTTCAGCGTGGCTTTCAGTCACAGGAGGGGGCTCAGGAATCTGTCCAGGCTGCAGTGAGGACCAGGCTTTGGTTTCATCTGTGCGGCCGGCCCTCTGGGATCACACCGCCCGCCTGAGTCCCGGGGAGGACGCCGCCTCCTGCCCTGTCCCTCTCCTGCCGACTGGCTCTTCCTCACACCTGACTCTACCCCAACCCTTCACATCGGCTGCCATGGCTTAGTCTCTGCTCTTACAGGGATGCACACAGTGGGTGCCCCAGGACCGCCCAGGTCCTGTCTCCAGCCTCAGCTTCTGTCCTGAACTCTGGACTGAGCACATGGTTGTCCACATCACCTCTCCTCTTGAATGTCCAGTCACCCAAACCTAAGCGTCCGAAACACAGTCCCAGCCACTGCTTCGCCCCAGCCTGCAGCCCCTCCCATCTGGCTCAGGGCAGCTCGGTCCTCCAGGTGCTCTGGCCAAGCGCTGGAGCATCCTTCATTCCTCTCTCTCTGTACCCCAAATCCAATCTGACCGGAAATGCTGTCTTCTCTGCTTTTAAAATATTTCTAGGAGCCGGGACACTGCTCACCTGGTTTATGGCAGTAGCACCCAAAGGCTTCCTCTTCTGCCCTTAATGGCTGAAAGCAACACCTCAAACTCAGCATTGCATGAAGTCCTCAGGGCTTGCTCAGGGAGGGGCTGCACTTCGGACCTTACTCAAAGCACCAATTCCATTCTTTCCCTGACTTCCCCGATCTTGTAACTCTCAGTTCCTTGACGTGAGTATTCCTGGAGCACCCGGGCTGGAGACTGACGTAGGGACACCTCCCTAGAGGAGATGCTACAGGAGTTTGAAGCTGCCTTCTCTCCTGACACAACGGAAGTACATGCAGGAGGAAACAGAAAGGTGCACAGAGGAGGCCTGGAGACGCTCCCCGTCTGGCCCCTGCTGAGGTGAGCATGGTCCCCTCCCTCCCTCCCTGGCCTGGGCTTCCCCCTGCAATGTGAGCAGCTTGGGCCGGGATTGGGTCCTCGCTGTCTCTGTTCTAGGCCAGCCCCGTGGGACTTAGGAGGCTTGTAAATCTGCTCCAGGCTCGTCGGAGTTTCTGAAACACCCGGCAGAGAATACAGCGGCGCTGGAGACCTGCTCGTGGTTGAGCCTCCTGCATCTCCCTCTCTGTGAACTGTGGACTTTGAGTCTCTGTTGGTGGCTTGTCTCTATAATTAATCAAGATTGCACTGCATTGATTGGG
This sequence comes from Callithrix jacchus, assembly GCF_049354715.1. Taxonomy (NCBI): domain Eukaryota; kingdom Metazoa; phylum Chordata; class Mammalia; order Primates; family Cebidae; genus Callithrix; species Callithrix jacchus. Next base: position 114,614,389 of record NC_133515.1, read on the forward strand.
GCTCAAATGATGTTGGCAACAATGTCTAATGTATTGATGGAGCTAATCAATATCAAACAGCACTGATTTCATCTTCTCAGGGCTTGTGTCCATCCACCGATAGGCAGTGTCTGGGCACTGTGCCTCTAGCTAAGGGCGTGACCTGATAGAAACATGTGACACTTCATGTCAGGGTCACCTTATCCAGTAGGCAACACGGGCACAGTCACCCCAGAGCCCTGAGCACCTCAAAACTAAACTAAAAACTGGCTGCAAAACCGGAAAAATGAGCTACAAAGTTAAAATTAACGCTTGATAATTATTAGTCAAAAAACACTTTTTCATCTGAGCCACGTGATAGTAACTGAACTAACATATTTCTTCATCGGTTGTATTTATCACGCGATGCCACAGAAGAGTTCCTTTTGCACTTTTGGGCTCCTAACTTCTAACAGTCTCCATCTTCAGCCAGCACAGCCTGTTCGTTCATAACCTGCTCTATTTTACTGACTTGGTACTTAATAGGTTACTGAGCTCTCAGCTGTGTGCTGGGCCCCGGGGGATTGGTAACTTAAATAGGTTTGATCAGTAGGTTATGGACGCCATATTTTGACATTCGGTTTGCTGTGAGGTTTGGTCCTCAAGGCCGGGGAAAGCCTCACAGATGTCCTCCTCCAGCTGCCGTCTTCCAACCCCACCTCTAACACCCTAAGGCTGCCACCCCCCCGACTGCCATCTCCCACCCCACCTCTGACACTCCAAGTCAGGTTCCATCATCGCCGGGAGACCACCAGAAACCCAGCGCTTTCTGCAGCCCCGTGATACCTCTGAGGTATTTCCACATTAACTTGGAGGCAAGTAAGTTGCTGACTTAAGGTTCTGATATTTTCGTGCTCTTAATCATATTGCTACCGAAAACTTAGTTTCTAAATTTGAGTAAAAGGCACATCTGCCTCCCTGTCTAATCTTAAATGCTCTGGACATTCCATGCTTGAAAATGAAGTGGTCGGTTTTGAGAATGTAGGAAGGAGCAGAGACGGCGTGATATAAAGATAGAAAATGGTTAGTTCAGTCGTTACGCTCGTCTGTCTCTACTACACAATCATTACAGATCTTTATCTCTTCATTTCCTTAAAGGGAAAAAGTGGAATCGCTCAATAGAATTATCAGCTTACGCAAGTTAGGCATTGATTTGCCAAACCACTCTCCAGATTAATCATAAACCTGAAGTTTCTAGGATATTGGAATCGAAGATCAATACCTTGTACCTTTAAAACACGCCTTTCATCACTTTCACACATATGAAAAGGCATCGTTTTATGGCTTTTGTCCAACAGAACTTATCGTTTTAGAAGGCTGAAATTGTCTTTCTCAGTAGATATTAAAATTGTATTGTGGAGAAGGAATCGCGCATCTCAGGTCTTCACTTTACAGACCCTTGTCCTCAGTTCCGCACGGCACAAAATCTGAAGTGTACCAACTCCCAGGGCCTGGCACCATGCCAAGCAGAGCTCAGTAACCTATTAAGTACCAAGTCAGTAAAATACAGCAGGTTATGAACGAACTGGCTGTGCTGGCTGAAGATGGAGACTCTTAGAAGTTAATAGCCGAAAAGTGCAAAACGCAATCTTCTGCGTGTCCCTCGTCCCCACCTTGGCAGCACCTTCCTGTCTGGTTTTCCCCGACTCCATAACAACACTCGATTTTCTCTTAAATATGTTGAACAGTTTGTGTTAGGACAGTCCAAAGTTGATGCCAAGTGGCCAATTTTCTAAAGCTTTGGATTTCTTCTATATATGCATTAAGATAAAATACAGAAAAGGAATACAGAAAGAAAGATTGCCAAAATATCGATCACATAATATTGTAACGTTTAAAACACATGCTTTGTGTATAGTGCAATGTTGAAAATATCTTCAGAAGTATAGATAGAAAGCCCTCATTTTTACCGTGATTAATGTGTACGACACAAAATTCACCATTGTGACCATTTTTAGGTGTGCGGTTCAGCGGCATGAAGCACGTCCACCCTGCCGTGCGATCAGCCGCACCACCCATGCCCAGGACATTCCACTTTCACGAAGTCCAACTTCGTAGCATCACACGCCCCCTCGTCCCCCAGCCCTGGCAGCCCTCCTTCTACTTTCCGTCTCTGCGGATTTGACTCCTCTAAGGGAACTTCGCACAGAATGATGCGTGTTACGCCCGGCTTGTGACACAGAATGCAGTGTCTCCAAGCTTCGTCTGTGTTGAAGTGTGTATCAGAACTTCATTTTCTGAAGGCTGAATCATGTCCCTTTGTGTGTACACCACGTTGTGTTTATCCATTCATTTGTTGATGGGAGGTCAGGTGGTTCCTCCCCTCCGAGCATCGTGTAAAGCGCTGTTTTGAACCCCGGTGTACGCACAACTGTTCTTCCAGTTACTTTCAGCGTAGAACCAGGGGCGGCACTGCTGGATGCCGTGCGGATTCTGTGTTTGGCTTTCTGAGGAGCCTGACACCGTTTTCCGCAGCGGCTGCAGCATTGCACGTTCTCATCAGTGCGAAAGGGTCCCAGCTCCTCCGCGTCCTGGTCACACTTGTATTTTCTGAGCGGCGTGCTGTGTGTCGCCTGGGGGCTTTGGTCTGAATTTCCTTTCCTCAGTGGTGTCAAGCGTCTGTTCACGTCTTACTGGCCGTCTGTGTTTCTTCTCCGGAGGAAACCTCACTCGACTCCTTTGCCACGGTTTCACTGGGTTGCTGTTTTCTTTTCTTCTGTGCTGTAAGAGTCCTTTTGTGTATTATCGGATTTATAATTTGCAGATGTTTCTTCCAATTATATGGGTTGTCTAGCCGCTATGCTGATGATTTCCTTTGATGCACACACGTTTGTATTTTTAATGAAGTCCAATTTACCTATTTCTTCTTTTGTTACCTGTACTTTTGATGTCATACCCAAGAAACTGCTGCTGAATTTGATATCCTGAAGCTCTTCCCTGTGTTTTCTTCTAAGAACTTTATAGCTTTACCCTTGTATTTAGGCCTTTCATCCATTCTGGGTTGTGTTTCTGTATGTGGCGTGAGGTAAGGGTCCAACTTCATTCTGCTGCATGCACCCAGCACCATTAATTGAAAAGCCTGTCCACAAGGTTCTCATTAAAAAATATATATATATATTCAAAGGATGCACTGTTACCAGTTTTTAATTTAAATACCAATTTTTATATTAAAATACAAAAATGCTTAAAATTTTTAGGCACTTACCCCATGCCAGGCACTATAGTAGACATTTGTACCCATAATCCCTAAGGCTCCCAGAAGCCATGGGAATTTTATTCTTTCAACAAACATCTGTTCAGTGTCGACTTATTTACCAGCCACTTTTATGAGCACTGATTTAGCAGTGATTAAAAAGCAAAGAAAAATCCTTGGTTTCTTGATTAATTCTAGTTGGAAACACAAACAATGAATCAAGAAAACGTAGAGAATCATAGCTAATTAGTCCTGGGAAAATAAACATAGGAAAGGTGATAAGGAGTGCAGGTCAGTGGGGACTACAGTTTAAAACTCAGACCTGAGGGCTCACAGCAGAGGCCTCTGAGTGTGGACCTGGAGCTGGGAGGAAGCCAGCAGGGGCAGTGGGAAGGGCACAGGGTCCACAGCCTGGAGAGCAGGTCCAGGGAGGGCAGGGCCACGTCGGCTGCAGCAGGGGAGGTCAAAGGCAAGGTGAAAGAGTTAGTGGGGACCCCGTGCCCTTCCCACTACAGGGCCTGGAAGCTGATTAGAAAGACCTCGGGAGATAGGGGTTGTCATTCCCCACTCTATGCATCCCACACAGCTTTGAGGTCTGGTATCAAGCCAAGATCTCACAGGGAGCAAACCTTGCAGGTGGACGGAGCCCAGGTCAGCCTCACTCCTTGGCCTGCACTTCTTTCCACTGGGTCCTACTAACCAGTGTAACTTAGGGGACACGGTGACTTTCAGGATGTCGATTAAATCATAATGTGTTCACTGACTGCAGAGTGAAAGAGTAGCTTCTATTTTTTATCACCCAGTACAGGGAATACCATACCTCCTGCCTGGTGTGCCCCTCTAGCCCTCTCTTGCTAAATAATTTGTGTTCATTTTTCAAGTGCCATGTTCTCCAAGCACTGTCCTTGACCACTGGATCTAAATCAGGCCAGTAACCACACCTGCCTGTTCACCAGTGCCCTTGACATAAATTTCAATTACATCTTGATCTCTGGCTTTATTCAAGTAACACATTCCACCAAAACTGGGTTGGGAATCCCCAAGACCGGAGCCTGTGACTTGTTCCCAGGGTCTCCAGTGCCACTGCCGCTCCAGGGACACGGTGGATGCTGGGAAAGGCACAGCTCAATGACATGTGCAGGAACATACAATGCCAGAGACAAGCCACATCTCCAAGCCCTGGTAAAATACTGATACCTGGTGTCTAGTTAGGAGATTGTGATGTTCACACAGCAGCTTTTATTCCATGCTATTGCCATGTACCACTCAGCCTGAAAAATGCTTCCTTTTGTCTTGAATCTCGGCCATGGAGAACATGGCACTCCCTCAATGCCACTGAGTAATACATCGGGGACACGGCTTCCGTAAAACACAGGAACCTTATGATGATGAGCTGTGTTACAAATCATTCTGTTTTCTCAACAACCACATCTTTGATGTGCATCTTTTAGATATGATAAATATATCTTAGGATCAGGTAATGTCAATTAGTTTTAAAAACACACAGGAGTGAGTCTGCTTCCTAAAACTCTTTGTCATGATGGAACAGAGGAAGAAGCTCAGTGTGGATGAAGATGACCCACATGGTCAGGACCGGGCCCCGGGCCCCAGATCTGCCCTGGGTGCTGTTGGGACTGATCTTAGGTCTGTTAGGACTAACCTCCGGGGCCTGGCTCCTCCCCGGGGGCTGGTGGGACTGAGCTTCTTGAACCCTGATACCAGACCTAAGACCCCGGCATCCTCTGTCTGATCATCTTGAAGTTGGTGTGATCCCTAAACCTTTTTCTAGCTCAAAATTTTCATGATTCTAATTATACCACCTTCTGAAATTCCTGGGAATATTGTCATTTGAAATACGATATTGGTAAGGTCTCAAGCTAAAAAATATTCATGAAAGAGCCTTTTTCCCTGTCCACGTGGACCATATGGATTTAGAGTTACTTTCAAGTGTAGTATTAGGGTTTGGGAACAAAGGGCTTTATTTTTTGAAACAACTAAAGCATTCTTATCATGTGTACTTTGAGCATCTGTGGAAAAAATACACATACTAGAAACATTGAAGTGGTCTTCTGGGCTAGTGAAGCTTTGTGGCTACATCAAGGATAAGTTCAAAGGCATCAGCTGTTCAGCAAAATGACAGACACTGGAGTCATGAAAGGCAGAAGGAAGCACATCCCAGTTCATTGAGCCACACCTGCCTCTCAGCCTCGGCACACTGACGTTTTGGACTAGAGGGGTCTCTGTTGTGGGGGGCTGTTCAGCCATACCTGTGGCCTCCATCTGGTAGATGACAGTGCCGCCCTGGCATTCCTGAGCAAAATGTGCCTAGATGGGCCAAATGGGTCTCCTGGAAACCTCCCCAGAGCTGGGAACCCCTGGATTACATGAAAGGACTGTAGGCCCCATACCCTTGGGAGAAAGCCCCTTACCCAGCCTCCCATGGACATACAAAGGTGAACATAACCCGTCCTTGACCCACTCCAACAGTACAAAGGCCACCTGCTGTTGCAGATTATAGGCAAAATGAGTCCAGCACCCACTGCCCAGTGCAACTGGCTGCACCCATGTAAGCCAGTCAGTTGCTGCATCCTGTATCTGAGATTAATTGGAAATCCAGAGAGGCTGATACAGCTATCAAAAGTCACACAGCCTGCTCAAGTTAGACACGTAATCTGTGATCTTCCCAGATTGTAAACTAAACCCCACATTTTAAACGTGAAGGATCAAGTTAACAAAGTAACTCAAACAAATAGTGAAAGCTTCTTTTTTTTTTTTTTTTTTTTTTTTTTTTTTGAGACGGAGTGTCGCTCTTGTTACCCAGGCTGGAGCAAAATGGCGCGATCTCGGCTCACCGCAACTTCCGCCTCCTGGGTTAAGGCAATTCTCCTGCCTCAGCCTCCCAAGTAGCTGGGATTACAGGCACGCGCCACCATGCCCAGCTAATTTTTTGTATTTTTAGTAGAGACGGGGTTTCACCGTGTTGACCAGGATGGTCTCGATCTCTTGACCTCGTGATCCACCCGCCTCGGCCTCCCAAAGTGCTGGGATTACAGGCTTGAGCTTGTTAAGACACTGCCATGTGTGTACCTGTGCAACTATCTTACATGTTCTGCACGTGTACCCCAAAACCTAAAATGCAATAAAAAATAAAACATTAAAAAAAAAAAAGAAATTTAAAATGTTACTGTGTCTACACACTTAAATCTTTATGTAGGAAAATATTTTAAAAGTTTAATTTCAGTCATATGAATCGACATTTATCGAATAATTACACGCTCGGATTTTCCTATCAATAGAATTTTGACCTAATTCAATGATCTCCTTCTCCAAGTTCCCATCCCAAGCAAGTTAGAAAGGGTGTGGGCAGAAGACGGTGAGCAGAAGCAGCAAGTAGGAAGTTTAAGGAGTGATGTAAATGCCACCGCGACCCCTCTCCAGACTCCCTGAGGTGCCCCGTCCTTCCCACGAAGCCGTGAGTGAAAGGGGCAGCTGAAAGTGTGAACACTGAAGGTGGCGTCCACCCTGCAGGGCTCCGGCCACACAGCACCTTTCCTCCTCGTGCGGCAGAGGGAGCCTTAAAGCACTCATGCCCAGCTGTCCCTCCTCCACCCCAGAACGCCTCCTCCTAAAGAGAGGACAGGAGCCTTGAAGCTCTCACAAGCCTCCCTCCAGGTGTCCAGCCGAACGTCATCCTTACTCTGCCGTGTTTTGAGCTCTCACAGCAGCCGGAATACCACCTGCCTCCTGGCCTGCATGGCCTTTCGTGGATTATTAAGAGGCTACACCTCAAGTAAACCTTGGTCAGGAGTGTGTGTGAAGCCACGCAGGTGGTGTGGACCAGCAGTGCGTGGACCCCAGGAGGCGCAGTCACCACAGGTGCACGTGTGTTCCGGGGCCGGCGAGAGACGGGGTGGGGTAGGGTATGCAGGGACCACGAGCAAGGGTTGCACGGCAGCAGGACACGAGCTCAGAAAGTAGTGAGAATGAGGTGGGCGTCTATAGCAGGAAATAGGACCTTCCCCAGGACCACCTGTGATCCACAGAAAGGGACTGGAGACGTGGAAAGGCAGCAGGCAGAGGACGGTGCGACCACCTGGCACTAACTCACGCTCCCGCCAGCAACTTCTCTGCCACATGTGCACAGCTGTAAGCCTCCCTTGGGCCTAAAGGGAAGTGGCGACCTAACAGCCAATCTTCACACTGCACAACTGTCCCCTTGAAGACACACAACCAGTTTCTCTTTCTGAAATCATTCCTGGAAGGGTGGATTGTGTGATCGCACCCAGTTATTTCTTGCCCTCCTTTAAGACGATCGTACAGCTCTGCTCATTGTGACCGACTTGCAAGGCTTTATTTTTATTTTCTTAATGCTCATAGTTTATTTGATGATTAATTATCCTTCTGTGGGAGAAAAATCTTTCATCTGATGCTGTGTTTGTTGTCCAGCGTGATTACAGCGGCTTCTCAGGAGACGAAGAGTAAAATAGAACGTAGTAAAAGTATGACCTGGCAGTGCCATAACTGACATCTCTCCGTAGGAAAGGAACTCAGAATGTCAAAGATGCCTGCACCACGTTCACTGCCGCAACATTCACAAGAACAAAGACACGGAATCAACCTAAGTGTCCATCAGCCGGTAGGTTGGTAAAGGAAATGTGATATATATATATATTTACACACAGAAATGCACACACTCACGTGTGTGTACACACACACGCACACCCACACACACAGACATGCACACACAATGGAATACTATTCAGCTACAAAAAGGAATGAAAACCTGTTATTTGGAGCCACGTGGTGCAGCTGGAAGCATTGGGTTAAGGCAAATAAGCCAGGCCCAGGAAGACCAACGTTACACGTTGTCACTCGCACATGGGAGCTGAAAATGATGATCTCGGCCGGGCGCGGTGGCTCACGCCTGTAATCCCAGCACTTTGGGAGGCCGAGGTGGGTGGATCACGAGGTCAAGAGATCGAGACCATCCTGGTCAACACGGTGAAACCCCGTCTCTACTAAAAATACAAAAAATTAGCTGGGCATGGTGGCGCGTGCCTGTAATCCCAGCTACTCGGGAGGCTGAGGCAGGAGAATTGTCTGAACCCAGGAGGCGGAGATTGCAGTGACCTGAGATCGCGCCATTGCACTGCAGCCTGGGTAACAAGAGCGAAACTGCGTCTCAACCAAAAAAAAAAAAAAAAAAGAAAATGACGATCTCCTGGAGGTGAAGAATAGAGCAATGGATAGCAGAGGCTGGGGCAGATGTAGGGGTGGGAGGATAAAAATAAGCTGGTTAGACAAAAGGAACACAGTTAGACAAAAGGAACGAGTTCTAGTTTCTGTAGAACAGTAGGGTGACTATACTTAACAACAATATATCGTGTATTTCAGAATAGCTGGAAGAGAAGATTTTAAATGTTCCAATACAAAGAAATAGCAAGCCCTCAGGGTGATGAGTATCCTAAACACTCTCACTGGATCATTGCACATTCTGTGCATGTAAGAAAATCTTGCATGTGCCCCATAAATATGTACTATATTATGTATCAATAAGAAAATTAAAAAGGCAACCATCTTGAGCCGAAAAGCGGTGTATGCAGTCATTCCAGACAAAACCAAAACAAACCAAAAATAAAAGATAAATGAAGGAGTTGTGTGTACAATAACAATTTAAAATCTACCAGCACTGGGCAAGGAGGACAAGTGCCTCCACAGCAACCAAAATTTCATTTTTCCCCTGAAAGTTAAATGTCAAAATATTATGAAAAAGGCCTCCCAGTATTTGGAAGAGAATGCATGACTACACAATGTTTTAGCCAGAAAGATGTGTTTCATCCATCTTGGAAGCTCAAAAACGCTTCCACTCATGGGCCCTTCCTGAAAATTACCCCCTGAGGGAAGTTCCCTCCACCATGACATGGATCAAAGTGAAGAGACCAAGAATGAAAAAATCACGATAGGAAACAACTACTAGCGAGAATCAGAAACAACTTAACACGGATACATCTGAAGAAATCTGTGTACGAAGTCAGATTCAAACTTCAGAAGTCTTTTCAATCATGCACTAGATGATGAGAAGTATCAGACTGTTATGGGATGGATTGCCTCTGCCTCCCCACCTCTCCATTTGTGTGTGGAAGCCCTCACTGCCGTGTTGGAGGCGGAGCCTGGAGGAGGCGGAGCCTGGAGGAGGCGTAAAATTTCCCGGAGGACGTAAGGGTGGGGCCCTCATCCAACAGGACCAGCGCCCTCATAAGAAGAGAAAGAGACACCAGGATGAGGCGCACAGGGACAGCCAGGGCAAAAAGTCAATTGTAAATCATTATTTAAAAATGCAAGAATTTGACCCTTATACAAATTGATACTGAAATGTATTTTGAAGTTATAATGATTTTTAAAGTATTATAATTGCATGGTAACCGATGAATATAAAAACACACTTAAAATAGACCCAAGGAACTATATAAATGTTTTTATATGGTTAATATAGTTTTTTCTCTCAATATATAACACAAACTAAAGCATTAAGTATAATAGAAAAAAATTCTAAAATTATTTTCAGAAAGATTTGTGGCTACTGAAGTCTAACAACTCACTATAAGAAATTTATTTTCAGAATGACAGATTAATTTCTTTGAAAAGATAAAAAAGTCAAAATAAGTGAGACTCTGGAGCTGTTAGGAAACATAACGGAAATGTTGAAATTTTATTCTGATTATAAAGAACTCGTTGATTATAGAAGATCTTCAACCTCTATGAAACTATAAGGTAAAAATATTAAAAACATTGTAAATAGGAGTTTACAGTGCAATTGTGAAAATACACATTGTAAAAAAGATTAAGCTAGCTGCTCAGAGTAGCCATTGCTAATATTTTGGGTATATTAGTATTTTTTCTTTAGGAATAATAATGATAGTAATAATGAGAGCTATAATAACAGCAGAAAAACTACCATTCATTGAAGAACTGTGGTGCACTGGAAGCCAGGTCCGTGATTTCATTTAATACAACAACAATTCAAAGATGGGGAAGCTGAGGCGAACCAGCCTCCATTCGGTCAGGGTGTGGGGGCTGGGAACCACCTGAGAGCTCTTTCTGACCACAGGCCCACACAGCCACAAGAGCATCCCCACATCCTGCATGCAGGCATCTTGGAAGTCATTGGAATTTGCTCTGCATACATTTTTTTCTGCTCTTTTACTAGGCAATCTGCCATGAGCAGTTACACATGGCTTTAAATGGTTTTTAAAAATATTTATGTCTGTATAGCATTCCATTTTAAGCTATGCCATATTATTTTTACTTTTTCCTCTCTGGTGGGAGAGCTAGGTGATTTTCCAGGCATTAGGCTACAATCATGCTACACTGAACAACTCTGTAAATATGTAAACCCACAGAGATGTGCACATGTCTCTATTAAGATATATTTCTAAAAATGGAATTACTAGGTCAAAAGGTGTGCACATGTTTAAGACTCTTAAAATATTTTGTCTAATTACCTCCCCAAATTTTGACCAATCTACATTCCCACTAAGTGTTCATGAGAAGGTGTGTTCCTCTGTATCCTGCAGCACTGATGGTGACTGCTATGAGAACTGCCCACTTGGTGATATATCCAAATTTTAACTTTATTTGATTTCTAAGAATCTTACTTTTTTTTTTTTTAACTTTTTAAAGCAATTTATTTTATTTTTGAAATTTTTGGTGATTCATTTGTACTTTTCTTATTAATTTGCAATGGTTCATTCTATATTATGGAAATTAGCATTTCTGTCATACATATAGACAAATATTTTATTACTCCACTATTCGTTCTTAAAACTGTTTTGATGTTTTGAAGACAGATTTTAAGTTGTAAAGTATGTTAAACCTTGATGTGCAGTTAATATATATACCTAAGCCCTAAAATATACAACTCACTTTCAAAAGGTTGTGGTTCCCTATTTTAATAGAAAGCAATTCCATCTCTACCAATCAATACATTAATACATAAAAATTAGCTGGGCATGCTGTCACCTGTGGTCCCAGCCGCTCGGGAGGCTGAGGCAGGAAGCCTGCTTGTGCCCAGAAGTCTCAAGCTGCAATGAGCCATGATCACACCACTGCCGTCCAGCCTGGTTGAAAAAGCCAGACCCTGTCTCTAAAAAAGAGAAAGGAAGAAAATAAAAAGATAAAAGCAATCGAATTTCCAGATTCCTTTTCATCCTAAATTTAATATTTTTTAAATCCAACCAGGGTTTATAGTTTCAAGTCTCATGTCTTTAGTTTATTTTAAATAGCAGTTGTCCATGGTGCGGAAGGAGGCTCCAGCTCCATTCTTCTGGACACCCAGTTTCCCAACACCCTATACTGAAGAGACCGTCCTTTCTCCATTGCATGCTCCTGGCACCTTTGTCAAAAACCAATAAACCATAAATTCATGAACTTATTTCTGGCCTCTCAATTCTGTTCCATTGGGCTTTGTGTCTGTTTTTATACCAGTGTCACGCTGTTTTGGCGTGTATATATTTATAGGTTTGTACTATATTTTGAAGTCAGGTAATGTAATGTGCCCAGCTTTGTTCTTTTTGCTCAAGATTGCTTTAGCTATTTGGGTCCTTTGGGGGTTCTGTATAAATTTTAGGACTACTTTTTCTATTTCTGTGAAAAACGTTAGAGGAATAATTGAATCTACAGATTGCTTTAAAGGAGTTGTGGGGGAAACACTCCATGGCATTAATCTGGCAGTGATTTTTTGGAGATGACCCTAACAGCACTGGCAACAAAAGCAAAAATATACAAATGTGACTGCGTCAAATTAAAAAAAAACAACTTCCGTACTGAAAAAGAAACAACAGACAGCATGAACAGAAAACTCACGGAATAAGAGAAAATATCTGACAAGAGGTTAATACCTGAAATGCGTAAGGAACTCAATAGCTACAAAACAAATGACCTAATTAAAACATAGGCAAATATCTGGAAAGACATACAAATGGCCAACAGGTATATTTTTTAAAAATGCTCAACGTCATTAATCATCAGGGAGATACAATAAGAAATCGCAATAAGATATCACCCTACACCCATCAGAAAGGCTAGTATCGAAAAGGTGAGTGTTAGTAAGAAATGGTGGGAAAGGAACCTCTGCACACTGTTGGTGAGAATGTAAGTTGGTAAAACCATTACAAAAAGTTTCGCGTTTCATCAATGACCATGTTACCCAGCAACTCCACTACTGGGTGTATCCAAAGGAAACAAATCAGGATCTAAAAGAAATACCTGCACTTCTGTGTTCCCTGGAGCACTGTTTACAAGAACTGAGGTATGGCATCCACCCGAGTGGATGAAACATGGTGAAAGAAACATGGTACATATACACGGTGGCATACCAGTCAGCATTTGCCTTGAAAAATAAGGAAATCCTGTCATTTGGAACAACATGAGTGAACTTGGAGGACATGTTAAATGAGATAAGCCAGACCCAGAAAGACAAATGCCACATGATCCCACTTCAACGTGGAAGCTAAGACGGCTGAACTCGTAGAAGCAGAGGGTGAAGGGTGGGTACCAGGGCCAGGGAGAGGGCAGGGTAGATGTCCGTCAAAGGGTGCAGAATTCAGCTGCACAGGAGCAGTAAGTTCCGAGCTCTGCTGCCCAGTATGGTGACTATAGTTAGTAGCAATGTAACATATACTTGAAAATTGCTAAGACGGTCTGTTTTAAATGTTCCAACCACTACAAAACATGGTGAGTATGTGAGACAGTGGATGTGCTAACTAGCTTGATTCAGCCATTCTGCAATGTATACATATAAATATGGATCAAAACATCATGTTGCCCATCAGAAATATAAATTCCAATTTAAAAATTAACTAATTTTTCAATAAAATAGTTATTGAAAGATAATATCATAGTCAAAATGCAGTAAAAACTGATTTGTCCGGGTTTTGTCATCTGGAATTCTGTTACTTCTAAGTTTGCGTATATGACAAATTATCTCGACATGAAGAGATAAATTTTAGGCAAATGAGTGGACCCTGGGGCTTTGGGTGAGGCAGTATCTTCTGGGCCGCATATGCCGTCGCTGCAGATAGCTTTCTCCCAGCCATGATGCTGACCCGCCAACAAGACTCAGATCATCAAAAGAAGGTCAAATCATGCACACTGTGATTTGGGTTCTCTGCGTTTTAATATATTTGAATTTTTTTTTGAGACAGGGTCCCTCTCTCTGACCCAGGCTGGAGGGCAGCGGTGCATCACAGCCCACTGCTGCCTTGACTTCCTGGCCCTTAGTGATCCTCCTGCCTCAGCCTCCTGAGGAACTGGGACCACGGCACACACCACCACACCCAGCTAATTTCATAAATTTTTTAGAGACGTGGGTCTCACTATGTTGCCCAGATTGGTCTCGAACTCCTGGGCTCAAGCGATCCTTCCACCTCAGCTGTGGGATTACGCTGGTCATACAGGCCTGAGCCCCAACCCCTGGGCTCTTTTGTGACTTAGCCACCAATCTTCCCTGTGCTTGTTTTCTCGCTCCACCTCCACCTTCCTTCAGGATTCAAATAAAATAGTTTTCATCAGAAAGAATGGTGATTATATTCTTAATTATCAGATGATTTATCTTCCTCAGCCAGGCTTGGAAAAATATTATTTTTTACTTCGATAGGAGTGTTAGAGTTTGAACATTTACTTTCAAAAACGCAGCTCTCAATTTCTAGGGTATATTTTTGTGAAAGAATTTGTGTGTTTCAAAGACATATGGGTGGTGTGGTTTTTTTATGGCTTTGGCAAATTGCAGCTGACAAAATAATGAGGATATTGATATTAAGCCGGCATCCTTGGAGAATGTGAAGGATGGCGAGGAGGGGAGGAGCCGGGCCCGGCGTAACAGCCAGCTCCGGCGCTGGGTCTGACCTCTGACATCTGAGGGTTGGATTCGTTACTCTTGTGAATTCCTTGTTCTAAGAACAACTTGAGAAAAAATTAGGGGTGTCTCCTAGGCATTGAAGGGCTCTTGAAGGTCAAATGCACATGACTCAAATTTGCATCAGACGAACAGGTCTTTGTGTTCTAGATAAAATATGCTGTTTCTGTGTCTGACTCACATGTGGAAAAGCCACAGAGTCGCCGACAAGAAATCATGTTTGAAAGGATCTGTTTCATCCTAGGTGCCCTCTTGGGTGTAAGGAGATTTTACCTTTTTCTAATATCCAACCAATTATATCTCGGCTGTGAAAACAAGTAGGCTTCAGCCTAAGAATGAGGATGTAACCAGAAATGTTAAGCAGTTACCAACTTTTCTTCTGCTAACAAGTCAGGATTATCAAGGTACATTTATCATATTCTCAATTATGTTATTTTTATTTTACAAGATGCTGCTGCAGGAGTATAGGGATACTATGAAAAGGAAAATATTTCACACAATTTCTGGAACTACTTCCAGAAAACTGCAGAATTTATAAAATTCATTATTCAATTCGATCGAGCAAACTAAATATCATAGCATTTTAGAATATAATCAAAGCCATATATTAAAATAGATTATCTGCATGGCAATAAAGTATAAAATCACTACTTAAGGGTACATGATTTTTCAACAAACATGTAGGAAAGAAAGGTGGCAAAAGAATGGGAGAATAAAGAAAAACAAAGAAAAAATAATTAGAAAAGAAATAGAAGGTGAGGAGAAGGAAAATAGGAAAATCATCCTGTGCCAAGGCCTGCACCAACTTAGAAGTGGAGACAGAGGGGAAGACCCAGCCCTGAAATTGAGAAACTCACGTTGGAGCCAAATGTCAGACTCTGAAACAACTGACAGTTATGCAGCGTGGTAAGGAGGGGAGACTTTACAAACATACACATTTAACAGTGTGGTAAGGAGGGGAGACTTTACATACATACACATTTAACAGTGTGGTAAGGAGGGGAGACTTTACACACATACAGATTTAACAGTGTGGTAAGGAGGGGAGACTTTACATACATACACATTTAACAGTGTGGTAAGGAGGAAAGGACTTTACATACATACACATTTAACAGTGTGGTAAGGAGGGGAGACTTTACATACATACACATTTAACAGTGTGGTAAGGAGGGGAGACTTTACATACATACACATTTAACAGTGTGGTAAGGAGGGGAGACTTTACACACATACAGATTTAACAGTGTGGTAAGGAGGGGAGACTTTACATACATACACATTTAACAGTGTGGTAAGGAGGGGAGACTTTACACACATACAGATTTAACAGTGTGGTAAGGAGGGGAGACTTTACATACATACACATTTAACAGTGTGGTAAGGAGGAAAGGACTTTACATACATACACATTTAACAGTGTGGTAAGGAGGGGAGACTTTACATACATACACATTTAACAGTGTGGTAAGGAGGGGAGACTTTACATACATACACATTTAACAGTGTGGTAAGGAGGGGAGACTTTACACACATACAGATTTAACAGTGTGGTAAGGAGGGGAGACTTTACATACATACACATTTAACAGTGTGGTAAGGAGGGGAGACTTTACATACATACACATTTAACAGTGTGGTAAGGAGGAAAGGACTTTACATACATACACATTTAACAGTGTGGTAAGGAGGGGAGACTTTACATACATACACATTTAACAGTGTGGTAAGGAGGGGAGACTTTACACACATACACATTTAACAGTGTGGTAAGGAGGGGAAGGACTTTACATACATACACATTTAACAGTGTGGTAAGGAGGGGAGACTTTACACACATACACATTTAACAGTGTGGTAAGGAGGGGAAGGACTTTACATACATACACATTTAACAGCGTGGTAAGGAGGGAAAGACTTTACATACATACACATTTAACAGTGTGGTAAGGAGGGGAGACTTTACATACATACACATTTAACAGTGTGGTAAGGAGGGGAAGGACTTTACATACATACACATTTAACAGTGTGGTAAGGAGGGAAAGGACTTTACATACATACACATTTAACAGTGTGGTAAGGAGGGGAGACTTTACATACATACACATTTAACAGTGTGGTAAGGAGGGGAGACTTTACACACATACACATTTAACAGTGTGGTAAGGAGGGGAGACTTTACATACATACACATTTAACAGTGTGGTAAGGAGGGGAAGGACTTTACATACATACACATTTAACAGCGTGGTAAGGAGGGGAGACTTTACATACATACACATTTAACAGCGTGGTAAGGAGGGGAGACTTTACATACATACACATTTAACAGCATGGTAAGGAGGGGAAGGACTTTACATACATACACATTTAACAGCGTGGTAAGGAGGGGAGACTTTACATACATACACATTTAACAGCATGGTAAGGAGGGGAAGGACTTTACATACATACACATTTAACAGTGTGGTAAGGAGGGGAGACTTTACATACATACACATTTAACAGCATGGTAAGGAGGGGAAGGACTTTACATACATACACATTTAACAGTGTGGTAAGGAGGGGAGACTTTACATACATACACATTTAACAGTGTGGTAAGGAGGGAAGGACTTTACATACATACACATTTAACAGCGTGGTAAGGAGGGAAGGACTTTACATACATACACATTTAACAGTGTGGTAAGGAGGGGAGACTTTACATACATACACATTTAACAGCATGGTAAGGAGGGGAGACTTTACATACATACACATTTAACAGTGTGGTAAGGAGGGAAGGACTTTACATACATACACATTTAACAGCGTGGTAAGGAGGGAAGGACTTTACATACATACACATTTAACAGTGTGGTAAGGAGGGAAGGACTTTACATACATACACATTTAACAGTGTGGTAAGGAGGGGAGACTTTACATACATACACATTTAACAGTGTGGTAAGGAGGGAAGGACTTTACATACATACACATTTAACAGCATGGTAAGGAGGGGAAGGACTTTACATACATACACATTTAACAGTGTGGTAAGGAGGGAAGGACTTTACATACATACACATTTAACAGCGTGGTAAGGAGGGAAAGGACTTTACATACATACATATTTAACAGTGTGGTAAGGAGGGGAAGGACTTTACATACATACATATTTAACAGTGTGGTAAGGAGGGGAAGGACTTTACATACATACACATTTAACAGCGTGGTAAGGAGGGAAAGGACTTTACATACATACATATTTAACAGTGTGGTAAGGAGGGGAAGGACTTTACATACATACATATTTAACAGTGTGGTAAGGAGGGGAAGGACTTTACATACATACGCATTTAACAGTGTGGTAAGGAGGGAAAGACTTTACATACATACACATTTAACAGTGTGGTAAGGAGGGAAGGACTTTACATACATACACATTTAACAGCGTGGTAAGGAGGGGAAGGACTTTACATACATACACATTTAACAGCGTGGTAAGGAGGGAAAGGACTTTACATACATACACATTTAACTTTAGTGATTTTAATTGTCCTCATAGCAGAAGCTGTATAGTTTGATAAATCGAATCCTAATAGATAATTACCTAAAATGAAAGGAAGTTAAAATTGTATTTTTCATCTATTATTGGAAGAGATCACTTTCAAAAGTGTGAAATAAGAATGTTACCATTTAATATCTTCAGAAACAAGAGGAGAGAAGAAATACACCAATTTAAAGAAAATAAATATAAATATATATGCATGCACAAGTTTTTTAAAGAACATCTTGGGAAAATATAACTACTTTAAGAAAGATACTATTTTTTATAAAGCCCTAAATATTATTAACAAATACACAACTGTAAGAAATAATTAGTTTGGTACCCCAAGTGATAAATAGAAACTAACATCAAAAGGAAAACTAATTCAATAGCTAAAGATAACCTTACAGAGAAAAATCGATTCAATGGACGTTATGCTCTTGATACATATAACACAAAAGCATACTAAAATGATACTTAAGAAATATTTAACAAGAGAAAAGCTAAATGTGATTAGAAATCACTATTAGTATAAAGAAAAAGTAGCAGTTCATATTAACTCGGCTCTTACATGTCCATATGGTCTGTAAAAGACGTTGGATAAAAATGACAATGTTTTACTATTCTCATTTTTAAAAACCTATAAGTCTATCACGTATTCATTACAACATGACAGACTTGCTGACCAGGTATAGTAAATAATCTATTATGGAATTGAAGATGTCTAGAAACAGAAATCCACTTACCAATGCCTATTTTCCTTACTTTGATTAATATTCATTTCTGTGAAATGCCCAACTAACAAATGTGTGACTAATGGATATCCAAGTACCCAGCTTTGGGTCTTCACCTGAGTCCATTAAATAAAATTCAATCTATGTGACATAACAAAGATGTGAACATTTTTAAAGATTAGCACCACTGTCACTTAGCACACTGAATTCATCAACACACCAAAAGGACTGTATACCATAAAGGGACAAAATAACATGAGATTTATCCCCAGAATGCAAGGGAAGCTCAATACAGAAAAAAAAAAAAAATCAATGTAACCACATTGATAGAATAAAGAAACACACACACACAAGCAACTCAACAGATGCAAAAATGGCATTTGACAAAGTTAAATGACATCTTATGATAAAAACACTCAACAAACTAGGAATAGAGGGGAACTTCTTTAACATGACAAAGGACAATTGAAAATGCCACAACTAACCTCATACTTTATTGTGAAAGCTTTCACCCTAATGTCCAGAACAAGCTAAATATGAACATTTCACACTTCTATTCAATATTGTTCTGGAAATCTTAAGAGCAATAGGTAAGAAAAAAAATAAGAGGATCACATTTAAACTGGAAAGGAAGAAGTAAAACTATGTTCTCAGATGACAGCATTCTATATATAGAAAATCCCATAGAATACACACACATCACACACATACCCGCAAAACAAAATCTACTAGAGCTTCTAAACAAATCCAGCCATGTTTCTGGGTTCAACATCAAGATCAGCATCCAAGAAACAGCTGTGCTTCTAAACACCAGCTGTGGATAATCTGAAAAGGAAAGTAAGAAAGCAATTTCACTTATGAGAGTAACCAAAAGAGTAAAATACCTAGAAAGAAATTTAACCAAAGAAGTGAAAGTCTTGAACACTGAAACTGTCAAACATTGCTGAAGGAAATTAAAGAAGATCTAAATAAATGGGAAGATGTCCCCTGTTTATGAACTGCACCTAATATTGTTAGTATGAGAATGTTCCCCAAAGTGATTTACAGATTTAATGCAATTCCTACCAAAATTCCAATAGTCTTTTTTGCAGAAATGGAAAAGCTGATTCTCAAATTCATCTGGAACAGCAAGGAGTCCCAAATACCTAAAATGACCTTGAAAATGAAAAATAGAGTACAAAGACTCACACTTCCCAATTTCAACACTTTCACCCCAAGGTCAAGAACAAGATAGAAAAACACTGCAGAAGAGAATGTCGTACTATGTAGGCACTGAGGAAAGTAATCAAAACAGTGTCATCTCGCCATAGGAAAAGAATGGAATGGAATTAGAGTCCAGAAATAAACCCAAAAATCTGTGGCCAAATGATTTTTCACAAGGGTACCAAGACCATTCAAAGGGGAAAAAAGTCTCTTCAATTGCTACCTATCATACAGAAACATTAAACTCACGATGAATCAGTGGCCTGTGAACTAAAACCATAAAACTCTTAGAAGAAAACAGGTAAATCTTCTGATGTTGGATTTGCAATGAAGTCTTAGATTTGGCATGAAAAGAACAGGTAAGAAAAGAAAAACACAGATGCATTCGACATCATAAAAACTAGAAACCTTTGAACATCAAAGAACATTGTCAAGAATATGAAAAGGCAATCCACAGAATGGGTGAAAACACTTGCAAAATTGTATGCCTCATTACAGTTTCATATTTAGAGCAATTAAATAACTCTTACAACTTAACAAAAAGGCAAAAAAAAAATTTAAAATGAGCAAAGGACATTTCTTCAAAGAAAACATACAAATGGTCAAGGAGCACATGAACAGATGTTCACTGTCATTGGTCATTAAAGAAATGCAAACCGAAAACCACAAGGAGACGCCACTTCACACCTACCGGAATGTCTTTCGCCGAGAAAATGGAGAATGCAACGTGCTGACAAGGATGTGGTGAAACCAAGGCAAGAAAGATCTTGAGAATGTCACGTGAGGCCATGGCTGCAGAAAACACCCCAGCAACTTCTCAAAAAGTTACACACCAAATTGCTGTATGACCCGGCGGCTACCCTCCTAGGTATATATCCAGGACAAGGGAAAACGTGAACACACAGAAACTTGCACCTAAATGTTGATAGCAGAATTATTCACAATACCCGAAAGGTGGAAACAGCCCAGATGCCCATCAACAGATAAACGGATGAACAAACTGTGGTGCACGGGTAATTCAGTGTGACTTAGTCACAAATATTATTTCACTATCACATGGAGGAGTCTTGAAAATACGCCCAGTAACAGAAGCCATTTACAAAACGTCGCATAGTGAATTACCTCTGTGTGGTTTATCTTGAACAGGCAAATCCATAGGGATGGAAAGCAGATCAGAGATTACCAGGGAGCAGAGACTCCCTCTCTTTCCCCTCCTCTCCTTCTGGAATTGTGATTTATTGACATATTGGAGCTCCAGGACTAGTTGTCTAATTTCTGTATGTTTTTCTCTCCTATTTTTCATTGCTGTCTTTTATCTCTAGCTTCCAAAGGATTTCAACAATGTTCTCCAACTCTTTCATGGAGTTGTAACTTTTTGTCACATATGGTTTTAATTTCTAAAAGGTCATGTTTATTCTCTGAATGTTTCTGTTCAGTATCTCATCGTCATTACATGATTACTTAGGTACAACGTGCTTTTCTAGGATAATGAAAACATTTTTAAAATACAAGGTGCTAGAAATTGTACAACATGGTGAATGCGCTATCACTGAATTCCTCTTTAATATGATTGATCATATGTGAATTTTGCATTGATAAAAACATAAGCCTACATAAATAGAAATTGAATATTTAAAAAATTTCCTTTAAGAAAAGCTTGTTTTCTGATAAATGCCATAGGTTAAAATGACTATTTTGAAGATGAAATGTACCAGAATTCTGTTCTTGCATAAAATAACTATTCTGTGGAAAGTTGTACAGAGCCACCTGGGACTAACCTCAGAACTTTAAAGAAGAGAGGGTGGGAAAGGAGTAGGGTGAATAGAGAACCAACTTATGACTCATGAAGATGAGCTCCCTACGTGTGCTTCTACCAGTGCTGTCCACACATTGAGACTTAGTCCGGTGATGACTCTTTCCTCTAGATATGCTGCATGTAAACATATCATATATTCTACATCACTTAGACATATACTAGAGAGATAAATTTTAACAGAATAAAAGTGTAAAATTAGACAAGTATGAAATAAGCTGAAGAAAGGAATCAGGAAGAAAAATGAAATCAGAAAGTGGCACTGAATGACCCCACCTTTGACCCTAGGATAGAAGGTATTTGCAAATTTACCTGCTGGCTAGAAATGTGTTGGCAACCCCAACATCAACATCTGCAGCACTTTCTCGGTCACTCACAGCCACTGCAGAGCGGTGAGAGCTCTGGGCCTCCCCACATGCAGGTTCACATGCCTGCCTTCTGTAACCCAGCATCCTTTTGCAGAATATTTCCTGCCACATTTTTGAGTTTTTGCACATGTTGCTGATTTCTGTCAGTCAGCATGCTTCCCTGGGCCTGCTGCTGAGGTGCTGGCTAGTGTCCCTGAGCACAAGAGGGCAAAGTCTAAAATAAAATCCCCTTCACAGACACACACTCAGACCACGTTTTCAGGAGGGTTTATCTTTCCTGCGTCTTCCTGTGTTTTTAGCTTTACTCTTTGTTTGTACCGATGCTACCCCTGCACAGAGGCAGCCCTTTTCCTTCTTTACCAGCACTTTGGACAGCAGCCCCTCTTTCTGCATCACCTGCTTGCAAGAACCCCTCTGTCTTGAGCTCCTGCCCAGGCGCCCAGGCCTCAGCTCATGTCTGCCCCATCCCCGACCTTCCTCAGTGGCTGCGCTGTGACCTGGGTTAGATCAATATTCAACGTTTACACTCTTGTGGTTGCACAAATTCAGTTGACAGATACAATGTGAAATAAACCATGAACCTGTTATTTAACAGAGACTCTGTTGTTTCAAGAGTTAATAATTGTTTTAATTTGGTTGTTCTCAACTAATACAATGCTAAATGTTCTCTCAAAGATTTCAGACACATGCAGTTTTCTCATTTCTTCCTGAAGACAGAAACACATACACGTGCTATCCTCCACTGGGTACAGGGACATCATTCTGAGACCCCCCCTGACCTCCTCCGGGGAAAGCCCTTTTCCCTTTCCTGAATCCTTGCCTCCTTCATCCTGGTGTCCTCTCCATGATGGTGAGGTGTCTGCTCCAGCGGCTTCCTCAGGAAGGGTGTAGAGGTGAATGTTGTCTGAAATGCCTGATAGTGTCTGAGAATGTGTGCGGTCTTACTGAGAGTTGGGCTGGCCATAGACTTTGCAGGTGGAAACTCTTAATGGCCACGCTAAGCTGGGCTGGCAGCTGCCTTGCAGACAGCTCACTGCTGGGTCCCTGCATCTATCTGCAGCCTCCACAGCTCATTGCTGGGTCCCTGCATCTATCTGCAGCCTCCACAGCTCACTGCTGGGTCCCTGCATCTATCTGCAGCTTCCACAGCTCACTGCTGGGTCCCTGCATTTATCTGCAGCCTCCACAGCTCACTGCTGGGTCCCTGCATCCATCTTCAGTCTTTACAGCTCACTGCTGGGTCCCTGCATCTATCTGCAGCCTCCACAGCTCACTGCTGGGTCCCTGTGTCCATGTGCAGCCTCCACAGCTCACTGCTGGGTCCCTGCATCCATCTGCAGTCTTTACAGCTCACTGCTGGGTCTCTGCATCTATCTGCAGCCTCCACAGCTCACTGCTGGGTCCACACGTCTATCTGCAGCTTCCACAGCTCACTGCTGGGTCCCTGTGTCCATGTGCAGCCTCCGCAGCTCACTGCTGGGTCCATACGTCTATCTGCAGCTTCCACAGCTCACTGCTGGGTCCCTGCGTCCATCTGCAGTCTTACAGCTCACTGCTGGGTCTCTGCATCTATCTGCAGCCTCCACAGCTCACTGCTGGGTCCCTGCATCTATCTGCAGCCTCCACAGCTCACTGCTGGGTCCCTGCATTTATCTGCAGCCTCCACAGCTCACTGCTGGGTCCCTGCATCCATCTGCAGTCTTTACAACTCACTGCTGGGTCTCTGCATCTATCTGCAGCCTCCACAGCTCACTGCTGGGTCCACACGTCTATCTGCAGCTTCCACAGCTCACTGCTGGGTCCCTGTGTCCATGTGCAGCCTCCGCAGCTAACTGCTGGGTCCACACATCTATCTGCAGCCTCCACAGCTCACTTCTGGGTCCCTGCATCCATCTGCAGTCTTACAGCTCACTGCTGGGTCTCTGCATCTATCTGCAGCCTCCACAGCTCACTGGTGGGTCCACGCGCCTATCTTCAGCCTCCACAGCTTTGTACACTAAATGAAGTTCCCCAGTGTGTTGTGTTTTAGGTTGGGTCCTTGTTTATTTCCATCTGGAAAATCATGTCTTTTAGTTTGGGAAATTTTTTCTTGAATTATTTTAATGATCTAATTCCCCGTATTTCCTCTACCTTCTCCTTCTGCAATCCTTACTTATTAACACAATGCACCTCCAGGACTAGTTGTAAGTTTTGTATTTTCCTTTCATATTTTCTGTCTCTGTCTTTTAGCTCTAGCTTCCAAAAGATGTCTTCAATAGTATTTTTTAACTCAAATTTTAACTTGTGATCACAGGTTTCCAATTTCTCCGGGCTCCCATTTATCTTCAGAATATTTCTGTCTAATAACATCTTCTTCTCATTTGGTGGTTACAGTATCATCTCTAATCCTCCTCGGATATTAATAATTTTGTATTTTAGTTTTCTTCTGCTTAGAAATGTCTTCAAATGTTTGTATTTGTTCTTTATTTTTTATTTTGCTCTCTGTCTTTCCAAGTGTAAATTTTTCTAATATGCCCAGTCACTGTGGTTGCTCTGTTCCTAGTTTAAATGAAAGTATTAAACAGCCAATTGATGAGGAAATGCAGGCACCTGCATCCTAAGACACCACGTCTACCTTGCAGTGGGCCCCAGACACACTCAGCCCTTAGCAGAGGGAGCACAGTCTTCAGTCGCTCGTGAGGACACCGAGTTCTATTAACGATCTTTCTCTTCAAGCATCTCCAGGACTGGACGTGGGAAATACTCCCTCCCTGCTTCCTTCGTTAAGGTGCCTGACTCCCTGAGGGGTGAAGGGATGTTATCAGGCCTTGTCTAAACTCAGCTTTCTTACTCTGGGGCCAGTGGAGTGAAAGCTACCATCCACGATGCCGAGACTCATCTGTCCCAGTATCATCTGTGATGCAGCTTTCAGCCTCTTGTAAAACAGAAAGAATGCAAGTTCAATTTCCCTAAAGGGCACGGGAGCCTGGGCGCGGTGGCTCCCGCTTGTGATCCCAGCTACTGCGGAGGCTGAGGCTGGAGAATCACTTGAACCTGGGAGGTGGAGGTCGCAGCAAGCATAGAACGTACTGCAGCTTTCCATTCTGGGTGACAGATCAGGAGTCTGCCTCAAAAAAAAAAAAAAACAAAAAAAAACGGGGTGTAGTCTGGGTGTAGTGTGGGGTGGGGAACAGCTTAAGTGCAGGTTGCCCCCCCCCGAAAGGGACTTGGCTGGCTGGTCCCTGTGCTCAGATCAGCCATGCAGCCCCCTGAAGCCTCCACACCAGCCCCCCAGGGCACATGGGCCCAAGCCCAGCCAGGCACCTGCAGGGAGATGGTGCCAACTGGAAGATTTGGATGCTCTGTCGATTTCAGAGAAAATGAAATTTTATATTGTTGTACTGGCCCGAGCACAGAAAGTCAACAGCAAGACAAAAGTGTGCCAAATTGCAGGGTCTTTATTGCTGGTGGCCACGGAGGACTCACGTCTCTCCAACCGTGGCCCCGAAAGGAGGGTGTCAAGACCTTTTACACCCGTAAAACCACCTTGGGAGGGAGGGCGAGGGGCTTCAGACGTTCTGAGGGCTAGTGGATTCTATAAATCACCTCCTGGGCGAAGATGAGGGTGAGGGGCTCCGGACTCTGCGAGGGCCAGGGGACTTTTGACATTCTGATTATTACTTAAGTGGTTCACAAAAGTCAAGATTAGCATTTGTTTGCACATCGTCTGGGTAGGCTGGAAATCGCAGACCTTAATTACTTACTCACATTTGGGTTACAGAGAGCAGTTTCAACAGAAAGCCGTGGTATGGTTGAGGCATGCAGTTTTATGGGGTTTTACCATGTCACAGTATAAAGTTCATATGCACACAAAGAGTTTTAGAATCACCGTCAGGTGGAATATTCTGCAGAATTAATCTGTATGTAGGGATCAGTCCAGCGACACTTGCGTGGCCTGGCACGGAGGCTGTCAGTCAACGCACCTGCAGTTCGTTCAACGGGAGTGAATGGAGGCACCGCAGCCCCAGAGAGCAAAGCACCGGCTTTCGGCAGAGCCAGCTGAGAGCTACAGATTGCGTATCCATAGAATTATATTTCTAAACATGTTCCAGGTTATTTTTAACCTTTTATACGCCTTTCTGGTTTTCACTGTTCAGAGGCTATTTTAAAGCTCTTCCCCCTTCATTAACTATGGGAATCCAGAGGACACTTAACTGCAAATTGTGAATGAAGGAGGACGGGGCCATCACCACAAGAAGGGAGGCCTTTGGGCTGACTCCAAGGAGAGAGGGTGCACCTGAGTGAAAGGAACAGCACACCTGGGTCAGGGGAGGAAAACACCTGGGTGACGGGAGGGCACACCTGAGTCAGGGAGGGACACACCTGGGACAGGGTAGGGGCACATGTGGGTCAGGAGAGGAAAACACCGGGGTCAGGGGAGGGCAAACCTGGTGAGAGGAGGGGCACACCTGTGTCAGGGAAGGAGCACCTCTGGGTCAGAGGAGGGGCATACCTGGGTGAGAGGAGGGGCACACCTCGGTGAGGGGAGGGCACACCTGTGCAGGGCAGGGGTACACCTGGGTCAGGGGAGGGACATCCCTGTGCAGGGTAGGGGCACACCTGGGTCAGAGAGGGAGGGACACATGTGGTCAGGGGAGGGGCACACCTGGGTCAAGATAGAGGCACACCTGGGTCAGAGGCAGGGCACACCTGAGATAGGAGAGGGCCAAGGCTATGAACAGCCCCCTGGATCACCATCTATTCAGACCCCACCCAGCCCTCATGGCCCCTGGCCCCAGTGTATGGCCTGTGCTGTGACCCCCTTGGTATTCTGTTCCCATGCTGGTTGGGGCATAAGCCCCAGCTTATCTCTGCCTGTAGTGGTTCTTTCCATGTGACATGCAGTAGCAGCACCTTAGATTTTCAGTTTATCGTCTGTTTCCCCCCCTGCAAACTGGATTGCATTATTGCTGGTGGTTGCCCCATTGCAGTCTCTCTTAATGCTGATTCTGGCCTCCTCTGGTGGGTGGTTTCAGTCTGCTCTCTGGAGCCTCTTCACGGGTAGATTTGGGGTAGGTGGGGGAACGCTATTCATGCTTTCTCATATAATAAAAGCTGAGTAACATCTTGTTTTCTTAAACATTCTTTAGGAATCTTCTGTCCTGGATGCAACTCCTTTCCCCTTGAAATTCCCCAATGCTGTGCTCAGGCCACACCTTTGCCCTTCCAGTGCCTGGGTCTCCTCTGAAGGAATCTCACTCCTTCCAGCTTCACCTTCACTCCTCTTGGATGTAGTGGTTCCACTGCTTCGCAGAGCATCAGCTGAGGAGAGACGTTGCGGACTTGGATGTCACCAAGGGAGTCTGGAAAGTCGGGGGAGGGGAAGGAGTACACGGGAGGAAGGGGTGCAGAACCCTGTTCCCCCCTACTCCTATGGTGGGGAGCCAGTTGGTTAATGCAAACTGGGATGGAACCCAGCAGCATGGCAGAGTCTGAGAAAATGAGAATGAATATTAAACAAAGATGTGACAATTGGAAGAAAGTGAGATTTGGCAGGTTCGGCTGAGGATTTATTTCACTTTAAAGCATAAGAACCAAACACAAAAGTAGCCTGTCTTAATTCCCTTCAAAAGAATGCATCGGATATTGTGGACTCCTATTTTTTGTGTGTGCATTTCTATATCTAAGTACAGAGTAGATGTTGTTACTTATTTTTTGTGGTTATACTTATTTTTTGAGATATATTTATTTTTCATTTTTACTTAGTGTTGTTTTTCAGGGTTTTTCTTTTTAATTGAAGTAAACTGCATATGCAACCAAATGCCCATATCTGAAGGATACATGTTGGAGTTTGGTGAACACATGGATTCACGGAACTACCATGCCCGTATCTGGATATACATGTTGGAGTTTGGTGAATGCATGCATTCATGGGCCTACGATCCCAGTGTCTGAAGGGTACATTTTTGAGTTTGGTAACAATACATGCATTCATGGAACTACCTTGCTGGTATCTGAAGGGTACTGCATTAGTCCATTTTCCTACCGCTATGAAGAAATACCTGAGATTGGGTAATTTATAGAGAAAAGAGGTTTAATGGACTCCCCACTGCACATGGCTGGTGATACCTCACAATTATATGGCAGAAGGTCAAGGAGGAGCAAAGACACATCTTACATGGCAGCAGGCAAGAGAGCATGTTCAGGGGAACTGCCCTTTATAAAACCAACAGATCTGGTGAGACTAATTCACTATCAGGAGAACAGCATGAGGAAACCCACTCCCATGATTTGATCACCTCTCACTAGATATGGAAACTACAATTCAAGATGAGATTTAGGTAGGGACACAGACAAACTAGATCATTCTGCCCCTGTCGCCTCCCAAATCTCATGGCCTCACATTTCAAAATCAATCATGCCTTCTCAACAGTTCCCTAAAGTCTTAACTCATTTCAGCATTAATTCAAGAGTCCACAGTCCAAAGTCTCATCTGAGACAAGGGAAGTCCCTTCTACATATGAGCCTGTAAAATCAAAAGCAAGTTAGCTACTTTTTAGATGCAACGGCAGTAGAGGAATTGGATAAAAGCACCTCTTCCAAATGGGAGAAATTGGCCAAAACAAATGGTCCACAGACCCCATGCAGGTCTGAAATCTAATAGGGCAGTCATTATACCTTAAAGTTCCAAAATGATCTCTTTTGACTGCATGTCTCACATCCAGTTCATGCTAATGAAAGAGTTGCCCACAGGCTTGGGCAGCTCTGCCCCTGTGGTTTTGCAGGGTATAGCCCCCCATTCTGGCTGCTTTCACAGGCTGATGCTGAGTGTCTGTGGCTCTTTCAGGTTCACGGTTCAAGCTGTCAGTGGATTTGCCATTCTGGAGTCTGAAGGATGGTAGCCCTCTTCCCTCAGCTCCACTAGGCATTGCCCCAGTGGGGACTCTGTGCAGGGGCTCCAACCCCATGTTTCCCTTATGCACTGACTTAGCAGAGGTTCTCCATGAGGGCTCTCCCCCTGTAGCACACCTCTGCCTGGACATTCAGGGATTTTCATACATCCTCTGAAATCTAGACCAAAGTTTCCAAACCTCAGTTCTTGTCTTCTGCATACCCAAAGGACCACCATCATGTGGAATCTGCCAAGGCCTGGGGCTTTCACCCTCTGAAACCATGCCTCAGGCTGTACATTGGCCCTTTTAGCCATGGCTGGAGCAGCTGGAATGCAGGGCACCAAGTCTCAAAGCTGCACACAAGGGTCCCTGGACCCAACCCAGGAAACCATTTTTCCCCCTAGGCCTCCAGGCCTGTCACAAGAGGAGCTGCTGTAAAGGTGTCTGACATGCCCTGGAGATATTTTCCCCATTGTCTTGGTGATTACCATTTGGCTCCTCGTTACTTATGCAAATTTTTGCTGCCATCTTGGATTTCTCCCCAGACAATGGGGTATTCTTTTTTATTGCATCATCAGCCTGCGAATTTTTCAAATTTTTATACTCTGTTTCCTCTTGAACTCTTGGCTGCTTAGAAATTTCTTCCAGCAGATACTCTAAATCATCTCTCTCAAGTTCAAATTTCCACAGATTTCTATGGCAGGGACAAATGCCACCAGTCTCTTTGCTAAAGGATAGCAACAGTGACTTTTACTTCAGTTCCCAACAAATTGTTCATCTCCATCTGAGGCAGCCTGGACTTTATTCTTCATATCACTAACAGCATTTTTGTCAAAGGCATTCAGTGAGTCTCTAGGAAGTTCCAAACTTTTCCACATGTTTCTGTCTTCTGAGCCCTCCAAGTCTATAGGAAGTTCCAAACTTTCCCACATTTTTCTATCTTCTTCTGAGCCTTTCCAAACTGTTCCAACCTCTGCCTGTTACCCAGTTCCAAAGTCACTTCCATATTTTTGGGTATCTTTACAGCAGCACCTCACTCTCAGTACTAATTTACTGTATTAGTCAATTTTCATATTGCTATGAAGAAATATCTGAGATTATGTAATTTGTAAAGAAAAAAGTTTTAATTGACTTACAGTTCAGCATGGCTGGCTACACCTCACAATCATGCCAGAAGGTAAAAGAAGAGCAAAAGCATGTCTTACATGGCTGCAGGCAAGAGAGCATGTGTAGGGGAACTGCCCTTTATAAAACCATCAGATCTGGTGAGACTTATTCACTATCATGAGAACAGCATAGGAAAAACCAACCCACCACGATTTAATTACCTCCCACCAGTCCCTCCCACAACACATGAGAATTATAGGAGCTACAATTTAAGATGAGATTTGGGTGGGGACACAGCCACATTATATCCAGTACATATTGAGTTTGGTGAGCATATGCATTCAGGGAACTATCATGCCAGTATCTGAAGATTACATTTTGGTCCTTGGTGAACACATGAATTCACAGAACTACCATGCCTGTATCTGAAGGGTACATGTTGGGTTTGGTGAACACAGGGATTCATGGAACTATCATGTAAGTATCTGAAAGGTACATGTTTTGGTTTTGTGAATGCATACATTCATGGGACTATCATGCCAGTATTTGAAGAGTACATGTTGGGGTTTGGTGAACATATGCATTCATGAAACTACCCTGCCTGTATCTGAAGGATACATGTTGGTGTTGGTGAATATATTCATTTACAGAACTCTCATGCCAGTACCTAAAGGGTACACGTTTGGGTTTAGTGAATACATGCACTCATGGAACAATCATGCCCATATCTGAAGGGTACATGTTGTGGTTTGGTGAACACATACATTCCAAGAACTATCATGACAGCATCTGAAAGGTACATGTTAGTACCTAGTAAACACATGCATTCATGGACATATCATGCCTGTATCTGAAGGGCACATATTTGGGTTTGGTGAATGCATGTACTCATGGATCTATCATGCCCATATTGAAGTGTACTTGTTGAGGGTTGGTGAACATTTGCATTCATGAAAGTATCATGCCCGTATGTGAAGAGTATATGTTAGTGTGTGGTGAACAAATGCATTCATGGAACTATCATGTCATAGTCTGAAGGTACATGTTAGTGTGTGTTGAATGTGTGCATTAATGGATCTACCATGCCAGTATCTGAAGGATACATGTTAGTGTGTGGCAAATACATGCACTCATGAAAGTAACATGCCCATATGTGAAGGGTACATGTTGATATTTGGTGAACACATGTATTCAGGGAACTACCATGCCCATAACTGAAGGGTACATGTTACTGTGTAGCAAACACATGCATTCATAGAACGATTATACCAGTATCTGAAGAGTACATGTTAGTGTGTAGTAAATATGTGCATTCATGGACCTATCATGCCAGTATCCGAAGGGTACATGTTAAGGTTTGGTGAATGCATGTATTCAAGAATTACCACACCAGTTGTATTAGTTTTCCATAGAAGCTACAACAAACTCCTCCAAATCTGATGCCTTAAACCAACACATATTTATGCTCACACAGTTCTGGAAGCTAAACAACCAATGGGTTCACTGGGACAAAACCAAGGTGGTGGCAGGGCCCTGCTTCTTGTGGAGGCTCGAGAGTCCATCTGTTTCCTTCCCTCCTCCAGCATCTGGAGGTCACCCTCATTTACTGGCTTGGGACCCGGAATTGCATCAGCCTTTCTTTCTTGCGACCATTGTTTTCTCATCTTCTTCCTCATCTTTCTGCAAATCTCCCTCTGTCCCCTTTCATAAAGACCTATGTGATTACATTTAGAGCTCACTGGGATTATCCAGCATGATCTACAAATTTCAAACTCCTTAACTTAATCACATTTGCAAATTCCCTTATCTATGCAGCACTCTCAGGTTCCAGGGATTAGGATCTGGATGTCTTTGGAGGCCATTTTTCAGACGACCACAATGTCAAGATGGGTAAACATCTGTGTTGTCCCAGAACATTCCATTCTACTCCAACTGCTCAGGAAACAGCCAGCAACTCCTGCAGGCACTGAAGCTCTGGTTCTCGTCCAGACAGTGCCTATTCTTAAATTTCCTATCAAGGGAATCATGCAGTACTCAGTCTTAGGCCTTGGTTCTTTTTTTTTTCTTCTCAGTGTATTTTTCAGATTGTGTTGTTGTGTGCAATTCCTTTTTATTGCTCAGTAGTATTTTCCTATATGATTGAGTGTATCATCTTTTTCAAAATCTGTTTTCCTGTTAATAGGTACTTGGATTGGTTAAGGCCTTGGCAATTTTGAGTAAAGCTACTATAAATGTTCTTGTCCAAGTCTTTTTGTGGACAGTTATTTTTACACTTCTTGGGTGAATACCAGTGCAGTATAAGAGTCATAGAGCAGGTATATTTTTACCTTAATGAGAAACTGCTGAACGGCTTCCAAAGTGCTTGGTCTATGGCCCTTTCTGAGCATCTGTGAGAGTTCAAGGTGCTTTGCAACCACCTCAACAATCAGTAAGGTTGAATTTTTAATTTTAGCAAATCATATACATTATGCAAAGTGGCCTCATCTAACGTTAATTACATTACCCTCATATCCAATATTTTTGATATTTTTCTATTTTTATTGAACACAAATATATTCTTCAGTGGAATATATATATGTCATTGAATCATTTGTATTTATTTATTTTTATTTGTTGGAACTCTTTATCTGTTCTTCATAGAAATGTTTTGCCTGATATACGTATTATAAATATTTTCTCCAAGCCCGTTTTGCTTTTGTGTTATGTTACTGATCTGTTTTAAGCAGCAGAACTTTTGACTTTGACGGTTTAATTTTCCCATTTGTTCTTAGCTACGTGCCTTATTCTGTTCTCTGTAAGAACTTTCTGCTCACTCCAAGCTTGCCACAGCATCCTCCTATGTTTCCCTTTAGGAGCTTTATAGTGGTAGCTTATATTTTGTATCAATATATGAACCATAATTTGTGTGTAGTGAGAAGTAGGGATACAGGTTGCTTTTTTTTCACTTTTTTTCCCAGTTATTCTGGCATCATTTAAAATATTCCTTTCTCCATTTAACTTCTCTAGAACTTTTGTCAGAATTCAATATACCTTCTATGTGGGTGTCTATTCCATATTTCTGCTTGTTTCATCGATGGGACGGTTGATATGTGTACCAATATTACGCTGTCTTTATTGCTGGAGCTCTACAGTAAGTCCTGAAATTAAGTACGATGGGTCCTGCTGCTTTGCTCTTCCTTATCAGTATTTGGGTTATTGTGAGTCCATATAAATTGCATTCCAGGGCCGGGTGTGGTGGCTCACGCCTGTAATCCCAGCACTCTGGGAGGCCGAGGCAAGTGGATCACGAGGTCAAGAGATCGAGACCATCCTGGTCAACATGGTGAAACCCGTCTCTACTAAAAATTCAAAAATTAGCTGGGCACGGTGGCGCGTGCCTGTAATCCCAGCTACTCAGGAGGCTGAGGCAGGAGAATTACCTGAACCCAGGAGGCGGAAGTTGCCGTGAGCCGAGATGGCGCCATTGCACTGCAGCCTGGGTAACAAGAGCAAAACTCCGTCTCAAAAAAAAAAAAAAAAAATTGCATTCCACATAAATTTTAGAATTAACTTGAAATTTTCTCTAAAGCATACTGTTGAGATTTTTATTGGGGTTCCATTAAATCTAAAAATCTATTTGTGGGTATTTGAATTCTTAACAACATTGAGTGTCTAAATTAATGAAAATAGTGTTATCTCCATTTGCTTAGGTCTTCTTTAATTTCACTGTATATGTTTTGCTCCTTTTTATCAAATACACTCTTAAATACTTTTTAAAAAATTCTATTATAAACACCATTTATTCTCATTTTTCACAATTAATTCTAGCATGTAGAAATACAATCAATTTATATATTTATTTTGTATCTTATGGCCTTGCTAACTTCACTTACAAATTCTCATAGTTATTCTGTATATTCCTTAGAATTTTCTGCGTAAACAATTGTGACGTATGTGAGCAAAAACAGTTTTACTTCTTTCTTTGTAATCTATATACCTTTTTATTTCTTTTTCTTGTGTGATTGCACTAGCTAAAGCTCTGGTTCAAAGTTGACTTGACATAGTCAGAAAGAATATCTTTGTCTTGTCCTGACTGTAGGAGGAAAGGCTTCAACATCTCACAATTAAGTGAGCGATAGGTTTTTCATAGATGCCCTTTACAGATTAAGGATGCTTCTTTTTGTTCTTTGTTTATACTTGGTGAAAGTTTTCTTTAACATTAATGCACATTTAATGTCATCAAATATTTTCTACATATATCAAAATGATCATATTAATTTTCTTCTTTATTCTATCAACACACTGATTTATATTGATGGTTTTTCAATTGTTAAATCAACCTTGTATTCCTGGGTTTTATCCCGCTCTATAATGATCTTTTATCCTTTTAGTTGCCAATATTTTGCTAAAAGCCCTTTGAGATTATGTTCATGAAGAATAATGCCTTTGTTCAGGTTTGGTATCGATGCTGTGTGGGCTCACAGAATGTACTGCAAAGTGTCCTCCACTGTCCCCTACTTTCTGCCAGAGTTTGTTTGAGTTTCTACTTCTTCCATCATTATTCTAGATAGCGCCAGCTAGAATCAAGGCATCTTTGTGGCAAGGTTGTTTTTATAAGCTTCAATATCCTCTAACATAAAAGTTGAAAATTTTTACTACATACATGATTATTCAAATTTGTAACTTACTTTTATGTTATTTTTATTAAGCTGTATGTCAAATAATTTCTCCATTTTCTCCAAGTTACTGGAATAAATTTGTTCATAATACTCTCTCATAATATTTCTAAATTTTGTAGATATTTCAGTGAAATCTTTCTGATGATGGTAATTTTGTGTTTTTTCATTTTTCTTGATTGGTATTTCTACAGGCTTGTGTTTTTTTTTTTTCTGTTCACAAAACCAACTTACAATTGTCATCGAGCTCAAATATTTTTATAAATATTTTTAGTGCTTTCATCCTTTTCTCATGAGTTATTTAAAAATGTGTTGATTTAATTTCCAAGACCTTGGATGTTTTCTAGATTTTTGGGGCAGTTCTATCAATTTCTAAAAAAGGTTGATAAAAATCTTCACTATAATTTCTTATTTGCCTTTTTCTTTCATTCATTCTATCATGCTTCTTTTACTTAGTTTGAGGCACTATATTTAGATATGTTATGTTACTAATGATTATTTGGACTTCCTAAAAACTTGAAACTTTTATTACTGTTAAGTATTCCTTTTTATTTCTCGTAATAATCCCCATTTCAGTCTACATTGTCTAGTACTAGTGAAGCCAATTTAACTTTCTTATATTGATTGCCTGGCATATTTTTGCTCATCCTTTTACTTTCAGCTTATGTTTTTAAAGTCTCTTGTAGACAACTTGTAATTAAGTCTTATATTTTTATTCAGTCTGACAATCTCTGCATTTTAATTGTAATTTTTGGCCCATTTACAATTAACATAATTCTTGATATGGTTGGATTTCCAACTTGGAATCTTAAGACTGGCATGTGAATGAGGCTAAGCTATCCTGATAAATGAATAAACAGATTCTGAACAAATAAAAATACTCAGCTAACCCCTGGCCAATGTCCTGCCAACCACCAGACTCCTAAGTGAGGCCATTCTACATTCTACATTAGCAAGCCCCTGGCCACCAACAGACCTGCCAACTATCCACTGAATGAGAGAGCCCACCAGATGTTAGCTGAATAACCACCCATATAACTTACATAATTGTGAGCTAAGTAAAATGACTATTGTTTTAACAACTAAGTTTTGAAGTCATTTGTTACCTGACCAAAATTAACTGATATACTATCTCACTGAATACTGTTTAATTAGTTGACTAATTATACTTTCCTCTGATTATCCCACCTCCAATTTAGTCCAAATGTTTTTTGCCTGATAAATTTCTCACATTACGTATCTGTCAAAAAATCTGTTAAGCCCCCTTTTTGATTAAAAAAAAAAAACTTTCCTAAGTTTTGCTTAGTGGGTGATTTTGTTTGAGATTGTTTGATGTCTAAGACTTCTTCCCATCTTTGACAGATGACGTGTTTTCTCAGGTAATCCTACATCACCTACCTAAGCTTTCATTCTAATAATGAGGAGCCCTATTTTTCTTTTACTATATTTAGCCATCCTTTACCTTTCCCCTTCTTTCAAAAGCAGATCTTCAGTATTTCATCAATTACAGCCCTCTACCTGGGCAACCAAAATTCTCATTCATGTCTACTATTGAATCAATACATAGATAGGGACCATAGTGTTGCTGAGAAAAATTAATGGTAATGAAAATACATGGGGATATTTGTATGTTTATATGTGGCCATCCCAAAAACATCCCAGGGAAAGAATGAGATCCTTTAAAAAGTGTTGCTCGTCATCAACCCACAAGTATGTCTAAACATAATACGTTTGTGGATACAGGTCATGGGCACATCGTCATCAATATGTGTCACTGATGAGAAGAACTATCTCTCAAGCTTACTTACAGCCTACAGATAAATCAGGATATAAACTGAGAACTTTGCCACAACCAGCGCAGAGGGCACCAACTGCAGTCACATGCTATCAATACTGGTAAGAGGCCCATGCTCTTGCTGATTGTGGAATAAAACAAGATTTTGCACAAAATGTAATATGTAATATATGTAATATATTTCCATGTTACTAACATATTTGGAGCCCCAGAATAATTTTTTTACTATAAAATTTAGGGTGCCTGGGAAACCACTCTGAAGATTAGAATATGAGGTATTGCTGTTGGCTAAACTATATTTGTTTTCATGCCCTCACATTCTCAAAGCACAACGTTTTATTTATGGGAGCTCTATATAAAACCCAGAAAATTAAACAAAAACAAACAGATATGGTTTGCTTTGGAGTCGTGAGAGTTCAAAAATTACCAGCTCAATAATGTGTTCATGGGACCTTTGTGATTCTCATCTTTTAAAACTATATCATAATAGACATGGCAAAGATGCTTAACACATGCCACAAATCACTCCCATTTGAGCCATAAAATGTTTCTCTTGGACCTGACATAGCTAGAAAGAGTTCCAGGTTTAGCAGGAGGCAGACCAAGGGTGGGGAAAATAAGAAACCATGAAACTTGGTACATCTGGAAACACTGAGCTGTGTGTTGCAAGACAGGGGTGGAGAAGTTGACAGAGGCCTCTGAGTAAGCTTTGCCAGCCAGTGTGGCTCTATGAAGAACTATCTCTGCATCCGTCTTCTTCTCATGATAGCTGGTGGGCATAACGGTGGAACTTTAGAACTTAAGCTAAGTTCAGCAAGCAGAGAATAATTTTTATATTTACTTCACAGATTCTAAAACACCCAACAATTGTTTTAGACTTCTAATTATTTATGTAACCCTGTAAAGTCTAGACACATGCACACAAGGACTGAAGGTAGTGACAATCTCCCCTAGCTGCAAAGACCCCATTTAAACAATTTTTAGAATCTTGTTCTAGGTACCAAATGCCGATCTGCAAATTGCTTAGAGAGCCTGGGAACCTTTGCTTAGCCGAAAGTCCACAAAAGAAAATAAACGCTCAATTTGAAGAAAAGATGTTTCCTGGCAGCATGCTCTCTCTGAGCTCAGCAGTTGCTGTTCTCCAACGCTCATGTCCACTCATCTGGAGTAGCTTACTCTCCTCAGCACATCCTTCTCTTCCTCTATTTTCTCCCAAAATGTAGAGAGTGACAAAAGACATAAAAAACAAATGAAGTCCCTGGGAAATGAAGAGGACAGAACTAAAACACCATCCTTTACGCAGATGTCTACAAATTTCTGAAATAAGTTGACTTTTTCACATCAGCACTATCAAGATTTTGTAGAAACAGCACACGGATGGAAGGAGGAAGCCAGGAGCAGGAGAGATAAGAAAAATGGCAGACAGGAGGAAGAATTAACTTGCAACTGCCACTGGGATGGACAAAGCAGCAGGTGGAGACCCACATTGTGAACTGTTGCTCCAAGAACCACAGCAGAAACATACCAGGAATGCCTAGAGAATTCATAGACCCTTTGAAGGAGGTGGATTGCTGCTGCAGGCTCCATGGAACAGCCGAGGAACTGTGAGTCTGCTTGCTTTCTCGGCTGGAAGGCTTGTAGTCTGTGGCAAGTTCTCAGCCCTGCTAACTGGATGGCTGGGAATAAACTCAGTGCATTTGGTGGGGTGCACAGTAGGAGCGAAACTGGACTTTCAGGCTGTGGGCTGCCTAAAAGCTAGGTGAGGCTTGGCTGCCAGTATTCGCCCACTCCCTGGCAACCTGTGTACGCAACAGAGATGGCCATAATCCCCCAGGGAACATAACTCCATTGGCCTAGGAACCACACCCCTGTCCCCCACAGAAGCCACAGCAAACCCCACCTCAGAGTCCGAGCTCAGACATGCCTAACCCTGCCCCTACAAGATGGTCTTTCTCTACCTGCCCTGGTAGCAGAAGAAAAAGACATAATCCCCTGGGTGCTCTATGGCTCCACCCACCACCTGATCCTTCCTATATACTACCACAGATGACATGCTCTTGAAAACACTACCTCCTGGCTAGCAGCCAACTAACACAAAACCAGCGCACTTAACAAAAATGCAACCAAGGACCAAGGACCCTTCACAGAGTCCACTTTAGTCCTCTGCTACCTCCACTGGAGCAGGTGTTGGTATCCATGACTGGGAGACCTGAAGATGGATCGCATTAAAGGACTCTTTGCAATCACTCCCCAGTACGAGCCCAGAGCCCAGTAGCTCTACTGGGTGGTTAGACCCAAAAGAGAAATAGCAATCACTGCAGCTCAGCTCTCAGGAAGCCCCATCCACAGGCAAAAGAGGAGAGCACCACCTCCAGAGAGCACCTTGTGGGACAAAAGAATGCAGAGTAGCTCCTGAATCCCAGATCTTCCGTCTGACGTAGTCTACCCAATGAGAAGGAACCGGAAAAACAATTCTGGTAATATGACAAAACGAGGTTCTTTCACACCTCCGGAAGATCGCATTAGCTCACCAGCAAAGGATCCAAACCAAGATGCAACCTCTGAATCGCCAAAAAAAAAAAAAAAAAAAAAAAAATTCAGAAGGTTGAGTATTAAGCCAAGCAAGGAGGCACCAGAGAAACGTGAATGAAAAAGCACCCAGTGAAAAAGATAAATAAAAACAGTCACAGCTCTGGAAACGAAGGACACAGAGAAGTAAAAAATGCACTGGAAAGTCTTGGCAATAGAACTGAACAAGTAGAAGAAAGAACGTCAGAGCCTGAAGACAAGGCATTTGAATTAGCCCAATCCCGACAAAGACAAATGTTTTGAAAAATAAACAAAGTTGCCGAGAGGGTTGAGATTGTATTAAATGACCAAACCTAAGAATAATTGGTGTTCCTGAGGTAGAAGAGAAATCTGAAAGTTGGAAAAACATATCTGAGGGAATAATCCAGGAAAACTCCCCCAGCCTTGCTAGAGATATAGACATCCAAATACAAGAAGCTCAAAGAACACCTGGAAATTATCATTGCAGAGAGATCATTGTCTAGGAACATAGTCATCAGCTTATCTAGGGTCAAGATGAAAGAACAAATCTTAAGGTCTGTGAGGCAAAAGCATCAGGTAACCTGTGAAAGAAGACCTATCAGAATAACAGCAGATTTATCAGCAGAAACCCTACAAGCTAATATAGAAGGGATTGGGGCCCTATCTTTAGCCTCCTTAAACAAACAATTATCAGTCAAGAATTTTGTATCCAGCAAAACTAAGCCTCATAAATGAATAAATGAAGGAAAGATACAGTCTTTTTCAGACAAACAAATGCTGAGAGAATTTGCCACTACAACACCAGAACTGTAAGAACTGATAGAGCTCTAAATCATGAACCAAATCCTTGAAATACACCAAAATAGAATCTCCTTAAAGCATAAATCTCACAGAACCTACAAAATAACAACACAACAACAACGACAAAAAACGCATTCAGGAAACAAATAGCACAATGAATAGAATAGTAACTCGCATCTTAATGTAACATGAAATGTAAGTGGGCTTAAATGCTCCACTTAAAAGACACAGAACAGCAGAATGAATATGAATTCACCAACCAAGCATCTGCCGTCTTCAAGAGACTCACCTGACACATAAGGCTCACATGAACTTAAGGTAAAGGGGTAGAAAAAGATATTCCATGCAAATAGACACCAAAAGCAAGCAGAAGCAGCTTTTCTTACATCAGACAAAACAAACATTAAAGCAACGGCAGTTAAAAGACAAAGAAGTACATTATATAATGATAAAAGGACTAGTCCCACAGAAAAAAATCATAATCTCAAATGCATATGCACCTAACACTGGAGCTCCCAAATTGATAAAAAAAATTAGTACTATACCTAAGAGACGAGATAGACAACAACACAGTAATAGTGGGGACTTCAATACTCCGCTGACAACACTAGACAGGTCATCAAGACAGCAAGTCAACAAAGAAACAATGGACTTACACTATCCTAGAGCAAATGGACTGAACAGATATTTACAGAACATTCTACCTCACAACTGAAGAATATACATTCCATTCATCAGCACATGGAATATTTTCCAAGGTAGACAATATGAAAGGTTATAAAACATGTCTCAACTAATTTAAGAACATCAAAATTATAGCAAATACTTTCTCAGAC
The DNA here is from genome assembly GCF_049354715.1 of Callithrix jacchus. Taxonomy (NCBI): domain Eukaryota; kingdom Metazoa; phylum Chordata; class Mammalia; order Primates; family Cebidae; genus Callithrix; species Callithrix jacchus. Next base: position 114,654,781 of record NC_133515.1, read on the forward strand.
CACAGTGAAATAAAATTGAAAATCAACTCCAAAAGGAACCCTCAAAACCGTGCAAATGTATGGAAATTAAATAACATGCTCCCAAATGATCATTGGGTCAACAATGAAATCAAGAGGGAAATGAAAGTATTATTTGAACTGAATGTTAATAGTGACACAACGGCAGTGCTCAGAGGAAAGCTCACAGCAGTAAACGGAAGAGCACAAACAGACAATCTAGGGGCATGCCTCAAGGAGCTAGAGAAACAAGAACAAACCAAACCCAACCCAGCAGAAGAAAATAAATAACCAGGATCAGAGCAGAACTAAATGAAATTGAAACAAAAAAAAAATACAAAAGACAAATGAAACAAAAAGCTGGTTCTTTGAAAAGATGAATAAAATTGATGGACCATTAGTGAGATTAACCAAGAAAAGAAGAGAGAAGATCCAAACAAGTTCAATTAGAAATGAATGGGAGGTATTACAGCTGATACCACAGAAACACAAAAGGTCACTTAAGGGTACGACAGACACCTGTACATGCATAAACTAGAAAACCTAGAGCAGATGGATAAATTCCTGAAAATGTATAACTCTCCTGGGTTCAATCAGGAAGAAATAGGAACTCCAAACAGACCAATAACAAGCAGCAAAATTGAAATGGTAATTAAAAATGTACCAACAAAAAAGTCCAGGACCAGACGGACTCACAGCTGAATTATGTCAGACATTCAAAGAATTGGTATTAATCCTACTGACATTATTCCAAAAGATAAAGAAAGAGAATCTTCCCTAAATCATTTGATGAAGCCAAAACCAGGAAAGGACATAGAAAAAAAACTACAGATCAACATCCCTGATGAACATAAATGCAAAACTCCTCAACGAAATACTGGCTAACTGAATCCAACAGCATATCGAAAAGATAATTTCCTATGATCAAGTGGGTTTCATACCACGGATGCAAGGGTGGTTTAACATCCACGAGTCAATCAATGGATGTGGTACACCACATAAACGGAATTAAAAACAAAAATCACACGATCATCTCAATAGACAAGGAAAAAGCATTTGACAAAATCCAGCATTCCTTTAAGATTGAAACCTTCAGCAAAATCAGCATAGAAGCTACATACCTTAAGATGATAAAATACATCTATGACAAACCCACAGCCAACATTGTACAGGATGGGGAAAAGTTCAAAGCATTTCCCCTGAGAACTGGAACGAGACAACGATGCTTTTACCACGTCTATTCAACATAGTATGGGAAGTCCTAGCCAGAGCAAGCAGACAAGAGAAAAAAACAGAAGGATCCAAATCAGTAAAGAGGAAGTCACATTGTTGCTGTTTGCTGATGACATGATCATATATCTAGAAAACCCTACAGACTCATCCAGAAAGCTCCTAGAACTGGTAAATGAATTCAGCAGAGTTTCAGGATATAAAAATGATGTACACAAATCAGTGACCCTAATATACCCCAACAGTGACCAAGCTGAGAATCAAATCAATAACTTAACCCCTTTCACAATAGCTGCAAAAATAAAATAAACTACTTAAGAATATACTTGACCAAAAAGGTAGAAGACCTCTAGAAGGAAAACAGCAAAACACTGCTGGGGCCGGGTGCGGTGGCTCATGCCTGTATACCCAGCACTTTGGGAGGCTGAGGTAGGTGGATCATGAGTTCAAAAGATTGCGACCAGCCTGATCTACATGGTAAAACCCTGCCTCTACCAAAAATGCAAGAATTAGCTGAGTGTGGTGGTGTGCACCTGTAATCCCAGCTACTTGGGAGGCTGAGGCAGGAGAATCACTTGAACCCAGGAGACAAAGGTTGCAGTGGGCTGAGATCACGGCACTGCACTCCAGCCTGGTGACAGAGTGAGATTCCATCAAAAAAAAAAAAAAAAACCCGACTGAATGAATCATAGACGACACAAACAAATGCAAGCACATCCCATGCTCATAGACAGGTAGAAGCAACACCGTGAAAGTGACCATATGGTCAAAAGCAATCTAGAAATTCAACACAATCTCCATCAAAATACCATTATCATTCTTCACAGAACTAACAAAAAAAATCTTAAAATGTATATCAACCCAAAAAAAGTCCTCATAGCTAAGCAAAAATAAATAAATAAATAATTCTGGAGGCATCACATTACCTGACTTCAAACTACACTATAAGGCCATAGTCACTAAAACAGCATTGTACTTGTGTAAAAAGCAGATATATAGACCAATGGGTCAGAACAAAGAACCCAAAAATGAAGCCAAGTACTTATAGTCAACTAATCTTCCACAAAACAAACAAAAACAGAAAGTGGGGAAAGGACATCCTATTCACAAATGATGTTGGAATAATTAGCAAGTCGCATGCAGGAGAATGAAACTGGATCCTCATCTCTCATCTTTTATAAAAATCAGTGAAAGATGAATCCAGACTTTAATCTAAGACCCGAAACCATAAAATTTCCAGAAGATAACATTGGGAAAAAAAACCCTCTAGACATTGGCTTATGCAAAGACTCAATGGCCAGGAACCCAAAAGCAAAAGCAACAGAAGCAAAAGTAAATAGACGGGACTTAATGAAACTAAAAGGCTTCTGCACAAAGAAATAATAAGCAGAGTAGACAGCCAGTCCACAGGTGAGAGGAAAGCTTGGCAAACTATGCATCCAACAAAGGACTAATATTCAGAATCTACAATAAACTCAAACAAATCAGCAAGAAAAAAAAATCCCATCGGCCAGGTTCGGTGGCTCACGCCTGTAATCCCAGCACTTTGGGAGGCTGAGGCGGGTGGATCACGAGGTCAAGAGATTGAGACCATCCTGGTCAACATGGTGAAACCCCGTCTCTACTAAAAATGCAAAAACAAAATTAGCTGGGCACGGTGGCGCGTGTCTGTAATCCCAGCTACTCGGGAGGCTGAGGCAGGAGAATTGCCTGAACCCAGGAGGCGGAGGTTGCGGTGAGCTGACATCTCACCATTGCACTCCAGCCTGGGTAACAAGAACGAAACTCCATCTCAAAAAAAAAAAAAAATCCATCAAAAAGTGGGCTAGGGAAATGAGTAGATAATTCTCAAAAGAAGCCACACAAACAGCCAACAAATATATGAAAAATGCTCAACATCACTAGTAATCAGGGAAATGAAAATCAAAACCGCAATGCAATACCCTCTTCTGCAAGAATGGCCATAATCCAAAAGACAATCGATGTTGGCATGGATGTGGTAAAAAGGGAACACTTTATACTGTTGGCGAAAATATAAACTAGCACAACTAGTACAACCACCAAGGAAAACTGTGTGAAAATTCTGTGAAGACTAAAATTCCTTTAAATACTACAATTGGATGCAGCAATCCCACTTCTGGGTATCTACCCAGAGGAAAAGAAGTCGTTATACGAAAAAGATACTTGCACATGATGTTTACAACGGCACAACTCGTGATTGCAAAACCATGGAACCAGCCCAAATGCCCTCAGTCAATGAGTGGATAGAGAAAATGTTGTGTATATGTATGTATATTATGGAATACTACTCAGTCAGAAAAAGGAACGAAATAATGGCATTTGCAGCAATCTGGATGGAGTTGCAGACCATTATTCTAAGTGAAGTAACTCAGAAATGGAAAACCAAATATTGTTAGTTTTCACTCGTAAATGGGAGTTACGCTCTGAAGATGCAAAGGCATAAGAATGACACAACGGCCTTTGGGGCCACAGGGGAAAGCCTGGGAGTGCGGGGAGAGATAAAACACTGCAGATTTTGGTGGACCCATCACCCAAGCAGTGTACCCGGTACCCTGCTTGGGTGATGGGTACTGGGTACACTGCTTGGGGGATGGGTCCTGGGTACACTGCTTGGGGGATGGGTACTGGGTACACTGCTTGGGTGATGGGTCCTGGGTACACTGCTTGGGGGATGGGTACTGGGTACACTGCTTGGGGGATGGGTCCTGGGTACACTGCTTGGGGGATGGTTACTGGGTACACTGCTTGGGTGATGGGTCCTGGGTACACTGCCGGGGGATGGGTACTGGGTACACTGCTTGCGTGATGGGTACACGAAAATCTCAGAAATCACCACAAAAGAACTTATGCATGTAACCAAACAGCCCTACTCCCCAAAAACCTACTGAAATAAAAAAATAGAATCTAAGCACACACATACACACAAGTAAATAAATAAACAAATACTTTTTTCAAAGTGAAGAAAAAAAGGAAGAAATAGCACACTGCATTGGTATGAGCACTGCACCAGAACAGAGTCACATGGGACCCTCAGCCTGCCTGCCACACCCTGCTGAAGAAAAAGAGAAGACACCAAAAAAGAATAGAGCTCTCTAAGGTTTCCTTATCGGGCTAGAGCTTTCCATTCTCCATCCTGCTGTGTCCAGCCTGCCTCAGGGCTCAGAAGGCTGCCTGGGAGGAGCTGAGCCCTCTCAGTCCAGAACAGCTCAGGCCGTTTGTAACGGCCTCCCAGGCACTGAGACGCTCATCCAGGAAGCTGACTCACAGGTGTTTTTCTGCAAAGTACCGAGGACACTTTGTTGAAGAGAACCTGAGAATTCTGGTTCAAATTCATGTGAATCGACTTCTGAAGAAACCTAGTGCTATGATAAAAAAAAGAAAGAACAAGGCCCTCGAGTGTCTGGCCTTGAAATATCAGAGGCACAGGGCATCTAGGGACCCCGAAGACCCCGCTGCTGAGTGGAATGCTCCTGGGAATCTGGTGACCTGGGTGGTGACAGGCCAGGTATGGGTGGCGAGTGTGCACTGCCTGGGTGTGGCTTAGAAAAGGCAAGGGAACATGAGCACGTCCGCGTGGCCCACATGGTCTCACAGCGGGAAGACAGTCTTCCCATAGATGGTCAACCCTTTAAAGTAGGCTTGCCACTCCGTCTTGAGATTCTCATCCTTCTTGCCAATTTCCCAAAGTAGCAACACGCTTTCTCTATCTGTTTGCTTCGTGTGATCCCAAAACCAAACTGTCACGTGTGCAGCGCCCTTCCTCCTGCGTGCTCCCCGCCCTGCGCAGTCCTGGTGAGCCCGCCCACGTCCTGCACCACAGTATTTATAACGGCTGACCCTCAAGCTGGGCCCCCTTTCCCACGCATCCTCCTTGTCACACAACTCCTCTTGCTTCTGCCTCCCAGCTGCTTCCTGGAGGTGCAGCAAGTGAAGGTGGGCGTGATGACTGAGGCAGGTTTTAGACTCATCTTTTCAGATCCAAAGCAAATGTGTTTTAATGTCTAAACATTAGCATTATTTTAGATGCTTAATATACTTTCAAATTTCTTTTATGGCAGGGCTACTGGCCTGAAAGAGAAACACCACACTACCAGTTGCACTGGAAAAAAGGATAAATTACTAGCAAGTGTTCCCTTAGGCCAGATACCAGGTTAAACATTTTTCATTTAGGACCTAACTTCATGCACACAATTACGCTACGTCATAGGGACTCCTGCTCCTGTTTTGCAGATGAGGAAGCTGGAACACAAAACTTGCCTAGGCTCACACAGACTGAATACCCCTCCCCGCTCCAGGATTCTGACTCCACAGCCCACCCTCCTGCTCCTCTCCACCTGCCCATCTGCATCCTCCTGAGCTCATCCTCTGTGGCTTCCTTCTATCTGGGGACACGAAAGCCTCCTGTTATGCCTGGCCAGACACCTCAGAGATGAGTACAGTAAAAAATGACCTTACACATCACAGTTGACCGTTTCTTGCAACTTGCCGTGGGTGGGGTGGGTAGAACCTGTGCACCCATTTCCGTTTTTCACCTCTGGAGAACTATAGAGAGCTGTGATTTGCCCGTACATTCTGTCCATAGAAAAACTAGGATCTGCTTCTCAGCCCTGTCTCTGTGATCACCCACAAGCCAAGTCCTACCCCAGCCACACGCAGGATGGTCAGGCAGCCACACAGGGCTGCTCTCTCCTGAAAGTAAATGGTGTGGGTGTCGGCATGCGCCACTTGAATGAGACTTTTATACAACTACTTTACCTCATCTTTTCAGATCCGAAGTAAATGTGCTTTAATGCCTAAACATTAGTATTATTTTAGGTGCTTAATATACTTTTAATTTGTTTCCAGCATGGCTACCATATTGTCGATAAATAGAGAAAAATGTGCTACCGAAAGTATATTATGGAGACCGTGATATCTCATGGATTGTCTAAATTCTTGCCTGAAACGTCAGCATGGGGTGATTTCCAAGTTGCAGGGACCCTGTGACTGTGATAGAACCCTGGGCTTTAGATGCCATGTCACTAGGGGTCATTATCCAGCACCCATGAGTGATATATCTGTGTCTCAGACTGTGCTGGTGGCCAGAAAAACAAGAAATGACATGGGCTCCCTTCCTATTGAGAGCTCAGAGCTGGGTGGAAATCTGTGCCATTTACCCTGGTCCATTGCTCTGGCTGCAGACACGGTCCCTGCTTCTGCAGATGGAGCAGAAGCTGGTGTCTGCTGCAGGACAGAGCACCTTCACATGGACGTCCTTGCACTAGCCATCAGGGATACACGTGTGTCTAGAGGTTTTCTCTCACCAGCCCCCTTCTTCTTCCTTGCTGCGGCCCTTCCTCTGCCTTTCTCTGCGATGTGCAGAGCTTCTGAATTGACAGGATCAAGAGATGGATGTGGGTCTGAGCCAGCCGCAGTTTCGATCACACATCATGACTAACCTCAGATTACCTGATGGCAATTTCCACAGCAGCCTGTCCAGGTCCGCTTCCAAGAAGGATGTGGTCAACATCAGCATCCATTAGTTGGAACCTGTAACCAGGCAGGTGCAATTCAAATGTCGCATTACACCTAGGACCAGCAAGCTGGGTTTGACCGGGGCAAAAGCATGAACCCCAGCATGAAACCTCCTACTGTGAAAAGCACTCAGAGATGAACAGAGGGTGTGGGGAGCAGCCCGTGGCAGCTGGCACCTCTCCATCAAGTCTGGAGGCATCTGCCTATCCAGGAATATAGATGCAGCAGCCCAGGCCCACCAAGCAAACCAAACTGCAGCAGAGATGAAGAATGGGAAAACATGTTCTCTGCTTTTCTTTATTTTACATGATGGTAAATGGGGAAGAGAAAAGGTGGCCCAAGTTTACAGAAAAGAGTTGGGATTCCTATTACCTAACGGCTTCTGATTCTTTTTTCTTTCTTTTATTAAAAAAAAAATCAAACTTTAAAATATGTCCATGGATGGAGTGAAAGGTACAAAGCAGTGCGGTAGACGAAGCTTCTCTGCACACCTCTCCCTGGGCCAGCCCCTCCCTGGGGTCACCAAGGCACTGCCTGGTGCTTTTCCTCTGGACCGGGACTTGCCCCCTGAATCCTAAACCCAGGAGGAGGACCCCAGTCCCTAGATCCTGTTGTAACCAGCACAGATCAGGAGTTTCAGTTTCCACCTGAAATTTACCTCTTAAAACTTAGCAGTGAGCTGTGACCACACCACAGCACTCCAGCCTAGGCAACAGAGATTCTGTGTCCAAAATGAAAAAAAACTAAAAGTTTTCCTTCCCTCCTGAGCCCTCCTCCTCCACTGTGTAGCTGAGAACTTTAACCTGAAGGAGGTGGTGACCCCACCTGCCTTTAATTAAAAGCTCAGTCCCACTGCACAGTACCCTTCAAGAACAACTTCATCAGGGTGTTTGAAGTGTCAAGTCCAATCTCAAATGGAATTCCACATTCTAGTCCCGCTTCACCATAAGCACACACTGCACTGATTGCACATGGTGTCCCAGGTGAACGGTGTGGGGCCCGGATGTGCCCGCCCAAATCCAGCAACGCTGTGGCAGGTGTGGGAGCAGCTGACCCCCTCCAGCCTCCCTGCAAGCATAGCACCAGCTGTTTACATCTGTCTTGGTGCTGTGCTGTCACTTACTAAGCCACCAGGGGAGATGAAACATTCCAGCCTTGGTGCGTAGGTGAGCGCCAGCTGTTTACATCTTGGTGCTGTTCTCTCACTTACTAACCACCAGGGGAGATGAAATTTCCAGCTTTGGTGCATAAGTAATTTGGCCAGATGCCAAGGAGGCGGCCTGAGGCCTGCATGTGAACAGAGCATGGGATTCTGCCTTTATTTGGGCACCAGAAGAAGAAAGCACATGAGCAAGCAAGAGGAATGGAAACTACAAATACCCTCCTCAAAGATAACTCGTTTTTTTGTGAATCCGGTGGCTGAGGAGTTTATCCTTAGGTTTTGGATGAAAGGGAACTCCCAGCCTGTGCGCATGCACATGTCCATCAGCTGCAGAGCGCAGGCGGCGAGGCCTGTCTCCTGCACTCCTAGAACCTGGACACATGAGGGCACGTCTCGCCAGCCTCCCTCACCATCTGGCCCAATGGTCTCAGCAGCGAAGCTCACCACCTTCATCCACATTCACACTCGCCTTTACCCACAGCCACTGAATAAGCGTGTCCTGGTACTACGCTGTAACTGGTTAGTGCTTTCTCAAAAAGGTAGGGAGAAGTCAGTATTTTATTTTTTCTGCTTATTGAAACCGGCATTTTGGCTGACACCAGATTGTATAAGCATCTGCTTGTTGCTCGATTCTAAAAGCAATGTAAAAACCTGGCTTCTTAGTCCTTCCTCATATTATCACTGTTCCAACCATGGCTTGGATTTCAGATCCATACATCCCTGAATTTGAAGGTCATCTCTGGTGAAGCAAAGCTGATGAGCTGCAGGGCAACAGGAACTGGACCCTTGGGGAGAACAAGAAAGAACCAGTCTCTTTACAAAGATACAAAAACGTTCTGCCAAAATGCCAGACAAGCTTTCCAGAAGCTGAGAAAGTTTGTGTCACCCTGATGCCACATCCCGTCTGGGACCCATCACCTGCTTCTCCTGCCGTCCCCCTGAAAGCTGGTGCAAGGGGCTGTGAGAAGCTGGGAGCCTCCAGGTAAAGCGCGGCTCCTGCCAGAGCCGGAGCAGCTGGGGGCATCACAGCAGCATCGCGGCAGCCCTTACCTGGCTGACGTCCTTCCACCTTCTCACCTGAACCCCAGCGCCGAGCCAGGACAGGATGGAGACTCAGAATCCGCTCATTAGAAGCTCCCTCCTGCTTCCACGTCCAGGTCATCATCACACGGTATAAAGCCTCTGCCACCAGCACGGCAGAGAGCCGTGGGCTCTGTCCCATCACAAATGTGTTCATCAAACCAAAGCCTCAGACTCTCCTCTGCTGTGTGGGCTGACAGCTCTGACTGTATAAGAGAAAGCGGTTTCACCGAAAAGTGAAAAATACAGTTTACTTGGGTGAATGGTGAGTCATCCTAACTGCACCACTGACTTTGCATAGAGCCTGCAGAACTCCCGCGGGGTCCACCTGTTTCACATCTGCAGGACAGAGGCCAGAGAGGTCCTGCTGCCAAGTCAAATGCTAATTTGTGGGACCTCGGGACCCACCAGTGCAGACTGCTGGGCAGGACCTGGCTCCTCCTCAGTGCTCAGGAGGGTCTGCAGCTCCGTCCTGCTGCCTGAGCACCCCCTCCTGCAACATTCCTCCCTGACTCAGCTCAACCAACTCAGCTCGCCCCTTTTCCACGATTCAGGTATTTAAACTAATTTTTTTTCCACTGGTTTTGGCCACAGTGGCTCATGCCAGGCGGCTCAGGAACACCTAGGCCTTCCTCAGTCCACCTAAATTTTAGTTTCCGGGGATGCTCTTAAACCAGAGTGGGTGGGGACCCTTGTGCACCCCCCATTTCTGTCCCATGACCATCTACTCGACAATGAGACCAAAATCCCATCTGGTCTTTTACATAATGTTAAAAGCATAAGCCCTACATTATAAGCACTGTTCAGTTCCACGCAGAAAACGCTGTCTAGTCCCTCACAACAAATGTGAAAATTCCGGGTCTTTTGATGAGGGCTCGCTGATCGTCCTAATCAAACAGAACCTTCCTCTTGTAACAGTAGCTGCTACGTTTATTAATCAGGCTCTTCTGAGCAATCTCTCTGCAATAACCATTGTAACATTGTTTAAATAGCTGTTTGTATTAGGACAGAGCCTTCAATATCACCTAAGTAAATGGTTTTGATTGAAAGAGAATTAAAAACCTCTCTGACCGAAAATCTTCCCCAATGTCCTGTTTAAAATTTCTGCTCTTGGTTGAATGAAGTAAATGAATTGATTTAACCATTAAAAATATTTATTGAATATCTACCATGTTTGAGACATTCAGCTAAACAGAGTAGCTTATCAGAAACAGCAGGTGCATGTCAGCCTCACACATGTCTTTTCTGACCCACAGCCCCCCAGGTAGCCCCCTTAGCCTGTGGGCACTGAGCTGCTGCCATGGCTGAAAGCCATATGCATCCTCGGGAGAGCGTGGGAGGCATCGCCAGAACGTGCTAGAAGCTGCTGGCCTGTTTTCAGCCCACAGCGCCAAGGGCCACTGGCTCAAGACTCCTGGTGTGGGGGGCCACAGGGCCACCCCTCTGCCTTCCCGCACACCGGACACTGCCCAGCCGTCCACTTTGCAGGCCTTGGCTGCGCTTTTGCCAGCTGCTTGCTGGGAAAACTATAATGAAGCTCAGTCTTAAAGGCACTGGGTAACCTGTTTAATCTTTTAAAAAAATCATTCCTCTTCTTTAACCTCTCCTCAGCTCAGAGACACCTTTTTCATAAAGACCAAACGGTGAACTTAGTTAACTGTTAAATAAATGCGTTTAGAAACCATCGTAGTGTGTTTTCATGCTGCTGTGAAGACACACCAAGAGGGGACAATTTACAAAAGGAACAGGTTTAATCGGACTCACAGTTCCACATATCACAGTCATGGCGGAAGGCAAGGAGGAGCAAGTCACAGCTTACGTGGATGGCAGCAGGTAAAAAAGGGAGAAACTCCCATAAAAACCATCAGATCTGGTGAGACCCATTCACTGTCACAAGAAGGGCACGGGAAAGACCCACCCCTGTGATTCAGTCATCTCCCACTGGGTCCCTCCCACACACCTGAGAATTATGGGAGCTACAAGATGAGATCTGAGCAGGGACACGGAGCCAAACCACACCAGGAACAAATACACGAAAAACCAAAACCAAAGCAACCTCTAAGCCTGACAAGCCAGCCAACCAGGGGCCGCTGCCCCCGCACCCGGAGAAGCTTCCTCACGGCAGTGAGATGCCACCAGGACAGGGGGCAAGAAGGCAGGGGGTCCAGCCACAGTGGGGAGGGGCCCCCAGCCAGTGCCTGTTTTCAACTTGGGGAAGAGAGCCACGCCATCCAGACAGACGGCCTTTCAGTGCCACCACAGCCAAGCCTGGCCACATCTCCCACTCAGCAGCAGTTGTTTCAAGAGAATGCAAAGAAGAAACAGGTTCAACCTTGATGCCAGCTCTACAGACCAGTGACGTAACAGCCCCAGGGCGTAGCCACCTACACCCGGTGGGAGAGGAAGTGCAGGCGGGCCTCCAGAGCTCCGGCCCAAACGGACAGAAACCTATTTGTCTTGGTTGCCTTCTGCTCCCTGCCTCAAACGGTGCTTTGTAATCTCTCTGTTTTCTTTGGATTCACTCGTGGGGGATTGTTATGCATTTGTGAGCTGTGCTAAATGCTGCCTCTTTCAGTAACGACTCTCCCAGGATTGAAGATGATTAAAAAAAAAAAGCCACCAGCTGGCAAACCCCCAGGCTGAACACAGACCTAGATGCGTATCACCCTCCCCACAAGTTCTTTTTTCAGATGAATTAAGTTCCAGACATTTAAAAGCACAGGTATCTGTGTTTCTCATGTGCTCTGCTGTGTGGAAGTCCAGAGTGGCACTCGGAGGCCCCAGAACGTGACAGCTCATCTCGGAAATCCAGCAAAATCGTTGCATAAAACCTGCTCACGTGGTTTTAAGCTGCCATTGTGACTGGGAGCCAGGGCCTTCGCTCCCCGCAAACTGAACCCATCTCAGGCCCTTCTCTGTTCACAGCCTGTCTATGTGCAAAACACACCCGGGTAAACTGGGGCTCCTCCATGTGCCGGGTAATGCCACATTGGGACTTTATGGAGGGCCCAGCCTGACCTCCTGTGTCGGTGGAATTGGTCCCACAGCGGCCTCACACCCTGCAGGCCCACTAGCCTCAGCTCACAGATGCTGGCCCTGCTGGCTGCCCCGCGTCTGGCATTAGGTTTCTCTGCAGCATTTCACCACCTGACACGCCGTGTGCTGGATTCGATTTGTCTTCATTCCCTCCTCGCTGGGATGGAGCCTCCATGAGAACAGGGCTTTCCTCTGCTTGCTCACAACAGAGCTCCTGGGGCCTGGACTGCTGCGTAGTGTATGGGAGCAGGTGTGTGCTGAGTGGTCGGCACTGAGTGCACTCCCGCCGCTGTGAGACTGGGAGAGTAGCTTCAGCAGTGTAGACACCCAGGAAAGCAGGTGCTAGTGAGTGGGCTGCTCCTCCCCTCCATCCCCTCCAAACTTTGAGTCTGTGTCACCCGCTTTGCTGCTTTTCCACCTAGTCTGACAGACTCGTCTCTGCAGGACAATGCACCTTTGCATCTAGGTTCTCTCTCCTGCATCAGGCACAAAGCCAAGCCCGTGACTGCCAAGGCCTCCCTGTTCACCTCCCAGAGGCTGCCACTTTCTTCAGGGCTATCAGATGAAGGCAGCCGTGGAAACGCCAAGACAAGACCAACTTCAGACGCCATGCGGGTGCTCCAGCTCTCCCTGTGTGCTTCACCCCGTCCATGCTGGAGGCCGCAGGAGTCAGGGCTCTGCTGCAGCCCGGGGGTGGGAGTGGGACATTGAATGTGTTTGTCTGTCCGCAGACCTTCCCCAGGTCACATTCTCAGCCTGCTTGTCACTCCTGCCCCCTCAATCCTCCTGGTTGTGCCATGGACAAGCTGAGGTCTCTCTGGGGCTGGGGACCTGCATGGCCCAGCCACCCCATCCCCATCCCTGCCATCTCCCTGACATGTGAGAAAATATGATGTTCTCTGTGTTTTGGAGATTTCTTCTAAATATATTTTCCAACTACCATTTTATAGCAAATCAGCAAGAAATAAATATGTGTGTTCACCTGGCCATTTAAAACCAAAGCCACTTACCGCCTGATCTGTTTCTCTAAGTATGTATTTTAACAGTGCTGTGAACAAGTCCGTCTCCTCTTATTCTTTCATTCTCTCTCAGTACACACAGGCACACACACGCCCCGCCCCACTGAACAGGAACTCACTGCCAGAGGAGCGACATCTGACTCTCTTTGGTATCATTCTTAGTTTGTATGGGAACCACCCGGCATGCTTGTTTTAAAACATAAAGGGTTCTGGGCCTTGGACAGTTTGATGCCACAGTCCCCAGCAAGTCTAGAAATCCACATTGTAAGAGTTCCTAGTTTTTCTCCAATGCCAGGAGCTCACAGCACGTTTTGCAAACTATGCTCCCATGTTCGGTATAGAAGGCAGGCTGTAAAGACATGTTGACCGCTTCTCATAAAGGAGCTAACATCCTTTGTGCCTATTTACAAACACAAAAATAGACTAATTAGAAACGAAACTCAGCTAAAGGTGTTAGAGGTCAGGAACATCTCCAAGAAAGTCGGAGCCAGGCTCCAAACCCCGCCCGGAGCACGACAGTAGCTTCGCTGAAGGCCCAGGGACGCCGGGCAACTTCAAGGCCAGCCCTGCAGGGGCTTCTCTGCTACCGAGGAACCGGGCACTTCTCCACTCCCTTCCCACAGCGGGTCTCTGCTTTTGGCCCCTCCTTGGGGGCTATCTTGGGCGGGGGAGGTCGTAAGTCTGTACTGCCCCAGGAACACCTGAGAGTGGAGAGAGAAGTGAACGAGAATTAGCAGCCTCTCTAACAAGACTCCAGCACCAGAGTCCGCAGTACATTTAGAAATTCATCTCCAGCAAAATCTTTACAGAGATCGAAAACCACTTAACATGACTGAAACGCATTCAAGATGGTCATAGTGACCGTTTTCTCAAAAAGGATGCAGTTCTCCAGTGTTCCACACGCGTTCATGGTCAGAAATGTGTCAGGAACAGAAAGCAACCTGCAAAGTCGCTGCAGGAAAGATCAGGCCGACTCATCACCGTGACGCGCAGCACCGCGGGCACGGCTCAGTGGAGCTGAAGGCGGCAGAACACTCTGGGTGGGTAGAACTTTGATCCAGATACGAATAATTTTTAAAGTCTCTTTGGGGAAGTGTACTTTCTTTCGTGGTTGCGACACATCTGGGTCATTAATAGCCATGAGACTTCTATCACAACACATAAATGAAAGCAGAGAGGCCCGACAAGCCCCCTCAGTCCAAGAGTCCTGGGAAGTCGGGAGGCAACGCACTCTGGAGGACGGAGTCAGGATCTCGTAATTTAAAGATGTAAACGCTAAGTGGAGTCATCTCACGCACTGTTCACAGGAGATTGTAAACCGCAGGCTTGCGACTCTCACGTTTGGACTGACGCTGATGTTGTGACAGTTGACAGCAGATCAGTTCCTAAGACTAACGCTGACTCAGCAGATCAGGTCCTAAGACTAACGCCGACTCAGCAGATCAGGTCCTAAGACTAACCCTGACTCAGCAGATCAGGTCCTAAGACTAACACTGACTCAGCAGATCAGTTCCTAAGACTAACGCTGACTCAGCAGATCAGGTCCTAAGACTAACGCCGACTCAGCAGATCAGGTCCTAAGACTAACGCCGACTCAGCAGATCAGGTCCTAAGACTAACCCTGACTCAGCAGATCAGGTCCTAAGACTAACACTGACTCAGCAGATCAGTTCCTAAGACTAACGCTGACTCAGCAGATCAGGTCCTAAGACTAACCCTGACTATTTCTAATCCACTTTAAGGAAAACTTGCCGTTCTCACCACTTGTATGGGGAGACGGGGTAACATTGCTGATGAGAATAGAACGCTTTCTGCAGTGACTGGATATCTGAAATAAAACTGGGAAGTAGAGACCAGGCATGGTGGCTCATGCCTGAAATCCCAGCACTTTGGGAGGCCGAGGAGGATGGATCACGAGGTCAGGAGTTAGAGACCAGCCTGGCCAAGATGGCAAAACCCTGTCTCTACTAAGGATACACAAAATTAGCCAGGCGAGATTGCATGCACCTATAATCCCAGCTACTCAGGAGGCTGAGGCAGGAGAATCGCTTGAACCCAGGAGGCAGAAGTTGCCGTGAGCAAAGATTGCGCCATTGCACTCCAGCCTGGAGGACAAAAAAAAAAAAAAAGCCAGGGGTGGGGGGTGGGGAAGAAGAAGTAGAGCAGTCCCTCAACCCCAAGCTTCTGAGCATCGTGTTTCCAAGGGAATCAATTCACTTCAGAAAACCCACAGAATTATACCACGTCCATTATTAGTGAGAGTGATTATGCTCTTTTAATTTTATTATTTGGACATTTTTATGAAGTCATTTAAGGAGACATGTTAGCCTCTAGAGAAGGAAAATCATGTACATCAGAGGCCTGTTCTTTCATGAAATGGTCATCCAACGTGGATTTCCAATGGAATTGTGAGGCACCGCCTGACACGGAAAAGTACTGAGTTCTGAATATGTTCGAATGTCCAGAAGAAATGCTTGGGCGAAATAGATGGGCTTTGTTCTGCTAAACTATATGTAAAGAGTTCAGGACTCAGCGCTGTGGTTAGGGTGGGGGCCACAGCAAGACAGGAGAGGAAGAGAGAGACGGAGAAGGCGCGGGTGGGGGGCGGTCTCTGCCTCTGTGTGCTCAGGAACAGGGAGGAACCATGGGCGGGAGAGCCTGATGGATTCAGTGTAAATACTAATTGTGTGTTTCTTTCACAGTGAAAATGTATTCTTCATGTTCCTGGTGTTATTTATCAACACGCAAAAGTAAATGCCATATCATACTGTGTTCTCGTAGACATATCTCAGTGAAGACTAGCCACTGGCACCACACAATAAATAACTGTATACACACACAAAAAAAAAAAAAAAAAAAATTCAAGAGGGGAAAAAGAGCTACATTAAGCAGAGCAATAGCTGACTGTAAAGCCCCCGGACCCAAGTCTCACGGTCAGCAGAAAGACCAGAATTAATGCGAATCAAAGCTTCATTTAGCAGGAAGGGTCACTGCAGTGACAGAAGGGGCCTCCGGGTGTCTGCGTCCCCACCCTGCACACCTGTTGAATCACTCTGTCTTCAGAGTCCATTGCACAGACCCTAACCTGACAGCACGTTACCCTCTCTCAAGCAGATGGGGCCACAGTGGAACAAAGCATTTTATAGATTATATTAAGAAGTAAACTAAAAGAAGAGATTAAATTCACATAAGTCACCATTAGTTTGGTGGCCGGCCAGTTTTGAACTCACGCACCTCTCCTGCCATCGCTGGTGGGCACCGTGGGATGGACTGACCCCTGCTTGGCATCCTCGGCTTCTCAGAGACTCACGCTCATGGCTTGCAGGGCTCATCTGTGGGGCTTCGGACTTCACCTTTCCTTCTGCAGCTTTTCTGGAGGGCCAGAGGCACCACCTGGGCCCCTCCTTCAACTTTGCCCTGCTGGTCCCCCAAAAGCATCATGATGCACTCAGCTGTCCCAGCCTCCTTCTTTTAAAAAATAAGCCCATTTACCATCTTGCTTACATAGTTACCTGGAAAAGCCGGCATAGAAAACCAAAGCCTTTATTCTGCCGCCTGGTAGACAGGTGCCACCTTAAGTGATTTAACTTCTCTGAGAGCAGGAGACTAGATCAGTACGTATTTTTTCAAGCAGTGAAACTCTTTTTTTTTCTAGGTATAATATTAGGCAGACACCCAATTTAAAAATAAAAGCAGAGTTGTAGGTTCAGCGAGGGTTAGGGACCCCATTCCAACGTGCAGCCGTCAGACAGCGGCTTCCTGGAGCTCCTGCAGCCCCAGCAAGAGTCCAGTGCAGTTCCAGGATCAGATCAATTAACCCGACAGCAAGAGAAACAAATGGAGATTTTCACACAAAGGCTTTCAGTACGAAGACATCCTGCTGTGCATGAAGTGGAGCTGCCTCAGCTTTTGATGAAAGACGTGAAATGTAAGAGCAGTTGTCATTTTCATCAGAGTAACCCAGATTCATACTCATAGAAAAGAGTAAGGTGTAATTTTCACAGGCAGGAACCTGGATTATACTTGCCGTAGCAGTGCTAAGTCACATTAATTGATTGAGTAGTCGGTTGGTTCACTAATAGGTTAAAATAGTTTATATTAGGGCTGAGTTTAGTAATAAGTACCAGAAAACCCAACTGGCAGGGGCTTGACCAAATAAAGAATTACTTTCGGATAAAACCAGCAGTCCACAGTCAGGCAATCCAGACTGAAACAGCAGCTCCTCAATTCATTTAACTCACAACGTTTTTCTGCTTCGTACTGGGTTTGGGTTTTGTCTTGATGGTTTTATAGTGGCTCTTACTTGTGTGATGAGAGATCAGGTGCAGACCGACCCAAAGACCAGCCTAACAACTGGAGAGTGAGGGGGCAACGGCCACCTGCAGGCAGGTGTGCTGACACCTGATTGACCACAGTCAGGCCCACACCCCCTGGGGCAGCCCCTGTGGGCTACAGAGCTCCTCAAACCTTGCTGCCTGTTCTCCTCACTCCCTGGAGAACCACCCCAGCTGACTCCTCACACTGGAGATCACCCTTCTGCTCTAGAAGTGGGCAGCACCCCTGGATATGACCACAGCTCTGTTTCCCTGTAACCTGGACCCTCCCTCTGTAGCTGATGACATCACTAACCCCTCCCTTCAGTATTCTGGCAACAAAGGAGCCCGCAGGCAAACCGCTCCTCCAGCAGAGGCCACCTATGGCCAGACCAGCGTCCACTCCCATTCCCCCTCCACACTGCACGAAACGCTCACCCACCCACCCACTGCTTTTAGTTCAAATTCCAGGAATTCGGGAGAAGTGAAGTGGTCTCATGGGAATCAGGCGTGCTTCTTCCAGTCCACTGACCTGCAGGCCTCAGGGGAAGCTGACTGACTGCCGGTCCTCACAGGAAGGTGACTGCCCCGTCGGCAAGTCCCACGTGCTTTCGTGGAGGAGTAAGAAGTGCCACACGCTACACGTCCAGTCTTGAGAAGGAGAATCAGTGTAGGCATGTGCTGCAGACCCTGATTGTGGCTGGGTCAGGAGAAGACTCTACCTGAGTGTCAGAAAAACAGAACTCCCAGTGTAAGGCAGGAAACTGTGACCGTAAGGGAAGGACCCAGCACAGCTGGGCCTTGGGAGGAGCACCAGACACCCCAGCCCCCTCACTCCTGTGTGTGTATCAGACACCCCGGCCCCTCACTCCCTGTGTGTGTATCAGACACCCCGGCCCCTCACTCCCTGTGTATCAGACACCCCGGGCCCCTCACTCCCTGTGTGTGTATCAGACATCCCGGGCCCCTCACTCCCTGTCTGTGTATCAAACATCCCAGCCCCCTGACTCCTGTCTGTGTATCAGACACCCCAGCCTCCTCACTCCTGTGTGTATATCAGACACCCCAGCCCCCTCACTCCTGTGTGTGTATCAGACACCCCGGGCCCCTCACTCCTGTGTGTGTATCAGACACCCCAGCCCCCTGACTCCTGTCTGTGTATCAGACACCCCAGCCCCCTCACTCCTGTGTGTGTATCAGACACCCCAGCCCCTTGACTCCTGTGTGTATATCAGACACCCCAGCCCCCTCACTCCTGTGTGTGTATCAGACACCCCAGCCCCCTCACTCCTGTGTGTGTATCAGACACCCCGGGCCCCTCACTCCCTGTGTGTGTATCAGACACCCCGGTTCCCTCACTCCCTGTGTGTGTATCAGACACCCCGGCCCCTCACTCCCTGTGTATCAGACACCCCGGCCCCTCACTCCCTGTGTGTGTATCAGACACCCCAGCCCCCTCACTCCCTGTGTGTGTATCAGTCACCCTGGCTCCCTCATTCCCTGTGTGTGTATGAGACACCCTGGCCCCCTAACTACCTGTGTCTGTATCACACACCCTGGCCCCCTTACTCCCTCTCCGTGTATCAGACAGCCCAGCCTCCTCATTACCTGTGTGTGTATTAACACTCTGGCCAGAGACAAACCTAGGCACACATGTGCCCACACAGAAACACACATACATGCACTGACACATACACACATGTGCACACATAGAAACATGCACAGAGACAAACACAGGCACACACCTGCACACACAGAGAAACACACATATGCACAAAAAAGCACACAAAAACGTACATGGAGAGGCAAACACAGGCACACATGTACACACAGAGAGAAACACGCATGCACAGATATATAAACACATGTGCACACAGAGAAACACACACACATGCACAGATGCATAAACACATGTGCACACAGAGAAACACACACACATGCACAGATGCATAAACACATGTGCACACAGAGAAACACACACACATGCACAGATGCATAAACACATGTGCACACAGAGAAACACACACACATGCACAGATGCATAAACACATGTGCACCCTGAAGTTTAGCAACACTAATTAGGTTACTGTCAATCCTGGCTGTTGATTTCTGGGTGTGATAAAGGTTTAGCTCCTGCATCACCCACCCCTACGCCCTCCAACGCCAGATGCAGTTCTTTCTCCATTCTATGCTTCTGCAACGTTCTCTTGGAAATTTCACAATACACATACCTTGACCTTATATTCATGACAGACGAGGTCACCTGACCTTCCACTCTGTCAACAACTCTTTTTTCTCTTTACTCTCTTTTCTTCTCACAGTTCTGCATCTGGATCTCCATATTTTTACTTTCAAGGTTGAAAACCATGCATTCTGTTTAAACCACCGATAAGTCGAGCATACTTAGGCCATAGTGGATCTGAAAGTTGAAATGGAACGATTGGGCAGTGATTTTTGGGACAAGTAACAGGAATTTCAAAGGTGGCTTAAAGCAGACATGTATAGAGCACATGTGTCTAATATACACACAGGTAGTGGGGGGGCTGGGGTATCTAATACACATGCAGAGAGTGAGGAGACTGGGGTGTCCAATACACACACGGGGAGTGAGGGGTCTGGAGTGTCTAATACACACACAGGGAGTGAGGGGGCCAGGGTGTCTAATACATGCACAGGTATTGGGGGTCGGGGTATCTGATACCCACACAAGGAGTGAGGGGGCCAGGGTGTCTAATACACACACAGGGAGTGAGGGGCCGGGGTGTCTGATACACACAGAGGGAGTGAGGGGCCGGGGTGTCTGATACACACAGAGGGAGTGAGGGGTCGGGGTGTCTGATACACACATGGGGAGTGAGGGTTCTGGGGTGTCCAATACACACGGGGAGTGAGGGGTCTGGGGTGTCTAATACACACACAGAAGGAGTGAGGGAGCCGGGGTGTTCGATACACACACAGGGAGTGAAGGGGCCGGGGTGTCCAATACACACACGGGGAGTGAGGGGTTGGGGTTTCTGATACACACACAGGGAGTGAGGGGCCAGAGTGTTCGATATACACAGGGAGTGAGGGGGCCCAGGGTGTCTGATACACACAGAGGGAGTGAGGGAGCCGGGGTGTTCGATACACACACAGGGAGTGAAGGGGCCGGGGTGTCCAGTACACACACAGGGAGTGAGGGGGCCGGGGTGTCTGATACACACACAGGGAGTGAGGGAGCCGGGGTGTCCGATACACACACAGGGAGTGAAGGGGCCAGAGTGTTAATAAACACACAGGTGTGTATTGACTCCTCACAGAGAAGCACATGTGCTCTATACATGTCTGCTTTAAGCCACCTTTGAAATTCCTGTTACTTGTCCCAAAAATCACTGCCCAATCGTTCCATTTCAACTTTCAGATCCACTATGGCCTAAGTATGCTCGACTTATCGGTGGTTTAAACAGAATGCATGGTTTTCAACCTTGAAAGTAAAAATATGGAGATCCAGATGCAGAACTGTGAGAAGAAAAGAGAGTAAAGAGAAAAAAGAGTTGTTGACAGAGTGGAAGGTCAGGTGACCTCGTCTGTCATGAATATAAGGTCAAGGTATGTGTATTGTGAAATTTCCAAGAGAACGTTGCAGAAGCATAGAATGGAGAAAGAACTGCATCTGGCGTTGGAGGGCTTAGGGGTGGGTGATGCAGGAGCTAAACCTTTATCACACCCAGAAATCAACAGCCAGGATTGACAGTAACCTAATTAGTGTTGCTAAACTTCAGGGTGCACACGAATCACCGGGGACCTTATTACGAGCCAGTTTCCGATTCACTTAGTCTGTGTGGGGTGGAAGTTGAGAGCAGAGAAGCTCCCAGAGGGTGTGGAGCTGACCCTGAGCCAGACTTTGAGGGTCAAGCTCCCAAACGGTATCTCCAGCACCAGGGGTAGGCACCGAAATTGTAGGAATCTTCTCAAGAAATGAACAACCGCTGAGTCACATCTTGAATGTGAAAGAAGCAGCCTGTGTGTGCATGTGTGTGCCTGTTTGTCCCTGTCCATGTGTGTTTCTCCCAGACGGTATCTCCAGCACCAGGGGTAGGCACCGAAATTGTAGGAATCTTCTCAAGAAATGAACAACCGCTGAGTCACATCTTGAATGTGAAAGAAGTCAGCCTGTGTGTGCATGTGTGTTTTTCTCTGTGTGCATGTTTGTCCCTGTCCATGTGTTTCTATGTGTGCATGTGTGTGTGTGCATCTGTGCATGTGTGTGTGTTTCTCTTTGAGTGCCCGTGTGTGCCTGTTTTTCTCTGCATGTGAGTTTCTTTTTCTTTGAGACGGAGTTTCGCTCTTGTTACCCAGGCTGGAGTGCAATGGCGCTATCTCAGCTCACCACAACCTCCGCCTCCTGAGTTCAGGCAATTCTCCTGCCTCAGCCTCCTGAGTAACTGGGATTACAGGCATGCACCACCGTGCCCAGCTAATTTTCTGTATTTTTAATAGAGACGGGGTTTCACCAAGTTGACCAGGATGGTCTCGATCTCTCAACCTCGTGATCCACCCATCTCAGCCTCCCAAAGTGCTAGGACTATGTGTGCACATGTGTTTATGCATCTGCGCATGTGTGTGTGTGTTTCTCTGTGTTTGTGTGTGCCTGTGCTTTTCTCTGCATGTGTGTTTCTATGTGTTCATGTGTGTCTGTGCATGTATGTGTTTCTCTGTGAGTGCACATGTGTGCCTGTTTGTTCTTGTGTGTTTCTATGTATGCACATATGTGTGTCTGCATGTGTGTGTTTCTCTTAGTGCACATGTGTTTCTGTTTGTCTCTGTGCATGTGTTTCAATGTGTCCACATATGTGTATGTGTCTGTGCATGGGTCTTGTGAGTGCATGTGTGTGCCTATGATGTCTCTGCATGTATTTCTTCATGTGCACATGTGTATGCATCTGTGCATGTGTGTCTTTCTGCATGAGTGCACGTGTGACTGTGTTTGTCTCTGTGCATGTGTATTTGTATGTGTGCAACTTTGCATGTGTGTGTTTTTCTCCATGAGTGCACGTGTGTGCCTGTGTTTGTCTCTGTGCATGTGTATTTGTATGTGTGCATCTGTGCATGTGTGTGTGTTTCTCTGTAAGTTTATGTGTGTGCCTGTGCGTTTCTCTGCATGTGTTTCTATGTGTGCATGTGTGTATGCATGTGTGCATGTGTGTGTCCTCTGTGAGTGTACATGTGTGCTGTTTTTCTCTGTGCATGTATGTTTCTATATGTGCACATGTGTGTATGTCTCTGCATGTGTGTTTCTGTGAGTGCACACGTGTGCTGTTTGTCTCCGTGCATGTATGTTTCTATGTGTGCACATGTGTATATGTCTGTGCATGTGTGTGTTTCTCTGTGAGTGCACGTGTGTGGCTGTTTGTCTCTGTGCATGTGTATTTCTATGTGTGCACGTGTGTTTACGTCTGTGCAGGTGTGTGTTTCTGTGTGTGTGCCTGTATGTATTGGTTTAGATCTGTTTGAGACTCTTTATTTCATGACGTCAGTATATGTCACCCCTTTTTGGAAAGGACAGCATATATAGAAAGACAATGAATACTTACGTAATGTGAATGAAGTCTCTCTTCAACTCTCAAACGTTTTGTAGAAAGTAATGATGATGGTGTGTATCATAAGAATGCATGTTTCTTGAATAACAAAGAGGAGTTATTACAGTAACTTTTACCTATTTTTCCACAATGCTAGGTCAAGTTTAGCTAGAGTCTGCTTGCAATTAATGAGTCTTGGAAATGCAAAATCTCAGAGCAGTAAACATATCTTTGTTCTGATGTTCTTATGTAGCCATTAAAACTTAAATATTATTACTAAAAGAACTACTGTAAAGTCAAATTAAAATGTAAGAAAATAATCAAAATAATGATAAAACATCCACAATGTTTCTGAAACTCCATTTCTACACAGTGAAATAAAGAAATTTAGATGTACCCAAGAAATAATGAACAGTGATTTTCATTACGAAGTGCTGATTTGCTTTAAAAATAAGTTAACCACAGTTTCTTTAAATAACAAATGTCCTTAGCACATTTGACGTTCAATTCAACTTAAATTTTTTCACCCGCATTTCTCAGGGACGCACATAAGTAATTAGGAGCACGTCCTCAGGGTCAGCTCTGAAGAAATGCTTCGTGAAGACTTCCAGCCTGCCTTCCCCTCAGGTGGGATTTCTCAGGGACGCCAAACATTGGGAAGCATCAGGATGACGAATCCGTGTTTCAGTTCACATCTGAATGCTCTCGCCTCGTGTGGCATAGACACTGGCATTGTATAGAACAGTTTCTCAAAGCTGACTGCATTTTAAAAGGAGGAAATTAGAATTACCAGACCCCTGCATATGGGGCTGTAATTCATAAATCTGTTAATCATAAGGTTCAAATAAAACCCAAAAACGTAATGAGCTCTTTCCCTTCTTGTACATACAAATTATAGTAATATAAGAAACTGAGTCCAATGAAAGCTCCAACTTTAGAGTTTTATAAATTTGTTTCCACTATTGTCTATGACTGTGATTTCAGTCTGCTGACAATGGTAACAGAACTTCCTCCTATTGCGTTATGCACATGAAACACGTCATTAGAAATAGTCATTAAGGTCTGAGTGGAAAGAAATCACAAGCATAAGAAGAGCTGTCAACCATTTTAAACAGCCATCAATTAATTGTAGCAAAATCAGTCCCTTGAAAACTGTTTATTTTTAATACTCCACCTAGGAATGCCTTTAACATGACACCAATGAGTTCCTGTTGCTGTTTCGTGGTACCGGTCACATCGCGTTAATGTCATGGTTACCGGTGCCATTGAGAGTCCTACCTAGAGAAGGTTCTGTCAAATGCGCTAGAAAGTGCGAGCTGCATCGACTTCCTGCTATACAAACACGATTTTATAACGTAAAGGCAATATAAGATCAATTATTAAAATGTGCCAGGCAATTGAAATATATTTTAATCTTAATAAAATTATAGCAATTTAAAGATACAGGCTTTATAATAAAATGTCCGTTTTAAAGATGGAATCTCTTCTCCAGCTTAAATGTGCCCAGTCTGGGGAAAGCAATAATCACTCACCGCCATCTGACAACACCCCACTCATGCCAGCTATTGTTCAAACTGCAGTGTAACGGTGCCAGAGCTCACCATTGTTATTCTTACTATGACCATCTTCTAATGTCTATTTTTTAATGTGGAGCAATGATTGCATATAAAATAAAAACAATACACAGGCACACCTTGGAGATATTGTAGGTTCAGTTCTAGGTCATTCAATAAAGCGAATATTGCAATAAAGTGAGTCACCCAAATATTGTGGTTTCCCAATGCATGCAAAAGTGGCATTTACACTACAATGCGGTCTATTAAGTACACAATAGTATTATGTCTAAAAACAGTATAAACATTAATTTAAAAACGTATCCCTAAAAATGCTAACAATGCCTTCAGCCAGTCGTCATCTTTTTGCTGGTGGAGGTCTCCAAAGTGATGGCTGGGGCATGATCAGGGTGGTGAGTTCTGAAAACAAGACGCAGATTGACTGTTTTCTTCACAGAAGATTTCTCTGTAGCATGTGATGATGCTATTTGACAGCGTTTTGCCCAGAGTGGAACTTCCTTCAAACTCGGAGTTCATCCTCTCAAAACCCTGCCACTGTTTTATTAACTATGGTTATAAAATATTCTAAATTCGTGGTGATCCTTTCAACAACGTTCACAGCATCTTCATCAGAAGCAGATTCTATCCCAAGAAACCAGTTTCTGTGCACATCCATGAGAAGCAATGATTACCCGTTATAGTTTTATCTTGAGACTGAAGCAATTCAGTGCCATCTTCAGGCTCCACTTCTAATTCTAGTCCTCTTGAAATTTTCACCATGTCAAGTTACCTCTTTCATTGAAGTCCTGAACCCCCCAAAGTCACCCATGAAAGCCAGAACCAACTTCTTCCAAATTCCCGTTCCTGTTGATATCTTGACCTCCTCCTTTGACTCATAAATTTTCTAGAATGGTGGATTCTTTCCAGAAGGTTTTCAGGTTACTGTGGCCAGCTTCATCAGAGGAATCACTGACTCTGGTAGATACAGCCTAGTGAAATATATGTATTGAATAATGAGACGTGAAAGTCAAAACTGCTCCTCGATCCATGCGCTGCAGAGTGGGTGCTGGCCTGGCAGGCACGAAAACAATGCCCGTCTTCTCCTACGTCCCCATCACAGCTCATGTCAATCTTCTTGTCTCAGCAGTAGGTCTCAACAGCAGGCTGAAAATGCTTCCCGAACTGTGCTGTAAGTAGAAGTGCTGTCATCCAGGCTTTGTTGTTTTATTTATAGAGCACAGGCAGAGGAGACTCAGCATCATTCCTATGGGCCCGAGGATTTTCGGGATGGTAAATCATCACGGGGTTCAACTTAAAGTCACTGACTTCATGAGCCCCTAACAAGAGACGCCATCTTTCCTTTAAAGCTTTGAAGCCAGGCACTGACTTCCCCTCTCTTGCTACAAAAGTCCTAGATGGCATCTTCTTCCAATAGAAGATTGTTTTGTCCACGTGAAAAATCTGTTGTTTGGAGTCACCACCTCTGTCAGGGATCTCAGCTGGATCCCCTGGAGAACTTGCTGCTGCTCCCGTCAGCACCTGCTGCTCCGCCTTGCACTTCCACGTTATAGAGATGGCTTCTTTCCCTCAACCTCATGAGTAAACCTCTGCTGGTTTCACAGTTTTCTTAGGCAGCTTCCTCACCTCTCTCAGCCTTCATAGAAATGAAAAGAAGTAGAGGCCTTGCTCTGGACGAGGCTGTGGCTGAAGGCAGTGCTGGGCTGGTTCGATCTTCTGTCCAGGTCACTCACACTTCCTCCATGGCAGCAATACGGCTGTTTTGCTTTGTCACTGCTCATGTGTTCACTGGAGTAGGGAGAGGGGCGCCCCCATTTCTCAGGCTTGCACCCCCCTGATGGAAGGAACGGAAAGAGAGATAAAACACTAAGGACATAAAATCAGCGGTCAGGCGACTTGCTGACGCCCCTGACGAGGCCGTAATGAGGCCCCGGGCTGTGAAGATAACTCCCTTTTTGGTTCCCAGCGCCTAAGCTCTCCATAAGCCTTGAAAGTGTGGTGAGGAATGTGATCCCTACTAGGCAGAGCCCAGCACTGGGCCACGTCCTCCACGTTTGCCTGACTCTGACCTCCTCCTGGGAACGCCTCTGCCAAGTGAGGATACTGCCTTTGTCTTATCTCTGTAAGCCCCGCCCGAACATTCCCACGGGCACTGCACATGAACTGGCCAATGAATGAGGCCAAAGGCTGTGAGGTCAACTGTCCAGCCGACGGACAATGACACCTTTTCCCCTCAGTTTCTCCTTCAGAGCTGTAAGCCTATAAAAAGGGAAAGAAGCTGCTTTAAGCCCAGTGGGACTCCATAGCCCATTAAAGGTCTCTTCCCTCCTCACCCTGCTCACACTTTGTTCAGGGTTCTTCCTGCTACGGCAGCATTCTCAATCTGCTTCGAGAACTTACCCTGCACATTCAACACTTAGCTAACTGGCGTGAGAAGCTCGGCTTTTGACCTGCCTTCCTCACTAAGCTCGATCATTTCTAGCTTTCTGTTTAAAGTGACACACATGAGACTCTTCCTTCCACTGGAACAGTTAGAAGTCATTGCAGGGTTACCAACTGGCCTAATCTTAGACCGGGCTCGGTGGCTCATCCCCGCAATCCCAGCACTTTGAGAGGCATAGGCAAGTGGATCATGAGGTCAGGAGTTCGAGACCAGCCTGGCCAACATAGTGAAACCCTGTCTCTGTGAAAAATACAAAAATTACCTGGGCAGGGTGGCACATGCCTGTAATCCCAGTGACTTGGGAAGCTGAAGCAGGAGAATCTCTTGAATCCGGAAAGCACAGGTTGCAGTGAGCAGAGACTGTGCCACTGTACTCCATCTTGGATGACAGAGCAAGACTCAGTCAAAAAAATGAAAGAAAGAAAAAGAAAAATGAAAAATGACGTAATCTTAATAGGTCTGTGTCTGAGGGAATAGGGAGGCCTGAAGGGAGGAAACAGAGACAAGGAAATCGTTGTCCACCGGAGCAGTCAGAACACACACAACATGTATCGGTTAAGTTTTCGATCCTATATGGGCATAGTTCATGGTGCCCCAAAACAATTACAATAGTAGCAGCATAGATCACTATAAAACATATCATAAAAGTGAAAATGTTTGAAATATTGCAAGAATTCCCAAAATGTGACACAGAGGCACGAAGTGAGCAGATGCTGTGGACAAATGGCGCCAACGGACTCACTGGATGCAGGGTTGCCAGGAGACCTTGATTTGTTAAAAGGACACTGTCTGTGAAGCACAGTCAGGCAACGTGTGGGGAAGTCTGTCCCATGTCAGCAAGGCAAGGAAGGCTAGTGACAAAGGAGGCCACGCCTGTCCCACGTCAGCAAGGCAAGGATGGGTAATGACGGAGGCCACACCTGTCCCACGTCAGCAAGGCAAGGAAGGCTAGTGACAAAGGAGGCCACGCCTGTCCCACGTCAGCAAGGCAACGAAGGCTAGTGACAAAGGAGGCCACGCCTTTCCCACATCAGCAAGGCAAGGAAGGCTAGTGACAAAGAAGGCCACGCCTGTCCCACGTCAGCAAGGCAAGGATGAGTAACGACGGAGGCCAACCTATGAACGAGTTACCACACTCACATGGCAGTTACCATGCCCTGGGATCCTTCTCAGAGGCTTTCAGAAGATGTGCAGTGGCCCGAAGATCTCCTGGTGTCTGCACATTGACACTGGGTTCCAAGTGGGACATGATGTGGCCTCATTTGCCGCTGCCTGACCTTGCCGTGCTGACGTGCGACAGGCGTGGCCTCCGTCATTACTATATCTGATGCATTTGATCGATTTTTGATCATTCAGCAGAGGACCTGGGGGTCAGTACTAATGGGCCCCAGATATTGTGAAGGCAGACATGACAGCTAAATGTGGCCCAGATTCCTATGTGAGAATGAGGAGGGCACATCATTGTGACAGTCTGAACGATGCTGTGATTGCAACTTCACCAAAAACCACAAAACGTTACCATGTAAACACAGTCCCTGAAACAGGATTCTGAAAGGAAAACCAGGAGGGTGTTTGGTCAAAGGCAACTAAATAATGAACAGCGTGGAAAAAAATAACACAGCAGCTGCTGAGTTGATGGAGAACATTTATATTTACTACTTTATTCAATCCTTTAAAAAGACCTACACACTAAAAAGAAAGGGACAGCAGCCCCACTCTGCTCATGAGGAAACTGAAAGGCCACAGCCTAAGGGACTGGCTGTGAGTGTCAGTCAGATTCAAAATCAGCTGCCCTGGCTGCTTTCCTCTGATTCAAAGCCTTTCTTACATATGCCTGGTGGGAGTGTGAACTGGCACAGCCACGAAAAAGCTAACACTGAAAACAGAACGTCCACATGATCCAACGATCTTCCTGCTGAGTATTTAGCAAAGGGAAGGGAAGGCACGCTGTGGAAGGGCTGTGTGCACCCCATGTCTACTGCAGCACCATTCACAATAGCCACGGTGTGGACTCAAACCAAGCTGAGGCCCAGCAGGTGAGTGTAGTGGAAATGTGGTTAACTACACATGGGAATACTACTCAGCCTGGAAAAGGAGAAAAGCCTGCCATTCGCGACAACATGCATGAACCTGGAGGACATCGTGCAAGTGAAAGAAGCCATACACAGGAAGAAAACACTGCGTGGTCTCACTTATACACAGAAGCTGCAGAAGAGCTCACAGACCTGGTGAATACGACAGTGGCTCTTGGAAAGGGTGGGTAGCGGGGTGCTGGCAGCGGGAGCTTGGTTAATGTGAAGAATGCGGCAACTAGGAGGAAGAAGTGCTGGTCTTCTCACAGGGTGAGTACTTTACAGTGTAGAGTCAAGCAGCCAGAAGAGAGGACTTCGAAGGCTCTCGAGTGTTTGAGGTAATGGATATGCTAATTAGACTGATTTGATTATCACACATTGTCCACATGCACCAACATATCACACTGTGCCCTAAACATGTGCAATTATTACATGCCAACTTAATCCACGGAAACAAAGTAAAATCCTTTTGCCAGAGTCTTGGGGAAGAGAGAAATGCTAAGTAAGTGTTTAACGGGTGCAGAGACTGTGGTTGGGATGATGAATCTGCAGTTGGATGGTGGTGATGATGCTCGTATAAAATTGTGAATTTACCTAACGCCACAGGCTGTACTTTGAAAGTGGTTAAAATGGTAGTTTTATGTTACACATGTTTTGTCACAATTAAAAATAAAAGAGTACGTGCATTCATTTTGAGAGAAAACAAGTCTCCTCCTTCACCTTGAAGGTGTCAGACCCCAGCACGTAAGGACAAAGAGAGAACCTCTGAGTCATGTTTAAACTTGTCTGATTTACAGAGGGCAAATTAAAGAAAGTAATTTATATAATGAGTAAATTATGGAACTCTTTGCCAAAAGAGGAGGTACAGACATAACAATATCCAAAGACATCTACGAGGAATTGTTCAAACGCTTATTGACAGAAGCCTAACAGAACAGGGAGCAAAGTCAGGTTTGGAGTCACCCTGAGGTTCACATCACAGCACACAAGTGGCTTCCGGCCCCAGTGCCACTGTGCCCCGTGAGTTTCTGAGGACAGGAGTAGGGAGCTGGATGGACCTGCAGGTCTGCCCCATGGCACAAACACTGCACCTTGCACACACCTGGGTCCCCCAGCCTGTGCATAGTAAGGAGAGACCGCCTGTGACCAGGACAGGTCACCTCCGAGGTGCCCAATGCTTGTACATTGTGAGGGGGTCACCCTGGGCTGTCAGCACGGCGTCACCTCTGAGGTGCCCCCGTTCACACGTGTGGCAAAAAAAGCTCTGGATTAAGAGCTGTCATTCTGGGCTCCCAGACAAAGTGGAAGAGGGTGTTATGCTCATATTTAAAGCTTTGTTTTTGCAACTATCTGTATAAATTGTCTGCTTCTTTTTCCATGTGAGCTGAAGTTACATCTTCAATAAACCAAGTCAGGGGAGCTTACTTTGCCCACAGCAGTGGGTGCATCTGCTCCGCCTAAAACTAGCTCTGGCTGTGCCCGGCACGTGCTCAGTCTTCGCTCAATGGAGGAGAGAATTGACTTGAGGGTACACTTGGCTCCCAGCTCAAGGCTACGTTTCCAGAGGTGCTTTTAGATGCTCTTACAGAAATGTTCACCACTGGGAATGCCATGGCAGGAGTAAACAGGTGATTTCTAGAAAAGATGATTTTCTTAGGAAGCCAAGACTGTAATCTCCATCCTCCTCTCCGTGCCGCAGTTCTGAGCCTTCTCCTTTTGTCCTCTGCATCACGGCTGACGTGACTGCGCCCAGGATGAAGTTTCAGTTCAAATAACATCCTCAGAGACGCCTTCTGCAGCCACCTTATCAGATGGAGGTCCTCTCCACCTCACCCTCTCACCTGTCAGCATTTTTCTCCCTTCCTTCTTCCCTCTTTCTTCCATGCTCTGTTTTTATAACTTCCTACTATTTCAGATTGTTACCTGTTTGCTGCTGTTTATCCTCCGAAGCAAGAAGCCCTGCAGGAGAAGCTGCCACACCCACAGCACCTGGCACCGTGCCAAACACCGGGCACTTCCCATCTCTGCTTAGCTACCGCATCTGATGGGAGGAGGGAGGGACAGAAAACCCCTTTGCTGGTCTGTCTGTCCATGAGGGAGGGTGGGCGGAGGGGGCGGCCCTGGTCTGTCTGTCCACAAGGGAGGGTGGGCGGAGGGGGCGGCCCTGGTCTGTCTGTCCACGAGGGAGGGTGGGCGGAGGGGGCGGCCCAGGTCTGTCTGTCCATGAGGGAGAGTGAGCAGAGGGGGCGGCCCTGGTCTTCCTGTCCACGAGGGAGGGTCAGTGGAGGGGGCGGCCCTGGTCTGCCTGTCCACCACCCCACACTCTTTTGGTGCATCATCCATATCTACCTCCATACCTATCTCTTCTTCGCAGATCTGAGGCACTGCCCTGCTCAGGGCTTGTGGATCATTCTCCACAGCCTGTAGGATGAAGTTGAGTGCGGCGAGCAGCATTTAGCTCGGCCTCTTCTCCTCTTACCCCCTACACTGTCCCCCAGAAGGCCCCTCACACATTCCAAGCACGCCTTGACCCAGCACCTTGGCTCGTTAACTTATGCCCTTCCCTGCCCTCTTCATCTGTAAATCAGCCTCAAGCCTCAAGGTTTACGGATGAAGAGGGCAGGGAAGGGCATAAGTTAAGGAGCCAAGGTGCTGGGTCAGCCCCACACCCTACACTCTGCCCAGTCTCCAGGAGCACCCGACACACGGACACGTTGGTCACCAAACAATGCAGGTTTCTTGCAGAGAGAAGTTCTCCCCTGTCTCCTGAGCACCTGAGGACTCAAGCGATGCTCCTGGGACATGTGAGTGCGTGAGAGCTTCTCAGCAGAAACCCTCCCTGGCTGCCTGGAGATGCTGTTTCTACTTGACGCCTATTTCCAAGCACGTCCAACCTGTGGGGCACAGCATGGAGTTCGGCCCAACAGGAATTCATAAACTTTCTTAAAACATTACGGTATTTTTTTAGTGACTTTTTTTTTTTTAGCTTATTAGCTATTGTTAGTGTTATTTGACATGTGGCCCAAGACAACTTTTCTTCTTCCAGTGTGGCCCAGGGAAGCTGAAAGGTTGGGCGGCCCTGCCTCGGATTTCTCCCGGGACCAGAACTGGCCTGCCTAGGTCCTGCTGTGTATCTGCTGTGGCTCAATGTCTGTGCCTCCCTAAAGTGCCTGGGTTGAAACCTAATCCCAAGAGTGATGGGGTCAGGAGGTGGGGCCTTGGGAGGTGAAGAGGTCATGAGGGCAGAGCCTCATGGATGGGACTGGTGTCCTTATAAAAGGGACCCCAGAGAGCTCCCTTGCCCCTCCCATGTGAGGACACAGTGAGAAGGTGCCATCTAGAAGGAAGGGGGGCCTTTATCAAATATCCAATCTGCCTTGATATTGGACGTCCAGCCTCCAGAAATGTAAGGAGTACGTTTCTGCTGTTTATAAGCTACCTGTATAAAGTACTTTGTTCTGGGAGAGCAGGTGGACTAAGGCACTGTTTCAAGCATCTAACGCACTGCATTATGACAGTGGCAAAAATACCAGAGAAACCAGCCTTGAAATGTCCCCATGGTTTTAAGGAAGGGTCAGGTGAGCAAAACACAGACTGTTCTTATGAATTCATAGCGTAGTAGATCTCAGCCAGACACACTTCCACACCTTCCTAACAGCACAGGGACCATGCCTCAGACAGCAGCAGCAGCTCACCCCAGGTCTGAATCCAAGTCCGCCGGACTGAGCCTTCACCCCCTGTTCTGAGTGCTGGTCACATGGAAACTTACTAATTCCGGATATTTCAGTCCACTTCTAACTATAGATTTTCTATGCAGCTGTGAATAAGTCAAAAAATTCTGATGCCCCAGACATTCTCCAGGATTGGATAACGTTCTCCTTCATGCCATATTGTAAGGGACAAAATATAGAAAAAAAGACAGCATGGTGACAGCAGACACTTTGAAAGGCAGTAATACCAGTAATTGGTCGGTTAAAAAAATTTAAACTTACTAAAAAGTTAACGTATTTTATCTGATCTTACTTAACATGTATAAAACCTCCGAGGTTCTACATAGTCCTGTCATTTTAGACGTGAAGAAACTGGGCTCAAAGAAGCTGTCTTGCCCAAGTTCATACAGACGTGGGCAGGAATCAGCTTGAGCCCATTTCTGTGGCTTTGGTGCCCACCTCCTTTGCACTCCGCCATGCTGCATTCTTGAAAGAAAGCGGAGTTCAGGGGAGGTGCCTTCCATCTGCTCCTCCCATCCCCTTCCTGCGGCCCAGTCTTCCCAGCAGATCCAAGAAGCGCTGGGGCCTCCTGGTCAGGAGTTTGCAGGCACAGTTCCCTCTGTCCAGGAGGCACCCCTGTCCCGTGGTTACCTTTCCTAGAATCAAACAAAAATCCACTTTGGTAGGTGGTGCCCTTGTGATACTTTGGATGTTTCTGCGATGACCCCAGACCATTGTGTGTGTCACTTCTGATCAGGATATTTGAGCAGCAAACAGATGGAATGTAGATATACTGGTGTTGTTATGACTATATTTTGTTGACATATTGTCATGGGTCAGTTTGACTGTTGATGTAGCCTTTATACCAAATAGGAGGGTCTTTTTTTTAATATGTTGATGATGGGTATGTTCATTCAAATTTATTCTCACTGCTTCCATCAAAAGATGCCAGATCGGTGCCTCCAAATGGCAAAGAAGCATCACAGTTCTTCTAGATTTTATACCTAAAATCCAGTTTGAAGGAGGAGGTAAAGTCCATACTTCCTTCAAGCCTTTCCGCATGAAAAGTCCTCTTTATCTTGGCCATGAAACAATAAAAAATTTTAAAAATTTATCAGTCATGCTATCTCATCCCAACCCTTCAAATAAAACTTTCACCTAATTTCTCTCCTGAACATGCATAGCAGTGTGCATCTGTAGATGCAGAAGTGGTGTCAAAGAATGGGAAGGGGGTAGATGACCATGTTTCTGGAATAGTCTCCTTCCTCCCCAGAAGGGGAGAAGCATCACGTGGAACGCTGAACTTTATTGATCTAGAATAAGAGGCAGATCTCATGCATACATTATCACTTCTGAGCGTCTATGTTTATTACGTTTATGCTAGGAAAATTAATCCTGTTAGAAAGCTTGTCTTTCTAAATGCTTTAAACACTTTCTAGCACATCCCCAGCATACTAATAGCATTTTGATAGTTTAAGAAAACAGAATTGGTAAAAATTAAACAGTAAGCAATATTTCTTTATACCATATGATGCTGTTCTTTATGAAAGGTAATTTTTTGTTTTTACAATACAAACTTAGGTTGTGAAATGATTGACATAACAATTGAAGGAATATAACAACTCCTTTTAAAGCATAGAGTATATGCCTATTTTAAAAGTCTTTGAAGGCAGTTAATATTTACCTAAAATTAAATATGTACCTTCTGGGTGAAGAAAAAAAAGACTGCAGTCAAAACATCAGTACTTTAACCTGTTTATGAATTGAAAAAAAAAAAAAAACAACTCACCCATCTCATGACCCATATATAGTACTGTTAGAGCAGATTAAATACAGACTTTGTTCTTCTGCTCGGTTTTCTTCTTACGATCCAACTTAGTTTTCTCAAAAAGATCACCAAACTAAATCAAATGTAGAAAAAAATTTTCCAGTAATCCTAGAATATAGTTTGCTACTAATTTTGTCTCTTTTCTTTTTGGCTTCCTGGACCCTTGACAGCAGAATGTTGTTCACGTCCTAAAGGAAGGAAGTAAACGATTCCTGAAAATAGATGATGAAACTCATAGTGATGACTTCATGTGAGGTATCTTCAGCTTTTTGCAGGGAACACTGCGTCTGGTCAAGACTTTTTTTTGGTAATAATCTTAGTATGATGTAGTTTTAGAGTTTGGTGACCAACTAGACCAACTACCTCATTTTATACAGAAAGTAGAGGAGTGACTGAGCCATTTGTCAAAAGCAGCTTCGTGTGTTTGTGACAGTAAAGAGCTGGGGTGCTTCCCTGGCATTAACCAGCACAGCCAACGGATTTAGCAGACCAGATTGTATTGACACGGTACAGCCGACTTTTGAATAGCAGGGGTTTCAAAGGGTCCACTTACAGATATTTTTCAAACGTGGGTCGAAAACACAGCAGCTGGAGGATGTGAAACCCACGCAGAGGGTCGGCAACTTTCCCTATCTGCGGGTTCCACAGGCCCCACTGTCCCGGGAGTATAACAAGAGGTGACAGCACACGTCTTTCTGGTGACTGGAGAACTCCAAGGGCTCATCTTGACAATACCATTAACTTGAAAGTTCAGTAAAGATTAACCAATCAGGTACACTCTAAGTTTGTTAAAGCCTGTAGAAATGGTTTCTATAATATAAAATGAGCAGCACTTAGATAATTTTAGCACAGAACTTGGTAAATATAAATGAACACATAAATTGTCTGATTCTTAATAGTAAGGTCTCCTTCATCCAAAGACCGTCAGCTTTGATGCCTTTGATGACCCACCAAGCCTCTCCTGAGCGGGGCGGGAGGCTTGGCCCACACTTGCATGGGAGAAAAGGCACATTCAAGGAATCCATTTGTCCCATTACAAACTGCAAAAGAAGAGAGATAATATTAATTACTACCAGGTCTTCCTTGGCAGGTAGAATTTGTGTGTGTCTGTTGGGGGGAGGATAGATCCTGCTGGTATTTTATAGAAGAAATTTAGCTTTTGATTTTATAAAACACTATCCTAAAAAAGTCTACATAAATTAAAAATAATATGTGAAAATGTCATGTTTTCTTCTTTTTCCATACAAAGAGTTTTTGAAAAACTGTCTTACACCAAGCTATTTTACAACAGTAGAATCTTCACATGCTTCTATTTTTCTGGAAGCTGCGGTTTCCACCGGCTGCGAGGTGGGCCCCGCGCGCAGGACCAGAGCAGGGCAGGGGAGGGCCGGCCCCACGGCCCCATCGCCAGGTGTAGCTCTCGCCGGAGGAACGCACGTGGGAAGGGGAGAGGGAGAAGGAAAAATGCCTCCTGGTATGTGCCTAAGATCTGTTTGACATACATTGTACTTTTTCCTGAGTGTATTTTAGCAGAGACGTTCACATTTCAGTCATGTTGCCTGCAAAAAGAAAAAGAAGAAAAGCCTCGCTGTGAAATCAAACCATCTGTTTTTAAAGAGCGGAGACAAACGTCC
Organism: Callithrix jacchus; assembly: GCF_049354715.1. Taxonomy (NCBI): domain Eukaryota; kingdom Metazoa; phylum Chordata; class Mammalia; order Primates; family Cebidae; genus Callithrix; species Callithrix jacchus. Next base: position 114,690,969 of record NC_133515.1, read on the forward strand.
CGAGGGCGTGGGGCGTCGTCCTGGGGGTCCGTTTTCCCACCTTCCGTCTCCCCGCGGCCTCCCCGCCCGGCTCTGCGGGACACGTTCCCCTCCTGAGGAAGCGGAGCCGGTGCAGGGAGACAGGAAGGACTCGATGCCAATGCAGAGACGGGCGCGGACGGGCCTCGCCGAGCAGCGGGGACCGGGGCGCGGAGCCTCCTCCCGCCTCCCCACGCGCACCTGCTCCGCCAGCTCCTGCTGCGGGCGCCCCGCGACGCCCGGACCACGCTGCAGGTTCAATCCTCGCCCGCTCCGCCTCTCTGGACTGCACTCAGAACACCTTTCCCACCCAGATCGCTGGCTTGGAAGACGTCCAGCTCCTGCCCAGAAACCACCAATCGGATGGGAAAGTGCGCAACGCATTGACCATACATTTTACAAGAATAAAACAATCGACGCAAATTGCTGAACTTTCACGGACGTGCCTGGCTTCATCCAAAGAGCCAAACTTTCTCAAAGACCAGCCCGGGAGGCACCTTCCGTCCTGCGGGCACTTCCCTCCAGGGCGCGAGGTACCCGCCGCCGGCCGAAGGTCCAGCGCCGAGCAGCGCGCAGGCGGCGCGGTCCCGGCCGGGGAGCGGCCTCCGCTAGTACTCTCGCGGGGGGCCTGGGGAGGGGGTGCCGGCTATGCCCATCCTGGGCGGTCTTCCGCGCACCTCGGGGCCGGGGGAGTCCTCGCCGCCCCGCTCCCACCTCCAGGATGCCACACCTCGGGAGTGGGACCCGAACTTGGGGACCTGCGCTCGGGCGGGGAGGACCCCTGGGAGGGTCATGAGAGCGGACCCCAGGACCGCCGGCGGATCGGACCCCTCCAAAGCGGATAGACTCTAATCGACTTATTAAATGTAGAAGCAATCAGGCAGCTCCCATTTTAATAGCCCAAGATCTACATTTAGACAAAAACAGAACCGAGTTCCTGGTAAAGGCGTTTCTTCTCATCCTGTCACAAGTGACAGGAACGGAGGGAAACAGCCTGGGGGAGGGGCGGGGGGAGGAGACGAGGGGGGAAGAGGAGGAGACGCGAGACGGGGAAGGTGGGGAGGGAAGGGGCGCGGGAGACGCGGCGCGGGGGAGACGCGCGGGAGATGCGGGCGGGAGGAGGGGGAGGGGGCGGGGGCGGGGGTGACGGAGATCCGCATGGGGGCACGGACAGTCCGGCGGCTTCTAATTAAAGGCCGGCTCGGAGCCCTCGGGGACCCGCCTGACGTCGGCGGGCGCCGGGATAAGAAGCGCCCCGAGGTCCGAGGCGGGAGTCGGCACCGGCGCACCCAAGGCGGTCGCGGGTGCAGCGCTCGGAGCGGCCAGTCCCCGAGTCCCCGCGTCCCATGCGCTCCGCCCGCCGCCGGGCATGGAGTAGTGGCGCAGCTCGGGGCGCGGGGACAGACGCGCACAGACGGCGAAGACACCGGCGGCTCCAGGTGACCAGCCCGGCCCCGGCGCGCAGGTGGCCCCGGGGCGGCGCGGGGCAGGCGGGGGCGCGGCCGGGAGGCGGGGGCAGAGGGGCTTCCAGAGCGCGGCGCTGCCGGGGTCGGAGCGAGGGTCTCCTCCGCGGGCTTCGGGGACTCGGCGCCCGCCGCGACCACCGCACAAAGGCGACGCTGGGAACTTGAGCGCGGCCTCCCGGCCCGGCGCGCGGCGCCGCGTTCTTGGAGAGAGGTGGGCGCGGAGGCGCGTCCCCTGCGAGGTCCCTCGGGCCGGGGCGCTGCCCCGCGCCGGCGGCTTCCGAAGGGGAGAGAAAGTTGCACTCGCGCCGGGCACAGCTTGCTCGGCGGACGCGGCCTTTTGGGTGAAAGTTAGGAGGGGCGAGGGGCGGGTTCCGGGGGCTTCGTTCGACCCCAGCTGCGGCCGCTCCCCGTGGGCGGGACCTCGGACGGGGTCGTCGGGGCAACCGCGGGTCCTCACCTGCCGCCTCGCCGGGCGCCCTCCTCGGGGTGCGCGGGGCCGGGTCCAGCGCCCGCGGCTCCTCCCGCTTCCTCCCCGCCCCGCCCCGCGCTCCCCCCTCCCCCGCTGACTTTCTCCCCGGCCCCCTGCGCCCCTTCTCCCGCAGCGAGCCCAGCTCCTGGCGCGCGTCGGAGCCTCCCACCCCGCGGCCCCGAGCGCACGATGCGCGGACCCGGGCGCCCGCTCCTCCTGGGGCTGCTCCTGGTCCTGGGGGCGGCGGGGCGCGGCCGGGGGGGCGCGGAGCCCCGGGAGCCGGCGGACGGGCGCGCGCTGCTGCGGCTGGTGGCGGAGATCGTCCAGGAGCTGCGGAGGCACCACGCGGCGGAGCTCAAGGGCCTGCAGCTCCTCGGGCGGGACTGCGCCCTGGGCCGCTCGGAGGCGGCGGGGCTGGGGCCTGCGCCCGAGCAGCGAGTGGGTGAGTGCGGCCGAGCGCGCCCGGGGCCGAGGTTGCGGGGAAACGGAATTATCTTTGAGACACACGTTTCTAAACGAGAAATCAATTTTGACTATTGAACAGCAGGATTTTTTTTTTTTTAAAGAAAAAGAAAATAGCAGCAATAGGTCCGCGCCTGAGGCCTGGCGGAGAAGCCCCCGGTCTCCTCCTGGCGCGTGGAGCGCGACGCGCGGCGCGGGCTGCTGATTTCCGCACACAACTGTCACCCGTCACTTCGGAAATGGAAGCATTTCCAGCAAAGCGTTCCCGAGAAGGAGGCATCTAGGCTCCTTCACGGCCCTGCCCAGAGTGGTGGCCCACGGGGAATTTCCCAGGAAAGCATGAAAGCTTCTAATGCTTTTGTGACACAATCAGGTCAAACATGAGAAGGTCAGTTTTATCCCGGCTGCGTGAAGTTAGGAGTGAATGAAGACTCACTAGGGAGATGCCTTGCGAGTGTAAGACGTGGATGTGGACGCCTCCCTTGCGAGGGCCTGGCTCCACACCCCCTCGGAGCTCAGCCAGGAGCCCGGAACAGGGGAGTGAAGATGGAGACCGTGTAAAGACGCAGAAACAAAAGCTGGACTCAAAGAGGACTCCAGGGTTTTCCCCACCCGCTGTGTGCCGAGAACCCTGGTGGTAGAAGTTTGCTTGGCAGAGTCTCTCTGGTATTCTTACCTTATAAACCAGGTTAATGAATATTTCCACTAATTTACACCGAAATATTTATCTAGAAAAGTAATGTTCTAGAACCCATTTTTTGTTTGAAGGGTCAAGTTTTCTCTCAAAATTTTGAAATGTTGTGGGATTTGATTCCCAAGGTCCTCAAAATTAAAGTATCTAAATGTGACTAGAAGTTAAATGTTTAAAAGAAAAAAAAAAAAAGTTTTCTTAACTCTATAACGTGTGGTTGCCGGCATCCTACAGGGAGAGAGCAGACCTGGCTTCAAGAGTAGTTACTGTGATGCTGAGTCTTCTTCACGGTCATGTGTTGCAATCCAGGGCCCCAATCTTTCTTTCTTTCTTTTTTTTTTGTGCAAAGCAACTTGGCTAATGTGGAGTTTCCATTAATTTTCAACATTCACTTAAGATCACATTGTCAAAAAATGCTTCCTTCGGGCAATATAATACTTTCTTTTCCCCGAAACAGAAATTGTTCCTCGAGATCTGAGTTTGAAGGACAAGTTTCTAAAACACCTTACAGGTGAGTTTTCTCCTCCGTCCTCGTTTTCCCAGAGCTCCTTGGCATCTGAGTCTTCATGATCTGTTTCTTCTTCCGTGTTCCAGGTCGTCTTTATTTTAGTCCAAAGTGCAGCAAACACTTCCATAGACTTTATCACAACACCAGAGACTGCACCATTCCTGCATGTAAGTAACAGCACCGGATTTTCATAAAATGCAAGCACAGTGCAGACTGCGGTTCCCAGCTCCTTCCATTTCCTCACAGGCCTTCGCCTTCTTAGCTCAAATTTGCCTATTCCTTCCTCACTATGGAGTTAGGGGCAGAGATGGCCAGACCATTGCAGAAGATAACTAACTTCTGCATCAGTGAATCAGCTAATGCCAAACTGGAAATTATTTATAGTCCCTGGAATAATAGGCTCTGGGGATGGGCTGAACTCCCCTTCTCCTCCTTCTGTCTGTCAGTTCTCGTCCAGTGCTCATGTTTGTGCGTGCTCTACTGTGGCAAACAGATGTTAAGAATGAGTTGCTAAAATGACTCCAAGAATAAGATTGACCTGGACCAGAGCTCTGACCAGAGACTTTTTCTTCCCATCAGTATTTACAACCTCATCACCCACAAATTTCATTGTGATTTCAAAACTATTTCTCTGGCTGGCTCCATCACTCAGAAGCACAGAGCTGCCCTTGTCAGTCCAGCTCTCCGCGACAGCTTTCTCTCCTATTTCTTCTCAGTCTTCCTAACCTGCTTCTGGCTACTGATTCATAACAAAACATTTTATTTTCCCCAAAAGTAGCTCCTTGTTCTCTTTGCTATAGTCTCATTAGCTACAGTGACAGGACCCTAACCTATTATTTCTTGATTTGGACTCCCACTTTTATTCATTAAGGCTAACAGAAAAGTCACGCAGACACTAGGAATACTGCTAGTCACCGCCAGGGCTCTCCAGCCGGGCCAGGCAGCAGACCACACTTGCCGTCCTGCCTTCCCCTCCAAAAACAAACAAACAGAAAGCCAATGTACACAAAGTGTTTTTCTTTGTTTAGGCAGCGAAATTACCTCAAATAACCATCATTCATAGGACTTCTTCTGAGTGCCAGGTGCATGCCAGTGAGCCTTAGCCCACTGAAGTGGCAACACCAGCACTTTTTGGACAAGGCTGAGGCACACACACATTTAGCACTCACACCACCAGCACGGAGATGCATGAACGCAGCCTCGGCCTCTGACCATGCCACTGATGACACCACCCTCATGCCAAGGCCAGCAGCACACACTTCCTGAAGGGTTTCGTTTCTGTATTCTCGCTGCTGGGCCTCACCCTTCCACGTGGACCCAGTACGCCAGTCCTCTCCCGTTTTCTTCTTTTGGAATGCAGTCACCTTCTGTCGGGAATCATTTATCTGGCTCTTGGAGCTAGAAAATCTCGTCATTTGTATCGTTTTACTGTGCATATATTTTATGTTAAATATTTTCTTACAGTAATAGGATCATAGATTCCAAATTTCCAAGTGACCTCTGAGTCATTCAGTCCCATCTTTTCATTTATAAATGAGGAAGTGCTTTTGTGCTGTCAGATAGCAGTAAAGCTAAGACATAGATCTCAGGGTTAGCTCTGCAGACCTTTCTCCAGCGCATCGCGCTGTACCCCTACTTGATATTTCCTTTTGCTCACAGCAACTGAGCTGTGTGATCCTAAGCTCCTGGTCACAGCTCATCCTAGGCCATGGAGAGGGAAGAGGCTGGTAGATCTGTGCCTTTGGAGACCAGTGGCTACTTTGTTGCTTTCTGCCTCTTCTTAGCCCTCAAAGAGCTGGAGAGCTGAAATCGGGCCACTTCTGTGCTTTGCTAGGCTCTAGAAAGAAAATCCTTGGGCTCCTGGAATGTCAGACCTGAAGAACTTTAGTGCCTTCTCAAAGTGTGGTCTCATAGGGAGTTCGCTGGCAATGCAGAACTAAGTCCCATCTACACTTGTTGAACAAAATCTGCGTTTTAGCAAGATCCCCAGGCGATTGGTCTGCACATTGAAGTTTGCCAGACATTGCTGAAAACGTGGGTTGAGCTGGATGTGCAGTCAACTGCGTTCCCTGGACGTGCCGCAAGTGGAAGTTTTCACAATTCATTGATTAGATCTGCCATTGGAATCACACAATCCAGTGCACCCATGACAGGCAGTCTGTTTAGCAAAACCACGTTCTGAAAAGCATGGTGCTGCTGAAAGGGAAAGGCAGACGCTGGGTTCAGACGGCCCAGCGCCGCCGTTACAGCGCGCTTTTCCCTCTGGAAGACCCCTAGCAATGTGTGCCACAAATATTTAGGAGGCATATTTTTGGAAGTAGAGCCAGCTACTTATCTAACATGTTCTATGCATTTATGTCAACCTGCCCATTCAATTCAGATTTTCAGTTGGGTATAAATTCTCCCATTTTTAAGTAGGTTTTGCTGTTCTTGAGAAATAAACTGTAAAAATTTACTAACAATTACAGCTTTGCATAGGTCATCCAAATTCCCTTATCGCCAGGATCATTGCACCTTGTTTCTACAGGCAGCGTGAGCAGGGTAATGGAATGGGAGGCTGTGTACATACCAAGGAGTATCCGTCTGCAGTTAGAAACAGGCACATTGCTTCCATTCGCCGTCCAGTCCAGCCTCTGCTCGCTGCCTTTTGAGCCACTTTCTTTAGTTACAGGCAGAAGGCTTTGTGTCATGGTCAACTCAAGCTGGGACTCAGTCTGCATATAACCTAGAAGTGGCACCAGGGTATGGAAGGGCTGTCACGTAGAAAACAACATGAAGTTATTTCTGAGAGGAGCGATGGGCCGGCTCAGCCGTGCCCTCTTCGTGTCTGTCCCTCCTCCCTCCACAGCCCCACTGACATCATCTGACTTCTGCCACTGAAGCACCATAAATTATTAAGTCAACAACTTAGAACCCATGCCTGCAGACTACAGATTCTGTATTGCTTCCAGGGAATTCAGATATTTAAAGAAATAAATGGCTTTAGTAGCTGATATACTTGCAAAAGATGCTATTTTTGTTTTAAATTACTGACAAGGGTCTGTGATTTATTTTCACTAGACTATAAAAGATGTGCCAGGCTTCTTACCCGGCTGGCTGTCAGTCCAGTGTGCATGGAGGATAAGGTAAGCTTGGGCATGCACTGGAGCACACACCAAAGATGGGAATCCCGCTTGGGACATGAAAAATTCATGGGAGTTTAGGAACACGCGTTCTTTGGCTGAGGTAGCTGCCTTCTACATAGAGTTGGCACAGCACTCTTACTGTCTCACAGTGCTGAAAGCTGCCCTACTGGCTTGTCTGCAGTGCCCAGGCAGCTGCTAACTGTTCACTGCACGACACCAGGACACACAGGCACCAGGCAGGTCCTGCTCTGAAACACGGCAAGGCAGCCAGTTTCAACATGTGACTGAGTGCATAAGCCAGGAGCACACTCAAACTGTCTACTCACTTCAAGGCCGGCATTCATTCACTCATCAGTGAAGTGACCGACACTATCCATGCGAATTCTGTCACATCTGCTCAATGTGTGAGTTGGAATCTATCATTATGACAGTAAGCTCATAAGAACAGCTATCTCTCTAAAGGTTTCTATCAACACTTTTTTTTACATAGCCTCTAATAAGTAAAAATGTAAACGCATACCATGTTTATTAACTACACTTTGCACCTGGGCCCCTCGAGGGCTGATAGGCAACATATAAGACCCATCAGCGGATGTTTTGAAGATAAGGTTTTATTTTCCTGACGTAAGTGCCACAGAATTCAGTCACTTTAGACAGCAGGATGAAACTGTAATTTCACCAATTTTATACGTCCCGCATGTCTCTTACGTGCAGGCACTGCCAGATCTGGCTACACCAGCACAACTAATACAGGCCTCCTGCCCACTGATGGCTGTCCAGCACATTCGTGAAAAGGGAGTTTTTCTAGTGGTTTTTCTAGTATGTCTCATGTAAAATGGAATAGGGTAGGGGAGTGCTCTTTCCTATACAGATGTAATCTCTAAGGAGAGGCAGCACTTACGAATATTTAGGCGGCAGCAGCAGAAGGGTTGGGTGCGTGACCCCTGCCCCAGCAGGAGGCACAGCGGGTCCTGCCTATGCGTCCTCCACTCTGTTTCTTAGCAGAAGCCACTGCTGCTAGTGAGAGGAATGGCACTGGGCAGCGGAGGCCCGCGGGCAATGGCGGTTGAGACTGCGCTTTGCACAGGCTGTGCTTTTTCTTTGGCAGTGGTGAAGGCATGGTTTCGATGCCAGTCTAAACTGAGAAGTGCTGTGGTCACGCCCCCATGCCCTGCCCTTCCAGTCCTCTCAAGCTTCTCCTCCTCCTCCTGTGTCGCAAGGTTTTTTTTCTGTATAAATCAGTGAATAGATGTATATTCCTGGCACCCCAGGTGATATGCCAGAGATGAGAATGTTAATTTTTTACTTATTTCTTTATAATTAAATCACACTGCTCCCAGAGATGAGCCAGGGACGTCCTTGGAAATTTTCCATTTACTTACAAGTGAGGAGAGCCAATTCCCCACGGTCTCAGCTGATAGAAGAGCTACTCCGTCCACGTGCCCATCAGCCAGCCCCTGCCCCCCTCCACTGGCTGCTGCACCGAAGGACGTGGTCAATGCCGTGGGACACGGGCTCCTGCGTGGGTCTCTGTGTGGGCATGTCATGCTTTGCCAAACGCCACAGTGATGCCCCACAGGAAAACTGTGGCAGAACCCCCTTGAGAGCCCCCAGCACCCTTTATGTCACTCTCCCGATCCCTGGACAACCATAACAAAGCCTGACTGACAGCGAGACGCAGGTAAAGGTGACAGGCCCAGGCCCAGGCTCACAAGCTCTTGTTCCCAAAAGGCCATCTGCGCAACAGCCACAGGTGTCCCGGCTGTTAGCTAGGTTCATTTTGGCCAAGGCATGGGTCAAGTTCAAAATACTGATACCCTGTTAACTCTAATTTCTTAATCTCTCTGTTTCTAAAGATTGATTTCTTCAAATTCCAAAAGGTTTAAACGGCAAAGAAATTGTTACCTGGTCACCACAGTGTAGATACAGTGCGGAGTTTTGCTGAGCTTGGCAGGCCTCAGTGAGACAGCAGAGGGCAGGGCAGGCGTCCCAGGGTGCCCACGCTCCTGCGACGAGGTGGCATCGGGAGGGCCCTGTGGTCCCCAGTTCCGGTTCCACTGGTTGACAACCGGCCACACGCGCTTCTTTCTGTCCTGACACACGAGGACGGCAGGGCAAGACCGCAAGCCATGACCTTGTCTTCTTAAAGCAAGGCCCACAGCTGAGAAAAGCAGGTCTTCAGCAGGAAAGGCTTTGCCCTCCTCATCTCAGAGCAAATCCATTTGCCAGTTTCTGAAGCTCATTAATAGACCCCTTCAGGCCAAAGAGAACAGTGTCCCAGCTGCCCTCCCTAAGTCACAGACACACTTTACTGTCCAGACTTGCAGGTCAGTAATGAGAAGCCTGAGCTCTCAAGAATTGGAGTTTTGAGTAGTGAGTACGGAGTGTATGCTCCCAGATGCAGCCTAATCTTAGGAACCTTGAAGTGTATCATTCTTTTAAAAATAAATACCAATGGTTTCGACATTTCAGCACAGAATGCTAGAAACAAATGTCTAATCTTGATTATCCTGTGAACACTGAGGCTGCAGCACTACCAGGTAAACCCCTGTGGCCTGGACTACTGAGGCTTCTGATTGCTTTAACATTGCAGCCACGCAGTTAACTGATAAACCCCTGTGGCCTGGACTGCTGAGGCTTCTGATTGCTTTAACATCGCAGCCACGCAGTTAACTGATAAATCCCTGTGGCCTGGACTACTGAGGCTTCTGATTGCTTTAACATCGCAGCCACGCAGTTAACTGATAAATCCCTGTGGCCTGGACTACTGAGGCTTCTGATTGCTTTAACATCGCAGCCACGCAGTTAACTGCAGAAAAGGGTTATTTTTCAAAATACAAGACTGCGCTTTTTGGAACACAGAGAAACACAGATGCACTCTTAGACGGCCTGTGTTTGTAAACCCGGTGTCCCCTAACTGAAGTGCCAGGTCTTCTGTAATTCATGGTAAGAAGTGTGCAGAGTCCTATCAAACGGAATGTACTTGTTTTCAGCACTGAGCACAGCTGTGCAGGAGCCGCACACCAGGAGCCATGAGAAGTGCCTTGGAAACCAACAGGGGAACAGAACTGTCTTTCTACATCCCCTCATGGACAAGAGATTTATTTTTGCAGACAGACTCTTCCATAAGTCCTTTGAGTTTTGTATGCTGTTGACAGTGTTTGCAGATATATATTCGATAAATCAGCGTACTTGACAGTGATATCTGCCACTCTTATTTTTTAAAAACACAAAAGGAATGCTCCACATTTGGTGTATAGTGCTATAAAACAAATGCAGAGAATATTTCATTTTCTTGATTGGGTGAAATTGCAAAAAAGATTCCTTTAGAAACATTAAGCAGAATCTTAAAGTATATTTTCATATAGCATATGGTATGATTTGATATTCCGTATTACTTTCACAATTCCCAGAGTATTATTTGGAATGGCATAAAAAATTAAAATTTCCGTCATGTTTTAGAGACAGTGGAGTGTAAGTCTATGGACATATCCAGCTTAATTCTGTTGGTTCTTTGTATAATAAATGTAAAATAGTATTCCAGCTATTGTGCAATATGTAAATACTGTAAATAAACACAAGTAATAAATGAAGTGTTTGTTATAATGAATAGTCTTCAAAGTGACTCTCTACCTCTCTAATGAGTTCATTGTTGGGAATTCATGTTTTACAGATCTACTGAGAGATCATTACACTGGCAAAAGGTCACAGAATATAAAAGCCATAAATAAATGAAACTTGAAGCCTGAGAATTTCTGTAACGGATAATTAGCATTTTTTTAACGTAGAGGCTACTATATATTGGTGACATAATTTCTTAAGATAGGCCCTGATTTGCTGGGAAATATGCCAAATAAGATTGTATCCATTATTTCCCAAGGGATTTTGTAATCATGAAAATGCTACACTAAGAGGAGGCTTCAGTCTTCTAAGCAGTCTCAAAATGTTACATGTAGACTTACTTTAGACAAATCTAACCAGATCCAGTGTAAAAAGCTGAATTCAGCAAAGCAAGGGGCTTCTCTGTTCACTGCCCTTGTCGGCAGATAGTATTGTCTGGCAACAGCCATCAAGAAGTCAAGAGTCCTAGGATTTGTTTGAGGATCTGTATTTTATATAGATAAACATTTAAGAAAAACTGTAGGATTTTATTTACAAACATAAAAGAATAGAAGAGTAAGAAATTTTGACTTTGAGGTTATTAAAAGCAATTACTGAATGAAGAGAACAGGGTATAACTTCTGAAGTGATGTTATTTAATCCTGTTTTCTAATTACAGCTAATTACTTGACCTTTTCTTGCCAACTTCTTGTTTTAAGGCTATCATATTCAAATGTCCAATCTATTCATAAACCCCTAAGTTTTCTGCATGTCTGAGTAATTCCAAAAAGAGCAAGACTCGCTGGGTTTTCGAACCTTCTCCCTGTAAAGACAGCCTGGCACTTCCCCCGGCACCATGGGGAAACTACTCACTTTCATCTGGCAGCAGTTCATCCTCCAGGCACTAGTGAGTGAGGAATCAAACGTGTCTCCTCTCCCCAGCACTGCATGGGACCCTCACGATACTGAGGTCCAGTCCTGGAGATGGCTGTGCGTACTGCACAGGAGGGCGCAGCGTGGGGCGACGTGGGTTAGAGGATGGTGTTGGGCAAGGGGGCTTTCTAGCTGCAGGACCTCAAACTTCTTTCAGAAACCAGATTTTATCATATAGGGCAGCAATGTGCTTATTTTCATCATTTATCCTCATCCTGAAGATAAATATGCACACATCACAGATCATGTAAAAAGGAAAATATAATGTTTTCAAATGCTTCCTTGTCAATAAAAATCAGGCAGACATCAGATTCATATCTCTAGCTGTATTTTTATAACTCCCCTGTTTATTTTGAAATATTCATATAGTTTTGACATTAACTCAAAATACACAGAAATTACCTGTATCTGCCTATACATTTATTAAATGCTGATGAAGAATATTTAACAATCAATATTTATGCATGCCAAATAAAACTTTTCCCAATTTTTAAAATTATTTTTAAAAATAAGCCAATTTATATTGGACATCTGAGTTACATGTACATATAAAAGTCACATTCCTCAAGTGACCACGGATAGACTAGCATACAAGTGTCCTTTTCAGAGGCAAAGTGGTTCAGATGGGAGCTAATGAGCTGACCTCCTCATGAAGTAAACTCGACAAAATCAAGAAGTATTAAAGGTGCTAATGACTGATTCCATAAATCCTTCTGTCTTCTCTCTCTTTTCAATATACGAGTATGCACTACGGGTGTGTATAAATTAAAACACTTCTAATCTATACTGTGAGCTCCCACGGAGGGGCTACTGTGAATACATAAAAGGCCCTGGGGAAGAGAGAGGTAGCGCAGGGGAGCAGAGGGCACCTGCCCTCCATCAGGCCATCCACACAAACCTACTGAGGAGGTAGACTCCATGATCTAGGTCTCAATGGGCTTAGGTGTTGACCTGGACCTTCAAGTGAGGGCAATGATTTTTGTAATTGGGGCAAAGTGAGATGTCGCACTCGTCTAAGAATGCTTTACATACCCATCAACTGTCTAAATCAAAGGGTTTTATTTATTCCTCTGCCAATCACAGCTGATTTCCACCTACAATTATTTTTTAAGGTAAGAAACAGTAAGTCAACTGAACAAAGAGCTGGGGCTTTGGGCTCTGGAAGATTATTACACACTGACTGGGAAACGCAGGGCCTCAGGGTGGGGTCTAGTCAGGCTGGCTGCAGCAGGGCACGAACCTGCCTCAGTGGTCCTTCTCCAAGAACGCTCTGCAGCACCTGACACACTGCTGGTACACCGCCTCAAAGTCAGAGTCATTCCCCTAAATGGACAGGAAAGAGAAGAAAATGGCAAAACCTGAATAACAAAAACATCCTTAAGACAATCTAATCTGTTACGTAATATGGCAGAATACAGACGTGTTGGGTCTTCATACTAACTCTAAAACATAAACTGTACTTACATAATAAGGATCTTCAATAATAAGTTGTTTTTGTGGATCATAGCTCCCAAGTAGTTCGATTTTAGCTTTGCAGGTTTTAACTTGATTACTTTTTCTATTCAAATCTCTGTAAAATTGAAACATGAACTTAGTTTTCTAATCTGTGGTTTCAAGTTAAACAGGGACATCTGTTAGGGTCTTAGGAAACATCCGTATGAAAATCAAGACAGAGCGGCCTGATCTGAAACGAAGCAGAACACACAGCAGGCCTGTGCGGCCCTTTCTACAGCTGTATGCCACCGCCCTCTCTCAAGGCAGGAGAGCTTGCAACAGCAGCTTATTCTCACTGATTCTGTTACACAAAATATACAGTAATTCTATTTTCTCCCACAAAATACTTTTGAGACAATCAACCAAGTTTCAGCGAGAAAGCAAAGGTGATAGAAAGGAACCTAAAACACCACATGAGCCAGCCCCAAAACAAAGGGCTACCAATTCCATCTTCAGGTGTCTTGACCCAGCACTTCCTGCAGCATGACCCACTCCTTAATTACTCTTCCTTCTTTTATTCCTCAAGCCTCTGCCCAAGCTGAAAACTCAGCTTCACTCTAGACTTCCGCCTTTAGCTTTCACATTGCTACAAAAGAAAAAGGCAAACTTAACTAAGCAATTACCACTGAGCACCTGCGACAGATGAGTCGATGAGTCAGGCCTGTGCTTTACGTGGGAACGGAACAGCCAAGCGCTCCGGTGCATGAGCTTTTACAGCTCAGGAGTAGGAGCAGGACGAGAACTGAGGGCAGGCCTAAGTCTAATGCACAATCTGGCCTACTGACAGGGTAGCGGAATACCTCTATAAAGAAATCAATTTCAGTTGACCCATGAGGGGCAAATAGGAGCCAAATGGCCCAAGCAGCAAGGAGGAGCTTCCAGGGAGAGAACGGCACATGCAAACGTGAGGCTGCAGGAGCTCTGCTTGCCCCACACAAAGAAGCATGGTGCTCAGCACCAGTCAAGGCACATGGAGTCTTCTAACAAGGATTTTTTTTTAACGATACCTATAAGCTATGGTGTCAGGGAAAACAATGAGAACAGAGTAAGGACTGAAAAATAAAAACTAAAAAATGCATGCATTTTAATAGAAGTCCTAATTAATAAAAAAATAAAGACTGTTGCATCCCTATGTGTTCATTTGTACAAAAGTAATTAAAAACATAGTTTATCTTCATCAAAAACATCTAGTATTTATGAATAAGTGGTGATGGCAAGTTAGAATCTTGGGGTTACAGTAAATCCTGATTAGTTCCTCATGGCGCCATAAGCAGGGGACTCGGGCAGGTGCATATGGCAGGGTCCTGCTTCACTGCACCTAGGCTTGAATCCCACATCCACGCATTAGTTGTGTGAACTAGGAGACATAACAAACTCGTTCTCATGCAGAGCAATGTGCCTGATACAAAACTATCACAGCCAAGCTAGTTCTCCAATCAAATCATGCTATTAATAATTGGACTTTCCTTTTCTAAGGTGTATCTCCTTGTAAATACTATGAGACAATTTTAGATTACTAAGTTTTTTGCTGTTCTAAATAAATAGAGACCATCACTGACTATTCAAAACTTTAAAATAATAGAAAAAGTAAATTTCGATAAGAAATTACTTGGCCTATGAATTGAGAGTTGAACAGAAATATTCTCAGAAACAGGATTACCTCAGATTGCTTTCATCCATACATAGTATATAATCAAATGTGGCAAAATCTTCTTTGGTAATCTAAAATTGAATAAAGAAGTCAAAATACAGTGTTTATATTTATACCATTCAAGCCTAGAGGACGCAAAGCAGTACTAAAAGAAAAAAATGAAAAACTGTATTTGAGCTTGTTACTCACTATCTAATTAAATAAATTTGAGGGCACTTTTAAGTTAAAATAGAGTCAACCTAGTTCTCAAAATTGTACTGCAAAGATATTTTGTATTATAAAGTTCCAGAAAAGAATCATATAATAGTATAATGTGTAGACACAATGTTTATACATCAGCTTCAATCCTTTAGTAACAATGTATAATACAGTCACTACTGAAATGTCACATATTTAACCCCTTCATTACTCTATTTTTCTTGCACAAGCACTGAGCATCCTGGGCCCCAGTGACAAACACCAGGCCAAGCAGACAGAGCCTGTCCTGTGGCACTGCCCTTCCTGCAGGCAAGAGGCAGGAGGCACAGATGCCCTCGAGGAAGGAAAGCAGAGAGGGGATACACACAGCTTTGGGGCAGGGAGGAGGAAAGTATTAAGTAGGGTGGTCAGAGGTGCTCACTAAGAGACAAAGGAGAAATAACGGATAATCCTTATTCTGATCGAAGATCCATAATTTAAACCTGATGCAGAAGAGAATGCCACTCAGTATTTCTACTGATTGTAATCTGAAAGCTTATCACTGTTTTCTGACATAATCTATAAATATGCCTACTTAAAATATAAATGAAAAACTTGTTTTGTGAATTTCGACTACTATAAATAATGGCAGAATAAGAAAGAACATAAACATATCTACTGCGGAACAAAGGTGGAAAGTGTAACTTTCCTAATAAACTTGTTCTTTTAAACAATGAGAAGCTTTGGATTTAGTATGCACTTCCAATCACAGAATGGACTGTATTTTGTCAACATTCCCATGACACTCACTTATTTCAAAATCTACAATGAGTGTAATACTGACTTTTTTCTCTTTTTTGTTTTTAGAGAAAAGGTCTCACTCTGTCACCAAGACTGGAGGGTGGTGGCAAGATCACGGCTCACTGCAGCCTCAATCTCTTGAGTTCAAGCCATCTTCCTACCTTGGCCTCCCAAATAGCTGAGACTACAGGCACATGTTACAGCACCCAGCTAATTTTTTACCTTTTTTTTCGTAGAGATGGTCTCACTATGGAGTCCCCGCTGGTCTTGACCTCCCAGGCTCAAGCAATGTTGAGCCTCCCAAAGTGTTATTAGGATTGTAAGTGTGACCCACCATGCCTGGACAGTGTTATGTTATTTCTCCAAATTAGTTATGTGAGAAATGCTCTAGGATTTAATACTAAACTTATTCTAAATTCTGCACTAATTTAAGTTTAAAAAAAAATACTTAGTGACTGTTACATGATTTTTAGATGTTACAATAATTGAGAAAGAAAAGAAACAGCTATAATTAATGTAACAAATGCACAGTAGTGGATTTCTACTTGCAACTGTAAATGAAACAGCTTGTGGCAAATCATTCCTACTACGAAAAACAACTAGAAACCCCATATAAATCACCAAAGCCCCCACCAAAACCATCAGTGACAATCAGGCTTTGTGGGACACACAGCCTCTCGAGCTCTGCTGCTCTAGCATCAAAGCATAGTGTGGCTACACACTATACGTGAATTAGTAAGTCTGGCTGTGTTCCAATAAACACTCTTTACAAAAAAGGTACAGGCCCCAATCTGCAGACTCCTGCCACTTGCCACTTCTCTTCCCGCTAAAACTGGGCACTGACGAGGCCTCAGAACAGGCATCTCAAACGGTTCAGTAGCAGAACTCTTTAACTCTTGATGTTATGGTTTGGATGTGTCCCCCAAAGTTCTGTGTTGGAAACTTCACCCCCAGTGCAACAACAGTAAGAGGCAGGACCTTTAAGATTAACGCCACTATCTTGGGAGTGGGCTCTTGCCAGTGATGGATCCTCTCTCTCTCCTTTTCTAGCTCTTGCTCTTGCTCTCTCTGGGGCACTCTCTGGACTCCACCTTCCACCACAGGACGATGCAGCAAGAAGGACCTCACAAGCCCCTTGAGCCCCTTGACTCTGGACTTCACAACCCAACTCTAAGAAATAAATCCCTGCTGGAAATTATTGTCTCAGGTACTGTTAGAGCAGCGCAAACAGACGAAGATAAACAACAAAACAAAGAGAAAAAAACAGAAAAGGCAAGCAGACCCATGAACGGTCCGTAATGAGATTTGCCACTGTATTTAAAGCAGCTATGACAGTATGTTCAAGAAAACATGGAGCATGACATACGATTTCTCCAGAAAACTAGAATCTACAAAAAAAACTTAAAGAATTAAGTAAGTAACAGACAATCTTTAAACTGTTTGAAAACAGCAGAAAGACTCATGAATCAGAAAACAGGTCAGCAGAAAGTATCAGACTGAAGAAGAGTAAAAAGGATAAAAAATAAAACAGCATAAGAAATGTATGTTCACTATACACGTTAGGTGAATCTCAGGAGAAAGGAGAAAGAAAAGTACAATATGAAAAGATAACAGCCAGGGATTTTCAACATTGATGAAAAACATCAAGCCACAACTTCAGGATCATATCTGGCCTTCCACACCGAAACTACTGAAAGCTAAATACCGAAAGGAAAAACTGAAAGACTGCCAGAGAAAGTAACAGACAACAAAAACCCATTAGATGAATTTCAAATGATAAGCAGAAACACTATCAATCTTCAACAATCTTTTTAGAGAAAAAGAGGGAACATCCCCAGTGTATTTTATGAGACTGTGCACCCGGCTACACTGTGTCTGCTGGGCATGACTCCAACAGAACCGTACGCAGGGGTGCACCGTGACAGAACCGCGCGCAGGGGTGCACTGTGACAGAACCGCACGCAGGGGTGCACCGTGACAGAACCGCGCGCAGGGGTGTACCGTGACAGAACCGCGCGCAGGTGTGCACCGTGACAGAACCGCGCGCAGGGGTGCACCGTGACAGAACCGCGCGCAGGGGTGCACCGTGACAGAACCGCGCGCAGGGGTGCACCGTGACAGAACTGCGCGCAGGGGTGCACCGTGACAGAACCGCGCGCAGGTGTGCACTGTGACAGAACCACATGCAGGTGTGCACCGTGACCCACAGCAGCACCATCTGCAGTAGCCCCAAACTAGAAACCACCCAGACCCCCACTAAGAGTAGAATGGACCAACTGAGAAATGATACAGTATTCAGCAACGACAATCATATTGGCACAATCAACAACAGAGAGATTCTCACAAGAAAAAAAAAAAGCTGACGGGCAACAGTATGTACTATAATTCCATTTCTGTGAAATTAAAAAGTAGAACAAATTTTTTTGTGGGGACTTCTGAAGGAGTAGGGAGAGGGCTGCTATGGAACCTCAGGGTTGTACTCACAATCTGTGTACACAAATCAATGCAGTTTACTGAAAAGAGAAAATAATGCATAATAAAGTAAAAAAAAAGTCTCCTTTGAACTACCTGGGCATAAAGCTCATGTACTCTAAAAGACTAACTGTAAGAGTTAAAACGAAATAGGCACCCTAAAAATATTTCATTAAGGCACTGAGAAAATTGAGATTTTAAGAAATGTACGATAGTTATCACATAAATTGCGACATTGGTAAAGGAAAAGAACTTGTAAACATGAAAGCTCTGACGTGATACTGACTCATAAAACATACCTTAAAATTTTCTTAAAAGGAACAGGAAAAGCAAAAAACACATGCAAACACTGATTCCAAAACTGGAAATTAAAACTGTTCTTTAAAAAGTTTCTAATATGTATTTAAAATACTTTATTTGCATCCACTCTTATTATAAGCTTAGTGTATAAAAAAAAATCTGACTTTAAAAACATAAAAGTTGCAAGTACGAGCACTCATAATTCTGAAAGACTGCTTCAAATAAATCTATTTTCAACAATGGTCAGCAGAAACAGGCAAGGTAAGCAAAAGCCTGAAGAGATTAGGATGGACAAATTGTATAAAAATGTTTAATCACCTGACCAATGAGAATTCCATTTCAGAACAGGTCAGTCCTAGAGGGCTTCATTTAAATAAAGAACTCTTAGAAAATCAACTTTAGCTTCTAATTTATAATATACATACAAGGTCATCTTCATCTGAAATTGCAGAATTTGGTTGTGACTTTATTAGACTGCAAGCTTGAGTGTAATTATGTGTCCATAATGTTGTTGGTATTACCCTATGTTACCAAGGCACTTCACAGCTGTAAAAATGCTTTTGTATATAACTTAATTCTAGCAACAAACTCGTAATACAGGCAGTATAATTACTATGGCCTAAATGTTTAATAAAAATTATGCAGGAACGAACAGAACGCAGAGCACTGCTTAGCCCCAGCTCACAGTCAGGGTCTCTAATTATAAATTACCTGGCTTTCATGTATGATTTAATAAGTAAATTCCAAAATCATGCAAGTCTTTCAATACTGTGCAACCAGAAGTGAGACAAAATGGACACTGTAACTGGTTAAACTCACCCTAAATAAACACATTCATTACTAGATAAGTCTGGTTAATCTTTTTCACTACTTCTCAAGTTACTGGACTCTACATATTAGAAATTGAACAAGAGCTTGTCTACCTGTCTTGCTTTATGGGCTGTGTGAATGCCATGATTTCTTAGGCAGCTCACAGCTCTTGGGTCTGGGGACCGGCCCACGTTCCAGTCAGAAACAGCACCACTGTCAATGACCCACTGAAACACAAAACACACAACTTCAAGTCCAAGGACGGTACCTGCCGGGCAACGTGGCTCATGGGAATGCCGTGCCTCTTCATGCAGTTCTGCCCTCGGTAGTCAGGGGGGTTCCCTATCTCATACCCGGAAGTCGCCGCGCTGTCTACCCTCCACTGCAGGGGAAGAAACATGGAATTTTTTTTGGCAATTTCCTGCCCAGGAGTTAAGGCTGGTCTCTTTAAGACAATGAATGATACTTACATTCTCTGAGATGTTTTGATCAGTTACAAGTTTCCTGAAAACTGCTTCTGCAATGGGTGATCGACAAATGTTACCTTTAAAAAAAAGAAGGGGTGACAGAGGGTTAGGTTGGATGGAAGGGGACACGCCAGCTCCCCCTCTTCACACACCTGACACGCAGGGGCCATGCTAGCCCTCAGGAAAAACAAAGGCCGACACTCCTTTGACACCTTTGTCCACCCAGGAGGGCATACCCTGCTGGAGAACAGCCCATCAGGCCCAAGTTCAGTGATGTGACACCAACCAGCCAGGTAGAGATGACATCAAAAAACAATTTTAACCAAAATTATTGTTTAAATGATCCAGGAGTGAGCCATAAAAATAAAGTGTGTTGTAACTGGCTTATTTTTAAATGAAATAACAAAATAAAATTAAAATACAGTGTTATGTCCCTCACTAGACGCAGGGAGCTGGTTCAGGACACCCTCCCACCCCTACCCACTATACCAAAATGTGCATACACAGGTCCCACAGCTGACTCCTGTTTCATCTGGAGCCCAAGTATAGGAAGTCAGCCCTCTATATAGATGGGTTTCTCCTTCAGAGAATATGGTATTTTCCATCCATGCCCGATTAAAAATATCCCTCGAATCAATCCCTCCAAGTTCAAACCCCTGTTGTTCAAGGGTCAACTGTATGTATTTTCAAGTACATCACACATAAGGATGAATATTGTTTCAGAAAACAATATACAACATACATTTAAGCATAAACAGCAATTCAACACCAACATTTACTGAGCGATCACATGCAAAAAGCCCTGAGGCCAGAGGACACAGATCCAGGCATCAGCAGCCAAGGTCAGGGACACCACTCTCCAGACCACGTCTGACAGCAGGGCCACCCTTTCTTCAGACCAGCAGGGAGACATCCAGGTTCCCAAAGACTCTCTCAGGTTTGATAATTCCCTACCATTATTCCACAGAACATTTACCGTTACAATTTCATTACAATAACAGCAACAACAACAATAAAAAATTAAAACCAACCAAAGCAAGTGACCCACAGGGCACATTCTGGGAGGTTTCCTAACAGGTAGCTCCACTGTTCTGTGGGACACCTTACCTGCTGTCATCAACATGGGGTGATATTCAAAGAGCACTGCCAACCCAGGAAGCTCCTCAGAGCCTTGGTGTTCTGCAGTTTTACTGGGGGTTTTTGGAGGGAGGCACAATGAGCTGAATCACTGGCCATTCAGCAGAACTCAATCTGCAGGCTCCCTCCCCTCCCACAGGTGGCTCACAGCCCCCACCTGAGTCATCTCATCAGCATAAATAATGGCAGCCACTTTGAATAACTAAGACACTCCCATCACTCCTAGAAAACTCTAAGACCTTTAGAGGTTACCTCCCAGAATCCAAGGCAAGGGCCAAATTCCTGACTACCCAGAGGAAAAAGACGTAAGACTTCATCTTGAAATAGATAGACCTTATGCAAGCAATGTACTTATAGGAGATACACAGTTGGCTATCAAAAAAGTAGAAAAATGAATGCTGATAAGCAATGTACTAGAGCAGCACAGAAAAGGAACGATGCTACAAAGCAAAAATATGATATATTTAAAGGATGATCAGGATCTTAACGGACAGAGGAAGGGAAAGCCATTTAACTCAGGGGATTGTGGCACTAAAAAGGTAAGGCTGCGATGCTTCAGGTACAGAGAGCAAGTGTCGGGAAACTGATGGGCTGGTATACGGGAGCCTGAAAACACTGGGCCAAGATTTGGACTTTGTGCAGCCACTATGAAGAGAAAAAGAAAGTCCTACAAACAGAAAGGGGTAACATGACTTATTCAAACACATTTTACATGCCCACTCTTTATGTGCTAAGCACTATGCCCTAGCCTGAAGACAGAGTGTTGTTTAAAACACAGACCCTTCCTACAACTTACCAAAATGACTGGCAGGGCTAAGGAAACACTAGAAGAGCACATGACTGAATTGGAAAGACGTTCTAAGAGGCTCCTGTGAAGGAGCAAATACAAGACTGTGTCAGAGTGGAAAGGTGTGACAGCTTTCCTCACCTATCATAAGGGTCAGGGAAGACACTCCTGTAACAAAGGACAGGTTAACAAGAGAAAAGCTAAGAAATTTATTTAATCAATTTTTATGTGACATGGAGCCTTCAGAAATGAAGACCCAAAAGACCCAGGGAAACTGTTTTTATGCTTCGATGACCAATAAACAGCCACGTAGAAATGGGACTGGACAAAAGGAAATCATCCACCAGAGTAAACTGAGCAGGGAAACCCAGCAGGGCCACAGCGTTTCCTACCCCAGGAATGAAGCAGGACCCCACTGCAATGGTTTCTTCAAGAGAAGGCGGGAGGGAGAAAGTGAACTTTCTAGGTTCTATGGCTAGCTTTCAGGGAGAGGAGTTCTAGCTCCTATGATACACCTTGGGGAAGGTGAACAATGGTTTCTAAGACCTTGCTTCTGGGGCTGCTGAGGCCTTCCAGTCTCTTTCATGCCAAAGCACCATACTAAGTCCAAACATTATTAAAGAAACAGATACAAAAAAGAGGAACTGTGAGAATAGACAGCACTAAATAGGAGTTTACTCTTTATTACTATTAGGGTCTTCTGTTTACATGTTTATGCTAAACATGTATGATTAGATTCTTCTAGGGTTATAAAACATACCTAATTCCCTAGTTCAGAAAACCAGCTCACTGCCTTACCACAGCCTTCAGTGTCTACACTGCAAGACCTAAGCATCTTATGGACTTTTTCTCCAGAGACGGGTTTCCACAGCAGTGAAAAATCTTACCTACAAACCGTAAAGGGAAAAACACCCAATCAGCCTTGAATGTTCTCTTTATGCTAATTTGTGTTGTGAAGTTTTTCCTTTCCACATTCTAAATTCTGTTCCGTTTCTAAACGGGTATTGTCATCGGCACCATTTTAATTACTGAAAGGCTTCCCATGGGTGTGTAACTATTTTACCTGTCACCATATACCCTAGGAAAATTTTTAACAGCATACACTGTATTCCAAATTAAGACAATTATTATTATTTTGGAACAGTATAAGTAATAATAGATGCCTAATATCTCAGAATCTAAAAATAAAGATTAGCCCCACAACTTTACAAATAATTATCATTAACTGTAAAATAGCAGCTTCCTTCTCCAACAACAATATGAAAACTTGCATTATCTACTGTTCTAAAGGCCAGTCGTAGCTTGCCCTGTTGATTTCGAAAGCTGATGCTACCAAATTGTGTTATGAAAAAATGGAGCACCCTGGTCATCAGTGAAACACTACAAGCACTCCAGGTTTCACCTATGGAAGAAGTTCTAAAAAATGAACATTCCATCTTCAAATGCCTGTAGAAAAATGTTTCAATCTGTAGTCTCAAGCTTGTCTTTTCCAAATTAGGCAGCCTATTATATACCCTTCCTCAGCATCTTCATTTCAAGGATGGAGACTCATAAAAGGCAACAGTTATCCTCTGGGAGGGTGGGGCTGTGCTTACTATACCTGTAAGAGACCCAGCACCCAGCAGGGGGTGAGACCCAGCAATCAGCACTCGCTATCTCCATCAACCATGCTGGCTGGGTCATGGCTACTGCATCATCTTCACTAGTGAGTCTATTTCTTACAAAAATATAAAGCACTCTTAGTAACTGTGCTGTAATCAGGACCTCAGTTCTTTTCCATCATTAGCTTCACCAATGAAAAACCTCTGTTTGTCTACACTTCAGTCTTAAAAGGGTCCAAATAAATGCTTTGAAGGAATAAAATTTTTACATTTCAAAAGCATACAATTCTTACTATCCTCTACCACGTAAAATGGCAGTCACCACTCAAATCCCCTCAGAACGCAACTACTCACCACACAACAAACGAATAAGGGCATTCGCCACCTCCAGTTTAATCTCAAAACCACAGCTCAAACACTTCTTTTGAAACTTAAATTTGATCATTTCCCACCTCTGCTCAAAACTCTCCAATGCTTATTGAGAGGAAGCCCAAGTCTTCACATGGCCTCCCAAGATCTGGACCTAAAACAGGGATCTGAAAATTGGCCCATGGTCCACCACCTTTGTGCACAGCCCACAGAAAAGTAAGAATTTTACATTGCCGAGTAGTTGGAAAAAATCCAAAGGTAGACTATCTTGTGACATGTGAAAATTATATGGCGTTCCATCCAACGCTGATGCCCACAAATGAAGGTCCACTAGAACACAGCTGGGTTCATCGTATGCATGGCTGCTTTGTGCTACAACTTTGTGGTATGGCCTTTGAAGGAAATCTAAAATATTTACACTCCAGTTCTTTACACAAAGTGTTTGCAGACTCCTGCCCTAAAGGACCAGGGTATATAAGGAATTAATTTCTCCCTACACATCTACAGTGGAAGCACTGAGAAAACAGTCACTCAAATTATCTGCTAAATCTTCAGGTACAGATGAGGAGTACCTGGCTGACAAAAGGTATCCGGCCACTGGCCCAGCCACAGCAGCTCTCCTGTGGTTCATGACCATGGCCAGTATTCTCCCTTCAAAACCTTTACCAATATTAACCAATTTCCTCTGGGCTCAGGATGCTTCTCCAAAATATCCTAGGCTTGCTTCCTCACCTCCTTCAAGTCTTTACTTAAAGGTCATCTGTCAGGTGGGGCCTTCCCTGACCATCCGACTCAAAACTGCACTCCACTCCATTTCCCCTTTCTACTCTATTCTTCTTAATGCTTCATACCAGCCAATTGAGCGCACCAATTAATGCTTGCTGGTAACTGAGAGAACGTGAGCTCCAGAGAGGCTGGGACTTGTGTCTGTTGTGTTCCCCACTCCATTTATCCCCACCACTTAGAGGAGCACATGACATATAGTATGTGTTCCAACGAAACAATGGTAATAACGGAATTGTATTGAAGTACAGAAGCCCCCTCTTTTCCAAGGTTTCACTTTACACGGTTACCCCATGATCAGCTTCAGTTGGGAAATATTAAATGAAGAATTACATAAACAAGTAATTCCTAAGTTTTAAATCATGCGCTGTTCTGAGTAGCAGGATAAATTCTCATGCCATCCCATTCCGTCCTGCCCCAGAAGTGAATCATGCCTTTGTCCAGCGTATCCATGCTGTCTATCCACCTACTGCCCTCTTGGTTATCAGATCCATTGTGATGCTATCACAATGGGTTCAAGTCACCCTTACTTTACTTAATAATGGCCACAAAGCATAAGAGTAGTAACACTAGTAATTCAGACATGGCAAAGAGAAGCCATAAGCACTACCTTTAAGTAAAAAGGTGAAAGTTTTTGACTTCTTATGGAAAGAAAAAAAAAAATCGTATGCTGAGGTTACTAAGATCTATGGTATGAACAAATCTTCTATCCATGAAAATGTAAACAAGGAAAAAGAAATTTCTGATAGTTTTGCTGTCTCACCTCCAACTGCAAAAGCTGCAACCACAGTTGTAACTGCTCAGTTAAGGTGGAAAGGACATCACATTTGTGGGTGGAAGAAATGAGCAAACACATGTTCCAGCTGACGGCCACACACCTGTTCCAACTGATGGCAGCTGGGCTTGGTACTACCCGCGGTTTCAGGATCCACTGGGGAATCCTGGAATGTATCCCCTAAAGCTAAAGTGGGACTACTGTATATGCAAGGATACACTTCCCCATTAACAGCAATCGTGATGCATTATACCAGAATAATCGACAATATCAACCAAAAATATACAAGGGAATGGACTATTATTTGGTAACCACCCTTAACCAAACTACTGTTTAATATACAAGGGAATAGACTATTATTTGGTAACCACCCTTAACCAAACTACTGTTTAATATACAAGGGAATAAACTATTATTTGGTAACCACCCTAAACCAAACTACTGTTTAATAAACCTGATTTCATCACTCATCCTTCAGTGAGTCTTAAAATCAAGTGATACCCCCACCAACGTGAAACACGGTGAGCCTTCTAACTCTTCTTTCACAGAAAGTAACTTCTACAAAACCTAGTCAGCGTTTATCCTATATTGTCCTAAAGCTGGAAATAAAATGAAAAATAAGCCACAGTTATTGCCCTCAAGAAAATTAAACTTAGCTGAGACTTCAACAGACTATCAAATAACTATAGTAAAATTTGTACAATGATGTCACTAAGGAATCACAAGAAGCAACTCATGGTCTGGGAAAGCAAAGGAGGAAATGTTTGGGTTTGACTTCATAAAATAAAAAGACTTCCCAGGCAAAATGCATAATGGGCACCCGGCAATGAAGGCTCAGTAAGCAGGTAAAGGGTTGGGGAGCCACAAAAGGTTCTGGAAGACAGTGTCCAGAGGGTGTGAGCAGGAAAAGGTACAGGAGATACAACGGAGAGTCTGCAAAAATAAACTGAAACTTCACTCTGCAGGAAATGCAAACTCACAGCAAGTTTTAAGAAACTGGACTATAGACAATTTAGGCCTTCCTCTCAGGGTGGAGGAACTGAGGAATACAACCTTGTAGTGCTTCACCAAAGGAAGATCCCTGAAAACCAAAAGGAAAGTAAATTCTATTTGAAGGTAAGCTAAGTGTTGAAATTCTAGGAGTGAAAATAATTGAAGCTGGAATGTTCCTGAAGAGTCATTAATAAAATACACTTTCATTTTTCATGAGCCAACGTTACATAGGAACCTCCAGGTCTCCTCGGCTTGACCCGAAACTATACTTCATCTCTCTTTAGCTCAGGTCCATATCTAAGCATGGGCTAAGGAAACCTGCAAGCAAAACAATGTTGTCATAGAACTCAGGAGGCCCCTAAGAGACCACATCAGTCCGACAATCTCCAGGCCTACCTGGCCCACTGGAGGGAAACGAGAGGAATTCTAGTAGATGCAGAAGAAAGAACCTCGGCTTGGAGGGGCTGTGGCTGCAGATGCCAAGAGCCTCGGCTATATGGCAGGCGCAAGGGGACCCAGGTTTAGAGGGCAGGCTGGGCAGGGGCACCGGGCGAATGGGGAACAGAGGCGCTGCGGGACACTCCTGGAACACCCAAGGCCCCCCAGTCCCTGGCCTCCTCCCCATCACTGTACCTAGCTCGGCGGCACACCCCACAGAGCATAAGCCGGACCAAACCCTAGATGGGACGTCAGAACATGAATAAGTCGGCGCCGTCTTACCCAGACACACAAACAGCACGGACTTGGCTGCCGGCTCCGCCATCTTCCCGCGCGTAGTGGCGCCAAGAAACCGCTTCGTGACGCACGCCGACGCGGCGCATGCGTACTGCCAGCCTCTCGCCCCGCGCGCCTGCGCATTCCCGCACTAACGCCACCAGGGCAGCGCGCGTGGGAGCCGCGCCTGCGCAATCGTCTGGGGCGGTCCTGCGTCGCACGAGGGCAGGCGGGGCCGAGTAGGGCGGGGCCACGGGTCCTGTCCAGGGGCGGTGCCGTGAGTCACCTGCTGGGACAGGTCCCCAAGTCCCCTAGAGGTGGAGGGTCCGTCGCCTGCAAGGACCGGGCCAGGGGTCACCTGGAGGAGGAGGGGCCACGAGGGGGGAGTCACCTAAAGGAGGTGGGGCCCCGGGGCGGGTCCGCGGGTCACCCTGGGCTGGGCGGTGGGTCACCTGCAGGGACGGGCTGGGCCGCCTGGAGGAGGAGGGGCCGCGGGTCACCTGCAGGGGCGGGGCCGCGGGTCTTCTGCTGGGGCTGGGCGGTGGGTCACCTGCAGTGCGGGCTCAGACCTCGCGGCTCCGGGGGTACCCCACCTGGGTTGGGGCACAGCGCGAGTCCCGCGCACGTGGCTGGCTGTGGGGCGTGCCGTCCGAGCTCGCTGAGGGGCTGGGCGGGCCCGGCCGGGAAACCTACCTTGAGCCCTGCGCGGTCCACGCGGGACCAGGGCGGCCTTGGGCCTGGGCGTCTCCCGAGACCCCCGCCCCCAACGCCGGAGCGGCCGCTGGCCCCTCGGCTTTTCGATCAGAAAGACTGAGCGGTTCCGAAGACCCCAAGGGCTCAGGCCCCAGCGCCGCCCGGCGGGCGCGTGGGATTTGTCCAGCGAAACGTAAGCGGCAGGTGTCCTGCGCCGCCTCCTCCCTCACCTGCCGCAGGTGCGCGCTCGCTGGGGCCTCCGCGTCCGTGGGGCGGGGCCGTGCGCCTTCCTCTTCCTGGGCAGCCTCGGGACCGGGCGCCGCGGCCGGCGGGCACCAGTGAGTACCGGGGGGCCACCTGTCCGGCCGCCCCCCACTCTGAGGAGCGGTGCGGAACGGGGCGGCGGCGGGAGGAGGACGGAGAACCGGTGGAGCCTTGGGTTTCAGGGTCGCGCGCCTGGTAACCGCAAACCGCCCAAAGCTGCGATAGAAACTTTCCAGGACTCTCTTGACCACAGCGAATCTGATTGAAGTTTAGCCACAGTCTTTTCCATTTTTAGAAAAGCTGTTGCGAAGTTGCAATGTTGGCGATGGTCGTGTTTTTTATGACTTCCTAATATTTGACCGGCCAGGTGTCAGCGACCATCCTTCGGTTCCACGGAGGCGTCTCTGCAGCTTGGGTCGGACGCGCGCGCTTGGAATGCGCGTGGAACCCGCGGCAGGCGCTGGAGGAAGCCTTGGCTAGGGCGCCGGCGAAGTTCGAGTCTGCCCGCCTCCGCCCCCGGGGCCTGGAAGAGAAGGGCCAGGCCCCGAACCTGGCGCTGGGGCCGCGGGGCGGCGGGGCGAGCGCGGGACCTCAGATAGTTTTTCCTTATTGAGGGAAGTGTGAAACTGCCCTGAATCGGTTGACCCCCGTTAGGAAATGGGATTTACGCTGTTGGCCGAAGTGTGTCCTTTTCACTTCATTCGATCCCATTCCCCCGCGGAGTTGGAAAGTGACACGAGGCTGCCCCGCAAGGTGCCCGGTTTCTCTTCTGCTTACGGGAGATGCCTGTCCTGATTTCTTGTTCTCCCAGGTGTTTTTATTGAGATGTAGGGAATATCTGAATTAGTAATGACTTAGAAAATCTGTACACACACACAGAGAAGTAACAGGTCTCGAGGCTAAGGTGCTATTTACTCCCGTGGGCCGACCTGTTATTGAAATACTTGTCTAGGAACTGATGTTTGCAAATTACTATGTTGGAGGTTAAAATGATCAAAGTGATAACCTCCATGCTCTCTATCGTGTTTAAGGAGAATGGTTATGTGGTTCACTAATGTTCTATTAAAGCAAAATTTCTGTCAAACTAGTAAATGCTACCCCTCATCTTTTGGAAATTAAAAAAAAAAAGTTTAAAATGATGCTTGCTGATCAAGAGTGATTTGATACTTTTGTTCTGTTTAGGAAATCTTTATTCTCAGGAGATTTCTCATTCCTCAGAAATAAGGATCTGACACATCCACAGAATCCTAGGAAGTTGATGCAGTCGAAGGGAAAGCTGCGCTGACTTTGCTGAGGGCATCGCAAGGCCTTGTGCGCTGGCTTATTTGCCAGTGCGTGGTGTCATGATAAGACCTAATTCTCTGCGCTTTGACACCTAAGCACATGAAGTTTTTAAAAAATTTTCTTTGGGAAGAGCCCGTTTTTTTTTTTCACTAGAAAGGTCAGACCAGTGTGGCATGTGCGGACCTGCTCTGTACAAAGATCACACTCTTCAGTTGGAGAAGAGGGATAGCAGGAATAAATAAAGGGCTTTCCTGTCTCCCGAGGGAGCAGAGAAACCTCTGTCCTCTCCGTTCCCCAGCCACAGCCTGGGGTTGGGGGACTGGAAACAAGCTTAGGCTGGCACTTGGTGTTCCAATGGGAGTCTGGTTTAAAGTTTGACTCAGGGAGTTAATGTTCTGACCAGAGAGACAGGTTTTTATTTTGAGAGCTGACAGGCTTTGTCTCCTTAAAACAAAGGAAGTAGTTAAACCAAGGCTGCAGAAAGGTAAGAATTGACTTAGGAAACAAAGGCCATAGTTGTCAAGCAGTGGGGTTCAAAATACAATTTTGTTAATAAAAGTAGCTTAAGGCAACATTTGAAAGCCTTTTCAATGATTAGATAGATATACTTTCTTTTGGCTAAGATTTCTTCAATTTATTCTAAGTATATCTTTAGGAGCATTCCAGTTCCTTTGATCTTAGATGGAATTTTAGTGAATTAACTTCCATTTCACATAAAGTGTAATATTCAATAATTTGATGAATACGTATTTAATAAAAACTTAGAAAACCAATTCCTTTCATAATAGAGTCCTTTGAAGAAAATAATATAAGGGAAGCAAAAGTTTGGGAATCTGAGCTCTGGTAATGACAGTGCTGGAGAGAGGCTCTTGGGTCTTCTTGCTTTCATTCCTGACCCTTGGTGAAGGTTTAGATTGGAAATAGTAGTCGACTTTCTCTCCTCAGGTGGCAAGTTACTCCAAGTAGGGTTCTAATGTCCCTGTGTGACTCCAGTGACCCTAGCCCTGAGTTTATAGACCTATGATCAATACCTAAGATTATTTCCAGATCTTATGCTGATTTGTCTTTCCTGTATTTTATAAACCCTTCTAGTTTAAAAAATGTTTTACCATAAAAATTTCAAACATTTAAACTTTTTTTTTTTTTAAAGAAAACTTTATCTGAAAGTTTCTTAGCTTGAGGTTTGGCAGCCACCCTTTTTTTAGGAAAAAATCTTAAATATTTATAGAGATTTTGCGTGATTCAAGGGACTTAAGACATTTATGAGAGTTCAGATGCTAACCATGATGTGAGGTGTAAGAGGCTTCATTAGTAATGACCTGCATCTTCATAACCTCGGCAATATGATAAAACGGGCCATCAGCATTCTGATCAGGTCATGCTCTGTATGTCTTATGGCATAGCAGAGGAAACACTGCTGATTACGCCACAGAATTGGACATGAGATTCCAAGAGTCCAGCTCTCTTACAGGCCAGTAGCACCTTCCTTCCGCCGGTGGACTCACTGGCTGACCCACACCTTCTCTGCTGAGGAAACTGTGGCGTGAGCTCTCGCCTCCCTCTCCATTCCTCTCCTGGGCACTCCTGGCAGTGGAGTTGTCTATGAGGCTTCTTGGAGCCTCTGCTTGGGGTAAGCTCCCTGGTCTCCTGGTACTCCGCTCCGGCTTGACTTTGTTTGTTGTTGCTATTGTCCTGGAGAAAGGCTGTTTGGGGCACTTGCACCTTGCTGCCCTCTAACATCTCCCTCAAGGTCTGGAAAATGTTGCACAGTCTACGAAGCTGAGAAACTGCTGTTACTGAGTACATTGTCTTCTAAATCCACTGGATTTTCTATACAAATGAGTCTACATAGGGATCCCTCACAGGGTTTCACCTTTAATCCTGAAAGCCATACAAAATGCTTTATTCATTCCACCAATATTAACTGGGCACGGCCAGGTGCAGTGGCTCACGCCTGTAATCCCAACACTTTGGGAGGCAGAGGCAGGTGGATCATGAGGTCAGGAGTTCAAAACCAGCCTGGCTAAGATGATGGAGCCTCATCTCTGCTAAAAATGCAATAATTAGCCAGACGTGGTGGCAGGTGTCTATAATTCCAGCTACTCAGGAGGCTGAGGCAGGGAATTGCGTGAATTCAGGAGGTGAAGGTTGCAGTGAGCCAATATCATGCCACTGCACTCCTGCCTGGGTGACAGAGCGAGACTCTGTCTTAAAAAAAAAAAATTGGGATATTACAATTAATAGTCAATGTGCTCACCCTCATGGAGCTGACATTCTAGTGAGAGATATACACACATTTGTGTGTCTGCCATGGTGCAGACTGTCTCCATGTGATGGGAAACCTGGAAAGGTCTAAGCAGTGCAGTAATACTGTCTGAGAAGTTCATTGGACACAGCCTTTCCTTGGAGAACTGGCCATACAGGCCAATGCTGGGATCTAACAACCAGGAGGCTGCCACAAGGCCCAGCAAGAAGTAGTATTCCTGGGCGGGGCTGGTAGCAGGGAGGGGCGTAACATAGTTAGATTCTGAGTCTGTTTTGAAGGTTTATGTTCTCATAGTGTTTGCTGATGGATTGGTTATGGGCATGTGAGAAATTAAGAAATCACAGCTGGCCCAGGTGTGAGCACTGCCTCTCAATGGAATCTACCTAGAGAGGAAGGCTCCAGCCCAGGGGGATAGGCAGGTGGGTATTTTGAGTTCTAGTATTTGAATATGTTGCATTTGAAATGCTACAGTTGATATTGCAAGTCTGGAATTTAAAGGACAGTTAAAGAATAGATAAAACTTAGGAAGTTACCAAATATAAATGGTGCTTGAAGCCACAGAACCTGGGCAGCATCTGAGGTCTGAGTGTCAGTAGCAGAGGCGGAACCTTAGGGAAGACAGAGGACCCCAGTGGAGGCCAGGAAGGAGCAGGCCCCATTGGCTCTTCCCAGAGGCATAATCAAGTCAGCATTTGTCGGTGTTATGCTGTGTCGGCATGTTTTTTTTTAAAAAGGAACAAAAGGTGCCTTTCCCAGACCACTTACGCAGGATGTGAGGGGTTTGTTCCCAGGTCCTTCTCAGGTGGTTTTCGTGCAGCCTGGTGGGATGCTCGGCTGCCAGGAGGAAAGGAGAGCCCCTGAGGCAAACGGAGTCCAGGGGGCCTTTGCCCTAT
Organism: Callithrix jacchus; assembly: GCF_049354715.1. NCBI lineage: Eukaryota > Metazoa > Chordata > Mammalia > Primates > Cebidae > Callithrix > Callithrix jacchus. The sequence goes on from NC_133515.1 coordinate 114,722,972, forward strand.
AAGTGAACAGTGGCTGCAATCCCATTCAAATGGTGTGACAGTGGCACCCTGCCCCGCAAGGTTCATGTATTTGAAGGGCTGTGTGGAATGGTTGCTGTAGAAGGTAACGTTTAAAGTTGGTCTTGAGGAATGATTTGTATTCCACAGGTCAGAGGTCGGCAAACCTTTTTCTGTAAAGAACCAGATAGTATGTATGTTAGGCCACGTAGGCCAAGAAGTGAAATTAAAGATATAGAAGCACTTCCGTAGCAAGAGAGAACGAATTTCCATGCATTTTTCATTGGAAAAACTGAAAGTATAATAATTATGTTTTCGCAATGCAAGTCTACTGGTGAGAAGAATGGAATTGTGTATGTCGAGGGTACAACATTTCACTTACTGAGGTACAGTTAGTGTTTCTTATCCTCAAAATATAGCACAAATGTCCAGCTGTTACTGCTGCTCTCTAATGCGATTTCATCTATTTCGTCTTTGAAAATGCGTTTTTACACAAAATATTATTCTCCTTTTGACTTGATTTTTTCCAACCATTAACAAATATAAAAGCCATTTTTACTCTAGAGGCCACAGGTGAGCCACCTGTCCAGGTCTGGCCAACCCGACTGTCAGCTCCCAACTTCCTGCCTCTCGGCTCCCAGAGGCCTGCCCCACCCCACCCAGTTTATGTTCTGGGGTAAGCAGCATTCCTTGAAGTGTGACCACTTTGCAGTGGGCAGGACATGAGCTTCCTCAGGAGGGGGTCCTGGAGGGGTCTTTAGGGAGAGAGGGACATCCAGTGGAGACCCCCAGCCTCGGGCAGAGGGTGAGGCCCCTCCAACCTGGCCTAGGGAAATCCTTTCCAAGCCCACTGCTCAGAAATCAGACCCTCCCCCCAGCCCCAAAGGGCCCCTATTCTGGCTAGCATCCAGGCTCCCACTGCATGCCCACCAGCTGCGGACCCCCTCTCTCCAGAGTGGCCTCTGCTCACCGGCACCCCTGACGTGTCCAGCCGGGCTCCCACTGCATGTCCACACCACCAGCTGCGGACCCCTCTCTCCAGAGTGGCCTCTGCTCACCGGCACCCCTGACGTGTCCAGCCGGGCTCCCACTGCATATCCACACCACCAGCTGCAGACCCCTCTCTCCAGAGTGGCCTCTGCTCACCGGCACCCCTGACGTGTCCAGCCGGGCTCCCACTGCATGTCCACACCACCAGCTGCGGACCCCTCTCTCCAGAGTGGCCTCTGCTCACCGGCACCCCTGACGTGTCCAGCCGTGGGCATCTCTGTTGATCTCTGGGCTGAACCACACTTTTTCCAGTGAGGGCTGAATCTGTCCCACGCCCTCCTTCCTGAGAACTCTCACAGCCCAGGACGCCACACAGTTGCGTTACATCTTTTGTCATAGTTAATCGCTCTCACATCGCACCTCCCTCTTTGTAACATCTTGCTTGGACCTGGACTGCCACAGCTACCCCAGCTGAACAGGAAGGAAGGTGTAGACAGAGGAGTCAGTGGGGCTGGGGTCCTAATGAGGGAGGGGCAGGATGGAATCCTGTAGCCTTAAATGGTTCTAAGGTGTGCATGCCGATAGGAGCGCTTGGTACAGCAGGATAACACATCTCCTTATCCATTTTAATGTTTATTTGGAAAGGCAGCATTACTGTTTCGCTTTTAGAGGGCTTGCAAGTAACATTATTAATAATATGCAATCAAAAATATAAATATGTTAATATACAATATAATTACATTTGATAAGTATTTTATTCATTTTTCCACCTAAGTGATTAAAATGCATATTAAAAATAAGTCAAATCTAGCCCTAAGTTCAAAAATCAACATTTCAAATACTTTTTTATCTTGTTAAGCAAACACATAGAGAAATCCGAATGATTTTTATGTAGTAATCAGGGTAAAGTTAGCCACAATAACAAGTAGGTCCTCGAATCTCCATTTCTTAACACACTGAGAGTTAGTCTTTCATCACATCACAGCCAAATGTGGTTGTTTGGCGGTGGAGAGTCTCCTGCAGGTGGTGACCCCGAGATCTGCTGTCGTTCCCGCCATGGCTCTGCCATCAAAGTCCTCTTTATCCAGCAAGTGATGAGGAAAGAGGGAGGAGAAAACACACGCCTTACTGCCTCAGTGTAGAAACGATGCATCAGCTTCAAGTGATGGCACGGGAGGCACTTGTGGGCAGACGGCCGCTGTCCCAGCGCCACAGCCGCTGCAGAGCCCTCCCTGTGCAGAGCCCTGCAGCTCATCCCGTCATTCCATCAGATTTACAGTCAACGCATTTACCTCATAAGCAGACAAATTGGTATCAGCCAATGTCCCTGACCACGTATCTTATTCTTGATCGCTTGTAGAATTCCAAAGAAAGATTTTTTGATTTTGGGGCCAGGTACAGTGGCTCACGTCTGTAATCTCAGCACTTTGGGAGGCCAAGGCAAGCAGATCACTTCAGGTCAGGAGTTCAAGACCAGCCTGGCCAACGCGGTAAAACCCAATCTCCGCCAAAAATACAAAAACAATTAGCTAGGCAGGGTGATGCATGTCTGTAGTCCCAGCCTTTGGGAGGCCGAGGCAGGAGAATCGCTTGAACCCAGGAGGCGGAGGTTGCAGTGAGCCAAGATCATGCCATTGCACTCGTGCCTGGGCAACAGAGCCCGACTCCATCTCAAAAACAAAAACAAAAAAAAGAAAGAATTTTCATTACTCAAATCATGGCTAAAATCTACCTCCGTAAAATGTACTTTAATGGCCCCAATATTCACTTGGAATTTTCCTCATTTATATGTTTTATAAGACCCTTTAAATGTAAACTTTATCATCAAAGCATTAGTAATAAAAAAATAGAAGAATACCGATAAGTTGACATCATTTTGAACAGATGTCTTAAGATTCCTTCCCGATATAAGAATTATGTGCTTCTGAGAATTTTCTGTTTGTCTCTGTCTGTATTCACCAAAGCAAGTAAAAAGAAAATCAGGCTTTCTGTGTCTTAAGGCTATCATCAAAATGGAATCCTTTCATTTTAAACAAGTACGTGATTGTTGAGAATATGAGTAACTTATGAGGTCCTAAAAATTCAAATTCCAGAATTGTCAATGTTACGTGACATGCAACATAGGGAACATCTCTCATCAAGTCCTTGTCTTTCAAATTTCGTTCCTGTGCGTGTCTGGAGTGAGGGGTGGGGGCTTCTGCGATCACACGTTTGTGTAAAATAAGTGCATTTTTTACTTTCACATACCCTTTTCAAGTCATATTGTTGGCGCCGAGAAGTAAGCTTTGAAATGAGTTTGTGGAGTAATTATTCATAATATACATTTTATACCTGTAGTCATGTTTCCACTAATATTTAAATATTTTAATTATACCATACTCAGATTATGCAATGATTTTTATGTAATATATTTCTGACACACAAGGGACTGGGGAATAGTGTAATGTACACCCATGACCTGCATGGCCTAAGGGAAGAGCACGCGTCTCCTCAGGCCTCCTGTGTTCCTCTCCCTGATTCTGGTCTTTCGCCGACCTGTGTTTACCGTCAGATCAAACATCCTTATTCTTTTAGACATAAGCGTGTATGTCGGTCACGTGAATGCATCGTCCTCCATGCTTCTCTGTGCAGCTCGTTCTTCCCTTGAATATGATTTATAGTTTTCTATCTTGAGGCATGTAGCTCTAGCTTATTTAAAAAGCTCTAACTTATTTAATACTATCCCAAACTACGTCCATCCTCCTCTTAAGGAAAGTTTCGCTTATTCAGTTTTGTGAATTTATTACTTTGCTATTGAAAACATTCTTATACATGTTACATCGGTTTCCTCGGCTGCCATCACAACTACCTCCAACGGCTTTGCTTACAACAGAAATTTGTTCTCACATAGTCACGGAGGCCAGAAGTCTGCAGGCAAGGAGTTTCCAGGCTGGCTCCTCTAGAGGCCCCGAGGGACAGCGAGGAAGGACCCTCCCTCAGGGCTTCTAGAGGGAGCCAGTCAAGTGTCCTTGACACTTGCTCTGGTGGCTCCAATTGTTCCATTGCTTATGGCTGCCTCACTCCCACCTCTGCCTCTCTGTCTTCTGTCTCTTGTAAGGACACTCATTATTGGATTTAGGACCCATTCAGGTAATTGAGGATCATCTGGTCTTGAGATTCTTAATTGCACTTGCAAAAGCCCTTTTTCCAAAATTGGTCACATTCAGAGAGTCCAGGTGCCCATCTTTCATGGAGCCACTATTCAACCCACTACACATGTCTTAGTGAGCACACCTGTGAGCATCTCCCTGCAAGGTGTCCCAGGGTAAACGGCAGCCTCTTGGCCCTGCACACCTCTATAGGTGTCTTAGTGAGCACACCTATGAGCATCTCCCTGTGAGGTGTCCCAGGGTAAATGACAGACTTGTAGGCACTGCACACCTCTGTAGATGTCTTAGTGAGCACAGCTGTGAGCATCTCCCTGCACAGTGTCCCTGGTAAATGGCAGCCTCGTCGGCACTGTACACCTCTATAGATGTCTTAGTGAGCACACCTGTGAGCATCTCCCTGCGCGGTGTCCCAGGGTAAATGACAGACTCGTAGGCCCTGCACACCTCTATAGGTGTCTTAGTGAGCACACCTGTGAGCATCTCCCTGCGCGGTGTACCGGGGTAAATGACAGCCTCGTAGGCACTGCACACCTCTATGACTGTCTTAGTGAGCATCTCCCTGCGCGGTATCCCAGGGTAAATGACAGCCTCGTAGGCACTGCACACCTCTATGACTGTCTTAGTGAGCATCTCCCTGCGCGGTATCCCAGGGTAAATGACAGCCTCGTAGGCACTGCACACCTCTATGGCAGTCTTAGTGAGCATCTCCCTGCGCGGTATCCCAGGGTAAATTACACCTCTATAGGTATCTTAGTGAGCATCTCCCTGCGCGGTGTCCGGGGGTAAATGACAGCCTTGTAGGCACTGCACACCTCTATAGGTGTCTTAGTGAGCATCTCCCTGCGCGGTATCCCAGGGTAAATGACACCTCTATAGGTGTCTTAGTGAGCATCTCCCTGCGCAGTGTCCCAGGGTAAATGACACCTCTATAGGTGTCTTAGTGAGCATCTCCCTGCGCGGTGTCCCAGGGTAAATGACACCTCTATAGGTGTCTTAGTGAGCATCTCCCTGCGCGGTGTCCCAGGGTAAATGACACCTCCATAGGTGTCTTAGTGAGCATCTCCCTGCGCAGTGTCCCGGGGTAAATGACAGCCTCGTAGGCACTGCACACCCCTATAGCTGTCTTAGTGAGCATCTCCCTGCGCGGTGTCCCGGGGTAAAACAGCCTCGTAGGCACTGCACACCCCTATAGCTGTCTTAGCATCTCCCTGAGCGGTGTCCCGGGGTAAAACAGCCTTGTAGGCACTGCACACCTCTATGGCAGTCTTAGTGAGCATCTCCCTGCGCGGTGTCCCGGGGTAAAACAGCCTCGTAGGCACTGCACACCTCTATAGCTGTCTTAGTGAGCATCTCCCTGCGCGGTGTCCCGGGGTAAATGACACCTCTACTGTGCTCAGTGCAGCCAACGAGTCCTCGAAGGCAGCTATGCTGATTGGCTCCCATCACGGGGTGTGAGAACTCCCTTTGTGCCACACCCTTCCATACACTGATTGGCAGCTTTTTTAATAAAAAAAAATACGTGAAATGGTAACTCATTGTAGGCTTTTTTGTACTTCCCTCATTCCCAGTCAATGTGATAAATTTTTCATCTGCATAGTAGCCCTGGAGATTTCTTCTGTGAATTAACTATACATTTCAACCAGTTTTCTATTGTGTTGTTTTTTATTGTTTAGAAAACCTTTGTATATTCTATATCCGAAATCTCTGTAATGTATATGTATGACAAATGTCTCCCGTCTGTGGCTATGTATTCTTATTTTTTAAAGTATTTTATGTATTTCTGTGGTTTCCCTTTATTGCAGTGCGTTGTGTATGGAATTCGTTCCGTCCCCAAATCATAAAGACATTATCCATATTTTATTCTAAAAAAATTAAATTTTGTCTTTAATATTTAGTCTTTTAATAGAATTTTTTGGTATGTAATGTAATATTATATCCTATATTTCATTTAATATGGATAACAACTTATCCCAGAAGGATGATTTAACTACCATGTCATCTCTGTCATATATTTTTAAAGGAGTATTATTTTTCTTTAGTGATTCAATAAATTGTGCTGTATATTCTGCAGACATTAGGTTTCTACCTCATATCCTATGCCATTATAAGTTTGAGGTGAGTACAGTAATAGCTGTATAATTTTTTAAATGGTGGCCTGTATTCATGATAATAGATAACAGATGAAAACAGCGGAAAGCTCAGAGAGTGCTGTTACACGTGTAAAGACAAATACTGAGACTACAGTAAAATTTAAAACCAGCCAGCCAAGCTATAGACTCGCAACATGATTAAAATTATAGACAAAGGGAGTATGAGAACAGAAAAAAAAAAAAAAAAAAAAAAACAGGAAAAAAACAAGAACAGAAAGTACACGAAACAGGAAATGTGAGCAGAAGAAACATTCTCTAATGTTCAACTAATTTTGCATCAAATTGCAGCATCCCGGCTTTTCCTTCTGATGAGCCTGTGCCGCCTCTTTGAGCCTCCCTAGGAACGGTGGGAATTACATTTTATTGTAACAGCCAGTGGGTCTAAACATGAGCAATTTTTTAAACCCTTTTGATAATATAGTAAAAACCTTAAAATGTTTGCATTTTTTTTTCTTACTAATTCCAACTCTTAAGATTCTCTCCTCTCTGGGTGCAGTGGCTCATGCCTGTAATCCCAGCACTTTGGGAGACCAAGGCAGGTGGATCATGAGGTCAAGAGATAGAGACCATCCTGGCCAACATGGTGAAACCTCGTCTCTACTAAAAATACAAAAATTAACTGGGCACGGTGGCGTGCGTCTGTAGTCCCAGCTACATGGGAGGCTGAGGTAGGAGAATCGCTTGCACCAGGGAGGCGGAGGCTGCAGTGAACCGAGATTGCACCAATGCACTCCAGCCTGGCGACAGAGCGAGATTCCATCTTAAAAAAAAAAAGATTCTCTCCCAAGATAATTACTACCTGACAGTAACGCCTATAAAAGCTAAAAGTGGAAACAGTCTACATGTTTAGCCATAGGAATCAATCGAAGCATACATCAAAATACACACAGCGGTATTGATGGGTATAATGTTTTGGATGTGTTTTGTCCTTCATATTTGCATAGCTGTACTTTTTCATTTATTTTACAATGTACTTGCACATTGTACAAATAATTTCTGATTATGTAAAAATATAGAAATGTTGCCATAGTCGGGTCTTTTCCACTATGAAACTGAAAAGCAAAGTTCTATAATTGCTGATTCTTTCATAATTTGATATTTGACATTCTAAATCTTCAATGAATTTGGAGTTTATCTTTCTGTAACACAAAGCTGTGAATGGATTTTTGTTTTTCTCCTCAAACAACCATTATCTAGTATGCAGTACATCATTTCAACATAGACTCGAGGTGTCACTTTTATTATATACTAAATTTGTAAATATATTTGGGTCAATTTCTGAATTTTCTTTTTTGTAAATTGATTTTACATCTGCTATTATGTATTAATCTTTGAGGCTTTGTAATGTGTCACAGGTTCTGACAAGGCTGGGCTCTCTCATTGTTCTGCTTTTATGTATTTTTTCCTAGCTCTTCTTGCTTATTTTCCCATTTGAACTTGAAAATTGCTGTGTTTTGTTAAAAGACTCTTGTAAGATAGAAGACAGATTTGATTTCATTAAGAAAAAACAAGTAGAAAAAAAAGCAGCAGATTCAAAAGACAAGTGACAGGGAGTCAATATTATTAACTCATATTCCAGAAAAATGATTAATTTCATTAATATATAAATCAATAAGAAAGAGAGAGAACCCCCCCTGTAAATGGACAATGTGCATGAGAAACATTTGACAGATAGAAATGAAGTCAGCATTGCTCATCATAAAAAACAAATGGAAAACGCCCAGAGAGCTACTGGCCATGGCAGCGACATGGCTCCTGTTACTCACAGCCAGGAAACCGGGCAGCTGTGTGTGGAGCAATGTTTGCATATGTTAAACATGTCTGAGAATCATGAGATAAGGGAAACGGGGTTAACTCCATTAGTGACCATTTTCTGCCTGGAGCACTTCCTAAACTGCAGGACAAGGAGGAGGCACCCAGAGCTCAGGCTCCTGCTGAAAAGAAGAGGCAAAAGTTGAGTCTGAAGAGCCCAGGGTAACTGGAATTTGCAGAGCATGTTCCTAGCAATGTGGGACCACTAAGGGAAAGAGCTCCAGAAATCTGCAAAGGGATCTCCTTGAGCCTTCAGCTGAATGTTAAGTGCTATCTGTGTAGGGTGAAACTTGCAAAACAGGGCAAGAACAGCTGCCTTGAAGCTTTGAGGTGAACTATTCTCAGTGCTTGCACCAGGCTGGGGACAGCTGTTCCAAAGAGCCGCAATGGAGAGGGCCTATTCAACAACCAGGCACCCAGGAGACAGACCAGAAGGGACACACCTTGATGGGTAAAATAGTTCTGCTACTCTAGACACACAAACAGAACACAACAGTAAGCCAACAAATGATCAGGCTGATCTGCAGGTTACTCACTGCCTGCTAACACAAAGGTCAACACTTTTAAGGGAGACAGTGAAATCTAGGCACTCAACAGGTAGTATCTACAATGCTCTTTTACTAGAAAGAAGTAAAAACAGGAAAACATAGCTCACAGCTAGAGGAAGATTCAGTCAAAAGAGTATACTATTTAAAACACCTATTTTACACAAAAAGAATAAAATACCTAGGAATACAGCTAAGGAAGTAAAAGATCTCTACAACAAGAATTACAAAACACTGCTGAAAGAAATCAGAGATGATACAAACGTGGAAAAACATTCCATGCTCATGGATAGGAAGAATCAATATTATTAAAATTGCCATACTGCATAAAGCAACTTATAGATTCAATACTGTTTCTATTACACTACCAATGACACTGTTCACAAAATTAGAAAACAAAATGATTTTAAGATTCATATGGAACCAAGAAAGACCCCAAATAGCCAAGGCAATCCTAAGCAAAAAGGACAAAGCTGGAGGCGTCAGGCTACCTGACTTCAAACTGTACTACAAAGCTACAGTAATGAAAACAGCATGGTAGTGATACAAAAACAGACACATAGACCAATGAACAGAATAGAGAGCCCAGAAATAATGCCACACACTTACAATAGTCTGATCTTTGACAAAGTCAACAAATATAAGCAATGGGGTAAGAACTCCTTATTCAATAAATGGCGATAGAATAACTGGCTAGCCATATGCAGAAGACTGAAACAGGACCCCTTCCCTACACCATACACAAAAAATCAATTCAAGATGGATTAAAGACTTGAATGTTGTTAAGAGAAAAACTTCAGCCAAATTAAATTTTAAAGAGTTTAGTTGAGCAACAGATGCTTTGTGAATCAAGGAGCTCCCAGAATCACAGCAGAATCAGAGATTCCAGGGATACCTCGTGGTCAGAACAAATTTATAGACAAAAAAAAAAAAAAAAAAAAGGAAGTGATGTACAGAAATCAGAAATGAAGTACAGAAACAACTGGATGAGTTACAGCTCATCATTCGCCTTATTTGAACAGTTTGAACACTCTGGAATTGGCCAAGACTGAGCTACTGTTACAGATGCTTACTCGTAAATTAGGTTCTCAATTTTATCTACATATTAAGTTAGGTTGCAGTTCATCTACAGGGGCTCAAATATAGAAGAATGGAGTCCTTCTTGTGTCATATTTAGCCTGCTTTAACAATGTAAAACCTAAAACCATAAAAACTCTGGAAGATAACCTACGAAATTCCATTGTAGACATAATCACTGACAAAGATTTTATGATAAAGATGCCAAAAGCAGTTACAACAGAAACAAGAATTGACAAATGGGACCTACTAAAACTAAAGAGCTTCTGAACAGCAAAAGAAACTATCAACAGAGAAAACACAACCTACAGAACAGAAGAAAATACCAACAAAGGCCTAATATCCAGAATCTATAAGAAACTTAAATTAACAAACAAAAAACAACTCCATTAGAAAGTGGGCAAAGGACACAGACAAAAGATTTTAATGGACACTTTTCAAGGTATAGACATAAGTACAGAGAAAAGTGTTCAACAACATTAGTCATCTGAGAAATTAAATTAAATCCACAATGACAGGCCACTTTATACACACTAAAATAACTAAAATTTTAAAAACTGGACATTGCAAGTTTTGGGAGCATATGGAATAACCAGAACCCTTATAAACTTCTGGTGGACCCCTAAGATGTACAATCACTTTAGAGGACTCTTTGGTGGCTCCTTACATCGTTAAATACACATTTACCACATGAACTGGCAATTCCTATCTTACGTAATTACAAAAGAGAAATAAAACATTTTTTCACAAAAGGAATATTTTTATAGCAGTCTTATTTGTAATAGTCAAAAGCTGGAAGCAACCCAATTGTCCATCAACAGTGACCAGAAGGACAAAGTTTGCTATGTCCACACATTAGAATACCAGTTGGCAGTCAAAAAGGAAGAGCTTTTGATCTATGCAGCAATGTGTATGAGTCTCAGTATTTTTGTGGTGCGTAAAATCAGCTAGACAGAAAAGAACACACACTGATGACTTTATGTGAAGTTCCGACACAGACAAAATTCATGCACAGGGACAGAAATCATCAGATTGGCGCCAACCTGTGGCAGGGACTGGGCATAGGAGTGGCCACTGCAGAAGGCATGGATGGAGTGGTCAGGCGTGGTCTGTACCTCTCTCTGTCCATGCCCACTGAGCTATGCCTGTAATGCAGGTAGATTTCATTTTGTAAATTGTATCTCATGAAGTTCATCTGAAGGGTCTACACCCAGAGCCAGTATTTTAACTATTCCGAAATAACATTGAGTAAAATGATGCAAAGGGTGAAACTACACTGATGTTGTGACGCCACTTGTTTTTAAAAGGGGAAGAGCTGCACACATGGGTCATGCACTCTTAATATTTCTTGTATAATGTATCTGGAAATATCTTCCTCTACCATTGATGATTCTTGGGATGGATTTTTTTTCCTGGTTTGGATCTTGCTAATACTCCTGCGTTGAGCCACAAAGAACTGATAATGACATCTTTTAAAGAAATTAGAACTCCAAAATGACCCTAAATCAGTTTTCACTTTATAAAATTTTATTTTATTTTGAGACAGGGCCTCGCCCTGTTACCTAGGCTGGAGTGGAGGGTCCAGTCATAACTCACTGCAGCCTTGAACTCCCAAGTTCAAGCAATCCCCCTGCCTCAGCCTCCTGGGTAGCAAGGACTTAAGGTGCACAGCACCATGCCTGGCTGATTCTTTTAATCTTTTTATTGGGAGAGAAGGAGTCTCACTATGTTGCCCAGGCTGGTCTCAAACTCCTGGCCTCAAGTGATCTTACTCCCTTGGCCTCCCAAAGTGCTGCGCATGCCCAGCCAGTTTTCACTTTTAAAATAAATTACATCTTTCAAACATACCAGGCACCAAAATATATCACATTTTATTAGAAATATTTATATTTGGCTAAATAAAAGAAGGGGATTTTTTTCCCCTATGCTCTTTGATCATTTGATCTGTTGAAAGTGTAAACCATGAGTTTACACTTGAGAGATGACATGGGTCTCAGTCAATTTTAAGAGTTTATTTTGTCAAGGTTAAGGACGGCCCATGACACAGCCTTAGGAGGTCCTGACAACGTGCTCAAGGCGGTCTGGGTATAGTTTGGATTTACACATTTAAGGGAGACCTGAGACATCAATCAATACCTGTAAGATTGGTTTCGTCCAGAAAGGCGGAACAAGCAGCTGCATTCTTCTGAGTTTCTGATTAGCCTTTCCCTGAGTACGATGTACAGGAATGTCACTTATGCCTTAGTCTGGTTTAGTGAAACCACAGGGCAAAGGGAACACTCAGATATGCATTTGTCTCCGTGAACAGAGGGGTGAGTCTGAGTTCTGTTTTCCTTTTGTCCACAAGGGACTTCCTTGTGGGCAAATTGTGAGGAGGTGTGTGGCTTCATACCTTTGCAGCCATCTTATTGAGGAATAAAATGGGAGGCAGGTTTGCCTGGCAGAGTTCCCAGCTGGACTCTTCCCTTGGCTTGTGATTTTGGGGTCCTGAGATTTAATTTCCCTTGACAAAAGCAAGCTTCCTTTAGGATACTTTATCTACATTCTGCCAACGACCAAGGCGAAACAGTGGAAACGAACGCCTTCCACCTTCCAGGTCCTGAGGTCCCGCAGTTACCATGTGCGTCTTAACTGTAGACCCTGAGACAAGAGCTCCTCAGCCTCAGGGCTCTCCTGGGCCTGCACCGACGTCACTCAGATTCTTTGCTCTGCTGATCCCTGGTCCCTTCTCTGATGCACTTCAGAGCTGGAAGGATTGTGTGAGCTCGTTATGCCAAACCCTCCAACGAGTGTGTGAATGTCCAGGCCACGTGAAAATGTCGTGTCATTGAAGTGCAGGTGTCATTACCTGTAGATTCAATGCCTGCGTCTCCTGGAGTTTTGCTAATAGGAAAGTCTACAGGCAGCCGTTCCAACATTTCTGACAAGAATAACAAAATATATTAAATCTTATACTACATATTATGGTTACAAAATATATTTACTTTAAAATTTTAATTGTTATTTTAAATTAGTATTAAAGTGTGTTGATTGCAGGAAGAGGATGCATCATGGGGAGGTTTGGCCAGGTTTTGTTTAAGGTCCTTTAGGGTCCCAGGATTTTATAACTTGTGAGATTCTGAGAGTTTAGAGTTTCCCACTCTCAACATGGATCTGATTCATTTGAAGAAAGAGGGATGATATCGTCAGTGGGGGTTCACAGTTCATTTTTTTGTAGGCCATGCTGTGTTGATGCTTCACTGAGTTGCCGAAAGTGGGTCCCGATCCAGACCCCAGGAGGGAGTTCTTGGACCTCACTCACGCTGGAAAGAACTTGGGGCGAGTCCATAGCGTGAAGTGAACGCAAGTTTATCAGCAGGAAAGTAAAGGAAGGAAGAAGGGTGCTCCGTAGGCGGAGCGCGGCCTGGGCTGCTTGAGTAAGGACACTTAGAGCTGTTTGTCAATTACATGCTAAACAAGGGGTGGATTATTCGTGAGTTTTCTGGAAAAGGGATGGGCAATTCCCGGAACTTAGGGTTCCCCCCCTTTTCAGACTATACAGGGTAACTTCCTGACGTTGCCGTGGCATTCGTAAGCCGTCATGGCACTGGTGGGAGTGTCTGTTAGCAAGCTAACGCCTTAGAATTAATGTTAAATGAGCAGTGAGGACGACCCCCTTGCCACGCTGATTTCGGTGGGTTTGGCCGCCGGCTCCTTCGCCAGATGCTGTTTTATCAGCAACGTCTTCCTGACCTGTATCTTGTGTGGACCTCGCATCTCAGCCTGTGACTCCTGGGAGTGCAGTCCCGTGGGTCTCAGCCTTGTTTCGCCCAGCTCCCATTCAAGATGGAGTCCCTCTGGTTTGAACACCTCTGACAGCTGTATATGAGAAAAATGAAATGACAATAAATGTCTCACTTCTATTTAGTAGAGTTTTTCATTAAAATACCTTTTTCTCATCTTTCAGTGAATAACCCTATACCTTCCAATTTGAAATCAGAAGCGAAAAAGGCTGCCAAAATATTAAGAGAATTCACAGAAATAACTTCCAGAAATGGACCTGATAAGATCATTCCTGGTAGGTAAATAGGATGAGTGCTGTTTGTGTCTAAATGTTTTTTTCCTAAGTTGTTTTTTGCCTTCTTCGACACTCCATTTCAGGCAGAAGCCTCCATCAGTGCCAACAGGTGGTTTCACCAGCGTCTTTCTCATGGCTGATCCAGGGATGCTCTGGAAACAGGTGGTTCCACCAGTGTCTTTCTCATGGCTGATCCAGGGATGCTCTGGAAACAGGTGGTTCCACCAGCGTCTTTCTCATGGCTGATCCAGGGATGCTCTGGAAACAGGTGGTTTCACCAGCATCTTTCTCTTGGCTGACCCAGGGTTGCTCTGGAAACAGGTGGTTCCACCAGCATCTTTCTCTTGGCTGATCCAGGGATGCTCTGGAAACAGGTGGTTCCACCAATGTCTTTCTCATGGCTGATCCAGGGATGCTCTGGAAACAGGTGGTTCCACCAGTGTCTTTCTCATGGCTGATCCAGGGATGCTCTGGAAACAGGTGGTTCCACCAGCATCTTTCTCTTGGCTGATCCAGGGATGCTCTGGAAACAGGTGGTTCCACCAGTGTCTTTCTCATGGCTGACCCAGGGATGCTCTGGAAACAGGTGGTTCCACCAGCATCTTTCTCTTGGCTGACCCAGGGTTGCTCTGGAAACCACGACCTCTTCATCACCACTTCCGGTTCCTTCCAGGGGTGTTCACAGCACAACTCATTTCATGCAAAGGAGATCCAAATGCCAAGTCACTTTGGCAATGTTACAGACCAGCCTCCCTCATAATCACAGCACATGACTCAGCTCTGTTTGGAAACTTTGTTATTGATATCATAATCTTAATAGTGATATAATAATGATGTTAATTACTGTTGCATTCCTGCCACTTCTCCCATCATGAGGAAATAGTCCTCACAGAGCCTTGTTACTCCAGGTGCAAGGGGTCTGGACACGGCCAGCTGCAGATCAGGCAAACCAGCCAGACCTCTTTCCTCCCTGTGTCTCCCTTTTACATAGGCTTTTCCTCCTGCTTCCCACCCCGGGGTTCCAGCGCCCTGAGCACCACATGTTCCTGCTCCACTTCAGCTCTCTGCAGCCTCGCCTGTCCTTTGCATCGCGTGCTAAGAACTCTGCAAGCTAACCTCGCAAACTCACCAGCTAATCTCATACATAAATTTTAATTTTGTGTTTTCTCCTTGCACATGAGACATTTACATTCTCGAGTGGTTTAAGAAGACATTAATCAGTGATTCCCAACACAGATGTGCATCGGTACCCCTAGGCCATAGAAACAGAATTCTTAAACTGCACTGCAAACCTGCGGAATCAGACTTTTAGTGTAGTGTGTCGAGGAATGCGTGTTTGACATGTGGTTTTTTTGTGTAATTCTTATGACTAGTCATTCTCTGACTAGTGACCACATAAGCTCTGGTCCGGGTGGCGTCTTTGAAAACCATGGCCTGTTCATCACCACTTCTAGTTATTTCCAGAGGGTGTTCACGGCATACTTGTCTCATCCCAGTCGGTCTGGACAGTGTTACAGACCAGCCTCCCGCTTAGTTAATCACAGTGCATGACTCTGAGTCCTGAATTAAAGAGCTAAGTTTAATTTTTCTAAGCCAGATATCTGAAGTTATTTAATAGAGCTTTAAATAATGTTTTAAAAATTTGTTACTGTTTTAATAATGTGAATCATGACGTTAATCATTGTTGCACTGGCCCAGTGACTTCTCCGGTCTGGAGAAAACAGTGCTTGGTAGAGCCTTGCCACTCCAGGTGCAGTCTGAACCTGCACCTTGGCAGACCCTGGGAGCTCCTGAGCAATGTGCTCAGACGTCACAGATCTGTCTGCATTGCTCACACGGCCCCAGCGAGGCACACACACAGGAGTTTCAGAAGCGCTGCTTTACAGCTGAAAGAAAACTCAACAAGACAAAGTAAGATTTTCAGTATCCGTACTCTAAAGGAGTCACTCTCAGTGGGTGAAGCTCGGAAAATGACATTCTGTTTGCGTGGTAGCGTGAGTAAGAGATTGCCCGAGGTGTGGGTGTGGCAGTGAGGAGAGTGCCACAGCCAGCAGAGATACAGGCTCACTTCTCTCACCTGGGAGTCTACATTAAAACAGAGATGCTGCATCACAGGATAATCAGCTGCATCTACAAAGCACTTAAACAAGACACCTGGACACCTTAGACTTCCTAGACTCCCACACAGTAATAGTGGGACACTTCAACATCAATATTAGATAGATCGATGAGACAGAAAATTAATAAGGATATCCAAGACTTGAACTCAGATCCAGAACAAATAAACATTTATAGAACTCTCCACCAGAACAAATAAACATTTATAGAACTCTCCACCTTAAAAAAAAAAAAAAAAGCAAGACACCTAGGTCTTTAGACCTCCCAGTGGTGTGTCTGGCCTCCTCTAATGCTAGGGTTCTGAGTTAAGTGAAGCTTAGTTTAGCAATTAAATCTATAATCGTGACATTCTATGTTATAAATCAAAAGCGAACTGGCAGATTATTTAGGGATTATTAGTATTTCAGCTCCCTGAATCTGAGTGGAAATCTATACAAATATAATTGACATGTGGAATATATTCATTTTAAAACCTGCTTTTGCTAATATCTAATTCTCAATAGGAGCAATAGCAACTCTACAATGTTGAAAACAGAATGTGAGGAAGACATTCTGCCAACAGGTGGCTGTAAATATAAACCTGCACGATGTATAATACAGCTTTCAGTCTTGTTACAGTGTAGTTCTAACCTTTTAAAATAGAAAAGGAAAGTACACTTAGGAGCCAGCCATCCAGGATGCAACCTTGTTCTCCATAACTTTCTAAGAACAGCTCCGCACATGTTCTGCCTGCGGACTTCATGGTCTTGGATCCGTTACTTCCAAGGGTCTGTTCTTAATGTAAATCTTGAAATGGTGGCATAATTACCTGAGAATTTTAGTGTTCTCCCGGGGCATCTGCAAAGCCTTTGCTCTGTGTGCCAGAGCACCATGTCTGGCTTCACTTTCTTGGCAGAATATTTGATACAAATAATAATAAACTAAACTAGCTTAAAGTCATATGCTAGGCTCCCCTCGTTAGTTTGAAAGAGGTATTATTGTGTTGTAGGTTCACAGAGTAGTGTGGCACTACATTCAGTGGATACATATAGTAATAACCCTCATTTACGTAATGAACGTCTCTGAAATGTGACTAAGCCAATATTTTTAAATTGAACATATTATAAGTATACTAGGAGTTAAGTGGTACTTGAATGCTCTAACAGATCATTTTATAATGTTAAAAATGTTTCAACATTGAAAAAGTTTTTTTCTGTTTTTGAATCCAAATGTATATATTTATACAAGGTTAATTTAGTTAGATGGCTTTAAGATCAAAGTTCTAATTCATGTGGCTTTTTGGTAATTTTTAAAGTTTTTCCTTAATACTGTATGGATCTTAATTTCTTTGAAAATAGTAACTTTTATCTTTTACATTGTATACTATATTCTAAATTAATTGAAATTGCCAAAATATTTGCCCTGCTAATAGATAACAGTAAAATCTCTTTCAAATATCTAATTTATCTAATTTATTTATCAAATAATTTGTCTAATAAATTTGATATTTGAAAGATATTTTATTGATGTCTATTAGCAGGGCAAATACTTTGCAGGATTTGGGGCTATTTAAGATGTTGTGTTTAGCGCCGCAGAAATAGCAAACACAGAAACATGCGTGGGAATAGAGAGGCTTGTGCCCGGCTGTTCAGTGAGTGACCTTTGTTCATTGCCCCTGTGTGCCCTGAACTCCTAGGGAGAGCCCCTGCGCGCTGACTCGGGGTAACACGCCCGTCTATCCCGGCACCCAGATAAAAATGCTGACCTTCCCACTGTTTTCCACGTTAACAGCTCACGTAATTGCGAAGGCGAAAGGCCTTGCGATTCTGTCTGTGATCAAAGCCGGGTTCCTGGTGACCGCCCGAGGAGGCAGTGGGATCGTGCTGGCGCGCCTTCCGGACGGAGGTAAGTGGGCATCTATCTGTTCACGGGAGTGGAGAATCCTCGTTCTTTCTTCCGTCTGCTTCCAGGATGAACACGTTGCAGAGCGAGTGGGGCAGGTTCCCTGCACAGCAGCAGAAACTTACCTAATGGGGGCTTCTTGACCGAGCGCGGGTTCGGTGTCGGGAACAAGGGCGGGAACCGGCCCTTCTGTCCCTCTCTGTCCTCAGAATATTAGACAAGTCTGGGCAGTGGACCCGATTTTGTTTTGCATGCGTTTTGTAATTCTTCCACGGAGCAAATATTTAAACACGGCAGTATATGCATTTCTTTTGTTTAATATGAATTCTTATCCCTCAACTTCATGGTATGGCTGCTTTCTTTTTTTTTTTTTTTTATGGAAATTGATATGAAAATAAGGGGCCACGTGTGAACTTCTTTGTTTCTGTGGTGGTTTATAGAAACCGTGACATTTGAAGAATTTTCCCCAAGGCAGAATTGTATCAAGAGCCAGGATAATCTAGTTTTACTTTCTGGGGTGAAATCTACTACTTGATTCTTTAGAGATGAAATCAAAATATTTGTTATGAATCCCAAGTACCAACATTTATAGTAATATTTAAAGTGGACATAGGTGTGTCAAAACCAAAAAAATGCTTTTTATACCAGTTTAACACTTGCTGTTCAGTGGACACATTTTTCTACCAGTAGCAGTTTTTTAAGCATAGATAACTTTATTATATTTTGAGAGAGCATGGGACACTTAGAATAAATATAGAATATACATGTTTGTGAAACACAGCCTTTAAATATCAGTCACCAGGATTCGCCATTTCTTTTTTCTTTTTTTTTTTTTTTTTTTTGAGACAGAATTTCACTGTTGTTACCCAGGCTGGAGTGCAATGGCGCGATCTCGGCTCACCGCAACCTCCACCTCCTGGGTTCAGGCAATTCTCCTGCCTCAGCCTCCCGAGTAGTTGGGATTACAGGCACGCGCCACCATGCCCAGCTAATTTTTTGTATTTTTAGTAGAGAGGGGGTTTCACCTTGTTGACTAGGATGGTCTCGATCTCCTGACCTCGTGATCCACCCGCCTCGGCCTCCCAAAGTGCTGGGATTATAAGCGTGAGCCACTGTGCCCGGCCAGGATTCACCATTTCTTACCAAGGTTGCCCCACAGTCAACAAGAATCTCTTCCTTAATATGGGGGTCCATTTTCATAGCTGTGTGTAGCTTTGAAAATAGGAAGAACACAATTATCTTTTTTCAAGCATTATCCAAATTTCCATGAGCAGACTTCTCGGCAGTAAAACCGAACGAAATAGAGGCTCATTTCAAGGGGTCCCATTGTCAGATGGGACTCAAAGTCTACGAGAAAGTCCCCAGTGTCTCAGGTCCCCAGCTGTTCCATTGACCGGATAACTTCCTGACCAGAGGGAGGGACAGTCAACACCAAGCCCTGGGCTCCTCTCAGAGCCCAGCCGACCTTCCTACTGGTTTCAAAACCTGCAATTCTCTTCCTTCGTCCTGAGCTGCAGCTGCTGACTCTGCTGAGAGTAATTTTAAAACTGTCCAAATAAGGCACAACACGTTCCCCCAGGATCCTGGCCAAGACCAGGCATCTTAACACAGGGACAGTTCCTGACATAGGGAATGAAAAATAACTTAGGGTTTATCAGACACGAATTTCTGTAACCCAAACTTCTCTAAGCCTGGATAGGATAGTGCTGGAAGTTCCAGCGATGTTCCATTATCTAGCATGCATGGCAGCAAGTTTTCAGAAAGTGATTTGGCCAGACTGTCCCCCCACCAGAAGGAAAATACATTTTTCTAGACTTGTTTAACTGTTTCTATATCAAGAAAAATAAGCATATAGTAATCCTAAAATGTGCCATATCATGGCAAACGGAATTACTGTACTTAGTTTCTAAATGTGATTTATCTCGTTAGAATTTTAATAACCTTGAATTTGTTGTGCTTAAGCATTAGAGGTGTTAAAACCGTTTTGCCTTCAGAAATTTACAATGGAAACAACAATCATGTTACTGTTAGATCATAAACTATTGAATCCTTCTGATCACTTAAATCTATGACAAAATTCTGGCTGAAGACTAGAGCTACAGCTAAGTTGCTTTATCAAAATATTGACAGTTGAGGATACCAAGTGCTTATGTATGGTTAATGGTTAGAGAACCAGTGGTTGGTTTGGTATTAAGCATGTTGGTAGAGAGAGATTAGAGGAGGTGGGCTAGTGACGCGGTGAGACTCAGAATGAATATCTAATCCTTTTCAAATATTTTTAACTGTTTAAAAATTACATGTTCTTTTTGAAGAACACTGTAAAATAGTGGGAAATACCGAATCTCACTATTTTAAATAGAAACAGTCTTTAGAGTTTAGCATTTTTCCTTCCTGTATTTACATGTGGAGGTGTGTTAATGTTGGGGTAACTTTTCTGTCTGTCTGTTTTTATTAGCATGGTCTGCACCCTCAGCCATTGGGATAGCTGGCCTTGGTGGGGGATTTGAAATAGGAATTGAGGTAAGTAAGTGGATTGTGTATATCCACACAACTGCCATAGCCACTGAAGACTCCCAGGTGCCACCTGTGAAAACAGAGGTTTCCTAGTGTTCTGTTACCAGTGACACCTAGGAAAATTGCTTCCTTTATTTTCTTGATGAATGTCTAAATGAAGCTATCTGATGGTTCCCATTTTCTTTCCTTTTCTTTCACCAGGAGTGGGATTTCTCTCATTCACCATTTTATCTGCTTCTGCCTCATGCACATCTGTATAACAGGCACATCTCATCCCCTGGCCAACTGTCCTTGGCAGTTTATGGACTGCTCATGGCAAAGCCACCATCCTCCTTCACTGGGCATTGAAATAACGTGGGCAGTGCATCATCATTTGTGGCGAAATCCAGTTTGTAACATAGGATATTCAAATGCCTTCCAGTTCTTTAAGTAAAGAAGAGCTTCACGTTACTCGAGTGTGTAATGTTGCTCCTGATTCTGGCATCTGTGGGACGGAGTGGACATTGCCCGCCAGGAGGTCTCCTTCTCGGCCATCCTCTCAGGGCCGATGCTCATCTCCAATCCGTTGTTTTATTTTTAAGGGACTGGAAATCAAACCTCCGGGTACGCTCAACTCATTTTCTTCTCAAATTTCAATTTCTTCCTGAGCTACCCTGTGTAAATGTGCTCTGTTGTCATGGTTTTAAATTCCCTCAGCCTTTTTAGGAGGAAGTACTTCTAACTCTTCTCTCATCTTTATTTAATCTTCTTTACTCACTGCTGTATAAATCTCTAGTATAAAAGGAATACATTTTAGTTTTGCTTATCATGACGGCATTTTTGTACTATATGCAACCAAATCATAGCTTTCCAAAATATTGCCCTCTGGTGGAAAGTGCGTTTTCATCAGGGATTGTGGCTTTCTCCCCTTCCTTCTCCCCTCTCTCCTTCCCCTCTCCCCACCCTCACCCAGTCTCCCCTCCTTCCCCCCTCACCCCACCCCCACCCAGTCTCCCCTCCTTCCCTGCTCTCTCCCCACCCCCATCCAGTCTCCCCTCCTTCCCCCCTCTCTCCCCACCCCCACCCAGTCTCCTCTCCTTCCCCTCTCCCCAACCCCACCCAGTCTCCCCTCCTTCCCCCCCGTCTCCCCACCCCCATCCAGTCTCCTCTCCTTCCCCCCTCTCTCCCCACCCCCACCCAGTCTCCTCTCCTTCCCCTCTCCCCAACCCCACCCAGTCTCCCCTCCTTCCCCCCCGTCTCCCCAACCCCACCCAGCCTCCCCTCCTTCCCCCCCTCACCCCACCCCCACCCAGTCTCCCCTCCTTCCCCCCTCTCTCCCCACCCCCACCCAGTCTCCTCTCCTTTCCCCTCTCCCCACCCCCACCCAGTCTCCCCTCCTTCCCTCCTCTCTCCCCACTCCCACCCAGTCTCCTCTCCTTTCCCCTCTCTGTACCCCACCCAGTCTCCCCTCCTTCCCCCCTCTCCCCACCCCCACTCAGTCTCCTCTCCTTTCCCCTCTCTGTACCCCACCTGGTCTCCCCTCCTTCCCCCCTCTCTCCCCACTCCCACCCAGTCTCCTCTCCTTCCCCTCTCTCCAACCCCACCCAGTCTCCTCTCCTTCCCCCCTCTCTCCCCACTCCCACCCAGTCTCCTCTCCTTTCCCCTCTCTGTACCCCACCCAGTCTCCCATCCTTCCCCCCTCTCTCCCCACTCCCACCCAGTCTCCTCTCCTTTCCCCTCTCCGTACCCCACCCAGTCTCCCCTCCTTCCCTCCTCTCTCCCCACTCCCACCCAGTCTCCTCTCCTTTCCCCTCTCTGTACCCCACCTGGTCTCCCCTCCTTCCCCCCTCTCTCCCCACTCCCACCCAGTCTCCTCTCCTTTCCCCTCTCTGTACCCCACCCAGTCTCCCCTCCTTCCCCTCTCTCCCCACTCCCACCCAGTCTCCTCTCCTTTCCCCTCTCTGTACCCCACCTGGTCTCCCCTCCTTCCCCCCTCTCTCCCCACTCCCACCCAGTCTCCTCTCCTTTCCCCTCTCTGTACCCCACCCAGTCTCCCCTCCTTCCCTCCTCTCTCCCCACTCCCACCCAGTCTCCCCTCCTTCCCCCCTCTCCCCACTCCCACTCAGTCTCCTCTCCTTTCCCCTCTCTGTACCCCACCCAGTCTCCCCTCCTTCCCCTCTCTCCCCACTCCCACCCAGTCTCCTCTCCTTTCCCCTCTCCCCACCCCCACCCAGTCCCCGGGCCCTCCTTCTAGAAAGGCCTTTTTCTCTCAGCAGATCCTGCCACTAAACTGCTGGCTGTGCTGAGTCACCACCCTTCTCACCACCCTCTGGCTCCTTGTGAGGCTGGGGCATGCTGTGAGCATCTCGGGGGCATGCCTTGAATATTTATTTCAAAAATGATGAGCGACTCAGTCATGAACTCTGTATTAAATTTCAGTATAATAAATACCAAAATTGAGAGTTTCCATGGTAATTCTTTGAAAAGGTTGGACTTTTAGCCATAGGGCCCATTAGTCTAAAACAAGTGCAAGTAAAACATAATCGCAACATCCTGTAAATGACATGGAAGACTTTAAATAGCATTTGATAGACCGATACACCGTTTTGGTGTTTTTTTTGACACAGAGTTTTGCTCTTGTTGCTTAGGCTGGAGTGCAATGGCGTGATCTCGGCTTATCGCAACCTCTGCCTCCTGGGTTCAAGTGATTCTCCTGCCTCAGCTCCCAAGTAGCTGGGATTACAGGCACGCACCACCATGCTGGCTAATTTTGTATTTTTAGTAGAGATGGTGTTTCACCATGTTGGTCAGGCTGGTCTCGAACTCCTGACTTAATCTCTTTTGCATGCCATGCAACCTTGGCAAATTATTGAGCTGCTGATGGCTGCAATATCTTTATCTGGAAAATAGGTGTAATAATAGTGGCACACACTCAGGCAGACTCATGTTTAAAACCTGCCTCATTATATAGTTACTGACATTTTTTAATCATATTAATGCTCTGAAGTTGACATTTTCATATGAGTGACAGAAAAATCCTATTACTACCAAATGAGACTATACTTGAAAGGCCCTAAGAGAGTTCCTGATACATGTATGTTCCTTAATAATGTTTAATTTGAATCATTTTATGATATAAAATACACTCAAGATCTGTAGGACAAACTGAATCTACCAGCTCGCTGACCCACACAGGATGCTTCAACTTGACTCTTGCCAAGCGTTCCTTTTGTTTTACGTATGGACAACTTCTGAGATTGTGGTGCTGAATGGCACAGAACTATTAAGCTTTTCTTATGCAAAGTTAAGCATTTTCGCCGATGAGTGTATAACCCGTATCTTATATGTATTTTTATGTAACAAATTTGTCTTTCATAATGCGTGACACGTACACACTCAGAAAACAAATTTTCTCCCATGACCTTGTAGCTACACTGGTTGTGATGTTCTCCTTCTGCCTGGCACATCGTGATACAGTTAACACATCATGATAGGCACAGCTATGAGAGGCAGCTAAAGGAAAAAAAAAAAACATCTTTTGATTTTTTTTTCTGATCTCTCTTTAGTTCTTGCGAAATAAGAACTAGATAATCCTGTGTTTTTTGGTGATACTGCCAATTAATCTGAGAACCAGGTCAAGAGCTCCGCAGACAGCCTGGGAGCCTGTGAGCAGCAATGGCCCTTGGTTTATTTCCACAGCTTACAAGAAGGAGCAAGACAGACGTCCCGCAGGGATCTGGAACTGTTGAACAAAAGAGAGTAGTGGAGTTCACACCTAAATATTTTTAATTCTGAGCCCAAACGCTTAGCGCCGTGCTGGCACTCTTTCAACTTCCCAGGTGCCCTCGACACGTGTATCTGACTCTCCCAATAGTTCCATGAGGTGTAGGTCCCAGTAAGCAAATTTTAAACACACAGACCCCAAGGCTGGTTAAAATACCCCAAGGTGCACAGCTATTGAGAAGAGAAGCTGAGGTGGATGCTGGTTCTCCACACCCGGGGCTGCCCTGGCCCATGCTGCCTCTCATTTGATGGGCCGTGTTATTTTTTAGTTCTAACCTTGGGCTTCCCCACTACAGTGATGAATTAGAGAAACAAATCCTTTCTCCATGTTGACATGCCTTGAGCATTCCGTTGAGTCTCATTGTAGTTTCTGCTTTTATTTAGAGAAAAATTAAGTCAGTCGGGCACAGTGGCTCACACCTGTAATCCAGCACTTTGGGAGGCTAAGGCTGGTGGATCTCCTGGGATCAGGAGTTCGAGACCAGCCTGGCCAACATAGTGAAACCCATCTCTACTAAAAATACAAAAATTAGCCAGGCGTGGTGGTGGGTGCCTTCAATCCCATCTACTCGGGAGGCTGAAGTGGGAGAATCACTTGAAACTGGGAGGCGGAGGTTGCAGTGAGCTGGGATCACAGCACTGCACTCCAGCCTGGGCAAAAAGAGCAAAACTCCATCTCAAAATAAAAAGAAAAAGAAAAATTAAGTCGTGGAAGTAGAAAACTACTTTGCTTTCTGATATGTTGAGCTTCTGTGACCTACAGTGAAGTGGCCCACGTTCAGCTTCCTAGCAGGGGGACACCCCTTGCCAGGAGGGGCCTGCAGAAAGCCTCCCAGGGCCTTCAGCCCCATAGACTCTGCTGCTGTGCTCTTTGGGCTTGGCTTTTATGAAGTGTTTAGTTTCATGAGATCAGAGAGCATGCTGGATCCCTTCCTCCAACCTTTGATTTGTTAGCACTGACAGTTTAGGTAACCCCACTAAACCTTAGAATCACCGCCTACATGGCCAGCTTGTTTGGAAGATTAAAGGACATGATGCAGGTAAAGTTCACAGTATACACATGGCACACAGTAAATGCTCGCTTCAGTCTGCCATAATTACAGTAAAGCTCACAGTATACACTTGGCACACAGTAAATACACTGCAGTCTGCCGTAATTACGGTAAAGCTCACAGTATACACGTGGCACACAGTAAATGCTCGCTGCAGTCTGCTGTAATTACGGTAAAGCTCACAGTATACACTTGGCACACAGTAAATGCTCACTGCAGTCTGCTGTAATTACCTGTGGCAATGTACGCTTTATGATTCATCAGCTCAAAATAAAAGTAGGACTCTTGTTTGACATTCTTTGCTGTCTATACTGATATTTTGCTACCTTGCATATGGTATAGTTGAGTTTTAGTCAAGATAAATTTTAAATGATATTTCATCTTGACTATTTTTACATCAGTGGGTTTCTACGTTTTAGGTATCAGACTTGGTGATAATTCTGAATTATGACCGTGCTGTAGAAGCTTTTGCGAAAGGCGGAAATCTAACCCTCGGCGGGAACTTGACTGTGGCTGTCGGGCCCTTGGGAAGGTGAGTTCTTTGAATAGATGTTAGACAGTAAAGATTTAACAACTGCATATTTTATTTTACATTAATAGGAAACTTGAGTTAAAATGAGCAGATTTTTGCATCCCCAGATTTATGCTGCCCAGAAGATTCAAGGTCATCACAAACAGGAAATTCACAAAACACAGCCAGTGAGATAAGCTAGAAAATCTGAAACCAGAACACACAAGAAGAATGAAATGTTTTAGAGATATAGGCCATTGTGTCTGTCAGACTTGAACATAAAATCCACCTTAAGCTTTGAGGGAGCCAAAGGCAAGTCAGATTTTGTGATAAAGTTCAGCTTCAATTGGAAAGAAAAAGCTATTTTTCAAAGTAAATTATAAAAATTGGAAATGGATGTTTCTTTGAGCCACGTTTATAGTACTTAAAGTGTATTTTTCTTCTCTATTAATGAAGTGCTAGTCTTGGATTAATTGTGCAATATCCACACTATTTATAGAAGTTATACAGTAAAATTAGCTAAAAATGTTTGTGAGTTCCATGAAAATAAGCAATGCAAAAAGACTCCAAATTCTTTAGCACTCTTGAGATGTATTTTCCAGTTTTAAGAGAGGAAGATCCAGTTGGAAAATATCAGATTTGCAAATTTTTAAAAATATATTTACACATTCTGCACTGTATTCTTTTGCAACACAGTTCTATACCCTCATGGCCTTCTGTGATACCTTTATATATGTTCTTCCCCCGGCCTGCTTTTCCTCTAGACCATGTTATAACATCTAATTTAGGCCTACAGTAAGTAAAACATAGAAACGGCTGAAGAAGGCACCGAAGGAGGTAATCAGTTTGCGCTGGAAGCCTGCTATTGAAATGGACTTCAGGCTCAGAGCTGCTATTGAAATGGTTGTCTTCAGGCTCAGAGCTGCCCACCGCTTTGTGATGCAAAATCTTGTGCTTTGCAGGAACCTGGAAGGAAACGTGGCCCTGAGAAGCTCAGCCGCTGTCTTCACCTACTGCAAGTCCAGAGGACTCTTTGCAGGCGTGTCTTTAGAAGGGAGCTGTTTGATCGAAAGGAAAGAAACTAATAGAAAGTCAGTTCAAGTTAAAGCGATTTTAATGTAAAGTGTGATGAGAAAATAATACTTCAAAAGTGAATATAATTTGCAGGGTACATTTATATATTCTTTTTACAATGTGATTTTAAGTGTATATCTTACATTTAAAAATCAAATATAAAAATAATCTATGCTCTAGAAAATGCAGAAGACACACAAAAAATAAAACAAATAAAAACATTCTATCCCTTAAAAGACCAACACAATTCACATTTTCCTTTACTGCCTTCCAACATTTTCCTCCGCATAATTTGTTTGTTTTGCCATATATGATGTAATCACCATGTATATTCAGTTGT